>NC_081354.1:154982729-155582729 GCF_030684315.1 Stegostoma tigrinum
ACTTTAAATTTGACTCGCTAAATAGATTCTCTGGGGGAATGACTGGTGTTTATTTTAAAATAATTCAGCCGAAAATTCCAAATTGTGGTACAGATTTCAGCTTAATTTAATTAGATATTTATTCCCCTTCCAAAAAACAGGAACAGAAGGTTTGTTGGTCATGTGCTAGCTTTTCTATGCACAACTTCCATCAGATGTAATTTGTGCTTATTTAATTTTTTTTGTGTTGCAACCAATTATTGACTACAGTGACTTTCTAAAAGAAATCGGGTCACTATTTAAACTCGTGGGGAATAACCGCAATATATTTTACTTTTGTCTGCTGAATAGCTCAGTGTGTAACCTCCTGTAAAAAAGATTTGTGAAATAAAAAAAACAGAATAGCAAATATTTACCAATCCAGTCAATGCAAAAAAAGCAGGGACATTTGAATATCTAAAACTGCAGTCCATTCTAGCACGAGGGTGATGAAGAAGAGTCTTTCTGCTGACGTCATTAATAATATTTTCAGTGTTGAACCAAAATAACTGAATGCTTAAGAAGTAGTCTAAGTGAGTGCAGCAAAATGTCCAGATTTCAAAAGTGATTTCATTTCTGAAATCAGGTTTTAGTGTGGTCCTATTCAGGGAACAGTTTTAAGCTCAGGCGTATGAGGTCCCCTGCTTCCCACATGTTTTGGTTATTCTCCCTGTGCTGTGCAAGTTATGTCTGTTTTGTGACCTGATCATTTGCAGGTCTGTTCAAATTAACGCAAATAATTTGGCAAAAGTAATTTAATTATTTTCATGTGCTAGGTCCCAAAATCATAAAACTGTTGGCTAGAAAAGAATATAATAAGTGGAAGTGTTATTGTCTGTATTTGCATCCAGTTTGAAAAAGTACCACATTAGTTCTGACAAAGTTTAATGAATTGCTGTGCTTTTTGGTTGCTAAAAGGGGCTATAGCATTTGAATGTTTAACCTGTAAAAATGCACCTAAATACATTTCTAAAGGGAGAAATCAAATTTGCAATTCATGGAAAGGAAGTGAGTAAATTACTTAATTTTCTGTTATTTTTGCATTTTCATTGTGAATTTATAAAGTGTAATCAGAGGAATATCACTTAAATAAGAATTCAGTGGCCTGCAAGATGCAAATATATGGTGTCAGCTAAGTTTGTTCCAATTTATCAAATCAACATGAGAGTGGGGAGAAAATAAGTTAGAGGAAACTTTTGAATGGGCTAGTGTTTATTTCGCTGAAGTAACCAGCGAGATTCCCTGTTACCGATGGAATCATTTTATGCTTCCAAAAGCTGTTTCCGTCAGCATACATATCCTCCTATTGATCAAAGATGTGAAGTGTTGTAAGTGTACAGAATCATTTATTTTGCTATCAGAAAATATTGTATGTAGCTTGAAACATCAGGAAATGTGTTACTGTTACCTGAGGTTTTAAGTCTTCACGTGAGTATCAATTTTCAAAACTGAATCTGCTCAAGCTTTAGTGTCACTGTTGTTATTGCTGTACATGGCTTGACATCTTTATATGAGCTGGAGGTGAATGTATCTTAACTTTACTTACAAAACAATAACCCCATCTATCAATTTATTAATGAGTAACTTTTAAACTGTGGTTGAAAATGGGACTTTTACACATTTTATTTAATGAATTAAAAGTGCAGTTGAGATTTTTAACATTAGGTACTTTTCTTAGCATTTAAACAAAGTCCACATTGTCATACAAATTCCAAAGTTGTGTTTAACTGTAAATGCTGTATATCCACACTAAGAAAACTACGGGTGAGTTATGCATGCATGTGCGTTTGCAAATGTATATATCTTACATGATAATATTTAAAATTTGAATTGAATGTCACGAACTTGAATCATTTCTTACGTGTAAAAGAAGTTGCTACTGTTTGAATTGGGCTTCAAAATATTGAATGTTTTGGAAAGAAAGTTGTAGAATTAATAAGTGGATATTTCAAGCATATTTCTGGGAACTTCAAGAAAGCATTTGAAATAGAATACTAGAATATGTATAAATATTCTTCTCCACTTCCTACATCAGCTCTAAAATGATAATAAAGTACTGATTTAAAGAAAGTTAAAATCACATTTCACCACAATCTTCAAATCTGTCATGGTTTCAAAATTTCTCAAATTCATTTTGAAGTGCACAGTCCTGAAATCATTATGGCAATGACATTGCAAAAGAGATCTCTCTTAATCTGTTCCAGTACATGATATACAATAATGTGTTTGTCCAGTACAATTAATGATCATTGAATGGAAAGCTTCATATTTGACCCAATCATTTGTGCAAATTGTTTCTGCAATTTGTTTCTCTGTCATCTTAAAGAAAATCCGATAAATGCAAACATGAAATTTATCTCTCATTAGTGAGCTTACTAAAAATAGCTAAAAAGTTTCCCTCTACTTGTTTTTTTCATGTTCATCACATAGGTCTTAGTGTTGCCGAGAATGCAAACTAATGAAACCTATATCTGAGCTGACGTAGTGTAAGCTGCACTCTTTGAGATGTTTGCGTGGGGAGGGGGTTTGGAGCACAAACAAGGATCAATCAGACCAGTTATGCTAAAAAAGACTGTCTTATTTTTCCACAACATGAGAATGACCTGTCATCTGGATTTCGCCAAAACAAATCTCATTGCAGTGTACTGAGTCGTAAAACTCAAAGCCATTATGAAGAAATATTCTTACAAGTACTAACTACTTAACAGAGCATCATCTTAAGTGCAATATCTTCATGATAACAATGTAGTATTGCGCTACCGTATATAAAAGAAGAGAAACTGATAACGTGCTGGTTCCTGTCCTGAGGTCACATGATTTAGTCACAGTACTTGTGTCATGTTTGTGTTCAGTGCGAACAGCTAATGTCTCTTAAGATGTTAAAAGCATTAACAATATACCCCCCACTTGTGCATAATGGTTGCAGACAAACCACAACAAAATTGAGTAGATTTTCAAAGTAACCAAACCATTCTGTTCCTTTTTTTTCCCCATCCAAATAAGCCATCCTACGCATTTGTCCTCCTGTTTGCATTCTCACTTCATTGAAATCTTGACTCATTCTTTCCTGATACCTCAACACATTCTTTACCTCTTTTGGCTTTCCCTTCCTCTTATAATCTATGGGCTTTTAAGACTCAAATTGGGCCTCATCTAATCATAAGTAATTAAGTTTGTTTTGTTTAAACTTCAACTTTTTTCAACATTGCTGGTGTCCTACATTATTTGTCTTGGGCCATATCCATTAAATAAAAACAAATTGTTCTCCCAGACCCCAAAGATAAAACAATTTGCAAAGGTCTGCACCCATTTTGCTTTATTCCTGCATGGGCAAATCTCAATGTTTAAAAACATTGAAGCTGAAAATTTGAATCTCCAATTTGCACAGCTTATGAATCTTCTAAATAAAAGGTGTTTTCTCATCCCTATCTTGCTGACATCCCATTCCATTTTGTAAGACAAGGGCTTGCACCATGGTGCTCAGCTCTGTTTCAGATTCTTGAGGAGCCTCAAACTGTCATTAACTACAAAGGAAGATGGTGCACAGAGAAGATACACATTAACTGGTTTCTGTTTTCTCTGTGCCCTGGTCTTAGCCAGCTGACCTTTTAGATTCTTTTCACGTCTTGCAGTTTTCCTCCAAACAGTCAAACTCCATGATCCAGCCCTCAGTTGTCAATGTCAGAATCTACCTCCTCCTTGTCATACTTTCGGATGCCCTTGTGATGGAAGGTCATGACTGTGTCATCATGTGGAATAGGCATGTTTTAGGAACTATGAGTTTGTACCTTTTTCTTCCAATTGATGCCAAGGATGTGACTAAGAAAGTGAGGGTGGAAACTATCATCCTTTTCTCCAGCCCACACATGTTGTCCAGGTCACGTCAGTGTAAAGGACAGTATTGAAAATGCAGACTTAGTGGACTCATGCTTTGAGGTTTTCAGTCTGGCTGCTTTATTCTACACATTTGTAACTCACCTTAACCTCTGTATTACATGTGGCAGTTTCAGCATCAAGTCATAGATTGCTGATGATTGTGGAGCTGAGATAGGTGAAGTTCTCAACCCTCTCAATGTCAATGCTGATAATCGGTAGTACGATAATATGCAGAACTGTGTCATTTCTTTTATTGAAGCTGATGAAAATCAAACTTTTTACCGGTCTGAGTGAATCTGTCCATTTTCTGCTGAAAGTGTTCCTCGGTATTGAATGTTAGGGCAGCATTGTTAGCTTCGAGCTACTGTCTGATTTGGTTCATCTTTGTCTTGGATCTTGGGTGAGAAAGACTGAACAGCTTTCCGTGTATCATGGTATGCAAAGAGACACCCTCTGTAGATGACCTGAACAAATATGACAGCAACAAAGAACGTGCTGGGGAAAAGGCAGGAAAGTGGACACGAGGAATGCCGAATCAATCATGATCCTGTAGAATGGCAGAGCAGGCTCTAGGGGCCGAATGGCCTGCTCCTATTCTTACTTATCATGGTCTTAACATTACAAATGCAGAATACTTGAAACCTCAACAGATCGGACAGCATTTGTAGAAAGAGAAACAAAGTTAATGTTTCATGTCAGATATGACTTCTTCAGAACTAAAAGCACACAGAAGAATTCACCTGTGCCAGAGCACCACTCCGTTGGACCCCACTGTGGATCTTAAAGCATTCCAGTATAGCCCATCATTGTGATGGAAAGAGGAGGACACATTGATCAGCTTCAGCAGGCAGTGGGTTTTCTCCAGCATTAAAATTAAACAGTCTGTGCTCACAGGATCGTAGGTTGTGACAATATTAATGTGGGCAATATGTAATAGGCTCCTTCATTCCTGGCATTTTTATTGCAGTTTCCTGACCAAGAAAATTGTGCCAGTTCTAGATCTTCCCATTCTGAAACCATTTAGGGATTTTAGGGTAGCTTTGTCTAGCCAAGATCTGCAGTCTGACTGCCCAGTATTTATCGCATCAGCATGGAAATGCCCCAGTAATCAATGTGATTGTTGCAGTTGCCCTTTCTTCTTGTACAAGAATATCATCTTGGCGTCATGCCTACTCTGGGGGCTGCCCCCTCCCTCCAGTAGAGATGGAGAAGTCCATGTGGATCAACAGGACTGCCAGTTCTTAATGCCCGTGGCCCAGCATCAGCACCTGGAGTTTTCGGGCTTGGCAAGCGAGTCAGTCATTTCGCTGAGCTCTTCCACTCTAAGTTTGACATCCAGCTCATTCGTGATGTGCAGCCTTCCTATGTTGCCTGTAATATATTCACCCATCCCTCCATGTGTTACTTGGTGATCTCTCCATTTTTATTTTGAACTGAGCCATTTTCTTTGATGGATCTGTTGCCTTTTTAGGATCCCTCAATATGTGCCCCTTGCATTCTATGTACTGAAGAGCATCTTGTTACTCTGGAAGAGTTATAAATGGTGTTTTCCCTTTCATATTTCACTACTACTAAAAGCATTACGATTGTAATGTTAGGCACTTGTTGTAATGCGCATGGAGTTATTACAATCCTTTGCCTCTAACCCTAAGCATGTCGGAGCCTCCACAATGGGTGAATTATTTGGACATGCTTCAGAAAGTTGTGTGTTCAAGGCGCACTCCAGTACCTGAGTGTACAGTCCAGGTTGACACCTTTCTGCAATACTGAGGAGATGTTACACCATTGAGGATGTATCCCTCAGTTGATCTGTTTAAATACAGTCCCTTCACGTTATAATTGTTCAGATTTTAACTTCTGATGGACAATTGTCCAGCATCTTGATAATCTCCCCAACCCCCTGTGAGTGTGTTGTGACTTACTTATCTGGACCCTTACCCAGGAAAAGTTTTAAAAAGGTAAAAGGTAAGTAATCCAACATCAGACTTCCTTGTTTGTATTTAGAGGCACTGTAACCACTGTTGCTTTAGCTGCCATTCTCTTGCTCTTTCTGAATTCTAAATACTTTACCATACCCACTACTTCCCCTCCTATTATGCAGGAGCTTACACTTGTACAATAAAAATTTGACATTAGCTGATCACTTGGTACATCATGTGATTCACCTGCCACCCCATCCTGTTTTCTTCACTTTGATATGCCTACCTTTAGACTCTGAACATGTTTCAGGGTTTTTTCCAAAATTGTTAATTACCATCATATTCCTGTACTGAAAAACCTCACCAGTAGCCAAGCCAATAAAGGCTCTGAGTTCATCTACCTCACTGTATTTGCAGAAACTGTAATCCCTGCCTTCGTAACCTTCAGGCTGACTTATTGAATTGGTTTGTCAGCTAACTTCCTATCCTCAGCTTCCTGAAAACAAGCTAATTTTAAATACTTAAATACTGCTCTCTGATGAAGGGTGTAGGCCTGAAACGTCAGCCTTTGTGCTCCTGAGATGCTGCTTGGCCTGCTGTGTTCATCCAGCTTCACACTTTGTTATCTTGGATTCTCCAGCATCTGCAGTTCCCATTATCACTGATATAATTTTAAATACTTGTTGCCCAAACCTGCACCAAATCCTGGTTCCCCATTATCCTTGTTTTCACTGATCTAGATTGGTTCCTAGTGTGTCAGCAACTCAAATAAAGTCACCAGTTTCATTTCATAACAGTCACATCCCTCAATCTTTGTATTCTGACTGAGCCACAAGTTAACGTGACTCTATAGTTCTTATAAAATAGCACATCCATGGGATTTTGAGATGGCCATGTGGTTTCAGACTTTCAACCATGATTGTTTAATGTTGAAATTAGTTTCATGGCACTTTTACTAGGGACCACTACAAGAAAGAACTTGAATGAAATAGAGGCCTCAGACTTCAAGCAGCTGAATAATGTGACTACTCAGCAAGAGCCCACAAATAACAGTGAAACAAATGACCAGTTATTTCAAATATTACAGTGATGTTTATGATGATTTTGGGATATTGTATACAGTTCTTGTCCCCCTGGTGTGTGAAAGATAATATTGAATTGGAGAGAGTTCAAAAAAGACGCACCTGGACGTTGCCAGGACTGGATCTTTTGACTTATAAGGATAGTTGTTACTTTTTTCTGTGGAGCATAGGAGGGATGACCTTCTAGAGATTTATAAAATCAGGAGACACATTGACAAGCTGAACAGCAAATGTCTTTTCCCTAAGCTGGGGTTGGGGGTGGGGGCGTGGAGGGTGGGGGGTGTGCAGGGCGCAGTGATGATGGTGGCGGAGTTCAAAACAAGGGGCAGCTTTTTCACACAGAAGGTGGTTCGTATGTGGAGTAAACTGCCAGAGGAAATAGTTGATGCAAGTACAGTTACAAACATTTAAAAGACGTTTGGACTGGTACGTGAAAGGAAAGGTTTAGAGGAATATGGGCCAAACGCAGGCAAGTGGGCTTGTTTAGTTTGGGAAACTTGGTCAGCAGGAAGGAGTTGGACCAAAGAGTCTGTTTCCGTGCTGCTTGATTCTATGTTGGTTCTGAAGTAAATGTCAATAGGCAATAGGTGGATGACATTGCACTTCTTAACGTAATGCTCTGGAATCTTCTAAATCCATCCAGCAAGTCTGCAAGATCTGAATGTATCTATTCAGGAAGTTCACATCTCTTACAGTATGTCACTCTTTTACTACCACATTGAAGTTCCAGCCAAGATTGTGTGTTCAAGTCCTGGGGTGGGACTTGAAATCGTAGCCCATATTTTATGGTCTCCAGATAGTCAGAGACTGGACGTACCCTGAAAGACATAAATCAAGACCCTACAGCAATTCCAATGCATTGACGATAAGGTCATTGCCCAGGACATTTTAACTTCTGATGGACAATTGTCCAGCATCTTGATAATCTCCCCAACCCCCTTTGAGTGTGTTGTGACTTACTTATCTGGACCCTTACCCAGGAAAAGTTTTAAAAAGGTAAAAACCCACTCTGAGTCTTCTTAAAGTTAATTTATGAGATACGGGATTCGTTGGGTGAGCCAACATTTTTTGCCCACCCATTGTTACCCTTGAAAAGATGTTGGTGAGACACCATCTTGAAGTACCACAGGCTCATTTGATGTAGGAAGACGAACAATGCTTTTGGGTAGGGAGATCCGGGATTTTAATCCAGAGACATTGAAGGAACAGCAATATCTTTCCAAGTCAGGATGGTGAGTTGCTTGGAGGGGAACTTGCAGAGGGTGTTGTTCCCATGTGTCTGCTGCCCTTGTCCTTCTAGATGGAAGTGGTTGTGGATTTGGAAGGTGCTGTCTAAGGAGCCTCAGTGAATTACTGCAGTGTATCCTGTAGATTGTACTCACTGTTGAGCAACAGTGGTAGAAGGAGTGAATGCTTGTGGATGTGGTGCCAGTTGAGTGAGCTGCTTTGCCCTGGATGGTGTCAAACATAATTGAATGTTGTTGGAGTTGTACTCCTCCGGTCAAATGAGTATTCCGTCACATTCCTGACTTGTGCCTTGTAGATGGTGGACGGTGTTTGACAAGTCCAAAGATGTGCAGGCTAGGTGGATCGGCCATGCTAAATTGCCCGTAGTGTTCAGGGGTGTGTAGGTTACAGAGGGATGGGTCAGGGTGGGTTGCTTCAAGGGGCGTTGTGGACTTGTTGGGCCACGGGGCCTGTTTCCACGCTGTTGGTAATCTAATCTAATCTAATTGAGAGATGGATTTCTCATTGCAAAATTCCTACCCTCTGGCCTATTCTTGTAGCAACAATGTTTATGCAACTAATCCATATGAGTTTCTGGTCAATGGTAATTCCCAGGATGTTGATATTGGAGAGCAATAGCTAGAGCACCTGAAGGAAACTTGTGCAGACACAGGGAGATTGTGCAGACAGCTGCCCGAGGGTGGAATCAAGCCTGGGTCCCCAGCTCTGTGAGTCAGCAGTGATGGAAATGCCATTGAATCTCAAGAAGAGATGGCTAGATTCTCTCTTATTGGAAAAGGTCATTGCGTGGCACTTAGGCGACATGAATGTACTTTGCCGTTTGCCAAGCCAAAACTGGGCAGGCCTTGCTGTATTTGCACATTAACTGCAATAGTATCTGAGTAGTCACAAATGGTTCTGAAAATTGTCAGATCATTAGCAAACGTCCCCACTTCAAACCTTATGATCTAGAAAGGCATCGATGAAGCAACTGAGGATGATTGGGCCGGGAATACAGTCCATAGGAAGTACCGCAGAGATGTCCTGGAAGTGAGATGATGACCCTTCTACAATGAAAACCATCTCCATTTGCCCTAGGTGTGACTCCAGCCAGTGGAGAGTTTTCTCCTTGATTCCCATTGACTCCAATTTTATTCAGGCACCTTGATGCCACACTCTGTCAAATGAGGCCTTGATGCCAAGGACAGTCATTCTCTCCTCACCTGTGGAATTCAGCTGTTTTGCCCATGTTTGAACCAAGGTTGTAATGAGGCCAGGAGCTAAGTTGCCCTGGCAGGACTCAAACCAAAGTCACTGAGCAGGTGCTGCTTGATAACACTGTTGATGACACCTTCATTCACTTTATTGATGATCAAGAGTAGACTATTGGGACAGTAATTGGCCATATTGGATTTGACCCTCTTTTTACATACAGGACGTACCTGGGCAGTTTTCCACATTGTTGGGTAGATGCCAATAAATGGTAACCATGTACACATGACCCACCAATGACTGTCACTGACCCCACTCCGTGATTCATCTTCCATCTACAAATCCAATCTGTAGCCTGACACACAGTCCACCCCGTCAGACATCCAACCTCACCAAGAAGTGAAACCTCCTTTGACCTAACCCAACCCAACCCTGTGACCCTCCCACCACTCTGTTCCCTTGCCAAGACCACAACCTCTTTACCCACTTACCTGTTAATGTACGTCCTCACCCACCTGTCATGTTATCCCCTTACCCACCTCATATCCTGCCTCCTCACCCACCTACTTGCCACGCTGTCACTCCGTATACATAACTCTATCCATGTGATCTGTGATTATTCTGATGAACTAGTTTCTATAACAGGATTTAATAACATGATGCTGAAAATACTCAGCATGTCAGGTGGCATCTATGGAGATCAAAACATGTAGTGTTTCAGCTTGATAACTTTTCATACAATAATTTTGTAAAACCTAATCAGACAGCTTGCATTTAAACCACAATGGACCAGCCACAGATGAAAATATTAATAAACTGCCTTTGCTACTTGTATCCTTTCGAAAAAGGTTCAAACAATAATAAAGGAAATAAAACTCAGTTTTTGTTCAGCACTTCTCAAATGCTAAGAATATCACCAGTCAATTGACCGTTTTTAAACTGTGTTTACTGATAGGTGGGTAGTATGGTCGTCATCAACATGACTGAGATAAAAGCCCAGGCAGTTTGTTTTCCCACTAATACTTGATGGACGCTTGCTGCCCAGTTCACCAGAAGAACTTTGCTGCTCTTGATCAAAAAGACCAATGGGATCTTTAATGTCAGTTTGAGTTGGCAGATCTGGTTTAAAACCTCATCCAGAATGTGACATCTCTGATAACATGCACCTCTCTCAGAACTGTTCCAAAGTAGCAGCTTAGATTGTAAATTATTTTACTTAAACTGTTCAGAAATGCTCCGGCACACCTCTGGAACTGGTGGGATTTGAACCCCTGAGTCCTGGCTCACTCCCAATTTACCGCAAGAACGCTGAGCTAGATTGTATACTCAAGGCTGTGAAGAATTGTCTGAACCACTGACCTTCTGACTGCAAAGGCTACTAGTGATACAATGTAATTACACTGGACTGTTGCACATGGCACACTGCAATTGTATCTCCTGATTTTTTAAAAAAGTATCTTTTGCTGTTGCTTAGGAAATTTTGTCTGTAATTTTTCAAAGTATTCTTTTTACTACTCTGCCTGAAGCACATATTTAACCTGAGCAACATGCAATTAAAAAAGGTGAAGGAATGAAATAAGAGTTGCTGTTGATGGAAAACTTTTGTCTCTAGCCGGTTAAAAGAAATTTTAGCCCTGACTTGTCATTCTAAAGACAATTGGCAATGAATAAGTATGTAAAATATAGCTAAGGTATTTTCTTTGTCTTTCTGAGCCTTCGAGTGGACTCATTGGAGCTTTTCCTCTGCAGTAATTTTGTTGAGTTTTCAAACTCAATGCCATGAGAATCTCATCTGTAACAACACTAATCTGCCACTGAAGTGTTAATTCACTAACAACGATTTGAATTTACATAACATATTTAACATAGTGAAATGCCTCTAGGCACTTCACAGGAGCAATTATCAAACCACTGCCACTCCGCTGCCCTTTGCTTCTCAAAGAAAGAAGAGCGCCTTATACAATTTTAACTGAATTAAATTAGAACTAAGTACAACAGTTCATCTTGAAATAAGCTTTCATGTAGGAAGCAATGTCAAGTTGAAAATTCCTTTTGCATTTTCAATACTGTGCTTCATAAATAGCTGCTAACGTATTTTTCACAGTAGTACAAAGAGTTGCACAGGAGTCAGCTTAATGTTGATAATGCCTCAGTGCATGTAATATATAATCACAGCTCATCACATTTTGCAATATTAATAGAACTGAAAATTTTGTCTGAGGAAAATTATCCATTCATTCTAGTTGAAGAAGTTTGTCAAACCACTACTAACTAGCTTGATGAAAAAAGCAAGCTTGCAAAGTATGTCTGTGTCCGAGTTCTTCAGTTAATGATCCTAAATAAATGTTGAGAGTTCAATCATACATGTATAAATTAAATCTATAAATTCTTTTGTGAGGAGTAATAACGTTGAACATTGTGTTCAATGGCATCCTATGAGTTTAGGTCTCTCATTATTTTGAGACAATCCAACGCAAAAACAGAAGGACCTAGCCTACAGATGGTTTACAAAAAAACACCTGAGCTGTAAAACACCAATTGAGAGGGTTTTTTGCCTCTTGGTTTCTTTTCTTTGCAGCACTACTACATCGTTTACAACTCCTCAGACTTCTTACTGTATGTGTACTTTTGACAGAAATATGAGATTACATGAAAACCCTGCTGGGTGAAAACATTAGTTTTGCACGATTCCGCCTGACAAATGATCAAGCTTTGGCTGTCATTTCATATCAGTAGCATGTGATATAATTAAGTGTGTATCCATCAATTGATGGAAATTTACTAGCTTTTTTCAAAACATTGCTTTCTTGCCAGGCACTTTCCATTGTAGTTACACATCATTTATTTCAAAAACAAGGATTGTGAATAACACAACTCCTGTATTTTGATAAAAGCTAACTTTTTGTATACCATGTGCCACTCCGTACAGAGCTGTTAACCGACCAGCTTTGATTTATTTTTCACCTCCTAACTTCATTCAAAGACTAAACTAAATAATTTAATTCTTAATCCATTGTTCTGTTCTTAAGATCTGGGGTTTTATGGCCAAGGGTGAAAGAAGTGTTTTTATTTGTTCTGCAGTTTTATGCTTTATTGTGTTTTTAGTCTTACTTTATTTGGGAAACAAACATCAGAAAGTTGTGAACAATTCTAAGAGAAAATCGTTATGATGTGTGTTTTACCTCAATTAAATTTTGACAGTAAGAAGATTCACGTTTACCTCAGATTTTCAATCTTACCGTTACAAAATACAGAGTTCAATGTATGTGGCCTTTATTGTAAATGATTTTATTCCTATCATAGCAACATTTGTGACTGATTTTGGCTGCAAAGATGTGATTTTTGTCATATACCAACTTAAAGTAGCTTTTTTTCAAAAAAAAATCACATACAAAGCCATTTTACAAAATGAGAGAAGGCTGTTTAACAATAAGTGTCTTATCAGTCTTTCGTTCTTAATACCTTAGCTATTATTCCGAGGGTTTATTATAGATTTAAAAGCTGATTGATTGATTATAATTCTGAGGGCAGTAACGTAGAAAGACTGACCCTATTACTGTACTTACACTCTCATAAGTTTCATTTAATCATTTCAGAATTTATCCATGTTTCTGCTAATGCTGTTTCCGTTTCAATATCACTGATGTCAAAAATTGACAGAAACTATGTTGACTTTTCATCTTAAACATTTTTAACCTCCTTTTGCCTCCCACCTACTGAAGGTGACAATTTGTGTAGTGTACAGCTCCATAGCTATATAACATTTTTCAACAGTGCACACTACCAAGTGGTAGGAGTGGAAGGCAGACATCCTGTCACAGTTACTCTGCGATATATTTTCCATTAATCTGTCAGAATGGAACTTTTGAAACATATCCTGATGATAGGATTGTTCATGTGAAAATGTCAAGGAGCTGAAAGGTGTATGAAAATATTTATTTATTTCTATATCTTCACTAATCACTGCATTATTTAAATCAAAGTGGGGGGGGTGTGTGTTTATAAATACGTGATTACTGTACATATTCTCCAACTTGTGTTTATTCTAAGTATTTACCTCTGTGCCAACATGAATTTATCCACATCCAGTCCTCACACAGCATTGGAACATGGAACGTAGGGTGCTTTGGTTTTACCTGAATGTGACTTAACAACTGAGAGGAAAGGTGCATGATTGAATCTAACTGTCCTGACAGCATTTAGCTGTTTGAAAATCTAAACATGTTAAATTAAAAATAGAATGAGCAGGAAATGTGCAGCGCATCAGCTAGCTTCAGAAAGAGAAAGGCATTTGAATGACTTTTTGTGATTCCTCATGGCTGAAGATTTTAAAATGTTTCACTGCCTTGAACCTAATGCTGATCTTATTGTGAAATATGAGCCATCAATGGTAAAGTCCATTACGACAACGTTCTATTATAGTGCCACAGGATTTTACACCGATTTTTTTTTTGAATTGTTAAAATATTTGATTATGTGCCACAAATGAAATGTTGCGGCAACATACTGCAAAGTAGTCTTATTCCCTGTACAACTGCTATTATGTCTACTCAAAAAGAATACAATTGCCTTTTGCAACTGTCACTCAAAAGCACTTTGAGGTAGTGGAGAATTCCCAAGCTCAGCAAGAAACACAAAAATACTGTCAACCCAATGAACTATGAGATGGTGCATATTGGTTAATAAAATAACAAATACCAAGGAGAACATTGCAAGAATATAAACCAAACTTTGAGATTCAGGTGACTTGTAAATTGCTTGAGTTCTGTTCTTCACGGCATATAACTTCGCCGGAGTCCCTAGGTAATGTTAGACTACCTTGTAACTTTCTCCCATGTGGCTACTATTCTATATTGTAGGTTTCTTGAAACATACAAATCGGCCTCTTAGCAATAAAAGGGAAACAATGTACCGTAAATCAGAGTCTAAATCATGTTTCGTCTTAGTTGAGCTGTTTTCCACAAACCTCATCTGTACGCTAATTGTTATGCTGACCTCCCGGGCTGAAACAGTAGCAGCTTTACCCCAGGGTGTCAAAAGAAAATACGATGACTGTCTCGATGACTGTCTCAATGCTTGTCTTCAGAAAGAATCCTAACTACTTGTGAATCCTGTACTAACTGGAAGCATTACTGAGATTTTTACTGTGTTTTAAAATTACTACCATTTTCAGTAGCTTTGTAATTAAAGAGTTTTATCTGGATATATGCCTGATGCACACTGTTTAAATTTAGCAAATCTGTTTAATCTGCAGTGGAGGAAAAATAAATCAGCGGTTGGAAAAATTGTGTGATTATATTCCCTCTTTTTGTTTTCTGCTTTCCCTGTCAAATGTTCTTACCTTGTCCCAAGTGGATGAATCCTACCCGGATACACTTCTGTGATCATTGTCAGCCTTCTGGTAGCTGATTTGCACAGAACCATTCATGTGTGTACCTTGAACTGAATGCCAGTGGACTGTCTCATTGATGGGATGTGGGACAAGCATCCCATATTTGCAAACTTTCCAGCAGGGATTACTGGATAACAGGGTAGGACTGGCTTTCTTCACCTCTCCCAAAGGCTTACATTGGTAAAGCCAATTGAAATGCATTTATATTTATAGCACCTTTTAATGGAGCAATGTGTCCAAAAAACTTACAGTTGGGCATTGGACGAGAGTGGGTGATGGTTAAGGTAGGCAACCAAAAATGCTGTGACCAACAGAGAGGTATTAAACAAATTTTTGAATAGTGCTAAGTATGTAAGAAAAGAAAGGAATTTAGAGAGCATCAGAACAGGGCAAGATTGGTGAAAGCTTGTCACCAGCGATAGAGCATAGGGAGAGAAGAACGTGTAACAGACATAGCTGAGAACACAGCACAGAATAATAGTCAAACATTGGACCCTAAAGACATACGTTGCTCTATTCATCTGCAAGGCAATGCACCAAGAGCAGATAGACTAGCAGACATTTAATTAGAACCAAAGAAATCCAATAATTGTTTTCAGACTTTTTTGAGAATTAACATGACTGCTGAGATTTGGGTGGACTGTAAGCATACTTATTTGCTTTCATGTTCATCTGTTTTATTCATAAAAAACTGTGAAGTAGCTTTATTGTGCGTGTCCTTACAAATTTATTATTTTTGTATTTCAAAATACAAACAGAAACTCAGGGTTTCATTTATCAACCAAGTTTAGCAAAGCCTTTGCATTATTTTTGGAAGGAGACCTTGCACCTTTGTCAGAGCCAGAGCTGTGATCTGATTAAGTTAATGCTTTAAGTAATTTATGTAATTTTTTTAACTACCCCATACATCTTAAGCACTTTGAAACTGCTAAATGCTGGAGTACAGAAAAGGCCAAAAATAATAAATGAAACCATGCAAGAAACAACAATAATGAGCCCACAGTGAAAACTCTTACAGCAATGCATTCATAGAGTAGATGGTTAAATAAAGTAAAGCCAAGCTGTTACACACTGCCCAATTTGTCAGACAGTCTGCTAATTTCCTGAGAACAGAAAAACTGTGGACAAATCACATCAAAAGCAGTTTAGTATGGCTCCCCTTGCCACCTGTCTGCAGGCATTCCTGACATGTTTATGTGCAGTCCAAATTCTCCAGACTTCTTTCAATCTCCCAGCAATCTTTTAAGGTAGACCAATCCAAAATATATCCTCAAGTATGTTTCTAATTGAAAAGCTGAGGTGAAAGGTTAAGACAAAAAGTTCCATAATGGTTAAAAAGGAATATGAAGGCAGGCTAATTAAGAAAATACTGGACATCTTCTGGAAAAATAAAAGACGTAAGCCTTTGAGGTGCTTCAAAATGTCAAAATCTGTCAATACGGTGAATTCTATTAAATATAGTAAGTGCTGCAAAAGAAGCTAGTGAGGCAGCCATTTTGTATATCAGAAGATCCCACTGACAATAGCAAGATGACTTCGGTTTATTTGCATTTAATGTTAGCTCTGAAAGCAATGTTGGCCAGGGTAACAACCTGCTCTTCTTCCAATGATGCTGAGAGAATTTTATTGTGAAATCGATGCAAATTGGAAATCTACTATATGGCTTTGCCCTCTGTTATAGAAATAACATAAACATAATGGGAAAATACAGTACACAAGACTTGTGTTTATATTTCATTATTTGAGAAATTAGGGCTTTTTATTTTACTTTAATTGGCTGTGAAATGGTTTAAACATGTTGAGATTGTGGAAATTGATGCACTCATCCTTTCTTTGTCAAACAACCAAAGTATGGCTGCAGTCAGACTGTGACTTCAAACTTTTGAGCATCGGCAGATATGGGGAAGGAGGGAGATGGAAGGATGATCTTCCAAGTCGAGAGTCAGTACATCATGGTAACAAATGGGCTGGTGCCCCTTGCTGGAAAGCTGATGAGAGTACCCTCACCATGGCAGTTCCTTGTAGGGGAATGTCTGTAAAATCAAGTGAAGGCTGCTGTCAGTATGGCACCCAGCCAAGGCTAGTATCATCACTGGATCTCAGACCACAGATGAGTGATAATGGAAGATGGCAGTGTTATAATTGACCACATAGGAGCCTCAATTGGCAATGGAGCATGCAGATCTTCCACTGGCCATCCCTCCACAGAGTTAATCAGATTGGAGGATGGAAGGTGGCAGGGTCCTCACCACCAGTCTCCAACCTCATTGAATGAATTCTCACTCCCTCTTCCCCTGTCTAAGATCTTAATACATGACTCAGAGGAATCTTGTATGAATTAAATAGACAGATCAACAAGAGAAAGTATTCAGACAGGTGATGGGTAAGTAATACATGTATATTCCATTGAATATAAATTTCGACCATGTAGTTCTGTGTGAGAATAGGAGTTACTAAACATATTTTTCCTCCTTTTGTTTTTTACAGAGCAGGTAGAAATTGAATTTGTAGAGTCACAAAACATGAGGTTGAAAGTGGCAAATGTTAAGTTCCATCATGAAAAATGAAGTACATATTAGCCAGGAAATAATGGGCCTATTTGTCTAATCTCAGGTCAAAGATTCAAACATATAGAGAGAATTTTGCCCTGTGGACAGAAAGTTAGCTTTGATATGAGAAAGCCACTCACAACAAATTTGGAAATATGTCGCCATTCCTTCACTGTGTTGTTGGGTCAGAACCCTGAAGCTCCCTCCCTAACAGGAGCATGTATGTATCTACTGCAAATATACTGTAGTGATTCAAAAAGGTCACTCGCTACCACCTTCTTGAGGGCAGTTAGGAATTAGCAATGAATGGTGGGTCATCTAGTGAAACCTACACCCCCTGACTGATTTTATTGAAAACTGTGTCAGGATGGAATAAGGTTTATTTAGACTTTAAAGATTTTTGCAAATGCCTCAAGAGCCAGGGGGAGGTGAGGGTCTAGTGGTATTATAGCTGGACTGTTAATCGAAGGACCAGATAATGTTCTGGGGACCAGGGTTCAAACCCTACCATGGCAGACGGTAGAATTTGATTCCAATAAATATCTGGAATTAAGAGTTTAATGATGACCATGAATCCATTGCTGCTTGTTGGAAAAACCCATGTGGTTCACTAGTGTCCTTTAGGGAAGGAAACTGCCATCCTTACCAGGTCTGGTCTACATGTAACTCCAGACCCACAGCAATGTGGTTGACTCTGAACTGCCCTCTGGGCAATTAGGGATGGACAATAAATGCTGTCTGGCCAGCAACCTCATCCTGCGAATGAATAAAGAAAAAAAAATTAAAGGAATACTATTGAAATTTGCTGAAGACTCTTGGTTGTTGCAAGGAGTATGAGCAATGGTTGTGTAACAGAGACAGATTGGTAGGATGGACAGATAGAAAGCAGATGCATTTCAGTGTAGAAACAGGGGAAGCAACATTTTTTAATTTGGAAACGAAATGTACACTAAATGCCAGAAATTAAATGGACTAAAAGAACATCTTGGTTTGCTGATGACTAATATTGAGCGCACACATAGATCATTTTTTCCTTGTTCATTTCTTTATTCAAAATTTCAAAACAGTCTTTCATTTATGTTATTGAGACATAGGATACAAAAATGAAGGATAATGCGAAATCGATGCAAATTGGAAATCCTCTATAGCTTTTTCCCCTCAGTTATAGAAATAACGTAAATGAAATGGGAAAGTACAGTACACAAGATTCAGGTGTGCTTACCTTGTATTATTTGAGAAATTAGGGCTTTTCATTTCACTAAAGATGAATATTTAAAGAGCACCATGATTGAGGTTTTCATACTTTTTTGAAAAGTTATATTCGTACACATGGTGAAGATTTTAAATTGTGCTCCTGAGATGCTGCTTGGCCTGCTGTGTTCATCCAGCCTCACATTTTATTATCTAGGACAGAGATGTTAGGGTGCAGGAAGTATTGATGATAACAAAATGTGCTGGAAATACTCAGCAGGTGAGGCAGCATCAGTAATGCAGAAAAGCACCGATAGCGTTTCTCATTTGGTTTCCGGCTCCACAGGTGCTGCTTGACTTGCTGAGAATTTCTGACATTTTCTCTTTTTGTTTCATATTTCCAGCATCTGCAGCATTTTGCTTCAGTCGACAAGTTAGATCTTGCATTTCTTTGGCCTCTCGCATCTGCTGCATCATCCAATAAAATCGTGGCTAAACTGCTTATATTCGGAATTTCAAACAGTCCCTCATAGTATTGGATGCCAAAAAGATTGTGATGCATGCACGCACATACCCAAGTCCCTCTGCAGAGCAGCTTGAGCTTGTTGCAGTTTTTCCACCTTTTAAGTAATAGTCCATTTTGCTGTTATTCCTACCAAAATGGATGACCTCACATTTACCAAAATTGTACTTGTTCTGTCAGACTTTGCCTGCTCACTTAACCTGTCTTATATCCCTCTGCACACTTTGCTGTACCACTCATCTGCAAACTTTGATACACTACGCTAGGTCTGCAATTCCACATCCTTTATGCAAACTGTAAACAACACTGATCCCTGAGGCACACCACTAGCCACTAATTGACAATCAGGAAAACACCCATTTGTCCCCATTGTTTGCTGTCTGTTAGTAAATTAATCCTCCATCCATGCTAATACATAACTGTGCATGGCGTTGCAGATAATCTTATGCAGCGGCCTTTGGTGTGGCACCATGTTGAATGTCTTTTGGAAATCCAGAAACACCACAGTAATCTAAAAGAATTCCATTAAATTAGTCAAGCATGTCCTGCCTTTCATGATCCCATTCTGCAAATGCCCGATGAGACAGTTTCTATCTAGATGTCTTGCTATTGCTTCCTTGATTATAGATTCAAGCATTTTCCATGTAACGGAAGTTAAGCTAATGGGCCTATCGTTACCTGCCCTTTGTCTACCTCCTTTTTTATTTAAACAGTAGCGTTACATTTGCTGTTTTCTAATCTGCAATTAGAAGGAGTTTAAAAGCAGAGTCGTTATGTTGCAGCTGTATAGGGTGCTGGAGAGGCCACACCTGGAGTACTGTGTACAGTTTTGGTCTCATTACTTGAGAAAGAATACACTGGCACTGGAGGGGGCAGAGAGGAGATTCACGAGGTTGAGTCCAGAGTTGAGAGGTTCGCTTATGAGGAGAGATTGAGTAGACTGGGATTATACTCATTGGAATTCATTAGAATGAGGGTGAATCTTATGGAAGAATATAATTATGAAAGGAACAGGTAAGATAGAAACAGAGAGGTTCTTCCCAATAGTGGGTGAAACTAGAACAGGAGCAGATTTAGGACTGAGTTGAACGGGAATGCCTTCAACCAAAGGGTTGTGAATCTGTGGAATTCCCTACACAGTGAAACAGTTGAGGCTACCGTGTTGAACGTTTTTAAGACAAAGATAGATTTTTAAAGGAATTAAGGGTTATAGTCAGCAGGCAGCGTCCCTGAAAAGGTCAGACATGATGTTATTGAATGGCAGAGGTGGTTCAACTGATGAGGTGGCCTACTCCTCCTTTTTCTTATGATTGAAAAGAGTAGAAGAGCACCTTAGATTGGTCTTTTAATGGTGAAAAGAGTCACACTGTTGGAAAAAGCATAAAAGAGTCAAAAACTGCACCAATGAGTCCGCAACAAAAACAGAAGTTGCTGGAAAAGCTCAGCAGGTCTGGCAGCATCTGTGAGGAAAAATTCAGTTAACATTTCTGGTTCTGAGGAAGGGTCACTGGACCTGAAATGTTAACTCTGATTTTTTTCTTCAGAGATGCTGCCAGACCTGCTGAGCTTTTCCAGCAACTTCTGTTTTTGCTCCTGATTGACAGCATCCGCAGTTCTCCTGGTTTTGCTAATGAGTCCTTAACTCAGATAAGAGGAAGCAAATGTCAGATGGTGAAAATGGACCTTTAGGAGAAGCAAGAAAAAAATTCCGAAAAGCATCAAAATAGACGCAAATGAGACATTTGCCTTTGGTTTATTGATCATGTTTTTGTGGTTATGAGAATATGTTTCAATTTGAGGGCTTTTTTTTCCGTTTTCTTTTTATAAAGCTTGATTCTTAACTGCTAAATGTTCTGCAGATTTTATTACTGTGGTACAAAGTTTAGCAAGTTGTGGGCCCTCTTTCAAAAGCACTGAGTGGTGCTCATGGCAAGCTTAGCCCTGTTCTGGACATTTGCTCCCAAGTCTTCAATGTCCTCTCGCTGACCTTTTGAAATAGCGAGAAATAACTAGTCATAATTTTGCAAACCCCCATCTTCCCTGCCCAGTCCTGCTGGCAGGGGATCATAAAATTCTGCCGTTGATTTTCTTTGAAACAGGTTTGTTCATCTGGATGGAAACGTCTGTTCACTTGAAGCAAAAAAAAATCAGGCATTAAAACCTATTTACTATGTGGCCTGGTAAAACAACGTCAGATCCTGCTTTCCATGAAAAAGCTTCTTAAATCTTTCAGATTCCAGCGCCTGCTGGTTAGTATGACCAGAGCACTTGACTGGCATTTTGAGGGGTTAATCTAGGTCCTTAAAGTAGAGCTGGCTAATAACTGACAGGAAGCAACTGGCAGCTTTCATTATTAGTTTCTCTGCACAAGCTCTCTCAAATGGATTGGGTTACTGTCCCTTCATAAATATGGTTTATTCAGTTGGAAGTCAAACCTGGCATTAAAACCATTACAAATCCTTTTTGCTTAATGTTCTCATTTCGTACTTTATACTTTTTGTACTCACGTAATCTTGTTCATGTTATTTCGGTTTGGATATTTTGTCATATTTGAACAGCTGTTTACAAGTAAGTAATTGCCAATGGGAAAAATTTACACTCGTAGATCAGAAATGTTAATGGCAACAGTTAGTAACAAATCCTGTATACCATAGACAGATCAACAGTGCGCACACATGTCAAGTAAATGATAGATTTCTGGCTACCTGATATTGTGACATTCGTGGTAGCACTTCTTTAGGACGTGTTGTGTAAAAATAATTATTATTCAAGAAAGACCTGCCATGGTAACTCAATTACAATTGTAAGGTCATGGGAATCACAGCAGAATTTAGGATTGTTGTAACTCTATCTCCTGTAGCAAGCCTCCCTAATTGGCTTTGCCCATTGTGAATCTGAAACATTTGGATAGCAGATGATTTTGAGTTCAGTTTTTTGGCCAAAAGATTAGTCATTCTTTGAGGGAAAACATTGGAAGGCCAGATGTTGTGCATGAGGGATATGTTAGGACTTAAACCTAATGGCCACAAATAATTTAAAATGACCATTTTGCTTTACTAGGTTTCTTGCATGTACACCTTCAAATTTATGCTCACACATGTATGTGAATTAGCGCAGCCAATTATATATGTGGTACGAAGAATTGGGTAAAATTCATAGCAAAAGCAAAGATATTTCTGTGGCCTTTTTAAAAATCTTTGTTAATTGATAATATGCTTGAACTGTCAGGCAACTACCAGTACATTTTCCAGCCGGTGTGGTATTAGCTTCTGCAGAATTTTATTGTGAGTGAGTGTTCTTTGTGTGGTGATCCGGTTAGACAGAGCAGACCATCCCAATGAGAAATATTTCACACAATTGCCATCTTTATTAAAAGATAAAAATTAAAATGTGAGTGCGACAATAAAATAGATTAAGGTTGCAGATGAGATTCTGACTGGGGTGACTGTTCTGAGCAAAATAATGCTGAAGTGATATTTTAAGGCTACCTGTTTGACACCAGCAACTCTGATCTCAGGTACAGAACTGTGCCCACCTTGATCCAAAGGTTTGTTTTTAAGACTAACTAAGACACCAATCTTTTCAAAGTTTTTTTTCTTACTTTTCTGTCATACGACATCCATAGAAAGGTTACTTTCTTACCATGAACTAATTTTATCTTTGCATTAATGATTTAACTCTTGTAATCCCATTAATGCAATAACTGTAGTATATCTGGGTTATTAAAAATCATATGTATTCTGTGACCAAAAAAATTTACGTTTTTAGAATTCCTTAAGAATAAGTCAGGTTCTAGTAACAAATGATTTTGATATGGTTTTCATTTCACGTTAAGGTTACTCATTTAAATATAACAAGAAGTAATAACCGAAAGAACTGAAGATGCTGGAAATCAAATAAAACCTGCTGGAAAAGCAGGTCTGGCAGCATCTGTGAGGGGAACTGATGGTAGCCAGGAACATCATGATTTATGTGCAGAAGGTAAGGTGGGAGGACAGACCAAAGAGTAAAGGTAGGTGGAGATGGAACTCGAGGAGAGAGAAGAACAGTTGGACAGATGAAGGAAAAGATAATGGTTAGCCGAGGAGAATGAATGGAGACTCTTAGAGACCCTGAGCTCCAATTGCCTGCCACTTCAGCATACCACTTGTTCCCTGGCCACCATCTCTCTCTCAGGCTTGCAGCAGTGCTCCAGTGAAGCTCAGCACAAGACAGAACCTCATTTTCTGCTTGGGAACTCTACAGCCTTCTGGACTTAATATCAAGTTCAGCAATTTTAGGTGCAACCTCCCATGTCCTGACTACAGCCCTGACACACGAGGCCTTGTTATCACATGGTCTGCTATTACACACAGCCCATTGTTAGGCACTAATAGCCCCCATTAGCAGCCATTCAACCAACTTTTTCCTAACTACCGTCAGTTCTGAAGAAGGGTCACTGGATCTGAAACATGAACTCCGATTTTTCTCCACAGATGCTGTCAGACCTGCTGAGACTTCCCAGCAATTTCTGTTTTTGTGGCAAGAAATAATTTTTTTAAACAAAGTTCATTTGTTGACTAGCTGGATACACCAGCATTCATTGTACAGCGCTAACTTCCCAGAAGGTAGTTAAGCATCAACCACTTTATTGTGGTTCAGGAATATAATGTAGGCCAGACCAAGTAAGGACAGCAAATTTCTTTCTCTTAATATATATGAATGGGTTTTCTACAACAATCGACTATTCCTTATTGCAGAATATTATTGAACACCATGATAGGATTCAAACTAATGTCCCCAGAACATTAACTTAGTGTTCTGGATCGTTAGCCCAGTGACATTCCCACTGTGCCACTGTCTCCCCTTTAAGATAGTCAAACTGTCGCTGTGTAAAAATGCTGCCCTTGCCTGGCCACTTTCAGTTGTGTAGATTTTAATTGCATCTAATGTTTTTATCATGAGCACCATGACTGTATTCTTATGGATTGCTTTAACTTGAAACATTTTTGCTCACAACTGAGTTTTTAATGTAAAAGAAGAAAAAAATACTGTAATGCACTCAAGAAATAGTAATAGTTTAGTTTTAGTACTTGCTTCAATATTCAGGCCATTAACCTTTTCTCTGAGATGACCTTGTTTGCTATAACTGTATTTGGCTTGATTTAAGCAACACATTTGCCAGAAGGGTTAATTCATTTCAGTTTTCTTGTAATACAAAAGATAATCCTTTCGAATTATTTTGGCACAGTTTTTGTGTCTTAATCCGGTCTCTGATTCTTCTCATGCTGCACTGTGTGACAGAGCGTTCCTTCCTGTCACTGCATGCTAGCACCCTTGATGCTGCATGAGATTGACCATGCATGCAAAGACTCTTGGGTATACTTGCTTTGTTTTTTTTCTGTTAAACCGAAGCCTTTTTATGGAACCTTCCTTTGTCTGATTTAGCAATTGTGATAGCTTTTGCTGACATACATAAGCTTATAGGCTTCTGTGCTCTTCTCTCACAAAATCTATATAGAATTCATATCTTGAAAGTGGCAAGACCATGCAGAGATTAGGAGTCAGAACAGATCAACAAAAGTTAGAATGAACAGCTCAGATCATCATATAGTGATTATCTTCTGCCATTTCTAATTCAGTTTTTGTTTGGTAGTGCTCATGTTTTCTGTGTATTACTTCTCAGTTAACCTTATTAGCATAACCAATCAATTTCAGGTATTTCGTTTCAGATACCACAATTATCCCCATTTTGTCCATTCTCTTACCATATCAACTTCTACATTCAGTTGCTTAAAATGTTTATTTACACACACAAGATTTACTGAGATACATTGAGGTCAAATGCAGTTGATTGTTTGTAGTGGTTATGTACTTAGCGTGGTTTAATTTAGGCAGAACATAACCTGGTCACCTTAGTTAATTGTAGCTTGAATCTGAGATGAGTAACACATAATTAAGTAATTTTTACCTTAGCTTCAGTTTCTTCATCCAAGTTTTAGTTGGTAAACACTGCAAATAAAGACCTCTCTTGTGGTTCTGTACATTCATCTGTTATTTCAGACACAGCATTTCACAGGTAACACATGATTTAAAGAATACAGGTAGATATTTATGTTTCCAAAGCTGCAGTATGTGTCTGATTTTGGAAGGTGACTTCTTATTGAATTACAGTTTGTGATAGGTTAGAAAAACATGGCGTTTAGAAGCAAACAAAAGGTCACACTGTTCTCCTTCAAAGCTTCTAAAAAGACCGTTTAAAATAACTTGTAGGCACAACATTTTTTTCAGAATGCAATGGATAACAAAGCTTCAGTAATTTCTGCATATGTACCCGTGAAATGTCAGTCAACACTGTGCATGGTTGGAGGGATAGGTGACTGAGAGCGCATCGGAGTGTTGGGTTTGCTGGGAAAATTTAGTTTGAATTAATAACTCTAATTTATGCTGATGTGAGAAGAGATTTTGTTTTATAAGTAATCCAAGTGGTATTTATCCAGTATGTCTATCTCTCTCAATCAAACTGTTCTTCTTTCATTTGCCTCCTTTGTTCACTCTCAGTTCCTCCATCTGTCTGTCTTTCTATGTTTGTGTTTCCCCTCCCATTTCTGTTTTTCTTTCTACTTCTCACTTCTCCTCTCTCACACTCTAGTTCTCTCACTCAGTTGTTTTCTTTTTTGTCATCAGTTTATCAGAAGACTAAGGAATTTCACCTAGTTTTTTAGGCAGTTTGATAACCGCAAGGTGAACAGATAAGTTGCAACTGCATTTTGTGCTCCTAAGATGCTGCTTGGCCTACTCTGTTCATCCAGCCCCACACTTTGTTATCTCTAACAATTTGGCTGTCCTCTCCTGAGCAAAACAGATCATAACCAACAACTGTGCCTTATGGTAGTATATCGATAAAGGCCTCTGGCCCATCATTTCGTTACCAATCAAAACTAAGCATCTAACCATTAAATTTTATTTTTCAGCACTTAGCCCATAGCCTTGTACACGTTAGCATTGCAAGTGCATATCTAAATATTTCTTCGATGTTGTGAAAGCTTCTATCTCCACACCCTTACAGGCATGAATTTCCAGATCCCCACCACTTCTCAGTGAAGAATCTTTTTCCTTGCATTTCTAAAGCTCTGCCCCTTAAATCTGTGCCCTGATCATTCATCCCCTTGTAAAATGGAAGAGATTGTTCAAGTGTCGCTTCTCTATGCATTTTATAATTTTATACATCTCCATTTGCCGCTGACTGGCTGATCTGACTAGCCCATCATAGTGTCTTACAGCACAGAAACAGACCCTTCGGCCCATGCCAAATATAATCCCAAACTAAGCTAGTCCCAACTGCCTTCTCCTGGCCCATATATCTCCAAACCTATCCTATTCATATATTCATCCAAATGTCTTTTAAATGTTGTAACTGTACCCACATCCACCACTTCATCGGGAAGTTCATTCCATACATGAACCACCCTCTGTGTAAAAAATAAAATTGTATCTTAAGCCTTTTTAAAATTTCTCTCCTCTCACCTTATAAATGTGTTCCAAGTCTTGGAGCTCCCCATCTTAGGGAAAAGACAAGAACCATCAACTCTATCTGTACTTCTCATTATTTTGTAAACTTTGATCAGCTTACCTCCCAACCTCCTCAGAAACTGTCTCCTCACTGTTTACCACCCCACCAATGTTTGTATTTTCTGCAAACTTGCTGATCATGCAACCTTTCTGTAGTTTCTGTTATTTCAATTGGCAGCACAGCACTGATGAGACATGGTCAGTATCAGTGACAATGATATTGGAAAGAAGAGACTAAATAACAGTTGATTCTGGGTTCAAACTTGGTTCTGTGAGCAGGATATCATTGCTAGGCTATGTTTCCCACTCAGAGTAGCTGTTTAGAGACAGATTTAGATCTCAGCAAGATTATTTGCCTCCTCCACCTTACTCGATCCAACTTGGATCTTTTACGTCATTGGATGTGACTCTGCTAGAATTCAAGGAGTTAGAAGTGGATGATATATGAAAGGATAAGGAGAATATAAGGTTCTTACTACACAATGGGAGAGTTTTCCCAATTTTTGTTTTCTGTAGTTTCACTTATTTGTCCAGAACAGCCACTGCTTATTTATTGTCCACCTAGAAATATTTTTGGGCTCACGTTTTCCATTTTTCATTTTGCCAATCTCTCATGTGCTGCTTAAAAGCCAACTGGACATTATCCTGAAGAAGTTTCAAGTAGAAATTGGAGTATAATACTGAATGTTATAGATTTCAATTTATGAAAATTACACAAGAATAATTTGCAGTCCCTTTCCAAATTGTATTGTTAATCTTTATATATACATATATGTATGTAAAGATTAAGTGCACTGTCCGATTTTGTGGCAACAAAGACTAAGAAAAATATATCTTACAGCTCATAAAATGTTAAAAGCACATTCCTGGTCCTGATTTAAGGCCACATCCCAAAGATAACTACAACACTTACGGATTGGCTTTTGGAAAGAGCAAATTGCTGACCAGTAAGGAAATTACGCTCTGGGTCCTCTTTTGTTTGTCATTTACGTAAATGATTTGGATGAGAATATAGAAGGCACGGTTAGTACATTTGTGGATGACACCAAAATATGTGGCATTGTAGACGGTGGAGAAAGTTTTCTAAGATTACAAAGGAATCTTGACAAAATGGGCCAATGGACTGAAAATGGCAGATGGAGTTCAATCTGGATAAGTTGTGAGGTATTGCTTTTTGGTACAACAAACAGTGGTAGGGCTTATACAATTAATGGTAGGGCCTTGGGTAGTGTTGTGGTGCAGGGACATAATTCTTTAAAGTTTGCATCTCATGTAGAGAGGAATGTTTCAAAAGGCGTTTGGCACGCTTGCCTTCATTGCTCAGTCCTTTGAGTATAGGAGTCAGGATGTTATGTTGAGGTTGCACGGGAGATTGGTGAGGCTTCTTCTAGAATACTGTGTCCAGTCCTAGTCACCCAGTTATAGGAAGAATGTTATCAAGCTGGAGAGGGTTCAGAGGAGATTTACCAAGATGTTGCTGGGTCTGGAAGGTTTGAGTTATAAAGAAAGACTGCATAGGCTGGGACTTTTCTCACTGCAGTATAGGTGGTTGAGGAGTGAGCTGTCAGAAGTTTACAACATTAGTGACAAATATAGCTAGAGTTGATGGTAGCTATCTTCTGCCTATGATGGGGAATTTCAACACTAGGGGACACATTTTTAAGGTGAGAGGGGAGAGATTTTAAAAAGGCTTAAGAGGCAATTTTTTTATCCAGAGGGTGATTCGCATGTGGAATGAACTTGCTGAGGAAGGACTGGTTGGACCGAAGGGCCTCTTTTGTGCTGTATGACTTTATGACTCTGTTCATCTCTGCTTGGTGTCACTTAAAGCAGTTATTCAGATGTAATGCTTAATTCTTAAGTTACGTTACATTACTGTAGTTGGTGCAAGACTGAGAATGCAGAGTGGTAAGTTATGGTTACATTTAATATGATTATAGTGTTGCTTAACCCCACTCAGTTTGTGATACAATTCATCCATATAATTAAGTTGGGCTCTTGCTTCCACTCACTAATTTTAGACTGCAGGTGAAATTTCCAAGTTGGTGAACAGCTAACCAATAGAATTTAACCATTACCCTTTGACATTCAACGGCATTACCGTCACTGAACTCCCCACTTTAATCATCTAGGGATACTGTTGACCAGAGACTGAACCCGACCAGCGGTGGCTTCAAAGTCAGGTCAATAGATGTGAATCCTGCAATGAGTAACTCACTTCCAAGCACTTAAGTCTATGTCCCATCTAAAAGGCAAGATTCAGGAGGGCAATGGAATGTTCTCCACTTGCCTGAATTATGCATTGCACCAACAACATTCAAGACGATTACACCTATTTATGCCAAAGCAGCCAGCTTGATCCACCATGTTCAACCTTCAATCTCTCCACCACCAGCATGATGTGGAGGAGGATTGTGCTGGATGGGAGCTGCCCAGGTCTCTGCTCAAAGAAAAGTGAAAAGCCCTTTCACTATACTGTCAGGGTTGAGTTCTAGAAATATTGGAAGTCTTTGTGGAGATGAAGCCCCAATTAGGGCCCAGAATATGGAAATTGTTGAAGGATCATTGAAGAGTCATGGGTATAGATGGCTCAGAGACTGAACATGGGAGGGAAAAAATGAGTCATATTGGAAGAAATAACTTCAGTGACACAGTGGGTCTAGACGGGACATTTCTGTTTGTGGATTTTGTGAAGGAGACCATCAGATTCGAAGATTTGGAACAGAATTAAGCTACTCAGCCCACTGAGTCTGCTCCATCATTCAATTTAGGACTGATAAGTTTCTCAAACCCCCTCCCTGCCTTCTCCCCATAGTTCTTGATCGGTAAGGTGATCAAGAGCTATCTGTCTTTGTCTTGATGCACTCAATGACTTGTCCTCTAAAGCCTTCTGCAGCAATGAGTTCCACACATTAATGGGAAGTAGGCTATTTGGGATTGTGCGATTATGAGGCAAGACACTGTGGAGGGAACAAATGTGTAGGATTTTTTCAAACGTTAAGAATGTTAAAACAGTAATAGCCAGCCTAACTTCAATATAACAACTGAAAGAACTGCGGATGCTGTAAATCAGGAATAAAAACAAAGTTGCTGGAAAAACTCAGCAGGTCTGGCAGCATCTGTGAAGGAAAAAAAAGTTAATGTGTCAGGTCGGTGACCCTTCCTCAGAACTTTAATTATTCATTGAAAATATGACGAGCCAGGTATGGACTGACTGTAGTTAGACTGCGTCTAATGTCTATCAGCAGCATTTGTTCAAAGTTGCTATAGTACTGGTGCCTCATTAATGATTTCTGAGAAATTTATTTGGAATTATGTCCAGTTAGCTTTGCTGTACCTGTGCAACGTTGCACCATAAACTAAACAGCAGTAATCCACACTCAGAAAACTGTTACCACTTCCACCTAAATATTGCACACACATCAGTTCTGAGGAAGGGTCACCGGACCCGAAACATTAACTCTGATTTTCCTTTTCTTCACCGGATGCTGCCAGACCTGCTGAGTTTTTCCAGTGACTTCTGTTTTTGTTCCTGCTTAGAATATCTGCAGTTCCTTCAGTTTTTATTCCACCTATATATTAGTTTGAAGTTTCCAACATATATGTATCTATGACAGAAAAGAAAGCTGTTTGTCCTTTGGTGTTAGGTTTGTGCTAAACTGACATAATCTGAATGCCTGATAATAAAATGTGAGGCTGGATGAACACAGCAGGCCCAACAGCAGCTCCTGAGATGCTGCTGGGCCTGCTGTGTTCATCCAGCCTCACATTTTATTATCTTGGATTCTCCAGCATCTGCAGTTCCCATTATCACTAATCTGAATGCCTGGTTCTTTCTTCGTAACCCTGCTTGTCATTTGCTTTAAGTATTCAACTCATTTGGCCCTCCCATGGCAAAGGGTTAGGGAAGTGGCACTGCCTGGAGAGTTCTTTCCAAGAACCAACACGGACATTCTTGGAGCAGAGAAGAAACCACAAGTTCAGTACCCCCTGAGAGAAGAAATTCCTCTTCATCTCTGTCTTAAATGGGCAACGCCTTACTCTGAGATTAAGCAGTCAGGTACTTGACTCTCGTACAAGGAGAAGCAAATTTTCTGCATCTATCCTGTCAAGTCCCTTAATAATCTTGCAGAATTCGATAAAGTCACCGCTCATTCTGATAAACTCTGATGAGTTGTCCAATCTACATTACCTTATGCCTGGAATCAGCTTAATAAACCTTCTCTGAACTGCCTCCCATGCCAGTATATCTTTGCAGGGAACAGAACTGTTCACAATATTCCAGCTATGATCTGGCTGGTGTATTGTATAATTTTAGCAAAACTTTCCAATTTTTACATTCTATTTCCTTTGAAATAAAGTTCAGCAGTCCATTTGCCATTCCTGTTACCGACTGAACATAGATGCTAACATTTCATGATAAGGACCCACCCAACTCCCTCCGCATTGCACTTTTGAAATCTGTCTCTGCTTTAAGTGCCATTCAGTTCTTCTTTCCACTGAAGTGCATAAACTCAGATTTTTCCACGTTATGTTCCATCTGCCAAGTTTTTGCCCAGTCACTTAACTGATCCATATCCGTCTGTAGACCCCCTCTATCATCATCATCATTACTTGCCTCCTATTTTGGTCATCTGCAAACTTGGCAAAAATGCATTTAGTTCCTTCATTCAAGCCATTAATACATATTGTAAATAATTGTGGCTCCGGCACTGGTCCCTGTAACGTTCCACTATGTTTGTTTATGCTTGCTTGAAGTGCTATACATTTATCCAAGGGGCCAATTCTCATCAGACACTGGAAAATGTTCAGTCAGTGTACAGTCTCAGCCTATCAGATGTAGATAGACAGGATACTGGAAGAACACAGCAAGTCAGGCAGCCCTGAAGAAAGGTAACACCCAAAATGTTGACTGCTCCTTTCCTCTAGATGCTGCCTGGTCTGCTGTGGTCTTCCAGCCTCCTGTTTATCTGCCTTAGATTCCAACATCTGCAGTTTTTTTTGTCTCAACCAATCAAAGTCAACTTGCCAGCCAGTCAATGCCCTTTTTTTCCTCGTACAGTGCAATCTGTAGTGATTGTTTTAAGTTTGGTTTTCTTGCATTTGTCCTGATCAGTGCAAGACACAACCTTCTGGAGCAAGTCTCTATTTTCAACAGTATTCACGTTCTGTACCATCACATAACGGTTTGACCAACATTCATTAGTAGGATTTATCCAATCTGTGAAGCTTAATCTCAGAAGAGGAGTGCTTCAATAATTCACTTGAGGGTCTAGGAATTGTTTTGTATCTGATCTTGGATCCTGGGTGTTGCTGACTAAGTCAGTATTATCTGCCCAGCCCTAATTACTAATGAGCTGCCTTCATTAAACCACTGCAGTCATTGAGATTTTTGATGTGCAACTAATCCTCAAGTTGTTTTTTAAATTGGATTTTTGCTTAAAACAACTTAAAAGGCCCTTTGGTCTTAGGAGTTAAAATACTCTCAGAATGCTTGCTCAAAGTCTTCAGGTGTCCTATGGCAGGGTACAACAGTTGATGGGTTGGGGGTACAGATTTGCTCTATGTTTTTAAAATAAGACTTGCTCTATAAGAAAGAAGAAACATATAACTTCTTTTGTGTTTTCCCAGCTCGAATAGTCACTTTTTTTTTGGAACTTTGGTTCCAAAAGCTTGCTTTTTTTCAAAAAGAAAGTCTTACTCTAATTACCAATTGAAAAGATAATTTAATTGGTCTCAATTGTTCCTTTCCCTGGATAGGGGCCATAATGCAGTGTTTTTTTTAGAAACTGTCCCTGCTGCCGATTAAGTTGGATAATGTAACAGTTAGCCATTTCTCTAACAATGCACAAGGCGAGACCAACATGGGACTAATCAACAGTCAAACCACACCCTTCCAAAAAAAATGGTCGCAGTATTTGCTGCTGAGGATCCAGTTACTGAACACCGAGCCAGTTATGTTTCCAAGCCAATATTTAATCTATGCTGATCAGCTGGGATGCTTGAATTTTGGCTCAGCAGCTTTAAAGGGTGAAAAAAGGCAGCTATGGGGTGTTCATTCCTGATCAACATCCAATGAGCTATGCTGGACAGTACAGAAATATGACTGCAGCATGGTGTCAGGTTTAGCCAAAATTATTCTTGTATGCTTGAGAGCAACATAATAATTTGAAGCCTTTTTTGAAATTATTCTCAATTAGTGGGCTTCAGTGTCACGTTTAGCAATTATTTTCTGTCTCAGTTGCCTTGGGATGGCGGTTGTGGATCTTCTTTTGAATCACTTCATGTAGCAGTTTGATATAATTGAGTTGCTCAGTAATCCACTAGAGATGCGGTGAAGAACAAATTGCATTGGGCTGGGATGGTAGTAATATTTAGGACAAGCTTCTTTTAATGAAGGGTATTACCAACAAGGAGCAAGAGTAGGGCACTTCGTCCTTTAACCCTGATCCATATTTCATAAGACCATAAGACATAGGAACAGAAATTAGACCATTCAGCCCATTGAGTCTGCTCTACCATTCAATCATGGCTGATATGTTTCTCAACCCCATTCTCCTGCTTTCTTCCTGTAACCTTTGATCCCCTTGACAATCAAGAACCTATCTATCTCTGTCTTAAATACACTCAATGACCAGGCCTCCATAGCCTTCTGAGGCAGTGAATTCCATAGATTCACCACTCTAAATCTCCTTATCTCCAATCTAAATGCTCTTCACTTTATTCTCAGGCCTTGTCTCTTCAACCAATGAAGATAACTTCCCAACGCCCACTCTGTTCAGGCCATTCAGTATTCAGTAAATTTCAGTTAGATTCTCCCTAATCCTTCTAAGCTCCATCATTTATGGACCCAGAGTCCTCAAACGTTCCTCATATGTTAAGCTTTTCATTCCTGGGGCCATTCTTGTGAACTTCTGCTGAACCCACTCCAGGGCCAGTACAATTTTACTGAGATTTGGGACCCAGACCTGCACACAATACTCCAAATGTGGCCTGACCAGAGCCTTGTAGAGTCTCAGAAGTACATCCCTGCTTTAATATTCAAGTCCTCTCAAAATAAATGCCAACGTTGTATTTGCCTTCCTAACTACTGACTTCACCTGTAAGTTTACCTTGAGAGAATCCTGGATTAGAATTCCCAAGTCGCTCTGCACTTCAGACTTCTGAATTTTCTCAGACATTCTGAATTTAGAAAATAGTCCATGCTTTTATTATTCTTACCAAAGTGTATGACCTCACACTTTCCCACATTATACTCCATCTGCCACTTCTTAGCTCACTCTCCTAACCTGTCTAAATCCTTCTGCATCCTTCCCATCTCCTCAGTTCTACCTGCCTCTACGTTTGTGGTGTTCCACAACCGTCAGGCTGCCATCCTGAGGGACTCTCATAACCCCATTCTCTGGCTGTCAGGCAGAAAGCCATCTCTATCCGTACTAGTACCTTGTCTCTAACACCATGGGCCCTTATCTTACTCAACAGCCTCCTGTGCGGCACTTTGTCAAAGGCCTTCTTGAAGTCCAGGTAGATAACGTCCATTGGTTCTCCTTGATCTGCCCTGCTCGTTCCTTCCTCAAAGAATTCCACCAGATTTATCATGCATGACCTCCCCTTGAGGAAGCTATGCTAATGTTGCCCTATTTTACCATACACTTCCAAGTATTCAGAAATCTCATCCTTCACAGTGGACTCTAAATCTTAACCACGACTGTGTTTAGGCTAATCAGCCTATCATTTTCAGTCTTTTGCCTGACTCTGTTTTTTAACAGGGGTGTCACGTTCGCATTTGTCCAGTTATCTGGGACCCTCCCTGACTCTAGCAATCAGTAGAAGATCACCGCTAATGCTTCCACTATCTCCTTACAAATTCCTTTTCTTGCAATCCACTACCAACGTGATTTTCCCAGTACACCTGCATATTGAAATCCCCGGTAATCACTGTGACTCCGCATTTCTTGCACGCCTTTTCTATCTCCTGGCGTAACTTGCGCCTAGCTCCTGACTACTGTTTGGAGGCCTGTACACAACTCCCAACTATGATTTTTTTCTAACCATTGCAGTTCCTCAATTCTATCCACACAGATTCTACACCATCTGACCCTACTTTGTTTCTTATTATTGATTTAATTTCATTACTTACTAATAAGGCAACCCTACCCTCTCTGCCCACCTACCTGTCTTTTCGATAAGATTCGTATCCTTGGATATTCAGCTCCCAGTCCTGGTCCTCTTGCAGCCACGTCTCCATGATGCCCACCACATCATACCTGCCAATTTCGATCTGCGCCACAAGCTCATTTACCTGCTTTCTTATGCATGCATTCAGATATAACACCTTCAGTCCTGTATTAATCTTCTCACTGTCATTTGTTTGCCCAGTGTGCATGAAGTTTGATTCCTAACCCTTTCCAAACACACTGTTCTATTTGTGTCTGTGCTGGAGACTTTAATAACCTCTCCTGAGTTCTCCTTTCGTGTCATGTTTTTCATATTTTTCCATACGATGGCATCTGCCCCTACAGATGTCAGCCTGTTACTTCTTTCCCCCCACTAGGGAAAGCTTTACCCTTCCCTTCCCCCTAACTTTCTAGTTTAAAGTCCTTTTGACCAGCCTATTTACCCTTTTCGCTCGAACATCGGTCCCAGCTTGGTTCAGGTGGAGACCGCCCCAGTGGTACAGATCCCCCCTGTTCCAATACTGGTACCACTGTCCCATGAAAAGGAACCCCTCTGTCCTGCACTACTCCTTTAGCCACATGTTTACTTCCCTTATCCTTGTGCCCCTGTGCCAATTTGCATGTTGCTCGGCATCCATCACCTTGACAAAATGCATACCATCTTAAGGGCTTCCAGAAGATGGCGGTGACATAGGGCTTCAGAGCCTGGGCTCATCCACTCTATCTCCTTTTCTTTTATCTCTCTTTTCTTGTTTTTTCTTCTTTTTGTTTAATTTTACTTCCCGCTTGTTGAAGAGCTCAGGAATGACAATGGCATCGGACACAGTGAGTGGGCTCAGCGAGGACTCATGGCTGCTGGGGAGGAGGCCAGTTTGAGTTCCTGGCAGCATCTGTGTCCTGAGCGTGCTCAGGGGTCAGTTTGCGCCTGGTACGAGATCCATCTGCTGCATTGGCGAGATGGGCCCAAAGCGGAGTTGAGTTTGGGCCAGTGCGGTACCCGATGGTGTCACTGACATCTCCATTTGGCAAGGCCCAGCAAGGAAGGAGTCATGGTGACGAAGGCATCAGTAGAGGCAAGATCGCCCTGAAGCCTGGCCACTTCTGTGCGGCGAAGGGGACTCGCCCCTGGTGGCTAGGCCCATTGAACCATGGCGGAGAACTTAACAAGAAGGACTGTAAAGTTGAACAAAAACAAAGTTTTTTTCTTTATTTGGGGTCCAGTGACCCTTCCCCAGAACTAGTTCCACCGCCTTTTCTGAGGAAGGGTCACTGGACCCGAAACGTTAACTCTGTTTTCTCCTTCACAGGTGCTGCCTGAACTTTTCCAGCAACTTTGTTTTAGTTCCTGATTTACAGCATCAGCGGTTTTTCTGGTTTCTATTCTGTAAAGTTGAATATTTCTTTTAATTTTTCTCTTTATTTTTCTGTCTTTATGTTCTGTTTTGGTTTATTTTTGCGTTTTAAGATGGCGCCAGAGAGTGGCGACCCTGTACACTCTTCCCCCCCCCCCCCCCCCACTGTATTTTGTAACAAATCAACTCAGTCATTTTTGTTGATGAGCAGTTTTTTAACACTCTCATTTTTAAAACTGAATTCAATTTATCAACCTGCCATGATGGACTTGAACGTAAATTTCTTGGAATGTTAAACCTGTGAACAGCTATCCGCACCATGCTGTAGAGGTTGAACCTCCAGAACCATAACCACTGAACCTGTGACTTTGTTTTCTAACAGCATTTAATGGAAGTTAAATATTTTTCTATTGGAAAATATGCAAGGTCTATTTATTAAACAGTATCATATTGAATACATTCTTGAAGCCAAATGGTGTATTGTATATACTTGGTCTAATTGGTTCCTTTGAGGAAGTTTGTATTTTTAGTGCTTAATGGAAATCAACTTCACCCAGCTGAATACTACTTTAGTGTTCTACAGCTCAAATGACAATGTGTAACTGTTCATGCTTATGCAGACATCTAAGCACTGTGCAGGGAAAATTAGAAGAGCAAGTTTTTATGTGATCGATTTGATAATGGTAGAACTCACTTGCCATTATGGACCCAGGAGCAACTCGTAGGTGGATGAAATTCGCTGTCTCATTATGTTATCTGCTCCTCTGATCTTGGATCAAATTTTGCTCTGTGTCAAAGAAAGCAGAGTGACTTCAGAAGAAAAAGGACGGTTGAAGTCTGAAATCAAGTTTATCAACACCTGATGTTGGAACATTAGGAAATGCTGGGATTCTTTGTACATCAAGACTTTGCACCCACAACATTCAGTGGTGTTTGAACTTCTGGCAGCATCTTTTTCATTTGTTCACAGGATTGGAGCATCACTGGTGAGAGCAGAATTTCTTGCTCAACCCTCATTGCCGAAGGAAGTTAAGAATCAATCACATTGCTTTGGGCCTGGAGTCATGTATAGGTCAGACTGATTTTCCTCCCTAAAGGACATATTCATCGGCAAGTTAGGACAGAAACTGATTGAGGTTGAAGGAACAAAGAAGCCTGTATAAGTGTAAAGTAGAAGTTTAAGTTGGAATGGAAGAAATACTTTCATTGTGAGCTCAGGAAGAGGAAGGAAGCAAGAAATGCCACAGTAAAGGTAAGCGGAGGTGGAGTTTCATAGCGCTTGGGATGAAGGGGTGCAGCATGAGAAAGGTAACCCCAAGTAACTACGGCAACGCTAAAAACAATTCTTTGAAACTTTGATGCAGCAATCAAAAGCGTCAGTAGCTGGCAATGCAATCTCAAGATCTCTAATCACAATCAAGATCAAAATCCCAACGCAGCAGTGGCTTGATCGGATGAAATTACTTTCCTGTGTCATGTTAGAAAATGAGCATGCAATTCTGGTTTGTTGGTTCATTTGATTGTTCTTTAATACTGTGAGGATAAAATGCATGAAAATATTGCATTGTTTGTGAAATGCAGTGGTAGCTCTCACCAGTGTGTAGCCTAATGAAATGTTACAGAACTCCGAGGTTTTTACTTGGTTTAATTTTCATCAGGACCTGGAAGATTAAGGCTTAAAAAAGCATCATTCATTGTATAGTTTATAGCTAAAAGACCAAGACAAGTCGCAACACTGCAGTTTTCATGCTAGAACAGCTAATGCGAAGCATTACTGGAATTAAATAACCAATCATCATGTTAAAATATACTCAGCAAAATCGACGTCAGAAAATGGCTTAATTTTCATTTAGAATTGTTCATTCAAAACGTGAATGTAATTAAATAACTATCTACAGTATTAAAGAAAGACCTTATCAGATTGAAGATCCTAAAATGAACATGATTCCATTCAGAGCTGTTATCTTGTGGTGCCTGTGAACACACGTAGCAAAGAAAATTGAATTCAGGAGGGAAGTTGAAAATTGCATTCCAGCATTTCCCTAATAAAATAATGATTTTATATTATTATTGGAGAGTGTTACCTAGGTTAATATAGCTGTCATTCGATGTGTGAAAAATTCTGTAGGACTAGCAGATCAGTTTTCACACTTAGGATGCAAAAATGTTGTCATTGGGCTTATTTAGCATATTGGTACCCACACACTAAACTAAAATGCAGTCAAGCTAGTGCATTCCTTGTGCAATACTATTAATTCATCACCTTCAATTGCTCCCACTGTTGGTGACAGACATGTAACCACAAGTACTTCACTCTACCGTTATGCAGCTAAAAATGCTGTCTCCAGAGTTGGGAATGACAAAAGAAATGCAGAATGATTTCCTAGGCACTTTTGACAGTAAAGACGAAGAATGCAATATAAAAATGTCGCATGTCCAGCATTACACTTGACTAAAATCAGAGTGCTGGAATTAAAAGGTGACGTGATGATACTCGAGGAACAATTTTTTTTTTCTATTTTTTTTGAATAAAGAAGCTGCTCCCATACAGTTTAACTAAAATCTGGACAAATGAAGGATTATAAAATGTCCTCGATTTAGGCATAGATTTGTGCTTTCTCTAAACCAGAGATTTGTCTAAATCTGTAGTTACACCAAATAACATGATAAAGAAAGAAGTCAAAAATAATACTAAATTATGAAGGAAATTACTGTCACATTTGTTGTAGGAGAGAACTTTTAAGCGTGTATATCAGATCAATTCTATACCAACTCCCTAAAGGGCTGAATACAAGGTAATAATTGGGTATGATAGGAAGAGGAAGACAACAATTCCAGTTAATTGCGAACAATTTATTTTACTTTAAGTATGTCCCCTCTGAATAAATATAAAAATTAGCAACAGAGGAATTAAGAGGTAATGGACAAGCAGCTAATGTGACCAAGGAAATAAAGTAAGTGCCCCCCTGTGCTTTAGTGTGTTTTTTGTTAAATTTTCTTCCCATGTTTTCTTAAATAGATTACTAAGGCAACTCTGTGTTAATCAAAGCTTTGTTTCTATCTCCATTGTTAACCCCATTTGTAAAGTCAGTGCAGTATGATATGGTGTTGTCAAGAAGAAGCTAGGGTTCAGCTTTCTGATTCATGATGATCTCAACATAACAGTTAGAACCCTAACTTCAGTGTTTCTTGGCATGAGAGGGAAAATTAGTTAGAACACTTTTTTTTATGATTCCTTCTAAATATCCTTGGAAAACGTACCCTTTGAATGTTGGAGAAAGACTGAAATGGCATTGCATTAAATAGCCTATTAAAACGTCTCTAACCAGCTAATGTGGAAAATTCCAAATAAAGCTGATAGAACTGAAGCTACTGGAAATCAGAATGAAAACAGAACTTGCTGGAAAAGCTCAATTTTTGCAGGCATCTGTAGAGAGAAATCAGAGTTCACAATTTGGATCCAGTGACCTTTCCTCAGATCTGGAAAATTGCAACTTGGGCAAGGGCAGCTGTCTTTATCTTATGCTTGAAGCCAACACTACTGCCTGTACAAATTGTAAAATATTGCAGATGGCTAGAAATTTGAAATAAAAGTAGAAAATACTCGGCATTGCTGCGTGTGTTGCATCTGCGGCGACAGCATTGTAGCTAATGTGAAGAGAATAAGAAGGCACAGGAACTAGAAGATACCATATATCCCACTGACACTCCTCTCTAACTTTCTCATAGTAATAGTCAGTGGCATTTTGAGCTTCCTGCATATTATTTGGTAAGTTGTTCCATTCATTGATCACAAAATGAAGAAGATTTTCCTGCCGAATCCTTTGAAATTGTATTCACTAACGTTAATAGTGTCTGGATTTTAAATTTAAGATAATATTCCATATTTATTCACTACATTTTTTAATATTACATAGACCTCAGGACCCCACCTCCAATTTTTAGTCCTAGCCTAGTCGAGCCTCTTCATTATTTTGAATTGTCACCTTAGTGTGAGCCATTCTGTATGCCCAGTCTCCTGTTCCGCATCCAGGTTTGGGGATCTGTTCAGTAGGGTATTCCAGTGACATTATTTTTCATTCCTCCTTTTTATTTCAGTGGGGAATTGGCCTCTGTTCATTGCTGCTCTCTGAGGACATGACTAAGAATAGGAACTTGCTTCAAGAGGGAATTATGCAAACACATAATATATCATGTAGTCCATTATGCACCATTTTGATGTGTGTGTGTGTATGCAAAAATATGTGTATATTAATATTTATATATATAAATATTTTGATTTAATTAATTCATGTTTTTTAAAATCTTGAGTCATTACTACTTTCCCTCAGAAATTTATTAGAATTCATTGTTACATGAAAAAATATGCTTTTTATCGTCATAAGAAAACATCCAAACTGCTCACACTTAAAATATTATTTAATTATTTACCTACTTTGGAAAAAATTAATACGTGATTTAAGCAATATTGGCTGTTGCATTAGATTGCATCTTTTTATTTTGTTGCTTCCCATATGCTTTCAATCTCAGTGTTCACAGTTGCCTTGCTCACAAGGAAAACATTATCATGAATTGAATGTGCATCCCCCTTGATTTTCCACCCTTAAATGAATGATAATTCATGACAGCTGTCTGCCCACATTTCTAATATGCGGCACTATTGCACATGTCTATTTGCCAAATGCTGAAGGTACAAATGTACCACTTTGTACAGCAAAATTGTCTAAGGTGATAGGTTATATTTTGGCCACAAAGTAATGGATGTGACACGGTTCGCAATCTGAACATCCTGACAGCAGACTTTCATCTCAGTCCTAGCACAAGGCCTCAGATTAATCGATGACACTACATTTTAGAAAAGGTATTAGCCTCTAAAAAGCTGGTATGTACATAGAGCTGAAGCTTCAGGAACGAAACGGACAGATAGCGTGATTCCCATCTTGTCCTTGAGAATGTACATTGTTGACTTGTACCTCTTGCTTCAAGGCACAATAAATGGAAATACAAAAAGAAAGATAATTTTTATTACAACTAGCAAATGCTAAATTTAAATAAGCAGTAAACTCAAAATGTTGAAGTCAGAACTAGATTTTCATGTAACATTTACTTGTTTAGGGATCGGTTGGGACACCACAGAAATGTTTTTAACACAAGTTAAATTATCTAAACAACTCAAATTTAGTACATGTTTTCTATAAATACATACTTGTTCTGTGGCACTATGTTTGTGGGATGCTATTGTGTTTTGCTACAATTTATTTTATTTGCTTTACAGAGCTGTAATTCCATTCTCATCTTTGAATCTCTGATGTAGATGGTCGTATGCTATGGCTGATGCTCACCCTTAAAAGGCTGACTAGATTCTTTAATCAGTTATAATCTTGATCCGCTTAGCCTTGTCCCATTGTCTTCACTGGTCAAATTCCAGCATTATTCTGGATCACATATTTGCCCTCTGCTCTCCTTTGTTCAACCAAACAATTATTTTTACACCTGGGACACAGGTTTAACCAAGGCCAAATTGGATTATCAACAGTGTAGTTAAGGCCTATTTTATATACTACTATTCACTACATCGCTCTTGCATATGCTTTTGAAGATCCAAGAGTCAGTGGCTTATGCTACGCTCTTTTCCTTTTGCTTTGTTCAAGGCTGCTCACTGGTTTTGCCCTTTCAAACATTAATCCCAGTAATTTTCTCTGAGTGCTTTCCAGTGACGGTTCCTAATTCCTGTGTTTTCCCACTGGTAATACTTTCCACTCTCTGAAGTCTATATGTCATTTGACACATTTGATTTCTTCTGCTCTCGAGGTTTTGAAGAGGTGATGATGCAGAAGATATGTAAGAAAGAGTAGGTGAAAAGGGGAAAAGTGGGAGAAGTAGAAAGAGATAAAAGGCAATGGTCCCAAAAGATGAGAGAGGGGAAGCTCAGATGGCACACAGCAAAAAATAGAAAGCTATCCTAAGTTGTGAAAGAAATGAAAGGTGAGCAATTAAACAGTTTGTGAAGCACAGAAACTTAGGTTTACATTTATATGGCATCTCAAGACATCCAAAAGTGGGTTCCAGTCAATTAAATACTTGTTCAGGGTGGTCATTGACCAGACTTGGGTATGACATTCACTTTAACTAACTGGGATAACAATGTGAAAAATAAATTCTAATGCACATAGAATGTACTTCATGATCCCAAACACTGCATTGTACAGGTCTTCATCAAATGCTTCTGCCCTATTTCTGTCTTTTTACTATATGTTCCTTGCCCCACTTCTAGCAATCATTAATATTCACCCTGTATATTTGAGTGTAACTATGATTTCCTGACTTTTGAAATATTCACTGATGCATATTTTAAAAAGTATTACTGCAAATTTATAATGCAGTTCATCCATATTAATGAATGGGTTTCAGTCAAGTATTTATGATTTGCCTTCGAAAGGTGGTGATTCATGCTGAAGTATGAGTCTTACGGGTGCTGGATGTTCAACTGTCTCTGACCAGTTTTAAGTCTAAGGGTGTGTGTCAACAGGTTTCTTTTCCAGGGCTGAGTGAATATAGTCATGATCGAAGGTATGAAGGGCTTTTTTTCCCAAAAGAAGGAGAAGTTAAAGGAGGCAATAAACACAAGTTACTACTGTTAATGTAGAAACAGGAATAGGCCATTTAGCCCTTCAAGATTGCTATACCAGTGATTTTGATAGTGGCTGATGATTCAACTGAATAGCCTGTTCCCACTTGTCCCCCATATGTTTTGATCCCTTTAGTCACAAGGGATATATCCAACTCCTCCTTGAATCATTCCATGGTTTAGCCTCGATCACCTTCAATGGTAATAAATTCCATAGGCTCATCACATTTTGCTGAAGAAATTCCTCCTCATTTCAGTGCTAAATGGTTTACCCCGTATCCTTGGACTGTGACTTCTGGTTCTGAATTCTTTAAGGAAGCATTTTTGGATTTCTGAACATTCCTTTTGCCTTATCGTCTCTTCATTTTCTACTTTGCCGTGCAATCTGTTAGGAGAGGCAGAAAGAAATGCCTGACCTGATGGTGCAGGACAGCTTGAGTGGAAGTACTGGACAACTTCTTCACTTCTTTCCTGTAAATAATAAAAGATGATTTGTACTAACAGAACAAGGGAAAATAAAGATATTTGCAACAGGAGAGAGGCAGATAAATGTTTTCCTCAAAGTTAACAGACCGTGGACATTACTGGAATTTGCCATTGAAGGTATTTCAGTCATTTTAATTTTTTTTAAGAATGATGAACAGGATTGAAGAAAAATATAATAAGATGTAAGGAAAGACCAATGAAATTCATGAAAATATTTATCCCCTATTTGAAGGTAGCAAAATAAGCCCTTTCCTCTGAAGCTTCCGTTGTGCCATGAGAAGACATCACATTGAGACTTGATCAGGTGTACAGTCAAGTGTGTTAGCGTGGACAAGCTTTATTAAGCATGCACATTGATCACAATCTGGGCTAGTCAGGACTGGAGATCATGACTATGTTTTTCACCCCATTATCTATTCATAGAATGCTTACACTAGGGAAACAGGCCGTTTGGCCCAACAAGTCCACATTGACCCTTGGAGCATCCCACCCAGACCTATCCCCTTATGACCCACCTAATCTACACGTCCCTGAACACTACAGGCAATTTAGCAAGGCCCATCCACATCACCTGCACAACATTTGGACTGTGGGAGGAAACTGGAACACCCAGAGGAAACCCATGTATTCTGTAACGGTTAACTGAACACAGTCAAGGGATTAAATCTTGGGTACAACAGTTGATTATTTTGGTTCAAAAACTGGTAAACCTTTAAAGCAAGTATATTGTAACTGATGTTCTCACAAGCAGGTTTGGTTGAATTGATTCTAGAATGGAGGAAATTTCCTTGCTCTCTGTTTGGAGAATGATTGAAATACTGATGAGAAAGAAAAACAGACAAATAATGGAAATCTGAAATAAAAATAGAAAACATGAGAATAGCAGGTTGATCAGTGGCTGAAAGAGAAAGACAGGGTTGTATTAATGATCTCTCATAATTTCAACAGGGTGTTGTCAGCAGAGACCATTTGCAATGAATTGAAGACCATAGGATGAGAAGTGATAAAGTTTACATATTTGGAGAAATATAATTTCTTGGGTTTTTTAGATTCCAATGATGCAGTAGAAAAGCAGCCTTACTGCGCATGGATTTTGATGTATAGTTTTGTAAACAGTTGTGATTTTAACATATGACTCCCATTTATTCCGTGCATGTTTTTGTTGCATAAAGTTGGCTATTGAATTTAGGAAAACAGATTCATTAAGTACTGGCATCTATTTGGATAGATGAAACAGCCCAATATAAAATTAAAAAAAGGAAATGAAGATCACTGTGCTGATTTTATGCTTTTAACATTTTATGATTATGTGAAGCGATGACAGCTTTTTCCACGAATTAGAACCCTAATGAGAGTTATTTACCATTCTCCAACTGAGCTACGTATGTAAAAAATCTTACTTAATCACATCTGGTAACCATTTAACTGTGAATGACACTAGATCTCTTTTTTCACCCAGTAAAAGCTGGTCTATCTGAATATTGTTGTAAAAGTAGAAGGCTATCATCAGTGTCAGGATTAGCAAGGATTTATTTCCTTTTCTGACCTGAGGCATTTGCTGAACTTGGTCAGAGCACTATTTGTGAGTCACTGCTGCTTCCAAAGAGAGTGAAGAAAATTGGAAAAATTTAAAATATCAGGCAAAGTTATTCTTTTTTTTTGAAGAGATATTGTCTGCGTGGACAGGCAGATATTGCCTATGTTTTAATTCCTTTTCAAAGAATAAAATTTCTGACAGTGCATCACTCCCTTAGTACTGCGCTGACAAATCTGTTTAAGTCAAAAACTCAAGCCTTGCCAGGTTCAAGGGAGGTTGTGGGGAGTGGCTGAATATGCAATCTTCCAACTTCAGAAAGAATACTGTGCTTTACCAGACTGGCAATTAAAAATAAATTAACGTAAGGACAAAGTTACGGTTCCATTGTTTTAAATGACTTAGGAGGTTTTACAAGATTATGCTTATTCCAGGGCTGGGTTTATTTTCACAGTATTTGTGTTTGGATGAGATTAAATGGATTAAAACACATGCTAAATGAATACTAAGCTTATAAGACTAAACTGCATGGAAGTTTGGATGTGGTGCATGGTTTTGGTCCCCATTGCTGATAACCAATATTTGAAAGTGCCAGGAAATGCTAGGCAGACAGTTATTGTTTTATCACTGAAGTATTAATTAGGCAGCTCTTTCATGGAGAAGTATATGTGGGCTCCTCATAATCACTTCTAGTAAAGGTATGGAGTGCTTACTTTGACACAGCAGCAGACTTCAAGATTGTTAAGGGATGAAGGAAGAGAGTGGTCAGGTTTCCAGGTATGGTACTGGAGATCCTGTAGTGAAGGTCCAAATTGAAACTTGGTGTACTATATTTTCAGATGGGAAAATCAGCGCTTCATTGTCTGACTCTCCTGTAACTACTCTATACCTAGCATCATGTCCTTCTCTAATTACTTGCTCAGGCCAAAGGGAACCCCTACCTAGATTGCAGTGACTAAGTCCTCCACTTTTTCTGTTGGATTGACTAGGTTGGGATTGTTTTTGGTAGAGTTTAGATGAGTGAGGGGGGATCTCATAGAGACTTATAAAATTCTAACACGACTGGACAGGGTAGATGCAGGGAGGATGTTCCCGATGGTGGGTGTGTCCAGAACCAGGGGTCACAGTGTGAGGATTCAGTGTAGAGCATTTAGGACAGAGATGAGGAGACATTTCTCCACCGAAGGAGTGTTGAACCTGTGGAATTCATTACTGCAATAAGTAGTTGATGCCAAAACATTGAATGTATTCAAGAGGTGACTAGATATAGCACTTGGGTTGAATGGGATCAAAGGTTATGAGGGGAAAGCAGGATTGGGCTATGAGTTGGATGATCAGCCATGGTCGTGAAGAATGGTAGAGCAGGTTCAAAGGGCCGAATAGAACATAGAACAATATAGCACAGTACAAGCCCTTCGGCCCACGATGTTGTGCCGAACTTCCACGCTAATCCTAAGGTCTATCTAACCTCCATCCCTACCTTATACTAGCATCCATATGCCTATCTAATACCTGCTTCAATGTCCCAAATGAGGCTGACTCCACTACCTGCTCCGGCAATGCATTCCAGGCCCCTGCCACTCTCTGAGAAAAGAGCCTACCTATGATGACCCCTTTATATCTACCTCCACCCACTTTAAAACTATGCCCCCTTGTAATAGCTACTTCCACCCTAGGAATTGAATGGTCTCCTTCTGCATTTATCTTCTATGTTTTTGTGACCTGTGGAAGGTATAGCAGGATGGGGCTTTTTATACCAAGTTTCCAAAGACCGTCCAAAGTAAAAGCTGGATAAATACTTAGCAAAGTGTCCCAGAAAGCTTCTCATTGTGTTTCAGGTATCTACTTCACAGTCCAGCTACAAGTGAGTCCCTTGAAATAGTGGTTAAAGTCAATATCAATGTCATGTTTAACCCCAGACAGAATTTCTGACAGAAGGTAACCAGTGAAATGTAATACATTATCTTCATGAGTGTTCAAAGGAACTGTAAGTGCCTGTTCAATGAACCTCCTCCGCCACTCCCTAGCACAGCCTTCAGAACATTTAAAGAGATGTTTTGTGCTGAATGTGGCCAAATCTCTTAAGACTCCATCTGGCCACACAGGATACGCTTTGGTGCTGAAAACTTTGAGGTAAAAAGAACCACCCTGCTAGTTGTTCCATGTTAGGTACTCCATTGATTTCATGCAGTTTGGCTTGTTAAGATGGAAACTTACAAGCCAGTTCCAAAGAAGTTCAATCACTGAGTTGAACTGTCTATTTTTGAACTTTTTTGCACCGTGATGGAATGATCCTTTTTTTTTCTTGGCTCATTGGAACATGATTTTAAAATCCAACAGTGCCAGCTGATGCAGATCCCAGAAAAAAACAAGGGTATGTTTTCTGCCCTAGAGTGTCTACAAGATTGACTTCCCATTTGTTTTACGCGCTTAGCAGTGAAGGTATCTGTATGTGAAGCACTTGGATGTTTTATTACATTTTCTCATATTTTCCAACATAAGTCTCTCCACCCACCATGTAATTCCTGTGGCTGACAGTCCTCAACAGGGAGGAGAATCAAACAGTAAAATCTGCGATTGGATACAAATCAGTTCTGCCTGTGGTGAGCCCTGCTACCTTCAAAACAAATCACGTTGGTAATGCCAGTTAGATCAGTAATTCTGCGAAAAGGAATGATTCATTAATATTCCCAATTGTACTCTTCATTGGATTGAATACTATATTGTCCAGTTTGATGTTTGCTTTTTGTCTAAGAGTGACTAAAATGGCCTCATTTACTCCACGTTTACCAATTTGGGAGACTGATGATATAGCGCATTTTTAAGAAATGTAGTTTTCAGCAGGGGATTCATTAAGGTCCAGTCTTGGATGCACCATAGCAGTGAAATGCCTCCTCACCTCATGCCATCTGGCATGATCATTGATCTCCCGGAGTCTAGAACAGCAAGCTTATCTCACCTAATTCTACCTGTGAACAAACTCACTTTCCAGATGTGATTTAAGCAACACTGGAACCAGAGTTTGTTCAGGAATTTGAACTTCTGTATCATAGAATAGGATCATAAAATCCCTACAGTGTGAAGCAGGCCCTTTAGCCCAACAAGTCCACACCGACCCTGAGAGCATCCCACCCAGACCCATACCTCTATAACCCACCTAATCTACACCTACAGGCAAGTTAGCATGGCCAGTCCACCTAACTTGCTTATCTTTGGACTGTGGGAGGAAGCCGGAGCACCCAAAGGAAACCCACGCTGACACGGGGAGAATGTGCAAACTCCACACAGACAGTCGCCTGAGGGTGGAATCGAATCCACGTCCCTGGCGCTGTGAGGCAGCTGTGCTAACCACCGTGCCGCCCTCTCCTTTATACTTTCGTAGGGATTATAGCTTACCTGTACGGGCGTTTGACAGATTCTTCAAATTGCTAGCCGATTAGAAAGTTTCATTTTCTATTTGTGATGACTGAGATTGTACTAAATAAAAACGGAAAGAACTATGAATGTCTTAAATCAGGAGCAAAGACAGGAGTTACTGGAAAAGCTCAGCAGGTCTGGCAGCATCTGTGAAGCAAAAATCAGAGTTACCATTTCAGGTCTGGTGACCCTTCCTCAGAACCCGAAATGTTAACTCTGATTTTTTTTCTTTACAGATGCCACCAGTAACTCCTATTATTGTTCGTTGTTTATGACTGAGATTGTGATCAATCATTATACAGGTCAACAGAAATATAAATAAGATGACAATGATTAAGCTATTCCTATGTGGTCAGCAAGAGTAGGAATAGACTAAACAGATACAAAATAGACAAAGGTCAAACAAGTTTATAGATCTGGGAAAAAATTCCCAAAAGATACTGTGGGGGGGAAGATGTTCTTGGTAATAGCGATTGATCTTAACTCAAATTACGCTATTAAAGAGTGGTCGGTTTGACAACTGTCAAGTTATTGAGGATTATAAAACTCTAATAATGCTTCCGCATTTTTATTTTCAAAGGAGCTTTAAGAAGTAACTTACTTGTATCTGGAAAATAGCAAGTGATATGCATAATCATACACAAAATGGGCTTGGCTTGTTCTTGCTGTGGATTTTCTAATATGTATGAGCTCTTGCTCTGTGATCACATGCATATGCACAGCAACTGTAGTATTACTGCTAAGCAGTTTCTGTGGTTGGAAGACCACAGGATCACTTATATCAAAATAGTTCAACAATATAATGATAGAGCACATGTCTAGATCATTGTCTAGATAATAAAATGTGAGGCTGGATGAACACAGCAGGCCAAGCAGCATCTCAGGAGCACAAAAGCTGACGTTTCGGGCCTAGACCCTTCATCAGAGAGGGGGATGGGGGGAGGGAACTGGAATAAATAGGGAGAGAGGGGGAGGCGGACCGAAGATGGAGAGTAAAGAAGATAGGTGGAGAGGGTGTAGGTGGGGAGGTAGGGAGGGGATAGGTCAGTCCAGGGAAGACGGACAGGTCAAGGAGGTGGGATGAGGTTAGTAGGTAGCTGGGGGTGCGGCTTGGGGTGGGAGGAACCCCAAGCCGCACCCCCAGCTACCTACTAACCTCATCCCACCTCCTTGACCTGTCCGTCTTCCCTGGACTGACCTATCCCCTCCCTACCTCCCCACCTACACCCTCTCCACCTATCTTCTTTACTCTCCATCTTCGGTCCGCCTCCCCCTCTCTCCCTATTTATTCCAGTTTCCTCCCCCCATCCCCCTCTCTGATGAAGGGTCTAGGCCCGAAACGTCAGCTTTTGTGCTCCTGAGATGCTGCTTGGCCTGCTGTGTTCATCCAGCCTCACATTTTATTATCTTGGAATCTCCAGTATCTGCAGTTCCCATTATCTTAGATCATTGTCTACCTTTGCGCAATAGTCCAATTTCTGTATTAAATTGTATCTGATGTTAATCTGCCAATTTATTTTATATAAAAAGAAATGTGCATCTGGTATGGTGCAGATTTTAATAGAATTTTTAGAAAGCAAAAACGTGAGAAATCGGTCTAGACTAGGACAGAGATGTGATAGATGAACCAACCAAATGTTGTGGAAAGTGGAATCATCATCAGATTCCTACATTGTGGAAACAGGCCATTCAGCCCAATGAGTTCACACTGAGTCTCCAAAGAGCATCCAACCCAGGCCCTATCCCTGTTACACTGCATTTCACATGGCTAAACCACCTAATCTGCACATCCCTGGACACGATGGACAATTTAGCATGGCCAGTCCACCTAACTTGCACATCTTTTGGACTGTGAGAGGAAACCAGACCACTGGAAAATCCATGCAAACACTGGGAGAATGTGCAAACTCCACGCAGGCAGTCACCCAAAGGTGGAATTGAAACTGCTTCCCTAGCACTGTGAGGCAACAAAGCTAACCACTGAGCCACCGTACTGCACCATGGAATAGGTGAATAAGATTCTCTAAACTGAAGCAAAAGCTACAAGCAGTAATAATACATCAGAGATCAGATTGAAAATAAGAATGTTTCATATATCCTGTAGTTTCATTTTAGACTTTCTGTGCTGATATCTTCTATCTGAATATAGTGAGTATTGAATTCTTTGAAGGCGAGAATGACTGGAGCTATGCCTTATGACACCACTGCAAAAGAATCTTCTCCACAAAACTATGCCTCTGAATAGTTTTAAACCATAACTCAATGACAAGAAAAGATAAACTGAAAGATTCTCAAAGGAGTTGAGTATCTGATTTTAGAATACTTAAGATGTAGTAACAATTCAGTTAAATGTGTACTCTCCTCAGGTAATAAAAACAATATTATGAAGCCCCTAATGTCTCACTGAATGTGTTATGTAATAGAGAAAATGGAATACTGTACCAAAGCATTTGAATCATGAGGGAATTATGTGAATTAGTCAACAGATTTGCAGATCAGAACCCTTGGGTTTGTAGCAGGGAGAAAGACTATGATTTACAATTTGATTGAGTTCAAAAGCAAAACAGAATTAACACGCATTCATGGAAAATACTGATGAAAAACCTACTAAACATGCCATAATGACATTTAGAAAGTGGTGTCAGTTGGTGTCCTGCATAAAAGTGTTTGTTTTAATAATAGTTTAACTCTTAATTCTGACCATTTCATCTGCCTCTAACCATATTATCAGAGCAAAGTCTGTTACTACATTGGAATATCCAGTCAGTGAATTCTTTGCAAGTATGTATTTGATCAAAAGTGGTAATGTTTTTCTGAAACATTTTTCCAGTAAGTTCATGATAGAGGTTAATTCTTTTAATCTTAAGAATGATGAGGCTTAATATGAATACATTATAATACCACACTTTGCCAACTAGTTGATTGTTGCTCTCTATATTTTGCTATTAGTAGAATGATTGGTCTCAAAAATTAGTTCTAATTCACTTCTTCCAGGATTAAGCAAGGTGGCATCAAATTTTCCTACTGCCCATTTGTAACTTCTGAAAAATCCATTTATGCATTTTATTTGCAAATAGCTTACAATGTGGAGCCAGTTATAACCAGTTTATTTTTTAAATAGTTTGAAGCAATTAGAGTCATGTAATAATGATTAGCTGAAGCTGAGCTTGGATTTAAAGAATAAACTGACAGTTGAAGGTACAAATTTGATAGCGAATTTAGGGGCAATTCCAACTCTACCATGTTAAAAGAAAAGTATAGGATTATACTTGCTTTGAAAGTTACAATCGATACTTAATCTAATGAAGAGTAACAACTGAGTATACTCTTCGAATGATAGAAATCATATCTGACATTTACTCACTAACGGAGCATATGTAGCTAATTCATTTTTCAACATAACTGCAGCCTAGTCTTACTATTTCAAAGTTTTCTTGCATTTTAAAATGTTGAATTATCCATTAATTAAAACTAATTAACAAACAATGCAGCAAAGTGAAATTAAACTGAAAATTGAATCATCATGTTTCTTGAAATGGCTTTCAATTAAGAATAAAATGTATTATCAACATTTTAATTTGTAAAAAAAAGCATCTATAGAATATTCAGTAAATACAGCATTCCTTCTTTTTCCCTTAATCTCCAGACGTCTGTCTCCCCTCCCCCTTCCCCAGAGCTACACTTTCTTACTAAAATTGGAAGGTGGTTGTCAGAAATGCTAATTTTGAGTCCTACGTAGCACCTTCATTCATAACAGTAATATGACATAATTTTTTTTATTATTGCACCGACTTAATGTCTGTCTTAAGTTCCAGTCTGCTACTTTGCCAGATTTTTTTTGTATGTATCTAGGTTACAGGTGGATACTGTAGTTATGTACACTTGTTTTCATGGTGCACTGTGCACTTAGTGCACAGCGGGACCTGCAATTTCATCCTCTTTGCCGGGAAAATGCTCGCATGTGCTTTTCTGAAGCTCATATGGTTTCAATTACCATTTGATGGTAACGCCAGAACTGGGCTTTGTGTGTTTGTCCTGTGAGAAAGATCTGGAAGGCCCGACATCTGCTTCTGGTTATTGCAATTGCAGGTTGATGGAATAAGCACGGGGTGAGGTGGGTGGGATTTCCTTCCGGTGCTTTCCGCCGGTGCTGTAATGTGCTTCACTTATGTAGCTAGTCTTTTAATCATTCTCTCTTACCAACATTTGGTCTAAATTATGACTTGCAATTAACCTTCTATGGTCTTTTCTGGACTATGTCAAACATAACTCAACTTCTAACACTTCTTTTTCCCCCCATATTTAAAATGACAAAGCATATACAACAGGATTTTATGTAGTTGGACATTATTTAAAGAAAAGAATTAAAATGCAGTTCGTTGAATTTCTGTTGTTAGAACCAAAAACAAACTGCTTCAATGGAGCAAGATTTCCTAATCCCAGAACAACAAAAACTCCTGGGGAAAGAGTACTTTTTCCAATAACTCATTTTCAGCATGTACGAGGACTGTGGGGAAATCTAATGATAATTGTTTAACTGCAACAATTATTAACCCTTTCTTCCAAAACCAAGCAGAAGTTATTGCAGCTTCCATAATATGTAAAAATGTTTGTATTTCAGAAGTGTTTATATTAGGGGTTCCTATTTTTCCAGTCAGAAACCTTGGACAAATGCTGTCCATAATGGTGAAGTGAAGCCTCTTGCATTAGACTTTGTGGTGACAGATCTCTTATTGCAATAAAAATTACCACAGTGTTTCTATCACATTTCATTGTGATTAAGTAGAAGAACTCAAAACTCGGTGAAATAAAAAAATCCTTAAATAAAAATGACTGGATGAATTCCCTGAAATTAAATTGAAATAATGTTTAGCAAATAACCTGACATTGTTTCAGTGGAAAAAACAGATCTTGTATTTAAATAGTGTATTTAACGCAGTGGAACGACCCAAGTTATTTCATAAGAACTTTATCAAACAAAATTTGACTTGATAAGGTCTGTGAATGTTTTTCAAGTCATGTTAATGCCCTAGTTCTTGTAAATAATGGTTGGCTAAAGCAACTTGAGAGAGAGCTTGTTATTGTCAGCAAGAATAATTTTTACTTCAGTAGCTCTTTCACTCCTCTGTAGTTCTACAGAATATTTAATTTTCCATCCCCCCTTTTTCCAAGCTCTATCCTATTTACACAATATATAGGCATGTGCACAAACTAAATTAAATCATTACTAAGTAATTTTTGACTTCTGGAACATAAAACAGTTTTCAACTGCTTTCTGATATCCTTTAGAATGTTGTTATCACAAAAAGAGTTGCAGAAAGTTCCTTGAGGGAAGATTAGTAAGTAATTTCTTTATACCCTTTGCTGTATGCTCCACCCCTCACTTTTAGTCATTTAAGTCATTCAAACTATAAAGGATCCAAGTTCAATCTTAAGTATTTTCGAAATTAGAAGCAGTATTCGAGGAATCTCCCTAGAAAAGCAGATTCTAACATCAGGTGAGGACAGGAGCAGTGATTTGCTGTGATACGTATCTGACCTGTCAGTGCTCACTAGGTTGATGTGCTCATGTGGCACACACTTTAAGAATTACAAGAGTCTGTTGAAATAATTATATTTAATTTTGATTGCACAATGGTGACAGCCAATTTCAACATGAAAACCTCAGTTCTTGAATTGACTGTTCAACGTCCTGAAAATGTCTCCTGCAAAAGGGGCCTGTGCAGTAGCCCTGCCAGTACTGCTAGTTGATGATGTGCTGTCCTGTTGCTCATACTTATTTTGCTTATTTTGACACTGCCATGTTTTTTAGTGGCAGGGCATTTCGCAAATGTGCACGTGCAGCACTTTCTGCATGCATGTTGTGAAACTTTTGAGTGTGTCAAGAGATACAGCCTAATATTAAACTCACGTGGTTTCTTTTATCATGAGTCATCAAAACATCTAATTTAAGACGGGTCTTTTTCACAGTGCAGAAACATGTACATTGCTCTGATGGCCATCCTCCCTGCACCTGCACGCTAACCACAATAATGTAATTCAGGTACAGCTAATGCATTGAACAAATCGCAGTAGGACCATTCTACTTCAACAGAAAAGGCTTTATCTCCAAAAAAAATTATCAAAATTTGTCTGTTTGTATGCTGTGCTATGAATTAAATGAAATGGAATAATTTCACCATGTTCTTTATTCCTTACCTTTTATTTCTGTGATCAATATCATTACCAAGCAACTGAAACATGACCATCACTTTTACCTTTTTGGTAAGTGCAGTTAAAATGCCACCTGCTTTAGTTTCTTGTGATGTGAAAACTCATTAGGTTGTTCAAAGGAGGGCACTGCCTGCCTGTTACGTTGCAGAAATCAAGTTTCAAATTTGCAGCTTGCATTTTGGACCATGGGTTTGACATACAGAAGTGGCAGATAGTCAAATCTCCTCTGCATTGCCTGATAATTCTGTGTCATTCTGTTGCAATCATCCTGTTCTGCTGTGAAAAAAATTGTGTTGAAACTATGCCAGGCTATAGCGACACCTCACACCCGTGTTGACTAAAGTCAGGGAGTCACGTTCACACCACAATCTGTGGTACAGGCTTGCCAGTTTACAGACTATTAAATAATGCATAGGGGTGAGGAGTGAAGGGGTACCAAATACATTGAAATTACAAAGTTAAAACAAACTTACTACAGGACTTAATTCAGCTTTCACATACTTTCTGGAATGTTGAATAAATCTACAAGGTGATGGCAGTTCCACTGATAAAATTGGATGTAGTCGTGTTTTTTGTCGATTTTGTAGAAGTTGCTATTCATCACTTCAAAAGCAGTCTTTAAAAATTGCAAAGAGCTATTTGTGAAAATTTGGCATGTGTTGAAAGGTAGCGTTGTGTAGGATTTGATTTTGTATTTCAAAAAATGTAGCTTAAGCAGGCAATCAAAGAGCAAGCCTGTTTTTTCATCTGAAGTCTGTCTACTTTACTGTGGCTTTAAATTAAGTGACACATCTCTAGAAATCAGTGCTGCCTTGTGTTGATGTTCACGCACCATAGATCATGCTCAAGCTGTTATTGTGATGTGATTTCAGTCAGATAGATATATTCGAACAAAGATCTATAAAATACAGGAGGGACAGTTGCCCTTCGGCTCTTTTGCATCCTGGACAATGCAAAAGCAATAATTTAGATTTATACTGTATCTTTCCTACATGCATAATCACCTAAATTAACCTTGTGCCAGTGAAAAAATAGGAGGAATGCTAAACCATTTGGTTGGTAATGATCCCTTGGATGTTGTATGGCCACTCAGCAGTTTGGGAGATACTGTGCAGTGCAATAAATAGGCTGCACAAAAAGTCTTGGACACACTCTGTGGTGCAGTAAACAGGCTATTATCAACAAAAGAAATATTGGAGGGAACAAAAACAAAGTTTCCGGAAAAGCTCGGCAGGTCTGGCAGCATCTGTGGAGGAGATAACAGAGTTAACGTTTCGGGTCCAATGACCCTTCCTCAGAACTGTTCTGAGGAAGGGTCACCGGACCCGAAACGTTAACTCTGTTTTCTCCCTCACAGATGCTGCCAGACCTGCTGAGTTTTTCTGGAAACTTTGCTTTTGTTCCTGAATTACGGCATCTGCAGTTCTTTTGGTTTTTATTCAATATTGGAGGGAATTTTGGTTGGAAGTTTAAAGGGAAAGCTAAAGGATGAAGAGGGCCATACAAAGTCAGATTGGTTTAGAACATAAATTTCAGAACATTGAGTCTGGCTGCCAATAGTGAGGAGATGGAGACAGAAAACAGAATTCCTGTGAATATATCTATCCCTCGAGTTACCGCCTGTAGTTTACTCCCAGATAAATTATTTCTAATATAAACCATCTGAACCTACAATTACATTATTGTCTATGCTTTCATGTATCTTTAATTCCTTATACTGTATAAGGTATCTAAATTTCTTAATAGTCACCAGTAAAATGATGGACAGTAATGTAACTCAGGAATTCAGGTGATTTATGTCAGGAAGAGCAGAGCTGAAAGTGAACAATAGACAGTTGTCTAACTGATGTGTTCATGAGTGTCGCCAATCATGTGATGTCATTGATTTAAAACATTTTACACTAAAGGATTAATGTTCATGACTAAGCTGTTTGGAAAAGTTGCAGTTGGAAAGTTTCAGTTTATTGTTCTGTTGTATTGTGGCATTTTTAATGACTTCATTATTGTTATAATGCATGTACTGAAGTGGTCCTGCAGTTCTCAAAAGTTTAATTTGTCATTTTTTTGTTACAAAAGAAAGGAAATTTGTGCCTTTATGAACGTTCTCACTCATATTTATGGATATTGTAAATGACGCTCGGAGAGCATCTGCATTGAATTCTTTCTATCATTTGTGTGATTTATCAGTGCTTTTTAGTTTTGGAAATGTGTAGAAGGTTGCATAGAGGAGGAAGGAAGGCTGAATAAGAATCTGTTTAGCATCACCATAGCCCCCTTAACAATTCTGCAGTTCAGTATTCCTGTTTTAATGCCTCGAGTATTACTGTGCTGAGCTGCAAAAGAAAATGCAAGGCTTGTGATTATCAGAACACAGGACTCATTGGTTTAAAAAAAACTTGTAGGAACGTAATCCTTTCAACATTTCCTTCAAAACATCGGCGTCTGAAAGTATAAAGCACATTTACAGCAATCTTCTAGTTTCTACTAACTTGCTATACTCAATAACAGTTATCCTTTCTTCAGCTAAAGTTAGATGTTATAAAATGTTCCAATTATTGAGCAATTATTTTAATTTGTATGTCATTTTAAATGATATGTATTCAGATAACATAAAATACTAATCAGGAACTAAGTTGTTTGCCTTCAAGATCATTGTATTTCATATGCAACATGGAAGAAGACAGTGGCAGAATTTGGTTCCAGGAAATTAAAATAAATAATTGGTCATGTAGGGATATTTGGATATCCAGGAAGAAACACCCTTAATGTTTAGACAGTCATTTAGCAGTCTAGATTTGAGTATGCCTGAAAACAAGACACATTTATTGAAGTTTTTTGTCTTGCATTCATCTGAGCCAGGGAGAATTCACCAGATGAATGGTGAATTCGCCATCCTCATCACTCTGTAATGTTTGACATAATTTGCCTGAGAAATCCTTCTCTGTTTCCTCTTTTCTGTATGCTCTGCCTGTACATGGTGCCACCCATACCATACATGCTGCAACAAAAGGAACAGCAACAAACATTTTTCTCTTTACTATTGCCTCTAGATTTCCTCAAGAATCTGACTTTTGACTTTAACTCATTAGCTTCCCTTATTTGCACACTCCCTCTCAGTGGTATTTTCTTAAGGCACAGGTCAAATTCTGCAAACAAGCTGATGATACTAGTTTTTACATTCCCCACAACTGTTTTCTGCTGTCAGACTATTTGTCTGAATTCCAACACGACATGAGTCAGAACTTCCTGCAGTTCAACATTGGAAAGACCAAAGCCCTTGCCACAAAGTCAGTTTCCTTGCCAATGATTTTGTCCTTCCTCCCTGGCCTCAGGCTGAAGCAGATTGTTTGTAACCTTGGCGTTCTATGATGGGTTTCAGACTTCATATCTTCTCTATCTCTGAGGTGGTCTACTTGTAATACTCCAGCATTATCCAAGCGCCCACCCTCGCCTGCCCTCCCTTTAAATCTCCATGACAAGGCACTGTCTCATCCCTAATCAACCATGCAAAAATTTCTGCTGGTTTCTACTTTCCATATACTCTGTGTCCTATTCAAATGGATTGTGTTGCCTCTCTGTCCTTTGCACTATAAATTTTAAATCCTTATACTCGTCTTTAAAACTGTCTGTTCTTTTATCCCATTCAATCTTCAAAATGTCCTTCAGCCCCATATTCTCTTTGAAGTCCCTGTTCCTTCTATGGAACATGACTTTAATGCAGTGATTCACTTGTCTTCCTGGTCATTTTAGTAATTGCCAAGTGTCAAAGTTAGGGATAGGAAATAAGATTTTTGAAAGGGTATGACTTCTGTGACTCCTTTCTAAGCTTTTTTTAAACTGATGAATATTTTCAAAATTCTTTAGATTTCAACTACTCTAAAATGTGCTTTGTAGACAAGAGATCCTGGACTTGATATTATGTCTCCTATCAGTTATGTTTTGGCTTGTCTATTCTAGTGGCACATGAATAGATTTAACAATTTGCTTGTGTTCTACATAACTGCTAGGTTTTTGATTCTAGGAAAACTGTTGACAATGAGATCCATTGACCAGTTTGAGGTGACACAGACAGGAAAGTGTCCATTTTCAAGTTTAAGAAGATTTAGTTGTATCTCAGCATGTTTTTACAGTCTTACAAATCAACAAAGATTGTCAAACGGCAATGCATTCAATAAAGCCCAAAAGCAATATGAATTTTGCACTAATGGGATATTGTCATGACCAAGTGTCAAGCTTTTTTCTTAGAGTAGTCTATGAGCTAAAAAATTGTGTATCCTCCATATGTTTCAAGTGCTTCACTTTAAAAGTAAGGCAGCAGCACAACTTAATATTTTTAAAATTGGTGAAAGGTTAGTTTATTTTGCAACTAAGACTCTGTTGTGTAAGTAAAAAAATGAAGTTATTAGATGAAAAAAAGATTTAATGGAAGGAAGGATAAGACTTGGGTATGAAGGTGAAAGTGGGATCAGTCTCTACTGTAATTGCAGGCCTGGTCGCTTGAAGATCCTCTTTTGGAAGTGAAAAAAGTGTTAACTGGAAGTCAGTTTCCACAGCCTTCATAACTTTTGTAGTTAAATATTTGGAGGTTGCTCCAAAATGTTGCCTGAGCAGAGCAGGCCCAGGTAGTGGGTAAAGGCTGTCTTCTTCCGATTTAAGGACAATGCAGATAATGGTTCCTGGTATCCTGGAGCTGCTTTGCAAGTCTTTCACTGCCTCCCTATTGAGAAACAGTTGCTGTTTTAAGATGACTCGTGGTTTTAAGATGATTGCCTTCAAATGGCTGTTATTTGCCATCCCAGTTCACTTTGTTGCAGTACAAAATGGCTGCAAATCCTAATTTTAATAATCATTGTTCTATAAACCAGTACCGATTGTCATCAATAAAAGCAAAGTACTATGGACACTGCCGAACTGCAATAAAGATAGAAAGTGCTGAAGGAACTCAATAGATCGGGCAGCATCTGAAGAGAGAAAGTGAGATGCATTTGGAGTCCAATATGACTCTTCATCAGAGTTACCTTCTAATGCAACTCAATGCATCTTTATGCATCTTTATGCATGTATCGAGCAACGAGAAGAGTTTCTTGCTAATCAAGAGGATTATAGCTTTCTTAAATGCATTACTAATAACTTGCCTCATTAATATTCAGCCTCTTCTCTTACCAGAAGTGCTGAACAAGCTATAGGCCAAGAATTACCGAAACGGAAGTCAGAACAGGTTCCTGTCGACTTCACTTCGCTGTTGGCTGTGAGGAACCTCCATGTTGCTCAACTCAAAGTATCCCAGGGCATGACCCATGGGCATCAGCCGCATGTAACCCTCATTCATTGGCCTCTAATGTTTGCCAATCCCTCATGATCCTCAAGGCACATCTTCAGTCAACATGCAGGTCACTCAGGAAGCACAGAGCATCCCATATCAACAGACCGGGAGCTGCAAACAGAGTGGTCAGGAACTTGGTTGGTCATTGCCAGGGACTTTTCATTGAAGTCAGTCAGAGGTCGATGATGAATACCATCCTGGGATGAGGGAAGCTCAAGGAGTGAAGGGAATACAAAACAGTATCACAGGACATGGTACGCTACAGTGACAGGATTTGTTGGCAGTGAGCGGTGTCGGAGTTTAAAGGGGCAGGGAGACGAAAGTTCAATGTGCTGGCTCTCCGCGTGGCAGGCTGAGGGTTGAGACCCTGGTGTTCCAGTGCTGATGAGTGGAATATGCTGCAGGATGGAACAAGGTAAAAGGGGACATGGAAGCTCTGGGATGTACCTGGTGCTGATGGTCTCTACCACGATCTTTCAGTAGATGTGAACTGCAAGTGAAAAGTGGCTGGGACCATGCCCAAGGTCTGAGCGTCATTTTGGGTGAAGCTGTCTGCTGAACGCTTGGGTGTTGAAGGGCAAAATATGTAAAGGAGACATTTGCAAACTTCAGCTGTATTTCATTTGCAGTCATTTCTTCCCCATTTACAATACATGCAGAGTGAAAATACGTCAGCTTCAAATGCTGGTCAAAGATGAATTGCACCATGCTGTTGGTGCTTGGAATTGCTGTCTCAGTATTGATCTGATCTTCAACTCCTCTTTCCTGCTTTAGCTCTATAACATTTGATTCTCTCGCTAATTATAAATCTGTCTATCTCAATGTTGAATTTGCTTCAGCCATTCTCCTGTATGTCCCGAGCAGCATGACTTTGTAGCCGCTGTGCCATTCGGTTGCCAGCGAGAACGGTGCTGGATTGCTACTCTTGACAGAGTGTACAGCAGCCTTTTAAAGATGATGTGGGTACATGGGTTGTTGGTGTATCAGCAGGTATCTGAGAGCAATTTCTCCCAATTTACTCTGCCCTCTCATAACTTTCAATACCACAGTCAATTCTCCTCTCAACCTTCCTTTAGTCAAGGGAAATAACTTTAACTTCTCTGATCTGTCTTCATAACTAAATGTTCTCAACCATCCTTTGTGAATCTGCTCTGCTCCCGCCCCAGTGACTTCACATATCTACGAATGTGAACTGAATGCTATATTTCCCATGAGGCTGAATTAGTGTCCAATATAATTTCAACATAACTTCCCTGTTTTTGCCCTCTAAGCTCTTATTAATAAAGCTGTGTCTTGCAAAAAAACCCTTTGGATCCCGCATCAGTCCTGCTTCTCCTTGTGCCATTACTTTATTCTTTATATACCTGTGGTAATATAATAAGATACGTCAAAGTGTTTCACAGGAATATATAACCTAAGAAAAGTTGATATCAAGCTGTCTACAGAGATATTGTACAGATATTAGTTACAAGGAGATTCTTTATGGAACAAAGAGGGGAGCAAATTCCATAGGCTAAAGGCGCAGCAGTAATTGCTAGAGCAATGAAAATTGAGGATAAATGAGAAAGGTGGCATACAGGAAGTGGGCTACAGCACTTTCACTTGAAAAGTCATAAAACATAAAATTATAAAGCTCACTAACTATCAAGAAAGGTCACTGGGTTGGCTTTTAAAAGAAGTGTGGTAGGTGAGCCTGACTTGATGTAAATTAGGATATAAGTTTAACGTTTAGGATGGTGGAGGAGGGAAAGGCTGCTAGTGGGACATCAGTGTACTCAAATTTAGAAGTAACAAAATCATGGGGTAAGGGTTTTAGTCCTCATGGGGCTGAACAAAGAAGGAGTGGGTTGCTCACACATCTATCTATAATTATCTTATTCTAGTTAATCAAAATGAGATGGTCTTGGTGACTCTAATTATTTTAGTTCTCAGGTTGTTTTACGCAGGAATACTCTCATTTCTCGGTCCAGGATGTTTATTTTATTATCCAAGCTGGTGCCCTCCAGGAAAGTCTACCCTCCCTCCCATGAATTAAGAAAGCACAGGGAATGCTGGCTTTGGAGAGAATGTTGTTTCTTTGCTTGTGTCCAGAGATGAGAACTTACAAAAAGTTTCTCCTTTTAATAAACTGATGGTCAGTCGTTTCCCTTCCCCAGCAGACTTGTTGGAATTTATACAGAAGGCATCTCAGATCCCAGATTTACTTGCATTTCTTTTTTTATTTGTGAATGCAGTTATGATGCAGAGTTGGAATAAATGCCAGTTTCTGGCACATGTAAAGCTAGCTTGTGTAACACAAACTTAAGTCCCTGTTCTGTCATCTGTATTTTAGATTAGGGATGCTCAGTAGTGATTTAAAGCTAATGTTTCCCTTGAACGGTGGCCTATAATTGCTTAAGAATGCAATCTGTAAGTTTTAATGAGCAAAACTTTCCTTTTACTTTTACCACTTAACTTAGAAATAGCACCAGGATATTTGTAAAGAGATTCAAACTTTGGGGTTGAGGAGCTTTATTATTTGATTTTGATTTGATTTATTTACTGTCACGTAGTGAAAAGCTTTGTTTGTGAGCAGTGCAGGCAAATTATAGTAAGCAAGGACATACAGAGTATAGGGTTGGTGTGTGTGTTCAATATTCTGTATCTTCTGCCTGATGCAAGAGATTATAGGGAAACATTACTGGGGTGGGATGGATCTTTGATGCTGCCTTCTCCGTGGCAATGAGATGCATAAATTGAGTCCACGGATGGGAGGTTGGCTTCTGTGATGACCTGGGCTCTGCGCACAACCTTCTGTAGTTTCTTACAGTCCTGGGCAGAGCAGTTTTTATACCAGGCCATTTTGCACCCTGACAGTATGCTTTTGATGTCTTGGGGATTTTAAATAGTAGCATTCAACCACAAGACCAAAAACTAAAATTGGTTATGAATGCCATGTCACCTGTTTAGTTTGTCATGTCCTGGCAGTAGTCTTTTTAGTAACTTAGAACATAATGTGGATATTCTTTGTGTATCACATGTTTTGAGTCATCCTGCTGAGAGATTCTGCTCTGTGTGCCAGCTAATTTGCCAACATGACACCTGAGCATTTCTGCCCCTCCTTAAAGGATATTCCTCAGTTGCTGTTTTCTTTGATGCCGTTGAAGTGATACTAGCCTCTCTTGAAAACATCACCCAAGTGACTGTCAACCATTCATGAGGATCTTAAGACTCAGCTTGATCCTTTGCTTGCCTGAGGTCCACATGCACACACTTCTCTGCTGAAACCATTACATAATGATCAAGGTGACCTTAATATTTTAATCCATAGATTTCTGAAAGTTTAACTCTCTGCTGTTGGTCAAGTGATGTTATTGTGCAACACAAACCAATGACCATATCTGAGATCTTTTCTAGTCTGTTTGCTCAAGACCTAATTGGACAGTGCACAAATGAGTCCCTGTCTTAAGGTTTCACATCACCTAGTAAAAGGAATGACTTAGTATGTACTTTCTGAAAAAATGATAATGATTCTGCCACACTACTCATTGTACTGAGAGATAAAACATTTGGCTTCCTTCAATCAGGGGAACTGAGTATTTACACTTCCTCTTCCTGGCTTATAATAATAATCCCATATGCATAATAAACACATATATCTCTAAGATTTGTCTAATTCATTTAATCGTACTGATGTGACTGGGTACTTGTTTCTGCTGCCATCACACTCGATTAATTGATTTTTGGAACCCATGAGCACAGTGTAGTTTTAGTTAATTCAATACATATGTGTTGGATTGCATGCCTCACAGATCAGTGTTTGTGGGTGTAAGTTTCTGCATGAGTATCCTAAATCACTGTCAGTTTGGCATCTTAACAACATCAGGCTTAATGCGTTACAGTGATGAAAATGAAACCTGTAAACACCCTGTAAAGTGGTTTCACTCTTATCAATACATTACTGAATTAGGGATAAATTCAATTCTGATCATCTATTTTCTCACATTTGCAGATTTCTTCTTGCACAAGCAATTTAATAACGCAGCCTCAAAGCATTCCAAACTTTCTTTCCTCACAATCATGGCCCAAGTTGCCTTTAGTTTCATGCAGCAGGGTTCTAACAAACCTCATATGCCTCCAAATTATGAAGGAGTTGAAATACGTAGGAGTTCCATGGGTTTGGATGTTCTCGAAAGTAATTTGTTAAAACGAGAAACAGAAACGGAATATGATGGAAATACTCAACAGACTTGGCAGCACTGAAGGAGGAAGAACAGAATTAACATTTCATCAAAGCATTCAGCTCACCAACCTAAAACATTAATCCCGCCTGTCTCTCCACAGATGTTGCCTGGCCTGTTACGTATTTCAAACTGTTTCTGTTTCAGCTTTTTGGTATTTTCAGTATTTTTTAGTGACAGATGAAGAATTTGTGAAATTCAGTCTTGATTTTAACACCATGAAACGTGGAAGTGTTTAGTTAATGAGAGAACTCCACAAATTTTCATCTCTATTTGGAGATGTTTGGTAAAACCTGTATATATATTCCCCCATTTCTTACTGGTGTCATGAAATCTATTTCTTTCCTCCCATTTGCAAGCTGCTTCTATGTGAGTGTAAGGATACTGACTGTGACCAGTAACAACTTATTCTTTGCCTGCTCTACTTTGGGATTGCTGTAGCATTCTAGACGTCATGGATTTGTTGCAGGAGTACTAGCAGAGTTTGGATTACATATTGGAAGTCAGGTGCTTTCTCCCATGAGCCTTTCCACTGACTTAATGAAACTGCCTGTCCATTATCATTATTCTCCACTCCTACAGATCTTGTAGCATCAGATTTGTGATTCCACAGTATTAGCCTAAACTGGGAAATGAATCCAAAATATATTGGAATCTGCAGATTGCATTCATTACTGACTAATCTGAAGCTTTCTCATATTGAAATGAGTTTTCCGCACAGATTATCTGTCACTTTTCTGTTTGGTTTTCTTCACATCGGGTCACCATTCGAGAAGGAAACTGCCATCCTTACTTGGCCTGGTCTGCATATGACTCAAGAACCACAACAATGTGTGTTTGACTCCCAGTTGCCCGATAGGCAGTAAATGCTTGCCTACCCAGAGACGCCCACGTCCTATGAATGAATAAAAGAAACATTATGCTGCAAAGATCAAGAAAGGATAGAATGTTTCTGATAATTTAGATTCTGGCAATATTCCATATTATAGAAGTGCTTGCTTTCTTTAGCCTTGCTCAAATATTGAATCTTCCAATTCATAGTACTCTACTCCAATCCATTATTAGAAATGCTAAAAGACTTTTTTTTTTCTCTTTATTCATTAATGGGGTGAGGGAGTCGCTGGCCAGGCAGCATTTAATGCCCATCCCTAATTCCCAGAGAGCAGTTAAGAGTCAGCCACATTGCTGTGCGTCTGGAGTCACATGTAGGCCAAACCAGGTAAGGGCGGCAGCTTCCTTCTGTAAAAGACATTAGTAAACCAGATGGGTTTTCCTACAATCAGCAATGAATTTATGGTCTTTGTTAGATTCTTAACTACAGATGTTTATTGAATTCTTTGAGGATGTGACAAAACACATTGAAGGCAAAGCAGTGGATGTATAGGATTTTAGCAAGGCATTTGATAAGGTTCCCCATGGTAGGCTCATTCAGAGAGTAAGGAGACATGGGATTTGGGGAAATTTGGCTGTCTGGATACAAAATTGACTGTCCAATAGAAGACAGAGGGTGGTAGTAGATGGAAAGTATTCAGTCTGGAGCTCAATGACCAGTGGTGTTCCGCAGGGATCTGTTCTGGGACCTCTGCTCTTTGTGATCTTTATCAATGACTTGGATGAGGAACTGGAAGGGTGGGTTAGTAAGTTTGCCAATGACGCGAATTTTGGTACAGTTGTGGACAGCGTGGAGGGCTTTTGTAGGTTGCACCGGTACATTGACAGGATGCAGAGCTGGGCGAGGAAGTGACAGATGGAATTCAACCCAGAAAAGTGTGTGATTGATTTTGGAAGGTCAAATTTGAATGCAGAGTACAGGGTTAATGGCAGGATTCTTGGCAGCCTGGAAGAACAGAGGGATCTTAGGGTACACATCCATAGACCCTCAAAGTTGCTACCCAAGTCGATAGGTTTGTAAAGAAGGCGTGTAGTGTGTTGGCTGGCATTGGCAGGGGCATTGAGTTTAAGAGCGGAGAGATAATGCTGCAGTTCCCTAACACATTCTATACCACTCTTGGAATAAAGTGTTCACTTCTAGTCACCTCATTATAGGCAGGATGTGGAAGCTTTAGAGAGGGTGCAGAGGAGATTTACCAAGATGCAGCCAGGACTGGAGCGCAGGTCTTATGAGGAAAGGTTGAGGGAGCTAGGGCTTTTTTCATTGGAGCGAAGAAGGATGCGAGGTGTTTTGATAGAGGTGTGCAACATGTTGAGAGGCATAGGTAGAGTGGATATCCAGAGACTTTTTCCCAGGGGGGAAATGACTATGATGAGGGGGCATAATTTTAAGGTGATTGGAGGAAAGTATAGGGGAGATGTCAGAGGTAGGTTCTTTACTCAGAGAGTGGTGGATGTGTGGAATGCGCTGCTGGCAGTGGTAGTGGAGTCAGATGCATTAAGAGATATTTAAGCGACTCTTGGATAGGCACATTGATATTTTAATGTAGGGTATGCAGGGTAGTTTGATCTTAGGATAATAGGTTGGCACAACATCACGGGCTGAAGGGCCTTTACTGTGCTGTACTGTTCTATGTTCAAATTCTGCTATCTGCCTTGACAGGATTCGAACCTGGGTCTCCCTCCAGGTTATGGCTCAGTTAGCCCAACAGCAAGTGGGATAGTGACAGTGCAATAAGCTTAAGCTATAATGTCTTGTACTTAGAGAGGTGGTTTTAAATGCAAGCATAAACTCCTTTCAAGAATAAAATCAACTTACTAATGTGAGGGGTAAGGAAATAACCCAATTGTAAATGAAAAAAGATTTGCTATTCCTTGAATTCTTCTTATGGCAGTATAATACTATGCTATTATGAATAATTAAGAAATTAGTGTCTGGAAGGTGGCATGAGGCAATCCTGTTAGTTTATATCGAAGAGTGCTTTTCAGCAAGAGTTCAGAAACAAACCCAATCAGTTGGTTCAACTGATGGCAACAAATTACAAGGACTTTTTTTTAAAACATGTTCTGATTTTCAAATGCAGTTTAAAGCTTTTAAATTCCTGATGTGTGACTTCTTGCATTTTCATAAGAAAATTACAGTTCCTATATTAAATGGTGGTTAAACAGTATGGCTCAGCAGGTTTATTCAGTCTCTGAAGGAAGAGGATAGACTAGCATTTTGTGTGATATTTCTCATTGTCATGTACTGTTTGGGTAAGGTCACCAGAACTTGTGGCTTTACTTTCCTTTGATTAGCCCTGTAAAAGGGCTGAGGTCCTGACCACTGGGATTCTGATCTCGGGTGCAATGCAGAATGGAAACCTACCTTCCTCTTTTCAACCACTGACCATACGTTTCCAGCACTTACACTTTTAAAAACTTTTTTATGCCTTTATGTCATGAATGTGGTTGTAAAGTTGAAGCAGCAATAACTCAGAGAGGCTTGCATGAACAAAGCCACCACACGTTTAGTTTGGAGAGCGAAGACGTGGAATGCATCAATGAAACATATATTTAGTGGTGTTCCCACATGCCTCTTGACATTTCGCACTGGTCATTGAAGTAGTTCTCATATTGAAGGGTTGATTTGTAAATATGCTTGCAACTGTCTGACTGCTTAATTATTGAAAAATCACTTTTTAAAATACTTTTTGTAACAATAGATAAAAATTGTGTATTTGTTTTTGCAGGTGTATGCACCGTCAGCAAGTGCTGCCGATTATAACAGGGATTCTCCTGGCTACCCTTCCTCCAAGCCACCTACAAGCACATTTCCCAGTTCATTCTTCATGCAGGGTAAGTGGATGCAAGCCATGTGAAAAAATGCTTTTTGGATTTACTCATTACATTGAATGAATGTGAGGAAGAATAACTTGAAATTTGCCTTTGAACATATATGTTTCTCAATCCACTCACACCCTGCCCACGATTTTGTTCATCCATCAACCTGACAACAGAGTATATGAATGAGCCACGCAGCATTCAGTTCCTACATATAAGCCAGAGTTGTTTTGCAATTGAATGCTTCAGAAAAACGCTCGCGTTACTGAGGCTGATTTTATTATGGAAATATTTCAGGGGGGTGCGCAAACTGAAGCTCAAGTTAGGTCTGGATTTCCCAATCCTAAATCGAGACAAGACAGAAGTTAGAAGAGAATGCTGCCAGCAATTTCTGTGCCAGTCTGCTGCCTCTTGTCCCTGACTCTAGTGACTTTTCAAAGGACGGGAGCAGAACAGGGCAGGAAGGAAGGTGAATCACCCACCTCGTTAATTGAATGGTTTGAGGCCATTGGGGAGCTCATTAAGAGCTTGCTGTCTAACCTTCCAAAATTTTTACATGGGAGGGCAGCCAGTGAGAGCTCTTTGAAACTGGCCAGCTGCAGCCTGGTGGGAGACAGGTGACAGTTCTGGAACAGTTTTTAGTTCATACAAAAAGTGAAAACATGCACCAAAGCTTACTGAGCAATGATGAAATTTTACTAACTGACTTTTGCCTATCCTCCGCACTTCATGGCATGATGGAGATGGTTCCTGAACCAGATTCCCACTTCCCTCCCAATTCCCACTTCCAATGGGAAAATCCAGCCCTCACATTCCTTTAGCACAAATGCCCTAAATAGTGCAACTTAGAGAATCCCAGTGTGGCCACCTCCAATGCCTTTTGGACGGCAGAAAGGGCTGATCCAGATGCCAATCTGAATATTTTTGTCTGAACAATTTATTGATGTCCATAAGGAAAAGAAAGACTAAGATTAAGAGGAAACACTGTGCTTATAGGAGATACCAGGTGGAAAATTCAATGAGAACCAGGCTGAATATAGAATGTTCAGAGGGGAAGTGAGAAATCAGAGAAAGAGTATGAAAAGGACTTTGCAACTAACGTAAAGAGAAATCACAAAGTCTTCTGTTGGCCTAAAAATTGTAAATGGATAGGGAAAAAAGAAGAATATGACCGACTAGGGGCTTAAAACGAGATTTATGCATAAAGGCAAGTGGAATAGCAAAGGTAATAAATCAATAGTTCTGCTTTTACATAGAAAAACTTCTCCCCAAACCATGGTGAAAGGGGAGACCCTTAGTACAGTAGAAAGGTTTAAACATGGTGAGGTGGTGGTCCAGGTCTCTCTTTAAATGGGGTGTGGGTGATGGCCGTTCTGTTTCCATTTTTTGAATAAGACCAAGAAGAGACAGGAGCAGAAACGAAATTAGATGACGTTCTGGGGACCTGGGTTCGAATCCTGCCATGGCAGATGGTGGAATTTGAATTCAATAAATTTCTGGAATTAAGAATCTAGTGATGACCGAGGATCCATTGCCAATTGTTGGGAAAACCCAACAGTGGTTCACTAATGTCCTTTGGGGAAGGAAACTGCCATCCTTACCTGATCTGGCCTATATGTGACTCCAGACTCTCAGCAACGTGGTTGACCCTGAACTGCCCTCTGGGTGATTAGGGATGGGCAATAAGTGTTGCCTAGCCACCAACGTCCTCATCCTGTGAATAAATTTTAAAAAATACAAACGTATGATATTTTTAATCAGTGAACCCTAGCTCTAGATTCTCCCATTTGAGGAAATATCCTTTCCACATCAAACCCATCACTACCCATCAAGATCTTATTTGTTTCAATCAGATCACCTGTTACTGTTTTCATCTCCAGCGCATTCAGATCTTGCCAGTCCAACCTTACCTCCTTAGACTATTCTTCCCGTTTTAAGATATCGGTCCAGTAAGCCTTTTCTGAATTGTTTCCAGTGCATTTACTTCCTTCGTAAGTAAGGTGGCTAACGCTGTGTAAATACTCTACATGCGCCCTCACTAACACCCTGAAACACATCCCTGCTGCCTTTGTATTCCATTCTCCTCATGATAAATGATAAATTATCTAATAGCTTTCTCAATTACTTGCTGTACTTACATAGTAACATTTTGTAATTCATAATTTAAAAATAGGGGATTGTCCATTTGAGGCAGAGATGAGGAAAATTTCTTATTTTCTGAAGGTTTTGAATTACCTTCCTCAAAAGTTGGAGGTATATAGATTTGTGGTTGCCAAGGGGATGAAAGATTATTGGGGGTTTACAGAAATGTAGATTTGAGTTAAGTCAAATAGCCATGAGCTTAATGAATGGCAGAGAAGGTTCAAAGATCTGAGTAGCGTACTTTCTTGTTCCTTGTTCATAGGTTTACATGCACATGGACACCCAGATTCCTCTACATCTCAGAGTTCTGCAGTCTGTCACTATTGACATAATATTTTGCTTCTTTCATTCTTCTAACTTAAATGGACCACTTCATGTTTTACCACATAACACTTCTTTGCCCACTCATTTAACCTATCTATATCTTTTTGTACCCACGCCATGTTTGTTTCACAGTTTACATTCCTACCTGACTTTGTCACCAGCAAATTTGGCAATCATATCTTCTGCCCCTTCATCTAAGCCATTTATACAAATTATAAACAGTAAAGATTCCATGCAGAACTGTTTATGGCACATCACTCATTACATCTTGCTAACCTGTACAAGACCCATGTATGCTTACTGTCTGCTTTCTTTTAGTTAGTTAGTCAGTCTTTTGTCTGTGCAAATATGCTACCCCTATGCTATGAGCTTACATATTCTGTAATGACATTTGGTAAGCACTTTGTCAAATGTCTTCTGGAAATCCAAGTACAGTCTGGCCACTGGGGCTCTTTATCTCAGCATGTATTACTGCCTCAAAAAACTACAAGAGATTGGTCAACCATGACGCTCCTTTCACAAAACCATGTTGACTTTGCCTGATAACGTTGAAATTATCTAGATGCCTCCTGGAACTTCTTAAATAATAGCATCTAAGATTTTCTCTGTGATGGATATTAAACCAATTGGCCTGTTTTCTGTTTCCATTTTTTGAGTAAGACCAAAGACATAGGAGCAGAAATCAGGCCATTCAGCCCATTGAGTCTGCTCCGCCATTCAATCATTTCTCATAAGCTTCTCAATCCTGGTCTCCTGCTTTCTCCCTGTAATCCTTGATCCCCTTAACAGTAAACTCAATGACCTGGCCTCCACAGCCTTCTGTGGCAGTGAATTCCATTGCTTCACCACTCCCTGGCTGAAGAAGTTTCTCCTTATCTCCGTTCTAAAAGGTCTTCCCTTTACACTAAGGCTGTGCCCTCGGGTCCCAGTCTCTCCTACCAGTGGAAGCATCTTCCCAACATCAACTCTGTTCAGGCCATTCAGTATTCTATAAATTTCGATTAGATCCACCTTAATCCTTCTAAACTCCAACGAATATAGACCCAGATCCTCAAACGTTCCACATATCTTAAGCTTTGCATTCCTGGAACCATTCTTGTGAATGTCTTCTGAACCCCCTCCCCCCGGTACATCTTGCCTGAGATATGGGGCCCAAAACTGAGGACAGAACTCCAAAGTCGCCCGACCAGAGCCTTTTATAGATCCTCAGAAGTACATCCCTGTTTTTATATTCAAGCCCTCTCAAAATAAATGCCAATGTTGCATTTGCCTTCCTAACTACTGACTCAACCTGCAAGTTTTCCTTGAGAGAATCCTGGACTAGAACTCCCAGGTCTCTTTGTACTTCAGATTTCCGAATTTTCTCCCCATTTAGAAAATAGTCCATGCTTTTATTCTTCTTACCAAAGTGCATGACCTCACACTTTCCCACATTGTACTACATCTGCCACTTCTTTGCTCACACTTCTAACCTGGCCAAATCCTTCTTCAGCCTCCCTGCATCCTCAATACTACCCGCCCCTCTATCTATCTTTGTATCGTCTGCAAACTTAGCCAGAATACCCTCAGCTCCTTCATCTAGATCATTAATGTATAAAGGGAAAAGTTGTGGTCCCAACACAGATCCTTGTGGAACACAACTTGTCACTGGCTGTCATCCTGAGAAAGACCCTTTTAACTCCAATCTCTGGCATAAAGCAATCTTCTATCCATGCTAGTACCTTGCCGCTAACACCATGGGCCCTTAGCTTACTCAGCAGCCTCCTGTGCGACACCTTGTCAAAGGCCTTCTGGAAGTCCAGAAAAATGACATCCATTGGTTCTCCTTGGTCTAAACTGCTCATTACTTCCTCCAGGAATTCTAACAGATTTGTCAGGCATGACGTCCCCTTGATGAAGCCATGCTGACTTTGCTCTATTTTACCATACTCTTCCAAGTATTTAGAAATCTCTTCCTTCACAATGGACACTAAAACCTTACCCACTACCGAATAAAGGAGTTACATTCACTATGTTCCAACTAATGGGCTGGTGTCTGAATCAAAAGAGTTTTTGAAAATTGGATTCAATGCAATGATTCTATTAGTAGACACTTTTTTTTTAAAAGTCTCTTGATTAACACCCATCTGAACCTGAACTTAGCAACCCATAACTCCAACAGTTTATTAGGACCACCTTTCTGGTGATTGTGATTTTCGTCAGTAATCTCCTGGTGTAACACTTTGAGATGTGTTGCTATTTCCAAGATGTTACTTGTATCCTCTGTCATGATAACTGATGCAAAATATCTGTTCACTTTACCTGCCATTCCCTTATTCTCTATTATTAATTCTCCAGTCTCACTTTCTGTAGGATCAGCCCTCACCTTGTTAACATTTATTCTCTTTTAAATGTTTGTAGAAACTTATCTATTTTTATATTTTTAACTAGTTTTCTCTTGTACTCAAAACATTCCTTCTATTATTGTTTTGGTCATTGATAAAGTTAATAAAGCACCAGGACAGGAAGGATACATCGTAGGCTACTGAGAGAAGAGAATAGAAATTATGGAGGCCTTGGCCATAATTTTGCAGTTGTCTTTAGATGTAAGGGTAATACCAGGATATGTTACAACCTTATTCAAAAATGAGTTATAGCCCATAGAATGAAAGAGGCAGTTGCAACATGGGTACAGAATTGATTAGCTGACAGGAAGCAAAAGTAGTGCACACTGAATTATATTTTACCCTGGGGAAGGTCTACAGTTGTGTTCCCAAGGTGTCATGGTGGAACCTTAGCTTTTTCTGGTATATATTTGATGAACTTGGCTTTGCTGTATAGGGCATAATTTCAAAATCTCTTGATGACACACAACTTGGAAGAATTGTGAACTACAAAAGGACGTGCTCAAGTTGGTGGAGTGGACAGAAAGCTGGAAAATGTAGTTCAATGTGGAAAATGTGAAGTGACTCATTTTGATAGAAAGAACATGGAGATACTATATTAAGAAAGGGGTGCTTTTTATAAAAAATTCCTTGATGGAATGTGGATGTTGCTTGGTAGGTAGCATTTAGCGTCCATCCTCAATTGGCCAGAGGTCAGTTAAGAGTCTGCTACATTGCTATGGGTCTCGAGTCATGTAGAGCAGACCAGGTGAGGATAGCAGATTTCCTTTTCTAAAGGACATTAATGAACTAAACTTAGTTTTACAACATTCAGTGGTGGTTACGTGGTCACCAACAGGCCAGCTTTTGACTCCACGTTTTTATTGAATTCAAACATCTGCCCTGGCAAGATTTGATCTCATGTACCTATAGCATTCACCCGGTGCTCTTGATTGCCAATCTGACATTACCACTGCCTGTGGAAATTTTAAATCCTGTATTTCTTAGTAGAGGGAATTGAGTATATAAATGCATAATTCACAGAAGCTAGTCGAGTAGGTTGAGAGAATGGTTCATAAAGTATAAAGTTTCTTCAGGTTTTTTTGAGTAGGGACTTGGCGTACACAAACAAAAAGAGATTGTATAGAAGTTGTACAGTATAAAACCACGGTTCTGACCTCAGCTAGAGAATCACTTGTAGCCCTGGGTACCTCACATTTGGAAAGATGTGAAGCTGCTGGAGAGAATGCAGAGAAGTTTCTGAAGAATGGTTCCGGGGAAGGGGAACTTCAGAGTAAAGAAATTGAATGTGTTTTCCTTGTAAAGAAGAAGATAGCGAGGAGGTATTATCGAAGTATTCAGAATCATTCATTCTGGGGAGACTATGTATCGGGACCTGTTCCCACTTGTGAACTGGTTGAAAATGAGAGGGCACAGATTTAAAGTAATCGGCAGAGGTAGCAACACACAAAAATGAGATGAAACATGTTCATGCAACTAGTGGTTGAGTCCTGGAAAGTTCTGCCTGAGAGTATGATGGTGGCAGGTTTAATTTTTGCATTTATAAGGACATGAGAACATAAGAACTAGGAGCAGGAGTAGGCCATCTGGCCCCTCGAGCCTGACCCTCCATTCAGTAAGATCATGCTGATCTTTTTGAGACTCAGCCCCATTTAGCTGCCCACTCACCGTAACCCTTAATTCCTTTACTGTTCAAAACTTTATCTAGTTTTGCCTTAAACACATTCAACGCGGTAGTTTAAACTGCGTCACTGGGCTGGGAATTCTATAAATTCACTACCCTTTGGTTGGAGAAGTTCCTCCTGCCCTCAGCCCTACGTCTGTTTCCCTTTATTTTGAGGCAATGCCCTCTAGTCCTAGTTTCACCTGCTAGCGGAAACAATCTCCCTGCCTCCACCTTATCTAGTCCCTTCATAATCTTATATGTTTCTATAAGATCTCCCCTCATTCTTCTGAATTCCAATGAGTATAATCCAGTCCACTAAGTCTCTCCTCATAATCCAACCCTCTCAACTCTGGAATCAACTGAGTGAATCTCCTCTGCACCCCTCTAGTACTAGTATATCTCTTCTCAAGTAAGGATACCAAAACTGCGCACAGTACTCCAGTTTTGACCTCACCAGGACCCAATACAGCGGTGTAATAGCTTCCTTGTTTTTAAACTTCATCCCTCGAGCAATGGCAGACAAAATTCCATTTGACTTTTTAATTACCTGTTGCGCCGCAATCCCACTTTTGGCAATTCACGCACAAGGATACCCAAGTCCCTCTGCATAGCAGCGTGCTGCAATTTTTTACCATTTAAAACATAGTCCATTTCGGTGTTATTCCTACCAAATGGATGACCTCACACTTATAAACATTGTACTCCATCTGCCAGACCTTTGCCCACTCGCTTAGACTATCTATATCCCTCTGCGGACTTTCAGTGTCTTCTGCACACTTTGCTCCACCACTCACCTTAGTGTCATCTGCAAATTTTGACACAACACTCTCATTCCCCGACTCCAAATCATCTATGTAAATTGTAAGCAATGAAATTTGAAATGGAATTAGGCTGTGACCTCAAAAGTAGGAATAGAGAGTGTTAGGGAGAATGGTACCAGGTGAATTAATTATTCAGAGAGCTGATACATAAATGATGGGCTGAATGGCTTACTTCTGTGCTGTAACAACTCAGTGTGACTTTAAATTTCCACACCGTTATGTCAGGGATCCTGGAGTTAAGAGTGGAATGTGGAGTTAGGAAATTGACCTTCCCTGGATTGGTGGGGGGGTGTAGGTGGAGATGTGTTTGTCAACATCTTTCTGAAATTCAAAGGAAAACGGGTGAGGAAAGCAAGTAGTTTTCAATATTGAGATCAGAGATAATGGGAACTGCAGATGCTGGAGAATCCAATATAACAAAGTGTGGGGCTGGATGAACACAGCAGGCCAAGCAGCATCTCAGGAGCACAAAAGCTGACATTTTGGGCCTAGACCCTCCTTCATCCTCTCTGATGAAGGGCCTAGGCCCGAAACGTCAGCTTTTGTGCTCCTGAGATGCTGCTTGGCCTGCTGTGTTCATCCAGCTTCTCACTTTGTTATCCTAGTTTTCAATATTGTGTCTGTTATTACAGATATTCTGCTAGCTAACTCCAAAATGATGAAATGAGGCAAGGAAAAAGACTGCCATTTAAGTTTATAACAACAGCCTCCACTTACATAATGCTTTTAGTATAGTTTTCAAGGTGTTTCGGAAGAGCACTGTCTGATAGTGCTGTCTAGACACAGAGTAGTAGAGCTTGATTGAAGAAGTTAGCTTTTAGCAAGAATGTAACAAAGGCAGAGAAAGTAGGAGGGAGCGAGTTCAAGACCTTAGGAAGTAGACAGCTTACGGCATGATCGTCAATGGCATGCAGTAAAACTTTGAGTTTGCAAAACGTTGTAGGAGAAAAGTAAACAGTTTCACTGGTGTTATGGGGCCAAAAGCCTGGAATTCCTTTCCTTGTGGCATTGTGGGTTTACATACAGCAGATAGGCGGTTACAATTCAAGAAAGCAGTTCACAAACACCTTCCCAAGGGTATTGAAGGATGGCCAATAAATGCTGGCCCAGCCAGTAACACCACACATGGCATGATTAAGTTTAAAAAAATCAGTAAGAAAGGAAGATGTACACAGAGATTTTGGGTAAAAACTGAAAGAACTGCAGATGCTCTGAATCAGGAACAAAAACAGAAGTTGCTGGAAAAGCTCAGCAGGTCTGCCAACATCAATGAAGAGAAATGAGAGCCCTGAGGAAGGGTCACTGGGTGTGAAATGTTAACTCTGATTTCTCTTCACAGCAATTGCCAGACCAGCTGAGCTTTTCCAATAACTTCTTCAGCCATTACCCTTGGAGTCCAGCTCGTCGCCTCCCCCCACTGCATCACAAAACCAGCCCAGCTCGTCCCCACCTCCCTAACCTGTTCTTCCTCTCATCTATCCCCTCCTCCCACCTCAAGCTGCACCTCCATTTCCCACCTACCAACCTCATCCCACCTCCTTGACCTGTCCGTCCTCCCCGGACTGGCCTATCCCCTCCCCACCTATACTCCCCTCTCCACCTATCTTCTCCTCTATCCATCTTCGGTCGGCCTCCCCCTCTCTCCCTATTTATTTCAGAACCCTCTCCCCATCCCCCTCAGCTTTTGTGCTCCTGAGATGCTGCTTGGCCTGCTGTGTTCATCCAGCCTCACACTTTGTTATCTCGGATTCTCCAGCATCTGCAGTTCCCATTATCTCTTTTCCAATTACTTCTTCTGTTTTTGTGACAAAGGCTTTGGGACATTGTGTAAGTTTATGTGTGCTCTTTGCTTTTGCCTGTTGACTCCATTTCGAGCTGCAGCTATTGTATTACTAGCCAGATTGGTAGTAATCAGATGAATTAACTTTAACCTTTGAATGAATGATCGTAACTGCAACACAAACCTCCATTCCTTTGTGATTATTTCTATATTGCATTTGACTGAGCCTGTGCCTCTTTTTTCCTTGTTTTAAATCAAGAATTGCACAGATGAATGTTGCTGAGAGGTGGTCCTACAGTTCCAATCTAATGGCCCATTTTAATTAAGGGTTCATTACCAACCAAGTAGTTGCAATCAAATAATCAGTAGGAATGCTCAGTTAAGAATATTTTTTGTGAGCCTTTTTCTTTTCTGAAGGACTTTATGTAACTTGACCTTCCTTTCCAGATGGGCACCATAATTCCGATCCATGGACTTCCTCTGGTGGAATGAATCAGCCCGGTTATGGAGGAATGTTGGGAAACTCCTCCCACGCGCCACAGTCCAGCAGTTACTGCAGTCTGCACCCTCACGAGCGCCTGGTAATAGTGACATCCGGTGTGCTAACAGCCCACTGGCATCTTTCTTTAATATTGTTGATTCCTGCCCATCAGTGTCACCTGTTTACTCCTGTATTGCTCTTCAAATAGTAGAAATGTGGTTTTTAAAAAAAAGCAAAGAACTGTAGATGTTCAAAATCGGCAGCACAAACAGAAATTGCTGGAGAAACTCAGCAGGCCTGGCAGCATCTGTGGACAGAAAGCAGAGATGATGATTCGGCTGCAGTGACCCTTCTTTAGAACAGTTCTGAAGGAGCAAAGAAATAGGAACAAGGGAAGCAAAAACATCTCTGTCCTGCCATTTTTTACGATAAGCTGCATGTAATCCGCAATGTACTAAAAGTTGTTTAATTATTACTTTTGTAGATTCAGAAACTGCTTTTTTTTGGTTCTGCATAATTACATTCTTGTACCGTCCTGAACTGAGCAAACTGACTGAGTGCCGCAATGAGAGTGTTTTCTCCATGGACTCAATCTTTGTCATATACATGGACTTCAGTAAGGCGTTTGATAAGGTTCCCCATGGCAGGCTGATGGAGAAAGTGAAGTCACATGGGGTCCAGGGTGTACTAGCTAGATGGATAAAAAACTGGCTGGGCAACAGGAGACAGAGGGTAGTAGTAGAAGGGAGTTTCTCAAATTGGAGACCTGTGACCTGAGGTGTTCCACAGGGATCTGTGCTGGGACCACTGTTGTTTGTGATATGTGTAAAAGATTTGGAGGAAGGTGTAGGTGGTCTGATCAGCAAGTTTGCAGATGACACTAGAATTGGTGGAGTAGCTGATAGTGAAGAAGACTGTCAGAGATTACAGCAGAATATAGATAGACTGGAGAGTTGGGCAGATAAAAGGCAGATGGAGTTCAATCCAGGCAAATGCGAGGTGATGCATTTTGGACAATCAAATTCAAGGGCGAACTATACAGTAAATGGAAAAGCCCTGGGGAAAATTGATGAACAGAGAGATCTGGGTGTTCAGGCCCATTGTTCCCTGAAGGTGACAACGCAGGTCAATAGGGTGGTCAAAAAGGTATATGGCATGCTTTCCTTCATTGGGCGGGGTATTGAGTACAAGAGTTGGCAGGTCATGTTGCAGTTGTATAAGACTTTGGTTCGGCCACATTTGAAGTACTGTGTACAGTTCTGGTCGCCACATTACAAAAAGGATGTGGATGTTTTGGAGAGGGTGCAGAGGAGGTTCACCAGGATGTTGCCCGGTATGGACGGTGCTAGCTATGAAGAGAGGTTGAGTAGATTAGGATTAGTTTCATTAGAAAGACGGAGATTGAGGGGGGACCCTAATTGAGGTCTACAAAATCATGTGGGTTATAGAAAGGGTGGATAGCAAAAAGCTTTTTTCCCCCCAGAGTGGAGGACTCAATTACTAGGGGTCATGAGTTCAAAGTGAGAGGAGGAAAGTTTAAGGGAGATGTGCGTGGAAAGTTCTTTACACAAAGGGTGGTGGGTGCCTGGAACGCGTTGCCAGCGGAGGTGGTAGACGCAGACAGGTTAGCGTCTTTTAAGATATATTTGGACAGGTACATGGATGGGCAGAGAGCAAATGGACACGGACCCTTAGAAAATAGATGACAGGTAAGACAGAGGATCTTGATTGGCGCAGGCTTGGAGGGCCGAAGGGCCTGTTCCTGCGCTGTAATTTTCTTTGTTCTTTGTTCTTTGTGTGAACATGGACAGCTACTCAACTACTGGCAGCAATGTAGTCAAGCCCAGTGCCTTTGTGCTGCAGCTATATTGTCCCCCGCCCCACATAGTAACAGGGCTGTGACCACCTGCTGTATTAACACGAGCTCCAACTGAGATCAGCACAACATAGACGGACTATAATGTTTATGTTACTGGTCTAATACTTAAGAGGCCAGGAAGATTGCTTCAAAGACACAGGTTCAGATACCACCATGAGAGCTAAGCAGTTTAAATTCAGTTCAAAATAGATTTGGTCTTTAATAGTTTCTGTAATAATGGGAATCTTAAAACTGCTAGATAGCCATTTAAAACCCAGTTGCTTCACAAATATTCTTCAGGGAAGCAAATCTGCTGTTCTTAGCCCAACATGTGAGTTCAGACACATCACAATGTTGTTGACTGACTGTACCCCTCTGAACACCAATAGAAAATCATGCTAAAAATACACCTGCGGCTGTACAAAACTCTGGTGCAGCCGCACTTGGAGTATTGCGTACAGTTCTGGTCACCGCATTGTAAGAAGGATGTGGAAGCTTTTGAAAGGGCGCAGAGGAGATTTACTAGGATGTTGCCTGGTTTGGAGGGAAGGTCTTACAAAGAAAGGCTGAGGGACTTGAAGCTGTTTTCATTAGAGAGAAGAAGGTTGAGAGGTGACTTAATTGAAACATATAAAATAATCAGAGGGTTAGATAGGGAGAGCCTTTTTCCTAGGATGATGATGGCGAGCACGAGGGGGCACAGCTTTAAATTGAGGGGTGAAAGATATAGGACAGATGTCAGAGGTAGTTTCTTTACTGAGAGAGTAGTAAGGGAATGGAATGCTTTGCCTGCAACGGTAGTAGATTTGCCAACTTTGGGTACATTTAAGTCGTCATTGGACAAGCATATGGACGTACGTGGAATAGTGTAGGTTAGATGGGCTTGAGATCGGTATGACAGGTCGGCACAACATTGGGGGCAGAAGGGCCTGTACTGTGCTGTAATGTTCTATGTTCAAATATATCACCAGGAATCAGCCTAGATACAGGACACAATAAAAGCTCATGCGGTTGCAAGGGAAGGTGCCGGGTGTGGTGGGGTTGGTGCGACACTTGCCCCCACACCTCCTCCCTCACCCCCATCCCAGGCCCCAAGATGACTTTCCTTATTAAGCAGAGGTTTACCTGCACATCTGCCAATGTGGTATACTGCATCCACTGTACCCAGTGTGGCTTCCTCTACATTGGGGAAACCAAGCGGAGGCTTGGGGACCACTTTGCAGAACACCTCCGCTCGGTTCGCAACAAACAACTGCACCTCCCAGTCGTGAACCATTTCAACTCCCCCTCCCATTCTTTAGATGACATGTCCATCATGGGCCTCCTGCAGTGCCACAAGGATGCCACCCGAAGGTCGCAGGAACAGCAACTCCTATTCTGCTTGGGAACCCTGCAGCCCAATGGTATCAATGTGGACTTCACCAGCTTCAAAATCTCCCCTTCCCCCACCGCATCCCAAAACCAGCCCAGTTCGTCCCCTCCCCACACTGCATCACACAACCAACCCAGCTCATCTGCTCCTCCCCACTGCATCCCAAAACCAGCCCAGCCTGTCTCTGCCTCCCTAACCTGTTCTTCCTCTCACCCATCCCTTCCTCCCACCTCAAGCTGCACCTCTATTCCCTACCTACTACCTCATCCCGCCTCCGTGACCTGTCCGTCTTCCCTGGACTGACCTATCCCCTCCCTACCTCCCCACCTATACTCTCCTATCCACCTATCTTCTTTTCTCTCCATCGTCGGTCCGCCTCCCCCTCTCTCCCTATTTATTCCAGAACCCTCTCCCCATCCCCCTCTCTGATGAAGGGTCTAGGCCCGAAACGTCAGCTTTTGTGCTCCTGGGATGCTGCTTAGCCTGCTGTGTTCATCTAGCTCCACACTTTGTTATCTTGGATTCTCCAGCTTCTGCTGTTCCCATTATCTTTCAAATAATCTGACATTATCTGTTTACTGGATCAGTCGTGTTCTGGTTGAATATTGGAGCAGATTCAATGGCCTAAATCAGTCCCAATATCTTATGCATTTCAGCCAGTGTCTCTTCACCATTGCTGGGTATGACTCGTTCTAAAAACAGGACTGATCCAATAGGGGTGGCAAAATATGTTAAACGTTTGCTACACAATGGCCTTGGAACCTTCAACATTGACTCCAGACCCATACAAACTTATGCGATCAGGTCAGACACAGAGTAGGAATTGAGTACATCTCCTGCCTTTACTCAACTGATGAGTCAGTACTCATCCATACAGTGATTAATACCGTTTAAAGACTCATCACCTCCAGTATTTATCCAGCAGCAGACTGTGGTGTTTTGTCATGCAGGATGTCCCAAAAATAAACCCTGTTGCTTAAGGGTGTTTGGGGACGGGTCCCTTCTTCAAAGACACTTCCTGATTGAGAGGCCTGTCATTAGGAAGCAAAGGATCCTGTTCAGAACCATCTTGCATGTTGTTGCCAACCTTCCTATCCCTGTGTGGCATTTAATTTGCCAGTCTTCCTATGAAGAGACGACATGGAGCCTCCAGCTGGCACTAGAGATTTCCATTTGCCTTGTTTATCTACCACATTGCAGCCACTGCTGGCCAAGTCCTTATGTGTATGTACATACATGCTTGACCTGGACAAACAGCAGTTGATGAAAGACCGAAAAGGAAAAGCAGATGGAATAATCTATCTTACCCCATCCTCTCATCTGCACATGCAGTATTGGTTAGAGTTGCCACATCTCAGTCCCCTCTTCACACTGAGAACACCCATTTGTTACAGTATGAGGCAGTAGCATTGTATTAAGTTTGATCAATAGAAAGCAGCTCTTGTTGCTCAAAACTGCACATACATGACGTTCTGTGAGCCATCAGTAGCAGTACAATATGTCCCACCACAATTTGCAACCTCATAACCTGACAGATCTCACGCATCTCCATTACCATCAAGCTGAGAAATTGACGTTGATTCATTGAGGGCTGTTGGGCAGCATACCAGAAGAAACAGGCATACCTAAAAGTGAGTTACCAACATGATAGTACACCACAGGGCTACCTGCCTGTCACATACAGGAGGCATCATGTGATAGAAGGAACAAAGCAATCCCATAACCAGATCAGGTCAAATCTGTATAGTGCCGCTACATCCAGTTGGTGCATGGTGGACATGAAAGTAGCCAATTTCCAACCTATCAATCTGTTCTCATTCTTCAGCAAAGAGATAGAAGATATAGTAGACAATACTATCAAGTGCCACTTAACCACTTAACCACTTAAACTGCTTATTGCTCAGTTTTGATTTTATCAGGCTTACCGAGCTCCAGACCTTACTACAACCTTTATTCAAACATGGACAAAAGAGCTGCATTACAGAGGTGGCATGAGAGTGACGACCCTAGCCATTAAGGCACCATTTAACATTGTATCATTGGAGTAAATCAAATACAGATCTTCCTTACACAGAGGAGAAATGGTGATCTTTGTAAATTCCCAGGATGCCGCTGCAGGAATTCTTTAGGCTAGTGTCCTACCCCCAAGCATCTTCAACTATTTTAATAGCGACCTTCCATTCATCGTGAAGTCAGAAGTAAGGATATTTGCTCATGATTTCACAATGTTCAGTTCCATTTGCTACTCCTCATCCACACCTTAGGGCAACACAGTGGTTCAGTATTTGGCAATGCTGCCTCACAGGGCTGGGGACCTGAGTTCAATTCCAACCTTGGGCAAACGTCTGTGTAGAGTTTGCATATTTTCCCCATGCCTGTGCGGCTTTCCTCTGGGTGCTCTGGTTTTCTCCTACTGTCCAAAGATATGCAGGTTTAGTCGATTGGCCATGGGAAACGTAGGGTAATAGGGATAGGATTGGGGGGTTTGGTCTGGGTAAGATGCTTTGAAGTTTCATTGTGGACTCAATGGGCCAAATGGCCTGCTTCGATACCAAAGGAATCCTGTGAATTCAGTATGAGCAATAAGTGCCATCTTTGCACTGATGCACTCATCCCACAAAAAATGGAATGTAACCGATCTATCCTTCATGATGTGTTAATACATTAAGCCACGGGGGAGCTGAAAGCAACATATCTTAACAAGTTTACTCAAATGAAAGTAGTTTACATTGAAAATAATCACACTTCCCACAATTACAATATCTGAAATTATCTCAATGGTCTTTCAAATGCAGTGAAAATGCCTCCACAGCTAACTGTAGTGTACAGCATCTTCCAGGATCTGTTGGTTTTTTTTAATGACAATCTGAGAATCTATAATCTTTTCATAGGTTTCACCTGCTAAAAATAACACATGTGCGGTACCATGGTATCTATTTGCATGGAACAATCTTGATGCTTTGATGACACATGATCTGAACAGTCGGGGAAACTGGGTGTGACTCTTATTTTAAATGGTTCCCTTGTTAGGAAAGAAACATCTGCATACGTTGGGGCACATGTCTGTATATTTTGTCGCTCTTAAGTATTTCTTCGTCAGTACCTCCTAACACACTATCCTCATTCCATTAAAACAGTTTTAAAATATACAGGGCTATCACTAACTTAACTTGCTTAACTTGTCTGACATTTTCTCCTGTGGCTCTTTACCTTTCGGACAGCTGGTATTGGTCCTTACCCTTCTCTTTTAGGGTCTCTCAAAGGGAAAAACAACATAAAAGACAGTATAAGAGGAACACCACGCAATTTCTCGTGTTAATGCAATAAAATATTAAGCAGATCATATTTGCTGCACAGATCTCATGAAATGTCTGTTCATTGCCATTAACAAAAATCTGCATTTAATTAAAAAGATCCAAAAGTTCTGAAAAGATTTTTTTTTATTTCTTTATGCTCCATTATAAATAATGGCTTAATTTATATTTTTTGTAAATCAAATACAGATCTTTTTTCTGTAAGCCCATGAGCTTCTATTTGGGTGGGCTGCTTGGCGTGGAAAAGTCTAGTGTTTTCAATCTCTGCTATGTGCCTCGTGAGCATACTGTTTTTAAAAAAACACACCAAACGTAGGAGAGGAAATAAGAGGCCATTTGGCTGAGGAACATTGATTTTAGAGATTCCTGAAATGAAATGAAAACTAACATGCTGTGCACTTTTTCTCAACAAAATCTGTAAAGTTATTTTAATGGCAAAAAGGTCCAGTGAAAACTACATTATGATTTTAGTGGAGAATTGATAACCGTCTGATCAAGGGTTTATCTAATCGTGAAAGATTCAGAAATGGGACTTCAATTGGTGGAGTTTTTACGTAAAGGCTTGCCTAAACAGTAGTTGAAATGTAGAATCTTTTCCTCCCAGACTTCTTAACTTCATTGTTTTTCTCACAGCACCAGGGACCCGGGTTCAATTCCATCCTTGGGCAACTGCCTGTGTGGAGTTTGCATATTTTCCCTGTGTCTGCATGGGTTTCCTCTGGGTGCTCCGGTTTCCTCCCACAGTCCAAAGATGTGCAGGCTAGGTGGATTGGCCATCCTAAATTGCCCATAGTGTTCAGGGGTGTGTGGGTTATAGGGGGATGGGTTTGGGTGGGATGCTCCAAGGGGCGGTGTGGACTTGTTGGGCCGAAGGGCCTGTTTCCACACTGTAGGGAATCTATTCTAATCAAATCAATCACCTGATGTTAGGAAAGTCATAGACTGGTACCACCACTTATTGATTTCCTTCTTTCATACCCTTTGTACCTTCCTTGGTGTTTATGGTTTTCCCGTCTTTTGCATTGAAAAGTTTGCCCTAAAAGATTTTTTTTAGCTGCTACATGAATGGCTGCGCTGTTCCTTTCACATACCGCAAGCCCCATTTGCAGTTTGCAGTAACTGCAAACACGGCAAGACTGCAAAGATTAACACAACTGACAAATGTGACTTGCTCAAGGACGGTGTGCCACCGTGAATATTGTTTCAAATGCATGAAAGTAACTCCACCCAGTTTTAAAAATACACTTCTCACTTCTTGAATAAATCTGAACACTGGGGGTTAAGACTTGTAAATAGCACTAATGTGATTACAAACAGCCAATGATGATTCTAATGCTGTGCTGCAACATGATCCTGGTTCCATCTCACCATCTGAATTTTTAAAAAACAGCATTCTGGTCAGAGCCCCTATTATTTGGTATATTATCATGACGTGCTTATTTTTCTATGTCCATCTAGGATTTTTTTATTGTTACAAGTACACTTTCATTATAACTTGTATAGCCTGGATAGGATTTTCTATTAAAAAGATGATGGTGATGATGGGAACTGCAGATGCTGGAGAATCCGACAAAACAAAGTGTGGAGCTGGATGAACACAGCAGGCCAAGCATCATCTCAGGAGCACAAAAGCTGACATTTCGGGCCCAGACCCTTCATCAGAGCTCTGATAAAGGGTCTAGGCCCGAAACGTCAGCTTTTATGCTCCTGAGATGCTGCTTGGCCTGCTGTGTTCATCCAGCTCCACACTTTGTTATCTTATGATGGTAATGTTAACTTTGTTTTGGCCATTTCAGTGAAACAATCACAAAACAAAATCTACAAGCCTTCATCCAAATAAGTATATAAAAAAAATTATTGGGATACATTAACAAGCCATTTTGTTTAGTGTTTGAAAGTAAAAGTTGAGGCCCTGCCTTTGATTTTATTCAGTTCTCTGGCAGTAGAGCTGCCTTTATATTTTGGGCATTAGAGGGTAAAAATGTGCCTCCTTGACCTGACACAACCTGTCCATCTTCTCTCCCACCTATCCACTCCTCCCACCTCACTGACCAATCCCCACCACTGCAGACCTGCATTCACCTATCACCATCCCACCCACCTTCCCCAGCCCCAACCCTCCTCTCTTGGTTTATTTCAGAGATCCCTATCCCTTCCCCTTCCCCATTTCTGAAGAAGGGTCCCAACCTGAAACATCAGCTTTCCTGCTCCTCTGGTGGTGCCTGGCCTGCCATGTACCTCCAGTGCTAAACTGTTTTATCTCTCGCTCCAGCATCAACAGTTCTTACTGTCTCTTTCTTGAATAGAAGACAGGGTTAAAAAATTATTTGCTTTTTCAAAGAGCTAGCATGGGCAGGAAGGAATAACTGACTTCAGTGTTTACTCTAGTACTATGTGGGCATCAAAATAATTAAAACATAGGGTTAGATTTGCTTGAAAATAAGTCATAACATGACCTAATCTTACATTCACTTGGAATGGGAGAAGCAAGGTTCTAAGACTAGTGTTTTAAATTTTAATCAGTTAACTATAAGACCAAAATGAACTGAGAAATAAGACTAAGGGATAAGCAAATAACTCCAAGGCAAGCCCAACTCTGCTCCTAATTGGTATGTTCGTAAATAAATCCTGATCATATCCAGAACTGATATCATTTGTGAAATTAATGCATTTTTTCTACTTCTTTATTATACACACATATATTAACCACAGAGCTACCCACCACACTCCTCAACGGACATAAATGCCAGTCTCCCACCGATGTCCAGTTTCCACCGCAGTGGCACAAATCACTATGGTACTGCGTCCTGCACACCACCGGCTGCCAACGGAACAGACAATATCATGGGTAAGTTACTGACAAATAAGTACTGGCTTACTGTGTTTTTGGGAAAAAATAAGTAACTTTGCTGAACTTATCGAATGTTACACATAACCTCTCACTGCTACTGTTTTGGTGCAGTTGTTTATCTAGAGAGCCAAGAGGTTATTGAATCAGTTGATTGTAGCCAAGCAGCTTATTTTATTAGAACAAAATGATACGAGCCATTAAACAAATCCAAGTTAATCAGCATGACTTTAGTATACTGGTCGCTTTTCATGTTGTTTCATATGTATTTAAGAACTGGGGGCCAGAGTAAGGGGAGGTAGTGCTGTAGTGGTAATGTCAGTGGATTAGTCCTACAGACCTCAGCCTAGTAGGAACAGGGGTAGACCATTCAGCTTGCAGAGTATACCCACCTATGTAGCACTTCTACTATATAGTCAAGGTGGTAGAGAAAGTGGCTTTCCACCCTTACTATGTCCAGAACTTATTTTTAAAAGCCTTACTTTATAACATCATACACTTTACCCACACTTACCCTGTAATCTTTGACACTGCTAGTATCTTTGAATCGCTGCCTTAAACATACTCAAAGAATAAGCCACCACACAGTTCAGTGATAGAGAATTCCAAATATTCTTGGGGTATGGGTTTGAATCCCACCATGGTAGGTGGTGAAATCTGAATTCAGTGAAAGGCTGCAATAAAAATAACCATGTACTGCATAATTCCTGTTGAATGTCATTTTAAAAAACCCACCTGTTTCACCAGTATCCTTTAGGGAAGGAAACATGTTGTCCTTAGCTGATCTGGTCTGGCCTACATGTGACTCCACACCCATAGCAATATGGTCAACTGTAAACTATGCTCTGGGCAACTGGGAGAAAAGGCAGTAAAAGCTGACCTAGACAGTGACACACATGCCATGAACAAATATTTTGTAAGATAAAGCCCTTTAAGCCCACATTACCACTCAATAAGACCCTGGCAGTTCAGATTGTAAGCTCAAATCTGCCTTCTGGCTGACCCCCAACAACTTACCAACCTTAACACAGTTACTAAGTTACTGAAGTTGAAACCTAACAAATGAAATGCATACTTGGAGGGAAAGAGGAAGAACTGTACAAATGTTATATGTTACTTGCAATATTCAAAGTATCGCCTTTTTCAAAAACAGTGCTTCACCCTTTGTTGTCTGTCCTTGGGACTTCATTAGTTCCTAAGCTCTCTAAGATTAAATTTCTAGCATGTCTACCACATTGTCAGTGTTGTAGAGAATGTGGCTGTTTGCCCTCACTCTGTCTAGAGCTAATTTTAAAAGACCTTCCTCCATAACATTTTTTATCAGTCAGCCGGCTACGAGCAGTGAGCAGAATTAAGCGAGCTGGTTCATATAAAACTCAGCATATTGATGCAATAACTAACATTTTTGTATGTTATGGCCAGGAGAGGAAGGGGAACTTACCCTCCATCACCACCACCACCATTGGACCAGTTGCAACAAATATGTTTATTTTTAGCACAAATCTGCATTTTGCTGAATGAAAATATAATTAGCCAAATCAAAAGGAAGGAGCCAAATTTGCAAGATTTTGTTGAGTGAAAGAAACAATTGTTTTATCTACTACCCCCAAAAAGTTAATAAAAGTGTGACATCAAATACACACACAAACATACAGGTAATAAGCTTACAAACAAAAGTGGAAGGAGTGTTGACCATTTCAAAAGACAATTACATTCTAAAGATTTTAGAGACTTTGAGCTGTTGAGTGTGACCTAAGTTCCAGCTGTTTAGCTGTTCTGTTGTTTTTTTCTGCAATGAAGTTTTTCAGATATTCTTGATGATTGGTTGTTTTCCAAAATTGCTTTATCACAGCCGCTGAACTAAGGGCTGAGAGAAGGTTCAAAGTTCTTGCTATCAAATTCTGTTACTTTTTTTGCTTTCCTGCTCTTCAAAAGCAGCTTTGAAATATGGCTCGATGTGCATTTTGGAGTCTACTTACATTGTCTTTCTGACCTGGCTGATCTACAGGTGACGTTCATCACAATATATAATTTCCAGAAAAGTGTCAATCCACTACGAGAGACAGATCAGAGTTTTGCTACGTTTTATAACAATGTTAATTGTAGCTCAGACCGATCCTTGTTTCATGAACTTGGTTTAATCTGTTCCGATGATGACAGCAGCTGTTTTGGGTCAGTATTTTTTTTTTTAAAAGTGGTCACCTTAGTGCGTGATGGTCTTGGGGTTATTAGCAGAGATGAAAGTTGAATATTGATGATGCTCATTTGCCATTATCATAACCTGACATCCAATAATTCTAATTTTTATGATAAAAATCACAAAAGTATGCTTAGAAACAGAATGAACATTATGAATGGTATGAATAGAATGAGTTTGTAAAGTGCCTTGGTACATATAGTACTCTAAAACTCCTATGTATAATTCAAAAGAACAAACTTTTTCTCTTTTGTAAGTTCCAGTTGGACTATCAGTCGTGAAAACCAAAACATTCCAGAAGATCTTAAAAATAAAACGTTCAAGCAATTAGTGATAACCACACCCAAAAGACCTCAGACTTGAGTAATGTCTGAATGTAAAGTTGGGTTTGTGCGAAAGTCTGAGTCAGCCAGATGATTATTAAAAGGGCACTGTTTTCATGAAATGCCTTTGGTAAGCTTTTCCCTCTCCTTACCTTTACAAGCCAAACAAATGGTGACAATTACATTTTTTTAAAAAAAATCATTATCCCATCACTTCAGTGGTGCCATTCAGTGACTGAAACAAGGTATTTTGCCAAACTGTTTTTCCACAAAGACCCTGGATCCGTTCAATGAAAAGAGAATCTTAGAATTTTGTTATGGTATTGCTTTTCAACCATTTGTCTTAATGCTGAAGAAATTCAAACCTAATCCCTCTGCTCTACAAGCTCTTCTGAACCTTCCTCCTGCTTCAAATATTTATTCAATTTCTCCATTGAGAGGTGTGTTTTCCTCTGTCACACAACATTCAATGCTTCTACAAACTTTATATCAAAAGAATGCTGCTAACATCTCTGTTTGCTTTCTACACCTATTGATCATAGAACAATAGTTTTTAAATACAGGAACAGCAAAGTTGCTGGAAAAGCTCAGCAGGTTTGGCAGCATCTGTGAAGGAGAAAACAGTTAGCATTTTGGGTCCGGTGACCCTTCCACCCACTCTAATAGTTTTAAATTGCTGACCACATCACCAGGGGTTATCTTGTGTGAAAAGTTCAGACAGGTTAGACCTATACAGATTGGAATTTAGAAGAATGAAAGGTCATATATGAGACCCTTCTGAGACTATTGCAGTAGATGTAAGAATGTTTTACCTTGTCATACAGATTTATTTTAAAACAAGTGTTCTCCCATTTAAGACGGAAATGAGGGTTTTGAGAGTCTGTTCTCTTCCCTATAAGCATTAAATATTTTTAAAGTACATGCAGATAGGTTTTGACTGACAAAGAGTCAATAATAGGGTCGCCAGGAAAGTAAGGTGAGGCCAAAATCAGATAAACTGAGGTCTTATTAAATGATCAAGTAAGCTTGAGAGATTAAATACATATGTCTGCTCCAAACTCTTATGTTGCCATACTTCAATCAAAGGAATCAACAATCTTTTCCTACTATTCCTATCAGAATTTTACTTTTTAAAATCTATATTCACCCACTGCTCTCCAGTGGAAGGAGTAACAGTATTTCAAGTTTGTTGTTACAGCTTCTCATTTCTGAATTTATTGTGACAAATCTGTATTGAACACCCCTCATACCATTGTCCTTTCCACAAGTAGAAGCCAAAAAGGCCGAACAGGTCTCTTAATGGTTGTGTAATCAGAGCTTTGCACATTTTTTGATTTTTTGTCATGTCAGTTACAGAGTCATAGAGTCATGCAAAACCTTCAGTCCAACTCATCTGAACGAGCCAGACATCCTAAAATGACCCAGACCCATTTGCCAATATTTGGCCTGTATCCCCGTAAACCGTTTATATTCATATACCCATCCAGATAGCTTTTAAATATAGTGATTGTACTAGCCTCCAACACTTTCTCTGGCAGCCCCATATGCGCACCACATTCTACACGAAAAAGTCTTCCCTCAGGTCCTTTTTGAACCCTTCCCCTCTCACCTTAAACCTATGCCCTCTAGTTTTGGACTCCCCCACTCCAGGACAAAGACTTTGGCTATTCACCCTATTTATGCCCCTCAGGGTTTTACAAACCTCTTTAAGGCCACCTCTCAGCCTCTGATGCTCCCCCAGGGATAAAAACCTCAGCCCAAAAGCATGCAGGAAGTTAGTAAGACCTCTGCTGACAGACCGATGAGCAAAAGTTTCAAAGACAGGATGCCAAGTCATAGAGGCTTTAAGCAACCTGAGTTGCTGCTTGATTTGCATCATTAACAGGCCATTGCTTGGGCAGAGAAGGCGAGGCTCAAATTGGCTTTATTGTCCCTGGACAAGGATAGGAATCAATCAGCAGCAACTTCTGCACTTAATTATCATCCATTGTTCCCTGTTAGGAAGTACATGTGCATGATATTCCTGTGCTAACAATAAAAGAGTAAGGATAATTTTACAGGACTGCAACAGTTCATATTTGTTGCAAGTGAAATTGTTTCTTAAAATTGAACTTTGAAAGATTCCCAGTGAGTGCAAATGTTACAAGCTTTGCTTCACATCAGGTGCTGTTGTATTCCTTTGAGTATGAAGATTACCTCCAAAAAATGATTACACATCAATGAACAGAAATACAGATTAGCACATTGCTGTTGAAGGCCCTATGCAGTTTGAATATTAAGTTCACGTCCTATTGATACAAACTATGCGCTGTCGTTCACTCCTGGCATCATCTTTAAACAAGCTACGTACAAATATCTCATTTTTATGTATTTGTATGTACACCTATCAATATACTTTAGAAGTATTTCATATAGATGCTTTATGTTTGTGCTTACATTATTGCCTTAATGACTTCACTTAAATACTAGATCACACTTTCTCCAGATGTAGAAAATCATAGAATTTAGATCACAGAAACTGGACACTCAACTCATCAGTGCTGCTGTCTGCAGAGACCACCATGTTTTAATTTTTCTCAGTTGCTAGCGTCAGTGCACTTTATTAACTCTCTTCTTCAAGAATCTAATTTCCATTTATCTAAAAGACATATCCTGATTTTGAGCAAGAGATTTGCTCCGATAACTAACCGGTTGCCATGTGAAAACAGGCACAGAAAGAACTGTCTCTTTGTGCCTTTAGAATCAGAAGTGTAACCTTCATAAGTGCTTGCCGCTCTTCAGACTTTTTTGCTTTCTGAACTGAGCATGCTGGGACCTATCCTCATTCTGTCTTTATATCTCTGACTGCTAACTTAAATAGAAAGGAGCAGCTGTTTTTGGGCTGTGTAAGCACCAGTATCTTCTGACATGCATGATGGTATTCAATCAGTAATTTAATCAGTAAAGGACAAGGGCATTCACAACTCGCTTGGAATTCCTGTTAAGACCTAAAATGTGGAAACTGTGAAAGTCTCAGTGTTTGACAGTTTTTTCTCCACCTAATAGTCCATCTGTGTGGAATAAAACCGATAATGTTACATTTCAACATTTGTGATGTCATCTGGCAGTTTTCCACAGCCCTATGACATGGGCTTTTTTCTCCTGATCAGTAAAATGTTATGCTGGAATGTTTCTGCAGGTTGTGACCTAATTTGATTTTTTTTTGTTTCTAGTAACCAGGGCAGCAGCGCCAACTGGCAGCTCTCAGACTGGCGATGCACTGGGTAAAGCACTTGCATCAGTAAGTAGAGAGACTATTGTTCATTTATCTTCCTTTTGTGTGGAAAGGGGCAAGGCTGTGAATGATAAAAGTTAACTTACCTGCATATGTACATTTTCACATTTATGTTTGTTTATGTAGCACCTCAAAATACTTGAGATGGTCTTGGCTGTTCTTAAACATGATTACTTACGGGCACAGCTAATTTAATCCAAACTACTTGGATGTCTGGATAGGATTTGGAATTTTTTAATGGCATAATCTGTTTTTAAGACCGCTGCAGTGGCTGCCTGGCATAATAAATGCAATTGCAATATGTAACTGGACTTTTCAACGCCAGCTTCCAAAGAGACCTGACCTGGGAAGATGAGTTTTATCCAGTTGGATTTTAAACCAATTTGGCACTTTAGCGCTTGGAGCTTCTTTGTAAAGCAGTGTTTAGTTTTAACTCCAAGAAATAGAAACAAGAAAAGACTTTATCCTTGAGTTTTAGAAAAGCATGGCTCATAGAGTGTTTCATTTTTGAAATAAATGTCTTTGCGGGGTGAAAAGCAGAGGTTGATGAAAGCATGATTGTGAAACTTAGAATGGAGTACATATTGTTATTGTGCCAACAGATTGTTCCACTGTGTAGTGAGTCATTTTTTATGCCCAGTGACTTCCTGGCTGCTAATTTCCCCAATCTTAGCTATGCCCGTCTGGAAAGGTAATGATCTTGAAACTTGTGCTGTTGTGTCCATTTTGCAAGCATCCAATTACTTAGCGTCTAAGTTGGTCAGCAGTATTTGTGTGTTAATTCTGAGCTATAAGTGTAGCATCTATTGTACTGGTGCTAATTGGCAAGAACTCTGCAGGACCTCTGCCTGAAACAGACGTTCAAACTTGTGAATACCTATCCAGCAGATTAGGTGTGTGTGTGTGCATCCAGACCAAATTATGAATTTTAAGGAAAATATGATCAACGGGCAGTACATTTGGGTTTGACCATTCCAATAAAGGGAATGCTTACAGCAGTCTAACACTTGGGCATCTCCAAGAAAGTTTTGGCAATAAATAGGCCCACTAAGATCAGATATCTGTAATATGGACATTAGAAGACGGAAGGACAACAGCACTGATGAATGCTATCACTGCTTTAATATATTAAAGCTCTGCATGAATTCCTAGATTGTACTGATTGGAGATCTGCATGAACTGTCTTGAAGACAGAATTTCCACCATTTGTACTTAGTCTGACTGTTCCTCCCCAACTCACTTACCAACATACAGTATTTAAGGACTAACTCTTCATGTGGTAAGTGTGTGGTATATAAAATAATATGTACAACAGGTGTATTGAGACAGAAACAGAAATTGCTGGAGAAACTCAGCAGGTCTGGCAGCATCTGTGGGTAGAAAGCAGAGTTAATATTTCGAGTTCAGTGACGACTCTTTAGAATCACTGAACTCAAAATTTTCTGATGCTGCTTTCTTCCCACAGATGCTGTCAGACCTGCTGAGTTTCTCCGTCAATTTCTGTTTCTGTTTCAGATCTCCAGCCGTATGTTTCATTTTAGATATATTGAGAGAGTGGTTCGAAAAGCAAATGGGAATTTTCAACAGAGGCATCAACTGAAAAAGGAGCCAAGTTACACTGAACCTATAAAAAGCACTGTTTAGACCCCAGTTAGGTTACTCTAGCTCTAGTCACCATTGTCCAGGAAAAACGTGCAGGCCTTTTAAAGGGTGCAGAGCGAATTGATCAGAATCTTTACAAGGAGGAGGCTGATTTAGTGGCATGATCGGGTTGAAAGGCTGGCAGTGTACTTCTTGGAGCAAAGTTAGTATTGGGCAGATTTGATAGAGAAAGAAAAGATGATGAAAGGCGTTGATAAGATAGACAAGGAAAGCTTCTTACTCGCTAATAGTTGAAGAACGTGAGAGTGTACATTTAAGATTTTTGGCAAGAGATGCAGGGGAATGTGAAGAAGAAACTTTCTGCACAAGTGGTAATGAGCTGGATAGTGATGCTGTGGATGTGGTGGAGGTTGAAGCAACCAATGATTTTGAAAGGAAAATAAGCAGTCACTTGATGGAAATATATCTACAGGACTGTAGATACTGAGCAGAGTAGTGGGACTGACTAGTTGCTCCCTGGAAGGCTGACATACAGGTAACTGGCTTAATGGCAATCTGTGCTGTATATGACCAAACATTGCACTAAACTGACACAGAAGTTAAATATATGTGTTAGCTGAATCGCGTGCTCTTTTCTTTGTGACCTATTTGAAATCCATGTTTTAAGTTTGCACTTTAAGCTGTACTGGGTTGGAAAACAACTCGCATCTTTAACACTTTGGAATTTTACTTCAAGGTAACTGTAAATTTGCAACGCATGTAAATGTTCAACAGTGGAATAAATAGGGTGATAATTTACACAGTGTTAAAAGACAAATAAGCGATTATTATTGTGGAAATAGAATGGCCACCACAATGGATAATTGAACTGTGATGATTAGACTTAGTGTCCTGCTAATTCAAAAATATTTCTGTTTGTATTTTAGATCTACTCGCCCGACCACACTAACAACAGTTTCCCGTCAACTCCATCAACGCCTGTTGGATCTCCGCCAACCCTCACAGGTAAAACAATCCACCAGTGTTTCAGGCAAGTTGAATGTCAATGTGTGTGTGTCTTTGGCATTTTTCTTTCCCTCTTGTGTTTTGACCCGAAGCACCATGCATTTAACCCTGATCTCTATTTTTAGCAGGTACCTCTGTGTGGTCCAGAAATGGAGGCCAAGGTCCATCTTCTCCCAATTATGAAGGCCCACTTCACTCTTTGGTAGGTCTGAGAACAAAAATGCAACAATATGCTATCAAAATAAAACTAATTTATTCCGTTTCCACACTGAATCTGGTACTGCATTTGAAATATCTTCCCTGTTGTTTTTTTGGGGATAAATAGATGTCTGCCTTCTTCTCTCTTATTAAATTGCAGCAAGTCTTCAGTAGATTTCTGTATTTAGAAAGTTGCAGGTGGAGCAAAGTTGTAGTATTTTTCAACATATAGCTGTCTGGGAACAATCGAGTTCTGTAATACATATTTGTTGGAATAATGTGAAATTTTCCTCCTTCAAAGTTTATATTTCCTATGTTGAAAATTAGATTAACGTGAAAAGTTTTGAAAGCATGTAGCTGATAAGGCGAGTATGAGATAAGAGGGTAGGACCCTCTCCTTTTTCCACGAGCAACTGTATTCAAAGAGATTGTGAGCAATTTCACTTACGCCCTCCTTTTTGTGGTATAATTTCTAGCAGCAGAAATTGTGGGTCCCAGTCTGTCGTAGGCATCCTTGCTAATTTCATGCCCTGTGTGACACAGAGTTCAATATGGGCATTCTTAAGGATACACTTGCATAGGAGGCAGTACAGCAAAGGTTCAATAGATTAGCAAAAGTTCAGTAGATTGGTTCCTGAGATGCTGGAGTTGAACTGTAATGAGAGGCAGAATAAATTGGGACTGTATTCTCTGGAGAAGAACAAGAGGTGACAATTCAGTAGATTTCTTTTTTTAAATCACATTTTCACTTTTGATTTCCGGATCCTCTTAAAATTCAGGTTCTGAAACTGCTGTGTGGAACCTGATCCCGTGTATGCTTTTCTTGTTCCACAAACAAATGCATTCAATGGAACAGTGAGTAATCCCTGGATTATTGTTTGGTCTACTATAGCATTCATCCAGTAACATGCCACTGTGCTACTGCCCCTTAAGCAGGCATCTGAATGCAAATTTTGAGGCATAATGTAAATGCAATGGTTGGGAAAGTGGTGAGCATTCCAGAACCACTGAAATTTATTTGAGGCATTACATAATCTACTGCATTTCTCTCCGTTTTCCAGCTATTTATACCCACTCATGGGGCATAGACATTCGGAAAATTGACTTTGAATTAACGTTGGGTGTTGTAGCGAAAGTGTTTCATTCTTCGACACTGACATCCTACACAGAGCTCAGTCAAATAAGTTGTAAATTTTAACAGTTGTTATTTATGTTGTGGTATTTCCAAGTTCCTCATTGTCCAAAATTGCAAACTATTGCTTCACTTTAAAATATTTTTTAGCTTGAGAAATGGAAAATAATTTCCTCTGCAGTTCGCATTTAGGAATGTTACTACACTTATCAAGGTCATCTGGTGATTAGTATGTACTTGCATACTCGTATTTCAAAATTTTGGCTCAAGTTTCCTGTCAGTCTTTGGTGAAGGTAAAGTCGCTGTACTCATACTGAACCAGAGGGCTGTTGTCTCTGAGAGAGACGACCGGTGTTAGTTTAACCTGGAGGTCACCACACCTCAAGCAAGGGGAAAGGTTAAGAAGGAGAGTCCTTTATGATGATAACTTAAGCTGGTGCAGCAGTTTAACCCATGCTGTAGGCACCACTCTGCATCATTAACCAGTAAACTGAGCTCATCGATCACTTGCCACCAGTATTCCATGTTAAACAAGACAACTGCTTTAGCTATGTAATAGTTTAGACAAAGCAAATTGTGGACTGGTTACTTCTATTTTAAGCAACCTGTTACTCAGAACCAGGAGGGAAGCAACACTGAATCTTTAAAAAAAAAAGGAGGTCTTGGTAGAATCGCTCATTAATTATACAATATTATTTCTTGCAGCACACTGTTCTGTTGGTTTCCTTACATCTTGAATGTATTCTGAAAATCTGCAAAGTGACATATTGCTTTTATAGCAGTGAAAGGGCTGAATTATCTTTGTGATGGTAATTTTTTGACATGTTTGAAATGTTTTCTGGTATCATGACAACATTTTCATTGCCTTAACATAATGAAACATTCCAAGGCACTTTAAAGGGACAATATAAAAGAAGTATGATGTAAAAGTCACACAACAACATAGAAAAGCACAGCACAGTACAGGCCCTTCGGCCCATGATGTTGTGCTGTGGAATAATCCTAATCCAAAAATAAAATAACCCAACCTACATTCCCCTCAATTCACTGCTGTCCATGTGCACGTCCAGCAGATGATGATAGAAGATGTTAGATCACATGGTCAAAGTGCTAAGGTTTAAGAAGTGCCTTATCAGAGAAGAGAGGTGGAGAGATGGGGGTGGGTTCTCCAGAGCATAGTGACTAGGCAGCTAAAGGGTTGGCCACCAGTGATGAAATGATTAAAATCTAGGATGTGTAACTTGCCAGAATTAGATTATATTGGAGTGTTATGAGTTTGGTGGGATTACAGAGATAAAGAGGCACAGTCCCTGAAGGAATTCGGGGGGATAAAAAAGGACGAAAATTTTAAAATAAAGGCATTAATTTACAGAGAACATATACCTGGGCAAGCGTAGGAATGAGATGAAAAAGATTTAGTGGGAGTTAGCATTTGGACATCTGAGATTTGGATGAGCTCAAGACCAGAAGATGGAATGTGGGTCACCAGAAATTAATTGGAATATTCCAGTCTAGAGGTAGAGAAATCATGAATGAAGCTAAACTCTTGCCACTGTGTGAAATGGTTGCACATATTTGTATGTGACATGATTACTGACTCTCTTGTTTTTAGCAAACCCGAATTGAAGACCGCTTGGAAAGATTGGACGATGCCATTCATGTCCTGCGAAATCATGCAGTGGGGCCATCTACAGCCATGCCAGGTAGCCATAGTGATTTGCACAGTTTAATAGGAGCATCTCATAACGGACCTATGGGAGGCTTGGCAACAGGATATGGGACAGGCTTGCTGTCGGCTAACCGACATACTTTAATGGTAAGACATCAACATTGACAGCTGCCTGAAAATGAATTGTTGGTATTTGAGAATTTAAATAAATGACACGTGCCTATGCTTTGTTATTTTCCAGCAAGTACATATGGAACACAAGCCCTTGCAAACTGACTTTAACTCTTCGTTTCTTAAAAAAAGTACTTTATTCAAAGTATATCTGATCCAACTCAGTGTTGAGAGTACTTTGTTTGCAAAGATAACACTTGCCATAATCAAATAAATTCACATTTATTGAAAGAGAATTTTCAGCCATTTGGCCACAATTTGAATGCAAGATGAAAACTCAGTGTTCACTATATTTATTCCTGCATCAGTCTATTATGTGCTAAGGTGAGCTAATTTTTGATTATTGGATGTGGGTTGCAGTGAGTGGGAAAAAGAAATAAGGAAAGGAATGCTGAAAAATATGAATGAACCATGACTTCTGAATTTTTAAACATGTAATCCCATGGAAGTAGATTTGCAGATGAGCAAAGTCACAACAAGGTCACCAGCATTTTGGATTTAATACATAAATGCATAAGGGTAAAGAAGGGGTGAGTTGGGTGGGAGTGATGTACTCAAAAGTCCAGGGTATAGCTACCTTCTGTCTCCCCACCCACCCGTCTTTGACCGCTCTCACATTCTGATGGAGGGTACAATGGGGTCGAGGTCTCACGTTGGACATTAGTAAGGGTATGGGTTACGATTAATTGATGACTTACTACCTACCCACCCAGCCTCATTGCTGTTTTGCCCACAGCTGGTAGAATGCATTGCAACATGAGAAAACCCTGAAGCTTTGGGCATTGCGAAACTGTGGTGTGATCCTTCTTTGTTTGCCCACTCTACCCCTCCTCATCTACTCTCCTCACACCGATTCCCCGCTTTACCAGCTTTTTAATGCAGCACATCCCATGTGCATGGGCCAGTCTTCCTTGCCCCAGCGACAGCCTGGATTTATCTCTACCCTGGGACCCTCTGTGTCAGCATTCCCTGGAGTTCCAGCAGTGACGACTGCTCCCACGTGTAATTGGCCAGCAGCTGTTTAAGGTGTCACAGTTCCTGAGACCAGAATAAAAGCACTCAACTGTTCCCAGCATTCAGTTGTTGAGAGATGATTGCCAGTCTGACAGCTTGCCATTGAATGTAGGCTTGTTAAATTTGCTGACGGCACAAAGATAGACAACAGACTAAATTGTGGATCGAGTGAAGGAGTCCGCAAAGACACATGGATCAGTTCTGAACGCGCCTGGATGTAAAGTCTAATGTCTCGACTCGTCCACTGTGGCAAGAAGTATAGAAAAGCAGAATGTTGTTTAAAAGAAGAGAGACTTGACAGTACTGCTGTTGTGAGGTATCTGGGTGTTCTATTACATGAATCACAAAATATTGGTATGCAGGTACAGCAAATACTAAAGAATGCAGTTTGACTGTTGACCTTTATTAGTAGGGAGCAGTGGTGTGAAGTGCAAAAGTAGGAAAACTTTTCTGTAGCTGAAAAGGACATTGTTGAGACCACACCCAGAATGCTGTGTGTAGAATGCTGGACTCTTTGGTTAAGGATGAATGTACTTGCAGTAAAAGCAGTTCATAGAAGATTCACTAATTGATTCCTGGGCTGAAGGAGTTACCAGAAGAAAAATGGTTGAGTCTGTCAGGATTCTGTTAGTTGAAATTTTTGATTGCTTTGATTGTAATGAATCTTATTGACAACGGCAAAATTCTGAGGAGGCATGACAAGGTAGTTGCTGGAATGATGTTTTTTCTCATGGGAGGACCTACAAACCAGGGCCACAGATTAAAATTAATTTAACGTGGAGATTAGCACACTGGGGGTGACACATCCTTGGTGCTACATAACACATGTTCACTTGTACAAGATTAGGAAACTGGTGCGTTAACTTGTTTGTGAGTGCAAGTGCTTGTTTTGATGTGAATTGAACATCACATCAGTTCTCATTTATTTTTCCTTTGCTTTCTGTTGTATTTTGTCAATACCAAAATTAGCCATTTACTTTACTCTCATTCCTATCTCTCAAAATCAGTCCTTTTTTTTGAGTGCACAAGCAGGAAATGTGCTCCCATTCCTCCATCATTGACCATGTTTTAGTTACCCACTGGATTTGGATGAGATCCTTTTGTCCTAGTTAATACCTTCCTACGCAGCAAGGATGGAAGAGTCACAAATGTTGTGCTTACTACGTTAATGGTTAAAACCTGCATTCTCCCATATTCTCTAAAAATAGGCTGTCACCCACCTTTCTTTGGCCTGGGAGATAAAAAAGGGTGATATTTGCATTTAGTTTCAGGCGGATTAAGCTCCCCTTTGATGCAGATATCCAGAATCATCAGCAAATATTAAGCACAAGGCTAAGTTTTGTGAACCAGTTGTCACTGCTTAGACCTCAGGATAGCAACAGAGCCTGAAAATACCACATTCTGTAGACATTCAAAAGGCAAAAATATGTAGTTTCGAATGAAATGGAGGCGGGTGCATGCGGTACAGTACTAAGCCTCGTAGTGTGGTACTAAGCCTTACAAACCACAAGAAATCTGGTTCAGTTTCCAATCTGTGTTGCATTAGCTTATTTTAGCATAGGCAACATTTTGCTCCAGTGTAATAATACTGGACATGCGCTGAATCCGCAGGGATCTTTGCTTTAATTGCTCTCAAGCAACCAACAAGAAAATGCACACAAGTAATGATACAGAGTAAGGGACAAAATAAGCTCAGCTTTGATGCCTTCCAAGGTCAAATAGCCTGCTGTCAGTCAATACAACCTTGTATATCAATCCTGGTTGGAGGACTGCTGGCACTTATTGAAAGACATTTCATCTTGAGTCAGTGCCTTCAGAAGAGGAAAGAAGGAATTTAGCAAAAAAAATTCGACCACTTTAGGTCAGTTGCCAAAAATTTTGCAGTTGGCTTCACATCAGCAGTTTGCAGTCATTAAAGACTGTTGCCAAAGTGTTTTATTCTAATATCAATCAATGAAGGAAATAGGTTATGGTCCAAGGTGTTTTTTTGGGACGAGAGAGTAGGGGAGAAAACATGCATTTTTTTTTGTTTTTGAAATGGGATAGCTCGTGAAAGTTGCAGGAATTTTCTTTTCCATGAAAGCTAATGACCTAAGTTAATTGCAAAGGTAAGTGGAAACAGCATCTGTGCATGGTCACTTTAAAGCTGGTTTGGGCCAGATGATGGTTTCCATCCCGATGGTAGAAATCAACTTCAAAAAAAAGAAAATTCTGGGAGAAAGATGCTAATCCTTTCCACATTTTGGGATTTCAGTACTTGAAACAGGTCATAAAGATGAAGCCAAATTCTTGTCAGTAAAGTAACAGTGGGTGGCTCGTAGTGGAAACACATGTTACCAACCAGACGGTGGGAGGATCTTTCCCTCATTGCACACCCCCATACCCTTTTTGTTTTATTTCTTTGTAAACAATGCCTTTTGACTATCTTCCACGCATATGATTAGCAGGCACACATCAGTTCCAGCTGTGTTTGTTTTATGTGGCAGATATTTATTAATGTGTTGTCCTAAAATGGTCTGTTTACATGTTGCCACGTTGTATCATTAAAGTGCGAGCTTTTCTTTAATCAGCACAGTTAATCTATTCGTATTATAATTAGAGAATTTTATGTGGTAAGGAGCTTTGCTTTCAGTGCCCAGCTCTCTCCACCTATCCTGCAGAGAGGACTCTGTGGCTAGCCATAAAGAATGGCCCTTTCTATTTGCAGCTTCAAGCCAAAGCCCAGGTTGAGTTAATCTTACAGCAGAAATTTACCTTCTCTTACTACCACAGCAATTAGAATGCTCAACCACTCAACATTTTACAAAGCAAGAGTTTTAACAAAACTGGCACACACTCATCATTTCCATGTACTCTGTTCAGAAGCAGCTTCTTGTCTCTCAGTGGTTCTATATTATCTGTATCCTGTGCCATTCTTTTAATTTGCCAATAATTTCCTTCAATTTTCAAGCTATCTGACTTTGATGTTCTCTTCACCCCCACCCCCCCACCGTCCCTCTTTGTTTTTCCTTGAAATCATTCATCCACAGTTCCATTTCTTCTTAAAAATGTGACCTGCTCATTACTTTCTGCCTATTCCTAATGATTGTCAAGCAACTTCTTTTGTTTGTTCCTTCCGCACAGTACTACTTCTGTAACATTTTCTGCCCATTAGGTTCTTCCCATTCTCCTCCAAATCCACATTTTGAAATTATTTAGCAAGTCATTCTCCATCTTTATAAAATTTAAGTTTTGCACTGACGCAAATCAACACATTGGCTCAGTAATAGTTCATGGGATATTTTCTAATAGAACATGGAACACTACAGCGCAGTACAGGCCCTTCGGCCCTTCGATGTTGTGCCTACCTGTGAAACCGAACTGAAGCCCAGACCGCACGGAGCAGCAGATTATTTAAAATGAAAGCGTGCATTTGGTTGAATCTGTTTAGAAAACAGAAGAATGCCAAATTTTAGAAAAAAAGTATGGATCTTACTACCAATGCAGTAAAATGGATAAGCCAGCATATGCTTTTTTTAAAAAACACAGAATTTTGAAATCGTGTCACCTTAATGAACATTTGGAAGACTGAGCTGTCTGTATAATTGCAAATCTTTAGTTGAACTGGTAACATCTTATTTAGTTGTTTCTATGGGATATAAATAGCTAAGAATTGATTACTGTATAAACAGGACCTTTATGCCTCTGCACAGTTGTGGGTTTAGTTTTGTGTTTCAAGCCCTCTTTCCATCATTTGTAATTGTGCACAATGGCCGAGACACAATCGTACAACCCTGAAATTAGAGTGATCCACTCAGTTATGCCTTCTGCAGTCATTTGAGAACATGATACATGGTAGGCTCTTTGGTCAGTTTTTAAGTTCTCTACTTAACTGTGATGATCATAGTCGGGCTGTGTGTAGCTTAATGAATGACTAGGTGAGGAGAAAAAAAAGCTCATTGAAACAGGTAAAGGGAAAAACAATACAGACAAAAAAAATTCACACATAAATTGAGTTAGCCTATCTCTTCCATCGAAATGCTAAATAAAATTGTAATTTCCAGAATTTTGCATTAAACCTAAAGAGTTAAAATTATTGCAAAGCTGCCAAACATATATTTTCTAAAATTCTACTGTGTTCTGCATTATAAACAAATTCAGTATATATAGTTACACTCTAGTGATTTATTGGTCTATATAAGTTCTCAAAATATAGCAAGGTATCACTGTCAAGAAGTGGCAACACTGCACACAGCATTAATTTTTGCCTATCTTTTCTTCTAAGAAATTCCACTGTACTCTTTTGTTAATTGTAAATTTCAGATAGAAGGCTGAAAGTAATAAAATAGATGGAGGCAGTTTCCAAAGATTTTCATAGGAACAGTACCAAACTAGATCTTACACGAGTCCATGTGGGGAGATATTAGGATATGTAACCGAAACATTGGTTAAAGATGTTCACTTTAAAAAAGAAAAAAATGAGGTGGAGCAATATATGGGTAGAAATTCTGACCTTAGGGCCTAGAAAGCTGAAGTAAAAGCATAGATGCAGGTACAGCAAAAATCTGGTATGCAGAAGAGGCCATAATTTGAAGGAGTGCAAATCGAGAAGAGCTTCACCACCTCCTTAAACACCATGACACATCGAAAGAAGTTCAGTTTCACGTTAGAGTTTGACGATTGTCAATAACCCAATGAGCCCTGTTTTCAATTTAGAACAAAGAGATCTTATGTTGTGCTGTGAAAGCAGGCTTTGTCATCATGGTCACAATTCTGAAGATGTATTGCTGAGATCTAGGACAAGATTACATGGTACAGGATAGCTGTTATTTTTGTAATGATGCTACTAATTTTTATATTGTTTGTTATTTGAGAGCCAAGGTAGAGGAATAACAGATACAATATTTATATGCAGTGTATATCTCCAGTTGTCAGACTGTGCTATAACTTCATTCATTCCTCGTTTCTTTCTCTATCGTGTAAATTTGAAAATGCAAATTCATTTGGTTTCATACTATGAAATGCACATTATTTAATGATTTATTGATACCGAGATTGGTTTTGACTTAACTTCATGCTAAGCTGAAAACATTTGTTCATCAGTGTTCCTCATTACCACTGTTACATACGTAGCAGCTTAAGCAGCATTTTCCACAGCAGTCCTTTGTTTGTCTTTTCTTTGGCAAATTTACCTTCCCATTCTCTTCCAAATCCACATTTAAATCTGTTCAGCAAGTTGGTCTCTTTGACTTTCCAAATCAAGCTCTTCACAAGTCACTTTTTGAGATGTTTATTCAGTTTTACAGTTAGCAGCCACCTCTTCTAGGCAAATGCAGTCTTTCTCATTTTTTTTCTTGTTCTTTATTTTTTGTGTCATTGATCTGTTCAGGCATATTATGGCATATCAGAGCAAATGGAACTTGAACTCTTCGTTACACCTTCCATCTGCAGAAATTACACTTCCCAAATACCTAAATTCTTGCACCTGTTCTAGTTATCATCTTTTTATAATGTATGAATATTTCTTGGTGATTTTGAAATATGAAGCTTTTTGGTTTTACCAGGGTTCACTTTCATAAGTCCATGCCTCCTGTTACTTGTTTATCCACTAGTTGTCCTAAGTAATTTTACTTCCTACTTCAGTGTTTGCTACAACTTCATGGCCACCAGCAAATTTAGTGGATAGCTGTTATTTGCTTTCAATCTTAATGCCACGTTCTTCTTCTTCAGTTGCTTTTATGATCATTACTTCTACATAGGCATTGACAGGAAGGGGTATTAAACAGCCCCCTTGTCAGCTGCTTCTTCCCAAATAAACATGCACATTGATATAGGACCTTAAACGCATTCTAATAATATCTGAAAGCATTTCATCTCCAATGAAATAACTTCAGAGTTATTGATTAACTTTTACGTAACTGAGCACAACAACAACTTACGCAGAACATCCCTCAGTTACCAGATGAGATAACTGATAAGTCTTTCTTGCAAATTCAGAATTGTACTTTTGAAAATCTACCTTTCAAAAAGAGCTAACACTGCTTTTCGTAGAAAATAGGAGTAAGCCATTCACCCTTCACATCTGCTCCACCATTCGGCATGATCGTGGCTTATCATCCAATACAATGTTCCCCCTTCCTCCTCAACCTTGATCCTCCAGAACCTCAACCTGAGCTACAAATCTTCTCAAAACTCGCTAGCACCTATGGGCGCAATACGCTAAAACAGGCCCGAATATGGGAAACCAATGCCATCCGACAGAGTGCCACCCGCGAACAGCTGTACTTCCTGCATGAATGCCTAAGGAAACAGGTACTAGCTAAATGTCTCAAATACAAACCTCCCCTTAACACCCCACTAGCCAACACATCCAGAACCTTGATCCTTTTAGCTGTTAGAAGTTTATGTAATTCCTTGTTGAAAGCATTCAATGTTTTGGCCTCAATCACTTTCTGTGCCAAAGAATTCTAGAGGCTCTTCACTCAATAGGTGAACAAGTATCTCCTTGTCTCAATTCCAAATGGCCGACTATGTATCCTTGCACCATGACTCCTGGTGATCAGGAACATCCTTCCTGCATTTACCATGTCACGTCCTGTTATCGTTTTACAAGTTTCTATATAACCCCCCCCCCCCCAGCAACCATTCTTCTAAACTCCAGCGAATGTAGTATTAATCGATCCAGTTTCTCATCGCATACAGTCATGCCATCCCAGGAATAAATCCCATAAACAATTTATTTACCACTCATCTGATACTATTGAATTGTTGAGCAATTATTAACTTGATATAATTTCTTAAAATCATTTTCCATTGGGGAAAAAAAAACTCCTGGTAGAGAGTAGGGGAGGCTATTTGCAAATGGTGGCCACTAATGAAAAACAAAGTTGCTCTCTGGGTTTGCTGCGATTTTCTGCATTGGAGATGAGAAACAGCTGGGCTCTGTTTGTAAAGCTGTTTGGGTGACAGTCTGACTTGAGACTGGGGAGCTGAGGTCATTACTAAAGCAGGTGCCTGGGAACAAGTGGAAAGTCTACACAGACTGATTCAATTCACACGAGGGTTAGAAGGACTGCTGTTTCTTTAGCAAGAATGACAAGTATGCTGGAAGAGCTCAAAGTGCTTTTCTTTTCCCCTTCTTTTAATTGTGTTTATTAGCCGTTTCTAAGATCCTGCTTTATTCCAATAAATCTATCCGAATACTTGACAGGATAGCTTTTACTTGAAATTTCACTGAGGGTACAGTGTGCTTCAGTGATCAACTTTGCTCTAAACTTTTAGTCTTGAATGGCTTCAGTATTTGATAGACTTATTTCAACATAAAGTTACACAGATCTTGGGGTGTTACATATGGAGCCAATTTTATTTGACGTAAGTCATGATTTGTGTTCTAATGCATTTTCAGTGGTCTAATCCGTGACATATACTATGCAGGCAGGTTTGAACCTTTGAGATTATTGCTTTTCCCCAGTTAATTTACCCTTCCTTCTCACATCCACATAGACTGTGCACCATTCCCTGATCCTGAGCAGGTGTGCATTGCCCCAGTCTCTGCTATCGCCTTTTGTTGAACTAATTTCTTCAACACATTCTTCAGTTTCATTTTGTTTTCTTCACACTCTAGAGAGTACTTTAGTTTCATTGACTTGTTTGGATAGCACAAAGGAAATAAGAGAACAATTCATTGACGGTGGTGTACTAGACCCTATCAATATAAAAATTGTAAAAACACATTCAGTACAATTAGCCAAACCTGGTTTTGCTGTAAATTTAATAGATATCTATCTCCAAAGATTATTTGTGCACTTTGGTGTTTTGTGAAAGCACCCTTCATAAGTAGTTCAGCATGCACTTGCTATCTCAACAAATTCACACAATTAGCTGATTGTGTTCAGCACACATTCTTCCATCTGCTTGTGCATAGAGCAACTTCAGAAAGAACAAAATATTTGTATATCCAATTCCCCCCCCCAATACTCATGAAAGGAGTTCAGATCTCAGCGATTGCAGATGATGTAGCCATAAACAAATAGGAAACAGTAATGCTTTTCACATCCTTGGGATATCCAATATACTTCATAGCCAAAGATTCTTTTCCTGTTCATATTTTGTTAACCCTGAGAAGCGAGGAGTTTATTAGGAATGCTGGTGTGGAAAAATAACTGAGTTAGCTCTTTCAGGGAGCTGAGTTATCACAAATTGAGAGGGGAAAGATTTAAAAGGGACCTGAGGGGCGACTTTTTCATGCAGAGGGTGGGAATTTAGAATAATGGGAACGGAGGCCAGGGCAGTTGAATGTGGGAGGTAAGGGTCACCACTAGTGTCCCTGCTGACTACATCTACGGGAAGTGCACCCAACTCCAGCTCCTTGAAAACCGCATGAGGGAACTGGAGCTGGAGCTGGATGAACTTCGGATCATTCGGGAGGCAGAGGGGGTTATTGAGAGGAGTTACAGGGAGGTAGTCACTCCTCACATACAGGAAAAAGGCAGATGGGTTACGGTCAGGGGACGGAAAGGGAACCGGCAGGCAGTGCAGGGATCCCCTGTGGCCATTCCCCTCAACAATAAGTATACCGTTTTGGATACTGTTGGGGGGTGGGGGGGACTTACCAGGGGAAAGCAGTGGGGCACAGGTCTCTGGCACAGAGTCTGTCCCTGCTGCTCAGAAGGGAAGGGGGAAGAGGAGCAGAGCATTAGTCGTTGGGGACTCCATAGTTAGGGGGACAGATAGGAGGTTCTGTGGGGACGAGAGAGACTCACGGTTGGTGTGTTGCCTCCCAGGTGCCAGGGTGCGTGATGTCTCTGATCGTGTTTTTGGGATCCTTAAGGAGGAGGGGGAGCAGCCCCAAGTCGTGGTCCACATTGGCACCAAAGACATAGGTAGGAAGAGAGATGGGGATTTAAGGCAGAAATTCAGGGAGCTAGGATGGAAGCTGAGAGCTCGGACGAACAGAGTTGTTGTCACTGGTTTGTAGCCCGTGCCACGTGCTAGTGAGGTGGGGAATAGGGAGAGAGAGAGAGGAGTTGAACACGTGGCTACAGGATGGTGCAGGAGGGAGGGTTTTGGATTCTTGGATAATTGGGGCTCTTTCTGGGGTAGGTGGGACCTCTACAAGCAAGATGGTCTTCACCTGAACCAGAGGGGTACCGATATCCTGGGAGAGAAATTTGCTAAGGCTATTCGGGTGGGTTTAAACTAATTCAGCAGGGGGATGGGCACCAAAATTGTAGTTCGACTATAGAAAAGGTTGAGAGTAGGGTGGTCCAACATAAAGTTTCAGGGAAGCAAGATGGCACCGGCAAGCAAGAAGTTGGATTGAAGTGTGTCTACTTCAATGCCAGAAGCATCCAGAATAAGGTGGGTGAACTTGCAGCATAGGTTAGTATCTGGGACTTCGATGTTGTGGCCATTTCGGAGACATGGATAGAGCAGGGACAGGAATGATTGTTGCAGGTTCTGGGATTTAGATGTTTCAGTAAGAACAGAGAAGATGGTAAAAGGACCCTGAATAAGCTCCACGTTTCTAATGTGCCCATCCCCTGCAGTTTGGTCAAGGACAGTATTACAGTTGCAAAAAGGATGTTTGGGGACTCTTCAACTGAGGTAGTATGGGCTGAGGTTAGAAACAGGAAAGGAGAGGTCACCCTGTTGGGAGTTTTCTATCGGCCTCCAAGTAGTTCCAGAGATGTAGAGGAAAGGATAGCAAAGGTGATTCTCGATAGGAGTGAGAGAGACAGGGTAGTTGTCATGGGGGACTTCAACTTTCCAGATATTGACTGGGAACACTATAGTTCGAGTACTATAGATGGGTCAGTTTTTGTCCCGTGTGTGCAGGAGGGCTTCCTGACACAGTATGGAGATAGGCCAACAAGGGGAGAAGCCACATTAGATTTGGTACTGGGTAATGAACCTGGCCAGGTGTTAGATTTGGAAGTAGGTGACCACTTTGGTGATAGCGATCACAATTCTGTTATGTTTACTTAAGTGATGGAACGGGATAGGTGTATACCACTGGGCAAGAGTTATAGCTGGGGGAAAGGCAATTACGATGAGATTAGGCAAGATTTAGGGAGCATAGGATGGGGAAGGAAACTGCAGGGGATGGGCACATTAGAAACGTGGAGCTTATTCAAGGAAAAGCTCCTGTGTGTTCTCGATTAAATATGTACCTGTCAGGCAGGGAGGAAGCTGTAGAGCGCAGGAGCCGTGGTTTGCAAAGGAGGTGGAATCTCTAGTCAAGAGGAAGAAGAAGGCTTATGTTAGGATGAGATGTGAAGGCTCAGTTAGGCCACTTGAGGGCTACGAGGTAGCCAGGAAAGACCTAAAGAGAGAGCTCAGAAGATCCAGGAGGAGACATGAGAAGTTGTTGGCGGATAGGATCAGGGTAAACCCTAAAGCTTTCTATAAGTATTTAAGGAATAAAAGAATGATGAGAATAAGATTAGGCCCAGTCAAGGATAGTAGTGGTAAATTGTGTGTGGAGTCAGATGAGATAGGGGAAGCGCTAAATGAATATTTTTCAACAGTATTCACTCTAGAAAACGACAATGTTGTCGAGGAGAATACTGAGATACAGGCTACTAGACTAGGTGGGATTGAGGTTCACACGGAAGAGGTATTAGAAATCCTTCAGATGGTGAAGATAGATAAGTCCCCTGGGCCGGATGGGATTTATCCTCGGATCCTGTGGGAAGCCAGGGAGGAGATTGCCAAGCCTTTGGCATTGATCTTTAACTCGTCATTGTCTACAGGAATAGTGCCAGATGACTGGAGGATAGCAAATGTGGTTCCCCTGTTCAAGAAGGGGAGTAGAGTCAACCCTGGTAATTATAGACCAGTGAGCCTTAGCTCAGTTGTTGGTAAAGTGGAAAAGGTTATAAGGAATAGGATTTATAATCATCTAGAAAAGAATAAATTGATTAGGGATAGTCAGCACGGTTTTGTGAAGGGAAGGTCGTGCCTCACAAACCTTATTGAGTTCTTTGAGAAGGTGACCAAACAGGTAGATGAGAGTAAACTGGCTGATGTGGTGTATATGGATTTCAGCGAGGCTTTCGATAAGGTTCCCCACAATAGGCTATTGTACAAAACGCGGAGGAATGGAATTCTGGGAGATATAGCAATTTGAATCGGAAATTGGCTTGCTGACAGAAGACAGAGGGTGGTAGTTGGTGGGAAATGTTCATCCTGGAGACCAGTTACTAGTGGTGTACCGCAAGGGTCGGTGTTGGGTTCACTGCTGTTTGTCATTTTTATAAATGACCTGGATGAGGGTGTAGAAGATTTGGTTAGTAAATTTGCAGACGACGCTAAGGTCGGCGGAGTTGTGGATAGTGATGAAGGATGCTGTAGGTTGCAGAGAGACATAGATAAGCTGCAGAGCTGGGCTGAGAGGTGGCAAATGGAGTTTAATGCAGACAAGTGTGAGGTGATGCACTTTGGTAGGAGTAACGGGAAGGCAAAGTACTGGGCTAACGGTAAGATTCTTGGTAGTGTAGATGAGCAGAGAGATCTCGATGTTCGTGTACACAGATCCTTGAAAGTTGCCACCCAGTTTGACAGGGCTGTAAAGAGGCATACGGTGTTTTAACTTTTATTAATAGAGGGATCGAGTTCCGCAACCAAGAGGTTATGGTGAAGCTGTACAAAACTCTGGTGCGGCCGCACTTGGAGCATTGTGTACAGTTCTGGCCACCGCATTGTAAGAAGGATGTGGAAACTTTGGAAAGGGTGCAGAGGAAATTTACTAGGATGTTGCCTGGTATGGAGGGAAGGTCTTATGAGGAAAGGCTGAGGGACTTGAGGCTGTTTTCATTGGAGAGAAGAAGGTTGACTGGTGATTTAATTGAAACATATAAAATAATCAGAGGGTTAGATAGGGTGAAAAGGGAGAGCCTTTTTCCTAGGATGGTGACGGTGAGCACGAGGGAGCATAGCTTTAAATTGAGGGATGAAAGATATAGGACAGATGTCAGAGGTAGTTTCTTTACTCAGAGTAGTAAGAGAATGGAGCGCTTTGCCTGCAACGGTAGAAGATTCGCCAACTTTAGGTATATTTAAGTCGTCATTGGACAAGCATATGGACGTACATGGAATAGTACAGGTTAGATGGGCTTGAGATCGGTATGACAGGTCAGCACAACATCGAGGGCCGAAAGGCCTGTACTGTGCTGTAATGTTCTATGTATGGAACGAGCTGCCACAGGAAATGGTGGAGGCTGGTACAATTACAACATTTAAAAGGCATCTGGATGGGTACATGAATAGGAAGAGTTTAGACAGATATAGGCTAAATGCTGGCAAATGGGACCAGATTAATTTATCAGGTCGGCATCACCGAGCTGGACCACAGGGTCTGTTTCCGAGCAGTACATATCTGTGACTCTAAGTTGGAAAGTAGTTATTGTTCTTCTTCAAATTGTGTAAAACATTTGGCTCAGTTATGCTTAATAAATTCCCCAACATTGCTTACTGCTAACCAGATTTATTTTTAGCTCAGTGAAGTTTTGAAATTCCGTCTTATATTTGCAAACAGATTTGTCTTTTACCTTTTATCAATAGCTGCAAAAGGGGCGATAGCAAATTGACTACCTGTTTTGCAACTTGTTCAATTTTTCTTTCCTTTACCATCATTGGAAAGATTTTTCCAACAGCTTTTTGTGCATAATTATTGATATCAGTTTTTAAGAAGCTGAACTACAATTCACCACCTGACATGGTGGGGTTTGAACTCCAAGCTATTAGTCCATTCATTTGGAATACCAGTCCAGTAACACACTTACTGCATGTTAGAGAAATATTGAAGCGTTTCTGCTTCTCTTCCTTTGTCTAATACTTCATTTGAAATTTGTGTGTATATTTCTGAATGTTGCTAGTTTATCATTGCCAAATTAGACATTTTAGTTCAAATGAATTTCCTGCCACATAGTCTCGTAATTGCCAGGAGTTATGTTCCAAACTACATGTTTACATATTTGAGAAAATAAACTGTTTAGGCAGTTTCTCTTTACAAATATTAGTGAAGACTTTGTGTTATACAGGGAATTTAACCCAGGGTTGGTATTGTATCATTGTTGATTCATGAATGAAAAAGTGAGAACAAAGTTCAAATTATAAAACAGGAAGGTATTTTCTGAATGTATAAAGCTTAAGGGGCAAATTCATTGAAATTTTTGATGTATTATGCAGAATAAATAGTGTGGACAGAGAAAATGGTTTCCACCATTTATGGATTTCACCAAGAATGAACTTTCTTAAGGGATATGAAGCAAAGGTAGGTCTGTGGAAGTAGCTCAACCATGATTACACTGCAGGTTAGAGGAAGCGCAAACATTTAAATGGTCTATTCTTATTCCTTTGTTTGTTGTTGTATGTACCGAACACCAGTCAAGAATTAAACATGTTTGCATTTCTTGCATCCACTGTCATGATGAATTACTCTCTCGGATTCAGTATAGCCATAATACAAGCTTCTTTTGTTCAACGTCAATTACTTCTCAACAGTGTGCCATTTCCATTCTTCACCCATTATACTACTGATCACAAAATTAGATCGACATTGCAAACTTGGACCTCGTTGGAGCTGATGTGAATTAGAGCCCTAACCAGAGGCAAGCTTTCATCCTTAGTCATGGCTGGCATTGGATTCAAACCTTGGACTTGGTAAAAAGAAAATGTGTATAAGGGCATTGTGCTGCAGGTATGGCTCTGTATAATTGAAAAGGGCTTAAATACATCAATGTTAAGAAATATAATGCACCTGTATATTTACAGTACCTTTTATTGTCAAGAGTTTCTTCAAGCTGGTGAAATTTCATGAGCAGTGATCAATGTTCTTTATTGAGTCACTACAGTCATAGGGCAGGCTAGATTACATCGTCCCTGAGAAAGGTAACGGGATGAGACTGCAGAATTCACCCATGCGAATTGCATCCAGTGTAGGCAGCACACCAACTTCTTGATGCCAGGCAATTGCATGATGGTAGCACGTACCCACTGTTAACCAGGCTTTTGAGTTGCTGCATACCTCAACAAGGGTCCAAAAACTGAGACACACCAGTAACATTTAACTTTAGTCTCTGCTACTTAAAGACAAATCTGCACCTCTTGTTTTTGAGGTGCCTTGCAACTGGAGCCGATGGATCGGTCATTCTGGTTTTGAACTGGGAAAGTCAGAAGATTGGAACATTGGGCTCAGTGTGCTCTGAGATGCTTTGATGCTGTAGTGGAAGCTTTGACCATGTGGGTGAAGAAGAGGAGCTGCCTCCTAGGTACAGGCGACCGATGGATCCTTTTTGCAAACTCTCAGGGAAAACAAATGGAACCAGATAGCCCTGGCAATCAATGCTAGGAATCCAGTCCTGAATACCTGGCTGCAGTACATTGAGAATTTCAGTGACCTCACACAAGTGGATAAGGTCAGTGAATGCGTAGTCACATGCTAAAATCCATTACCAGCACTGTAAGCCTTTGCCAAGAACAAAAATTGCTGGCAAAGCTCAGCATCTATGGGAAGAAAACATACTTAATTTTTGGAATCTGGTGACTGTTCTTGGAACTGTGAGGAGCTAGGAAAATGTGGTATTTATGCAGAAGCTGTGATTCTTTCTCAAGGTTTGCCCCCCTAGCAGGTGACCCCAAACAAGTAGTGTAATGCATCCAAAATTTCCAATGCAAGGTAATTTTCATCCTTTATTTTGCTTTGTTTTCCTTAACCATAGGATTTTCTACCCAAGAAGTGGAATAAAGTCACCACACGTTTTCAACCCCAGTACAACATAAGAGCCTTACAAAGAAATTGAATGAATGAAAGCTGAGACACAAAGAAGGATGGATATAGAATTAGAGATTGGAAGAAAAATGTGGTTGATTATGAGAAGAGGAAAAACAGTTTTCATTTTTTTATGCAGATGCAAATGAGTTATTCACCATCATTCATGGTTGTATTAATATTGACTATGCAATCATACAATACCTGTTTGTGGTTGTAACATGGTGTGAAGCTGGATGAACACAGCAGGCCAAGCAGCATCAGAGGAGCAAGAAAGCTGACATTTCGGGCCGAGACCCTTCTCCTCTGAAGCTGCTTGGCCTGCTGTGTTCATCCAGCTTCACACCATGTTATCTCAGATTCCTCAGCTTCGGCAGTTCCTACTATCTCTGCTGTGTTTTTTTTTAAACACCTTCTTAAAAATAATATCCATTTGTAAGTATACTGGAACAGCAGGTTAGTATATTGTCTTCCACCTCTGGGACCTTGGTTCAAATTCATCCCATTCCAACTAATGGAATTAAAATCACTTTAATGTATTATGAATTTGCTACGATAAATTAAAATGTATTTTTTGCCTTTGTTTTTAATCATTGATATTAAATTGAACATATGTTGGCCAACAATAAGTATAAAGCATCCTTAACAGAAATCTTTGAATAACCAATTAGCTGACATTCATCAAATTTCCTTTTAATAAGGCATTAAATGTGCTGTTTTTATTAGCAATTAGGAATGATCTTGCCACCAGAGGCAGTTTTTGTCCTAGAATATAGAACATATTAATGGGAAAATGGAAATCATAGCTGCCAGCACCATGGCAATTTGTGACATAGTTTATCATTTTTTCAGTTTGTTAGAGCATTGTTTACTTTAATTGCTCAGGATTAAAGTGAAGCAGTGATAGGATAGCCAACTGAACGCTCTTTTATATCTAACCGTCATTCACAGTGTTAGTCTACAGGCACACACATCCTGTTGACTGTTGTGAAACACAACTCCAGTGATGGAGAATTAAAATTAAACCACTTGCTAAATTGAAATTTGATTTTCAGTAGCGCTCACTGAACTTTTAGTGCATTTGTCATCTTTACCACGCCCACCACTGTTACTACTACTACCATCAAGTTAGCAAACAATAAATTCTTCTCTACAAGTTATCGAGTCAAACCACAAAGATTTCAGCTATTCAGCTGCCAAGATCATAAATGTAATTATAGTGCCACAGTTTGTCTGGTTGCACTAGTTAGGGTTTTTAAAAATCTACATGATCCCAATCGTGAAGGAAAAGCAGACCATTCTGAAGAGGGGTCACTGGACTCAAAGCATCAACTCTGTGTTCCCTCCACAGATGTTGCCAGGCCGGATGAGCTTGTCCAGCAATTTCTGTTTTTGTTTCAGATCTTCAACATCTACAGTTTTTTGTTTTACTTTTATGAGCTCAGCACTATTCATTTATCAGTGACTCATTGTCTGAACTCTTTGTTCAGATTTGTGCATGAAGAATGACAGTTTGACATTACAGGACTTTTGGTGCTTCACCCCATTATGACCCTGGTACTGAAAGAATAAGGAAGAGGAAATTGAGCCTATGACATTCCCAAGTTGTCTCTTACTTTTCAGTAACAGTTGCTGGCAAAGCTCAACAGGTCTGGCAGCATCTGTGAAGAAAATGTCAGAGTTAACATTTCAGGTCCGGTGACCCTTCCTCAGTACTACTCAGAGCTCTGACTAGAAAATTCCTAATGCTCATTGTATCCATTACCCCTGATCAAAATAAGGCTGTGCATCATCTGTGCTAATGTTATCTCCAAACAGCAGCATCACAACTGTCGATCTCAGTGATTCTGGTTTAGGTTGGAAAATCTGAGAGGTTTAGGAGTCATTGATCAGGCTCTGATGATTGTTGAAAAGTCTGTTTGTTTGAATGGACGCAAGCTGAAGTCAGGAATCAGGCTTACACTGTGTTACATCACTCAGTTTCTTGAAAATTGAGTGCTCTGATTCAGGCTTGCTGATTTGATGTGAGCCATTTAATGAAGACCAATTTCCCATTCTGTCGATGCACATTCTGTTCATTCTCATGGCCTGCCGCATCATGCATTGCTCTAAGATTATATCTCTCAGTCTATTTCTCCAATTTTTGAAATTATGACTGAACTCATACGTGAAACTCTTTGTAGTCATTAATACCAATGTGTTTGCAATAACCACGCTAAAGCAGATTAGAGTTTCAAGGTACTTCCACTGGCTCTTTGTTGACCTATCGTTTCCTAGTCATTCTCTGGTGCACTTTTCTGCCCTTTCTGGCCGTTTCCCTATAATCCTTGATTCCTGTACTGATTAAGAATCTATCTGTCTCAGCCTTAAGTATACACAAGGACTCTGCCCCCATAGCTCTCTTTGGAAAAGAGCTGCAAAGATTCCCAATGCTCCGAGAAGAAATTCCTCCTCATCTCAGTCTTAAATTGGCACCCCTTCATTCTGAGACTGTCCCCATGGTCCTAGACTCTCCACGAAGGAAAACACCCCCTCAACATTTACCCTGTCAAGCCTCTGAAGAATCCCATATTTTTCAATGACATCACCTCTCAATCTTCTGAATTCCAGTGAGACTGAACTTGTTTACCTTTTGCTCATACGACAACCACTTCATACCAGGGATCACCTTGGAGATAGTTCAGAGAACGTTCTCTAAAGAAATGATCTCTTTCCTTAGGTAAGGGGACCAAAACTCCCCTCAGCACTCCAGATGTGGTCTCAACAACAACTTAAACAGCTGTAGTAAGACTTCCTTTCTATAACAGCAAAGAAAATTGCAGCACAGAAACAGAACCTTCGGCCCTCCAAGCCTGCGCCGATCCAGATACTCTATCTACACCTGTCACCTATTTTTCAAGGATCTGTATCCTTCTGCTCCCTGCCCATTCACGTACCTGTCTAATCGCATCTTAAATAACGCTATCGTGCCTGCCTCTGGAACCTCTGCTGACAACGCGTTCCAGGCATCCACTACCCTCTGTGTAAAGAACTTTCCACGCATATCTCCCGTAAATTTCTCTGCTCTCACCTTGAAATTGTGACCCCTAGTAATTGATTCCCCCACTCTGGGGGGGAAAAAGCTTCTTGCTATCCACCCTGTCTATATCTCTCATGATTATGTAGGCCTCAATCAGGTCTCCCCTCAACCTCTGTCTTTCTAATGTAAATAATCCTAATCTACTCAACCTTTCTTCATAGCTAGCGCCCTCCATATCAGGCAACATCCTGGTGAACCTCCTTTGCACCCTCTCCAAAGCATCCACGTCCTTTTGGTAATGTGGCAACCAAAACTGTATGCAGTATTCCAACTGTAGTTGAACCAAAGTCCTGTACAACTGTAATGTGACCTGCCAACTCTTGTACTCAGTACCCTGTCCAATGAATGAAAGTATGCTGTATGCCGCCTTGACCACTCTATCGACCTGTGTTGCCACCTACAGGGTACAATGGACCTGAACACCCAGATCTCTCTGTGCATCAGTTTTCCCCAGGGCTTTTCCATTTTCCATATAGTTCACTCTCAAATTCTGCTCCGTCTAAGCCCCTAACACTATGTGAATCCTAGTCAAAGTTGGGAAAATTAAAATCTCCCATCACCACCACCTTGTTGTTCCGACATCTTTCCATAATCTGTCTACATATCTGTGCCTGTATCTCATGCTCGCTATTGTGAGGCCTGGAGTTCAGTTCCAACATTGTTACCGCACCCATCCTATTTCTGAGCTCTGCTCCTCCAACCCCCTTGAAATAAGAACCAACATTCCATTTTGGGCCTCTAAAATGCATTACCTTGCATTTGCCTGGATTGAACTCCGTCTGCCATTTGTCCACCCAACTCTCCAATCTATCTATATTCTGCTGCATTCTCCGACAGTCCCTTTCACTGTCTGCTACTCCACCAATCTTAGTGTCATCTGCGAACTTGCTAATCAGACCATCTATACCTTCCTCCAGATCATTTCTGTGTATCACAAGCAATAGTGGTCCCAACACAGATCCCTATGGAACACCACTGGTCACAGTTCTCCATTTTGAGAAACTCCATTCCACTAAAACACTGTCTCCTGTTGCCCAGCCAGTTCTCTGCCATCTATCTCGTACACCCTGGACCCCTTGCGACTTCACTTTCTCCATCAGCCTACCATGGGCCACCTTAGTAAATGCCTTACTGAAGTCCATGCATATGACATCTTCAGTTCTTCCCTCATTTATCAACTTTGTCGCTTCCTCAGAATTCTATCAAATTGGTGAGACATGGCCTTCTGTCCACAAATCCATGCTGCCCATCACAAATAGGCCCATTTTCTTCCAAATGTAAGTAGATCTTATCCCTAAGTATCTTCTCCAGCAGCTTCCCCATCACTGATGTCAGGATCACCAGTCCATAATTTCCTGAATTATCCTTGCTACCCTTCTTAAACAAAGGGACAACATTAGCAATTCTCCAGTCCTCTGGGACCTTACCTATGCTCAAGTATGCTGCAGAGATATCTGTTAAGGCCTCAGCTATTTCCCCTCTTGCTTCCCTCAATAACCTGGGATAGATCCCATTGGGACCCAGAGACTTATCCACCCTAATGTCTTTCTGAATGCCCAACATTTCCCCCTTCCTTATGTCAACTTGACCTAGAGTAATCAAACATCTATCCCTAACCTCAACATCCGTCATGTCCCTCTCCTCAGTAAATACCGACACAAAGTACTCAATAAAAATCTCACTCAATTTCTCTGACTCCTTGCGTAACTTCCCTCCTTTGTCCTTGAGTGGGCCAACCCTTTCTCTCATTACCCTCTTGCTCCTTATGTACGAATAAAAGGCTTTGGGATTTTCCTTAACCGTGTTTGCTAAAGATATTTCATGACCCCTTTTAGCCCTATTAATTCCTTATTTCAGATTGGTCCTATTTTCCTGATATTCTTCCAAAGCTTCGTCTGTTTTCAGTTGCCTATACTTTATGTATGCTTCCTTTTTCCTCTTTGCTAGTTTCACAATTTCACCTGTCAGCCATGGTTCCCTAATCTTGCCCTTTCTATCCCTCATTTTCATAGGGACATGTCTGTCTTGCATTCTAATCAATCTCTCTTTAAAAGCCTCCCACATATCAAATGTGGATTTACCCTTAAACAGCTGCTCCCAATCCACATTCCCCAGCTCCTGTTGAATTTTGCTATAGTTGGCCTTCCCCCAATTCAGCACTCTTCATTTAGGACCACTCTTGTCTTTATCAATCTGTACTCTAAAACTTACGGAATTGTGATCACTATTCCCAAAGTAATCCCCGACTGAAACTTCAACTACCTGGCTGGTTTCATTCCCCAACACCAGGTCCAGTATACCCCCTTCCCGAGTTGGACTATTTACATACTGCTCTAAAAAACCCTCCTGGATGCTCGTTACAAATTCTGCTCCATCTAAACCCCTAACACTAAATTAATCCCAGTCAGTGTTGGGAAAATTAAAATCTCACATCACCACCACCCTGTTGCTCCTACATCTTTCCATAATCTGTCTGCATATGTGTGCCTCCATCTCACGCTCGCTCTTGGGAGGCCTGTAGTTCAGCCCCAAGCATCCTTCCTATTTCTGAGCTCTGCTCCTGCAACCCCCTTGAAATAAGAGCCAACATTCCATAAGCCTTCCTGACTATCTGCTGTACCTGTGTATTTGCTTTCTGTGTTTCATGTGAATGAGAATCGTTATATTTCCCCATCTCAGAGTTACCTTATATCCTTGTTGCTACACCAATTAAGACTAGTCAATATACTGCAGACAGTGGATTGAAACTTAGCCTTTCATGATCTGTGCATTTGTCAGGCTCGTTGTGGACATTACCTTTAGCAAGATAACCCTTTGTCTAGAAAGCAATGTATAAATGTACTTGTACACATTAAGGATACCTCCCTCAGGCATAGGACATACACATTTGTGCTACTCTGGAATGGAAGCAGTTTTACACATGACAATCAGATAGTAAGGATTGTTAAGAGCGATAGTTAAGAGAGGTACTAATTAACAGAAATAAAAGCCAATATGTAAAGTTATGTTCTGCAGTAAAGTTCATATCTATGAGTGTCTCAATGTTGTGCAGCCATGTTTAGCAGAATAAATGCAGTGGTATATTATGGACAGACTGTTGATCATAAAATTATGTAGTTACAATTTAAAACTGGATTGGTATTTATTTGAGAGTATGTTGAGGGGAGGATGGGGCGTTGGGTGGTTTGGATGCAGAGAGATGTGAGATCTCAAATGCAGCATGGAAGTTGTTGATGTTAACTTATAAGAGGATACTCCTGAATCATGATTTTCCTTCCCAGTGGGAAATTCCTTATTTTATGATTTTTTTTCCCTTCTTTTGGTAAGAGTGAAATTAGAAAGCTCCTATGAATAAATAGGAATAAATAGTTAGCACAATCATTTTATTTTACCACTTTGAATGAAAAATGTCACATAAGCTAATAGTCTGTCTGTCATTTAGATGCTGATCGACCTCGATATTTTGAGTACTTTCTACTTCTAATACTGATTGCCATTTGTTTTCTTCTTACCCTTGTTAATTTATACTCTGATGCAAATTCCTGCTCAGGTTTCACCTGTGGTGGAAGGCTTTAAGTAAATTTCCTCAGTGGCATCTAGGTCCTCTGGGTAAAGGCTTAGTCCATCTCTATACAGTTGAAGTGCTAAAGGAGTATTACGCTGATGATATTTTAAGGAGATTAAAGCATACATGACTGGTCTGGCCTTTTGACTGAGGAGAATAGCAAGAACTAGGGAAAGAGAGAATGGATAAAATACTTCTGTTTAAAAAAAAATCAATTTAGTTCTGCCTAGGGAAAAAAGAGTGGATATCTGAGCTGTGATATCCCATTTCAGGCAAATATGCCTGTCAAGTTGATGAGTTCATAATCAATCAAGCAGCAGTCTCCTTGGATGAATTCTGTAGATGGGCTGTCAAGGATATTGCTTGGTTGATTGGTTTCAGAACTTTGCAAAATTAAGTAAGAGGTCAGTATGGAACAAAACGGATAAGTGTGATTGTAAGATGGTACTCTTACTTAGCATGGAGGTTGATTAAAGTAATAAAGTGTGATCTTGATGACTTGGGAGAATAAGGTTAATGTCTGAGTTTAAACAACTCTCACAAGAATGTGGTGACTTAGCATTTTCTACCTCAAGATAACAAAAGGCCCTGCTGTATTCAGAGCTCTCGCCAAAACAATAATCTCTTCCTGTTTCAGGTGCTAACATGTATTTCTTTAAGATTTACTGTTTTTGTTTCTGCTGACGATTTTTCTTTAAGCAATTTTTTTGTTCTGACCATTGCACATCATTATGAAAAATGTCAAAATATGCATGATGTCTTCACTACCAAACATGATCTTTAGTCACTTTGCCATTAACAAATTATAAACTCTTTTAGTTTTTGCTATGCCACTGTGGACTATCATCAGCTGCAGCCCCTCTGCCACTGTCCACCTCCAATGTCATTCCTACTTGGCAGTACAGCAATGTGAGAGTGTAACTCAGAATATCTCTTACCTCCTTGTGCGTGTTCAAACACCTGACTTTTATCCTGATCTCCCAGTAGTGACGCTGCCATGATTGGAAACTCCATAGGTTTCTGTGATTAAACTTGGCATTATGAAACCAAGCATTAATGTTCAACTCACTGCCTCAGCAATTATTTCTGTAAGAAGCCTGCAACTTCTTACTGTCTCTTCCTATGGGTTCTAGTTGGTTGTCTTTCTGCATTTGAAGTCTATCATATAGTTTGAGATTAAGTTGCTGTAGTCATGCTCGTTAGATTCACTGGCTAAGTTCAAGCATGCCTTGATCTCTTGGTTACTTACCAAACTGATTAATTTCCACTTTAGAGAATACTTAGAACTTAGTTGTTTGTACAAATGTATGATTTCCCGAATTAATCTAAGTCTTGATAGCAAACAGAATTGGAACTTTGTTCTGTTCCTGGGCCAAGTACTGAAATAAAGAGTTAGAATAGTTAAGGGTAGTAGGAACTGCAGATGCTGGAGAATCTGAGATAACACGGTGTAGAGCTGGATGAACACAGCAGGCCAAACAGCATCAGAAGAGAAGGAAAGCTGACGTTTCGGGCCTAGACCCTTCTTCAGAATGAAGGGTCTGAAGTCGGGTCTAGGCCCGAAATGTCAGCCTTCCTGCTCCTCTGATGCTGCTTGGCCTGCTGTGTTCATCCAGCTCTACACCTTGTTATCACACAATAGTTTAGGGGCTTGTTTTGTGACTGGCGCATTCTCAATATGGTAAAGGGCCTTTTACTGTGCTGTATATCATTATGGCTGTGACTTGAGAAGGCATCTAGGCAAAGTGCTACTAGAGAGACCAGGGATGTTGGATCGTTTCCTGTGGAGCAAAGTTTGAGGGGGTGAACTGTTGAAAATTACAAAGGGCTTTGCTAGAATAGGATGCTATTTTCTGCTCTGGAAGCGACTGTACAGGAAGACATGGGTTAACGGTAAATTCGCAAAAGAACAAGAGGGAAATTGAAAAACAAAAGCTTTTTAACCAGTGATTTTTTTTTAAAATGGGAAGCTTTGCCTGCGAGGGTGGTGGGAGCAGATTTAGAAGTAGCTTTTCAAAATGCATGTATTTTTGAAAAGAAAACCTTTTTAGGAGAATAAGCAGGGAAATGAAATTACTTGGATCAGTTATTTCAAAAGCAGCGGCTTCCTTTAGTACTGCACTGTTCCATGATTCACAGGTTATGATTGCTCAGTTTGTTACAAAGTGGGAGTCTGGTCTGGGTTGGACCAAGCTAACATTTCCTTCTCATGTTCCTTTCCCATTCCCTCCCGCTACTCATAAAGATAACGGACCTGATCAGATAATTAGTTTATAACAAAAAAGAGTTGCTGTTGAAGGGAGGATTGTTTCTATTGAGACCAAAACGTTGAGCCACTATTTTTTTTCAAGCTGTAGTTTAGTGTGCTGTCTGAATGCAGTAAAGCATGGTTAAATCTAGTCTCTGCCTTAGGCTGGTGAGTCGTAATTATCTATTGCAACTATCCAGAAAATTGTTGGGTGCACATGAGTTTCTGTGAATGAAGGGTTTGAAGGTGGTACATTTTCAGCAATATCAGGAATACATTTCTCTCAATGTGACAAGACTTCAGAAGGCTCTAGTAAACATGTGCTTACCTACAATAACATTTGACTATCAGAACTGGGAATACAACATTAATTATTTTCAAGTTATTATTTTAAATTCACTTTTACTTAAGGGAATTGTTACACAGTGCATTGGAATAATTATGTTTTGTTTATATGTGTATTCTGTAGGTAGTTGAGGATGTTGCTGTACTGTACTTTCATACAAGCGTGGATGTTCACAGCCTTTGTCTCTTCACCTCACCCTCCCTCAAAAATTTTCCACAAGGTGAGACCTGGTCCCAATGAGACTGGTCCAGGGTAGGCACTAAACAAAGGCGCAGGTGTTACAAAGAAAGTTTAAAGGGCAAATCAACTTGTGTTACTCTTGTACACTAACTAGTTGACAAATGACATTGGCTGAGGTCTTATAACAAGTCCCTAGCCACTGGTTGGATCTACATGTAATGTAAGGATCTGAACAGGTAGTGTAAATAACTTGGAAAAATAGTTCAGAGTGGTTTTCTTTTCATTATTGTGGTGATTTACTCAGCAGTGAGTTACCAGAACCACACTATCCCACAATTCATGCTGGTGTTCCTGTAAATATTAAGTTTTTGATTTCAGTTCTGTCATTGAGCAGTACCCAGAGGGACGGCAATAAAGGTCAGTGCATGAGCTCACCAGTTTTCTAAGATTTAAAAGTAGTGTTGACAAACAGGATAAACCAATTTGCCTCCTCTTGAACTGTGAATTTTTAACTTTCAAAGGTCTAGTTGCTACACCCTGCTGTGAAGCAGACTCCATTGCACTACATTTAAAGTGGTTCCATCTTATTAAAGTAGATTTCATGGTGACCAGATGGCCCAGCGTTGCTATAGGGTTGAATGGGAACCAACCACAATCCCAACAACTGTCCTGCTGCGCAGGTAGATGCTGGAACGTTAGACAACTGCAGCCCAACCAGGTGTGCTTCCAGGGAGCTCAGATGGTTCTCAAAGAAGACCTCCCTCCTGCTCCTCCACCATACTACTTGACAGACTCCAGCTACCAGGCGTCCTGCATTATGTGGACTTCCCCACCCATGGTTAAAAAAAAACTGACAGAGGTGAGTCGAGGTCTTTAATTAGCCACCTACAGGTTTCAGTGGACCCAATGGGTCAAGCCAGTTGGTCCTTGGCTTCTGTAATATTTCAGATTGGTCAAGGTGGCCAGGTAGATAACAGGAAGATCCTCTGACTCAATTTTATAATGCACCCTGTGTTCAAACGCGCCTCACAGAAGCATAAAATCATGTCCATTTTTCTGTATGGTTCACCAAACAAACTTCATGTTTGATTGAGTTTAAATTTCTCGTTATTAGGGAAGTTGCTAAATGTATTGATGTTGTAAGCATCTCTGATTCCCTTTTGTTTAAAAATATACGTACAATAATTTTGACTTTTTAAAAACAACATTGAACCGAAATGCTTCTGGTGCATCCCTTCGGTATCTTATTTTCCTAAGGTGCACAGTCAATTCAAATTGTTGATGATATTACAGTTTAGGCAGCGCTTAGTATTTTAAACAAGTGATTGTAATAAACATCTAAGAACTGCTTATTTTCCTGGTGTTTCTCCTTTTTCATTTGAAGGGTTTCAGCAGTGTTTCAACAGAAATACTAATTAAATGTATAAACTCAATCTCCACGAAACCCTAGTCAAAATTCTTCCAGTAACAGAAACAGAAATTGCTAGAAGAACTCAGCAAATCTGGCTGCATATTTGGAGAGAAAGCAGAGGTAATATTTTGAATTCACAGGATCTGAAACATTAACTCTGCTTTGTTTCCACTGATGCTGCCACACCTGAGTTTTTTCCAGCAGTTTTTGTTTTTGTTTCTGATTTTAAAGCATCTGCAGTAATTTTGGTTTTTGAACTAAAGGTTATTCCAGTTTTTTGTCAATTTGGTCATGGGAAGTGAGCGTCGGTTCTGAAGAAATCAGACCAAACTTGTAACAATAACTTGGTTTCACACACAGATGCTGCCAAACCTGCTGAGTTTCTCTATCACTTTGTCTTTATTGGCCAAACCAAAGCTGCTTTGGCCATTTCCAAAGTTCTAGAATCTTCCAGGAGGATCAGGCAACAGGTTCATGCCACAGATTATCCTGACTTGGACAAAAGCTGGTGTTTCTTCAGCGTTGCTTGGTTAAAATCACATCAGAACATTTTAATACATTAAATGGTGCTACCTGGATGAAAGTTGCTGTGTTTCCTTCAGAGCTCAAGCTTCCTTATCACTGTAATTGGCTCCAGCCCTGAAAACCACCGGAAATTCCTCATTCCTCCAGTTCTGACCACCTATGCGTACCTGACTTCTTTCTTTCATTCCAGCCATCCCTGCAGTACTTAAGACACCTATCCTCTAACCACTTGAATTCACTCCTTAAGCCTCTCCACCTTTTCCAATGTGCCTCCTCTTTTCAGGCACTCCTTAAAACTTGTCTTTTGATCAAGCTGTCCTAATCTGTCTTATGTTTCCATTTCTTTTTTGACATCTTGTAAATTGTTGCCTGGTTATGGTCTGGTGTAATCTCTAGGGGCATTTCAGTACATTAAATGTTCTATTTAAGCGCATGTCATTGATCATATTTTCAGCTAATTCTCCTAACCTTCCCAGTACATGACTCATTGTTCTTTCTTTTGAATTATTTTAGAGTGCTTTAGGGTGCTTTTCTTTTGTGCCCAGGGCACTATATACATGCAGGGAGTCTGTTTGCTCAGTTGGCTGAACAGCTGGTTTGTGATGCAGAGTGATGCCAAGAGTGCATTTAATTCCCACACTAACTGATGTACCATGAAGGACTGTCCTCACCATGTCCCCTTGTCTGAAGCATAATAAACCTCAGGTTAAACCACACCAGTCACCGCTCTCTCGCTCTCTCTCTCTCTCTCGCTCTCTCTCTCTCTCTCTCTCTCTCTCTCTCTCTCTCTCTCTCTCTCTCTCTCTCTCTCTCTCTCTCTCTCTCTTGCTCACTCTCACACTCTCTGTCTCTGATGGAAGAGTAGCCTTATGGTCTGGTAAGACTATGGTGACTTTACCTTTTATGCATAATTTCATGTTGAATGTGCAAATGTTGAATACATTGGTATTAGTTGGTAGCACACTCACTGCAGATCCAACTCCAGGAGCTCTCAAATCAAGGCTGACACTCCAATGCAGTACTGATGGAGTGCTGTGCTGTCAGTAGTGCCATCCTTTGGATGATATGTTGAACGAAGGCCCTAATGGATGACCACAAAAGAAACTGCAGCACAATTTTGAAAAGCAACTGAGAAACCCCAGTATCCAGGTCAATATTTGTCAATCAATCAATACTGTTTTAAAAAAAAAGTCTGATCAGTCTCACATTGCAGTTTTTGTAGAGTTTTCTACATGCAGTTTGGCTGTCGCACTTCCTACGTTAGAACAATGAAATTTCTGAAGAGCTTCATTGGCCGGAAAGCAGTTTGAACCATCTGGTGGTTATGAAAATCTCAATAAAAATGCCAGCTTTTCTTTCTTCAAGTGCTTCCATTTAGTCACCTTAGTCCTAAATGAGAAACTAAATTCAATTCAATATGAAAACAAAACCTAAAATAAAGCAGTTTGATTGTTTGGACCGCATGGTATCTCTAAAAGAAACAAACTTAATACTTAGCCAATAGTTTGTCAATTAAATCTTAATTTTCCTTTTGTAGAAATTCAGTAAAAAATTGAACTGGAAAGGTGGTGGTGTAATGGTAAGAGATAGTAGGAACTGCAGATGCTGGAGAATCTGAGATAACAAGGTGTACAGCTTCATGAACGCAGCAGGGCAAGCAGCATCAGAGGAGCAGGAAAACTGATGTTTTGGGCCTAGACCCTTGGTCAGAAATGGGGGAGGGGAAGGGTTTCTGAAATAAATAGGGAGAGAGGGGGAAGTGGACAGAAGAAGGATAGAGGAGAAGATAGGTGGAGAGGAGAAAGACAAGTCAAAGAGGTGGGATGAAGCCAGTAAAGATGTGTAGGTGGGGAGGTAGGGAGGAGATTGGTCAGTCCAGGGAGGATGGACAGGTCAAGGGGGCGGGATGAGGTTAGTCGGGAGGAGATGGGGGTGGGGATTGGGGTCAGAGGAGGGGATAGGTGGGAGGAAGGACAGGTTAGGGAGGTGGGGATGAGCTGGGCTGGTTTCGGGATGTGGTGGGGGAGGGGAGATTTTGAAGCTTGTGAAGCCTATATTGATACCATTGGGCTGCAGGGTTCCCAAGCGGAATAGGAGTTGCTGTTCCTGCAACCTTCGCGTAGCATCGTTGTGGCACTGCAGGAGGCCCACGATGGACATGTCATCTGCGGAATGGGAGGGGGAGTTGAAATGGTTCGTGACTGGGAGGTACAATTGTTTATTGCGACCTGAGCATAGGTGTTCTGCAAGGTGGTCCCCAAGCCTCCGCTTGGTTTCCCTGATGTAGAGGAGGCCACAACGAGAACAACAGATGCAGTATACCACGTTAGAAAATGTGCAGGTGAACATCTGCTTGAAATGGACAGTCTTCTTGGGGCCTGGGATGGGGGTGTGGGAGGAGGTGTAGGGGCAGGTGTAGTACTTCCTGCGGTTGCAGGGAAAAGTGCCGGGTGTGGTGGGGCTGGAAGGGAGTGTGGACCGGACAAGGGAGTCATGGAGACAGTGGTCCCTTGGGAAAGCAGATAAGGGTTGGGAGGGAAAAATGTCTTTCGTGGTAAGGTTATATTGTAGATGGCGGAAGTGTCGGTGGATGATGTGTTGAATCTGGAGGTTGGTGGGGTGGTACACGAGGACGAAGGGGATTCTGTTTTGGTTATTATTGCGGGGAGGGGTGTGAGGAATGACTTGCAGGAGACACGGTCAAGGGTGTTCTCGACCACTGAGTGGGGCAAGTTGTGGTCCTTGAAAAATGAGGACACCTGAGATGTACTGGAGTGAAATGCCTCATCCTGGGAGAAGTTGCAGTGGAGATGAAAGAATTGGGAATAGGGGATGGCATTTTTGCAGGAATGTGGGTTTGAGGCGCTGTATTCTAGGTAGCTGTGGGAGTCGGTGGGCTTGAAATGGCTATCGGATTCTAAGTGGTTGCCGGAGATGGAGACAGAGAGGTCCAGGAAGGAAAGGGAAGTATTAGAGATGGTCCAGGTGAACTTGAGGTTCGGTTGGAAGGTGTTGGTGAAATAGATGATCTGTTCAAGCTCCTCTTGGGAGCACAAGGCGGCGACAATACAGTCATCCATGTAACACAGGAAGAGGTGGGGTTTCGGGTCAGTGTAGGTACAGAAGAGAGATCGTTCCACATAACCTACAAAGCAGCAGGCATAGCTTGGGGTCATGCAGGTACCCATGGCCACCCCCTTTGTCTGTAGGAAGGAGGAGGAATTGAAAGAGAAATTGTTGAGGGTGAGGATGAGTTTGGATAAGCGGATGAAGGTGTCAGTGGAGGGGGGCTGGTCGGGCCTGTGGGACAGTAAGAAGCGGACGGCCTTTAGGTCATCTGTATGGGGAATGCAGGTGTACGGGGTCTGGACATCCATGGTAAAAGTGAGGTGTTGCGGACCAGGGAATTGGAAGTTCTGGAGGAGGTGAAGGGCGTGGGTGTTGTCATGGACGTAGGTGCGGACTTCCTGGACCGAAGGGGAGAAAATGGAGTCGAGATAAGTGGAGATAAGGTCAGTGGGGCAGGAGCAGGCGGAGACAATGGGTCGACCAGGGCAGTCAGGTTTGTGGATTTTGGGAAGGAGATAGGAGCGGTTGGTGCGGGTTTGGAGAATGATGGGACGATGGGGAACGGTGAGAGTCTGTCTCCTCTCGATGTATCTTCAAATCTATCCATCTTCCATCCGCCTCCGGGTCTCTGCCTATTTATTTCAGAACCACGTTCCCCTGCCCCATTTACGAAGATGGGTCTAGCCCTGAAACATCAGTTTTCCTGCTCCTCTGATGCTGCTTGGCCTGCTGTGTTCATCCAGCTCTACACCTTGTTATCTCTGGTATAATGGTCATATCACTGGGCTAGTAATCCAGTAGCCCAGGTGACACATATCCCACCAGGGCAGGCGGTGACATTTAAATTCAATAGAGTCTGAAATTTAAAGCTAGCTTAATGGTGACCATGCAACCACTGTCAGTTGTAAAAATAAATATCTGGTTGACTAATAGGAAATGTCCTGCCCTTACCTGGTCTGGCCTGCATGTGACTCTGGACCCACAGCAGTGTGGTTGACTCCGAACTGCCCTTGAGCAATAAAATGCTGCCGAGCCACTGACACCCCCATCATGTGAATGATTTTTTTTTAACCTTGTTGGTGTTTCACCTTGGACGAATGTCATACCTCTGTTTTGATTGATTTGTCTGTGAGCGGTACTGTTGATCTATCCCATGTGAAAGGTAAAACATGTAAGTAAGTTGCAAATAAACAAAGGACTGTGAATGCTCAAAATCAGAAACAGCAACCAAAATTGCTGGAGAAATTCAGCAGACCTGGCAGCATCTGTGGAGAGAAAGTAGAGTTAACATTTCGGGTCCTGTGACCCTTCTTCAGAACAGTTCAGAAACACTGACTCCAATGTGAATAAGTGAATTTGTTTCTTGCATGGGTTTCCAGTTTTTCAAAATTCAGCTTCATCTCTGCTGGTTAGTGCAAGTCCACAGCGGTTTAAAATTTATCGGCCCCCATATCATTGGACAAACAATAACTTGACTCTGAATTCAGGAGCAACTGATTTGAGGAAAGCTAGTAGAATTGTTTCCAGGATCCGAGCAGCCTGTTTAGTAAAACTGTACGATATCTTGTGGTATTTACTGCAAGCGGGGTCCCAGATCACATGGTGCTGCTGCTGTCAAAAACTTAGCTGGCATTACAAAACAAAATGGCAGGCAAGGATTTTTTTCACCCGAAAATGAAAATCTGATGCCAGTTCTGAATTCCTTCAGGATTGTTGGTAAGTAGCAGGGGAATTGTGAAGCCCACAATTAAGCATATGGGCATTAAGGTAATTGTCAGTTATGTTCATGGACATGATAGAAGACAGATGGAAGTGAATCAGTAGCCTCCGTAGAGGCACCCTGGGAGATGAATTGACGTTTTACCTGGCTGAACTGTTCTGCCATGTTGTTTGTCACTAAATGATGTTCTGTGCGCGCAGCATTGTATTCTGCTCTGTGTGTGTGTGCGCGCACGCATGCATGAGAGGGAAAAAAAGAGAAGTGTAATTGCACCCTCTAGAGAAGAAAGATGAGCATTACATGTGATAATTAAAGACCTCTTTTTGACAATGTTTCCTTTGCTGTGAAATCTCAATGCAAGAGGGAATTTTGATGCGACTGCATTACAATGTGTCTTGATAAAGTTATTCTTTTATGCTCTTCAGACCTTTTGCACTATATTTATCGCGAATTTTACCTGCCTCCATCTGTAAAAATATCTTAGACAAAAATATCTAGTGCTACTGAGAGAATAAGAAAGTTCAGAATGGAGCAATTTTGCTGGAGCTGACAAGCCCATGCTTTTTGTTTGATACATCAATCCCACGAATCTGTCGTTCTTTTAGGAATTTACTTCAAAGCAAAAGCATGCTCTAAAAATTTACCGATTCTCAGCTAAGAAATAAATCAGTCTTAAAAGGGTAGCAGATGGAATGAATTCTCTGGAGCTATAATATTAAACATACATTTCAGCAGTTTCCAAGGTCAAAGTTCTAAGTATAAGTATCTTTATAGAGCGGCACGTTAGAAGGCTGTCACGAACCATTCGGCCTAGAGCTAGCAATAGGCTGGATGTGTCTTTACTTGTTACTTTGAGAACTTGAGAACTGGTTGCTCGTAATTTCTCTAAACATAAATTTGGGGCTAAAAGCTGAAAATTCCTACTGAATTGTATGCTCTTAAGAATATTCTTGGAGGAAATACAAAACCCGTTGAATGAAAAAAAATTTTGAATGTCCAAAATCTTTCTTTAAGCATTGTTTAATCAGTGAATGAAATGTTTCTTGTATTGGTGCGTTCAACTGAAGATTCATTTTAACCTTCAGTCTTTCACTTTGCACCGTCAAATGCAAGATTAACCCTTGTAAATGCGAATGCGGTATTAGGGTGACCATTGCCTCAGAATGTTCTTGTTTGGGGCTCTGTTACCCACCTGAAAGGCTGCTAATCACAGAGATGAATGCATGATGAAAATCCTTGCAGAGTAGGAAAGTAAACAGGAGCTGATTAAACACTAGGAATGGAATCTTCCAAACCCCTGAATGACATTGGCAAGAAATGACAGCACTGCATGAGATTGGGGATGAGGAGCTTCCCAACATCAGAGCAAAAGTGCCCTACTTCCAACCATGTGTCAAATAATCTGACAAGATTCTTGCTGGTGAGCAGCATGTAGAATATTAGTATACGTTAATATCCTCATTAATATGTCACGTAACCTCAATCATATGCACTTTACCATTGTCCCACCCAGCAGATAGAAAGTGGATGACAGTAATTCTCAGAATGAATGTCGGAACGGTAACCTGGTGACACAAGCTCATTGCTTGCTCCTTTAAATCTCCATCAGTCTTCTCTGATCCATTATTATATAAGAAACATAGAGCTGCTTGCTTTAGAAGGAAAGGCAAACAGGTACAAGTTCAATAAGTGGTGTCTAAACATTAATCAAAAATATACGTTCTAATTGTAGACTGACTGCACCTATGCTTTTTCTTGGATCTAATGTCACTACATTGCAGAAAGTTGGGTTTGAACTACAATGCCCTACACTAATTGTTTAGTTACTTGTTACCATTGATTCAGGCTTTCCTTTAAGTTCACAGTAAGAAAGCTATAGAACAATGAAAGTTATTTCAAAATATGAATACAAAATGTTATCTTAGTGGGCATTTAATATTTTTTGCCTTTGTGGCATTTTTAACGTTCTCCTGCCCCACCGTTTTTACACACCCCACTGCTCCAGTGACCAATCTGTATATATGCTCTTCGATTGTATAACTAATACTTTGCAGAATACAGCACAATTGATCTCCACCATTTCATTAACTGCATCTTGCTAATTCTGGTCTCAGGCTTCCTCGATTTCAACTGCAAATGCCCAAAAGTGCTCGCATTCCATCTCTGAATCTCAGTACCTTCCTCCATCTCCTTCCTCCATCTCCTTCCTCCATCTCCTTCCTCCATCTCCTTCCTCCATCTCCTTCCTCCATCTCCTTCCTCCATCTCCTTCCTCCATCTCCTTCCTCCATCTCCTTCCTCCATCTCCTTCCTCCTTTAAACTCATTGACCGAGTTTTTGGCCATCTCCCATAATATCACCTATGTGTCTTGGTCTCATATTTTACTTTATGTTAAATTTGTGTGCCATGCCTTCTGTCATTCTATTATGTTAAAGATGTGATTTAGATGCACTTTGTCTTTTGTTGACACCTGCAGAACCATGTTTTCTGTCAAGAGCTGGAATTGTAATCAAAATTAGGAATTTGGCTATGTAGTCCTTCCTTCTCTAGTCAAAGGATATTGAAGACACTAGTAATGCTTCTACCATTATTTACTAAGAGCAGCAAACAGAGCAAAATGGGAACTGAAGCAATGACTCTCCTGCTCAGCACCTCTCAATCCCATACAGGGTAAAACAGTTTTCTATGAAGGGCCTAGGCCCGAAACGTCAGCTTTTGTGCTCCTTAGATGCTGCTTGGCTGGCTGTGTTCTTCCAGTCCCACACTTTGTCCTTCCCCAGTGACTTGGTTAGACATAACAATGAATTTTTAAAAGATAATGTTGGAATATGCCAGCATTATTAAAGGGCCTAAGCAAGTTCAAAAAGAACATGTTCTTTGAAGGGATATTTTAAAGAAAAGCTGATGTGTCACTCTTGGTATGGAAAGTGAAGCCAGGAGCAAATGTCTGTGGGTTGAGCACTTGAAATTTCCACCCAGTTTAGATGAAAGTATGGCTGCGGTGGCAACTGAAGCAGAATTAATCGAAGAGTGACATAATTATTAGCTGAGCTAAGGTTATCCAGATAAATGGTATTACCATGACAGTCACAATGATCAGTATCATGGCTTGGCTCAGTTGGATATTTCATTATAACATTTTAAATGAAGTATATTTTAATACCAGCCTGACATAGACTTTATAACAACACTCACTTTTCTTGAATACATTGAGGTAGTTACAAGACCTATAAAATCATCTTGCAATATAAGCAATAAAAGCATGAACAAGTTATTTAAGTGAGAGGGACCAAAACAGGGTATTTCAACATATCAGCAATGATTTCTGTATTTTTTTATGAATATGGAACATGGCATTTAGCAGTAAACTGATTTAAATCTGAAGGAGTATAATGACAGTAACCATAGGGATACATAGTACTTACCCAACATTTTCGTTTGGCCTCGTCTTAATTTTTTAAAAGGGTTAAGTTTAAAATTTGTGGAAAGGAAAGAAAAAATGCTGGAAATTCTCACAGTCAGAGGAGGGAGAAGTGATTTCTGATGAATGATCATAGATCTGAAACATTCACTCCTATTCCTCTCTCCAGGCATGCTGTCTGATCTACTGAGGATTTCCTGCAATTTCTGTCTGTAATCTTCAGTGGTTTGAAAGAGCAGATCACTTTTGAAATCCTTTAAAACATATTGTTGATGTGATGTTTACCTGTGTGCTTAGCAATATGCGACTTTGTTCTTTAATAGCCGACTTTAGTATGGAATTACTGAATTGACGGGACTGCAAAAATAAAGGATATACTTGATTAAAGCACAACTATTTCAAGAAAGGTCATTTTAAATGAATTGTAGGGGAAAACAGGTAAATGCCTGTAAGCAAGCAACTTGTATCTTGATTAGTAATTAGCTGTACTGTACACATTGCAAGCGCTTATCTCTTTTGTAATGTAATGCATATCATACTCCCTAGTAGTTAAGACCACTAAATCTGTTATTTTCAATAGTAATTGACATTTTGGTAGAAACTGGAGCATTTCTCTGCACTTTACTTTTGACATATTTATTATGTAAACTTTGGGATATTGTACCTTGTGTCTCAGTCAGTGTGACTTTGAAGTGAGAGTTGGGTGAGTAAAAGAGTCCTTAATTGCTTTCTAAAAATCTAATTTTGTTTTAATTTCACACTTACCAGTCCCGGTATGGTTCAAAGATAATTATCTGGCAAACTGCAGGGAATTAAAGAGGGTTTTAAATGTTAAGTGATTATGGAGTTGAGATGCAGAGGGATCTGCATGTCCAAGTACATGAACTGAAATGTTAGTATGTAATACAGCAAAGAACAAAACAGCATAGGAACAGGCCCTTCAGTTCACAAAGTCTCTGCTAATTCTTAGTCCTTATTTGGACCCACCACTTATTACTCAAACCTGGTTTCTATCTCTCTGTTCATGTATCTATCAAGATATGTCTTAAACATTGCTAACATGCCTGCTTCCACCACCTCCACTGGCAGTGCATTCCCTGCAGCCACCACCCTCTGTGTGAAAAACTTTCCCCCACTCACCTTGAACCTGTGCCCTCTTGCAGTTAATCTTTCCACCCTGGGATGTTATACTTTAATTACACATGGCATTGGTAAGTCTACATCTAGAGTACTGTGTATGGTGTTAGTCATCTTATTTAAGGAAGGTTGTAAATGCATTGGAAGCAGAAATTTGTTTGTTATACCTGGAACAGATGGGTTTTGTTATGAGGAAGATTGGACAGAACAGGTTTCTATCTGCTGGAGTTTAGAAAAATAAGAGCCCTACTTGAAATATATAAGCTGCTAAAGGTTCTTGACGGGTTGTATATGGGAAGAATGCTTACACTTTTGGGAGAATCTAGGACAAGGGGTCACTGTTTTAAAAAGAATGGTCTGCCCATTTCAGATTGAATTAGGAATTGCTTTCTCTCAAAGGGTAATTACTCTTTTTGAGCTCTGTTCTTCAAAAGGCGGAGGAAGCAGAATCTTTAAACATTTCAAGGCCAGAGATAGATGGATCCTTGATGAGCAAGGGAGTGAGGGGTTATTGGGATAGGTTAAAATTTGGAGTAATCAGGATGACCATGGTTGTGTTAAGTAAATGAGAAGGCTCGAGGGGCTGAATGCCTACTGCTTCTAATTTGTCTGTTTGTAAAGTTACCTTTGACTTAGAAAGTGAATCACACTAGCTTGCCACCATTTCCTTTCTCATTTACTACTTTAATAGAAAGTACATGAACCTCAAATGAAACTATTATTGCACCCAGCTTTTATGATGGTTGAATGAACTTGCCGATTTTTTTTTTCGGGGTGGAGGGGGTGCTGTGGTCATTTTGTAGGCGGCCAGCTGTCCACGCAACTGTAACCCGGTATCTTCAACATAGCAGGAAAGTAAATTAGGAACAAAGCAGATTTTAACTGCTAACTATTTCATTCTCAAGCTATCTGAAGAAATCTTTCTGTTTGCAGGGGCCAGGTATTACTCTGTTTGTGTGGAAACTAGTACTTTTCATGAAATGATTGAAGTGAAATGCCGTTCCGTAATTCAGTTATTGTTGGCAACAGCAGCTGAATGATGTGTACGTGTGTTTTTTTTGTGCTTAAAATTCCAGGTGGGAGCTCATCGCGAAGAAGGTGTTGGTCTTCGCGGCAGCCATCCAATTGTGTCAAACCAAGTGCCAGTTCCACAACTTCCAGTGCAGTCAGCTACATCTCCTGATATAAACCAGTCCCAGGACCCATACAGAGGTTAGTATTGGCAGTTTTCGAGCATTACCTAAGTACAATTCAAATGTACGCTGCCATTACCAGTCCACCATTCTAAACTCGTTGCAAAGAATTGCTCATAGTTAAAATATTAGGCCAGCATCAATAGGTCTTTGTTAGAAAGGTGGTTAAAAATGTTAGTAAGTGTTAGGTTATGACTTATGACTAAATAATAGTGAGGTTGTGCTTATTTTAAATATTGCTTGGGGCTGGCATCTATCAACTTGTATGATTTCTAGGATTGATGTGATAATTTTCCAGAGAACCCAAATGCGAAAGATATTTGCAGTTGGTATGTCATAGCTAAGATTGATGGTGATTACGTGAAAGCACAGCAAGACCAATTGGAAAAGTATCTTAAATGTTGCTTACACATTCGCACTGATCATGTCAAATATAATGATTTGATTAACAAATTTTGAAGAAGTTTGTGTATTTCAGATTTTTCACTTGAATCCATCATGTTAGAGAGGAAGGAAAGTCTGAGCACAAGTCCAAAGCCTTTGTGAAAATGTGTTTGTATGAAATAATGTTAACTTGTCTTTAAAAAGAAATCTTCAGCTTTTGTAGCACTCATGGAAACCACCATTTTTGGTTTCCTTTCCCTTCAGAGAATGCAATGACTTTAAGCATGAGGAAGGACTATGCGTATTCCAAAGCAGCCTCATGCATTAATAGAGACTGCAACTTCAAGCTGACCTAGGAGCTAAATCTCAGCAAGTAACCAGACAGAAATGTGTTATTGATTAGAATACTCATTACACTTCTGAATATATCATACGTTTTCCTCTGTACAATGCATGAATCTGCTCACAAGAGTCTTTGCAGCAACTACTTATTAGAAAGATCAGTATAGTGTTGACTTAGGTCTGTGTTGATTGATTTTCACTGCATGAAGCATTATTGCAGATTACATGTGCCTGTAGGGGCGAGTGAGCTGAAAATGATGATTCAACATGCTATTTTTGATATGAAGTTGAGTTTGGAACGTTCAGTCATATTAAGTGGAAAAATTAAGAGGTTTATATTAAAACATATTCATTGCTTCTACATTTGAGTTGAATTAGGTTTTTTGTCATGTACTCACATTAGTTACGGTGAAAGGTTTACCAGTCACCATTTAAGGCATCATCTTAGGTGCAAAGGGATCTAGGTACAGAATCTTTGTACAAAGCAAAAAAAAAGAAAATGGAGTTTGAAAACTTCGACATTACAGTCCATCTTACTAAAAAGTAAACAACAAAGAAACATTGTTAAAAGTTCAACACCACAGTCCATAAGTGCCTAGCCATGCTGCACTTGCACTCTTCACAAGGGCTCAACCTCCCCCTCTCCAGGCTCAACCTCGCTGCCTGCTCTCATCACCTTGTAGCCTGATCCTACTATTGCCTCTGCCACGAGAGCCTTGCTCCCTCTCTCCTCACTGGCCGCCCCGGGCCATGCCTTCCCGCACTCGTCGCGAGCCGCCTTGTGCCGCGCCTTCCCGCTCTCGTCGCCGGCCGCATCAAGACATGCCGCCTTGCTTTCGTTGCCACTCAGGATGAGCACCATCAGTGTCAGGGATCTCTCTCGTTGGGCTCATCTTCCTTGCACTGGCTCAATCTCCTCCATGCCACACAAGCTGACACTTCACATAAGGGAAGTAGATTAAACCATGAGATATTAGTGAAGCAGGATAAACAGTGAAAGAAAAAGAAAGTAAAAATGGATGGAGCAGACAAGCCCCAACCAGCAGAGTGCACTTTTTTTTTCTTGATATGACATAAGTCAAGTGAAGTACAGTAAAAAAGCTCTGTTTGCGAGCATCCATGGCAGATCATAGTAAGCAAGGACATACAGCACTTAGAGTGAGGTATCTGGCTTACATTGCACAGGCAGGCGAAGCAAGATTGACATTAACAAGAACAACATTGTTTGAAGTTAGAGAGGCCATTCATAAGTTTAATAAAGACAGGGATGATACTGTTCAAAACCTGTTGTTGCTTGTGTTCAAGCTTCTGTATCTTCTGCCTGACAGAAGAGGTTGTCGGGGAGCATTACTGGGGTGGGCGGTGTCTTCGATGTTGGCAGTCTTTGCGTGGCAGTGATAAGTGTAACTAATAGAATCCCTGCAGTGTGGATGCAGTCACGTAGCCCACCAAGTCCATGCTGACTGTCCGAAGAGCTGCTCATCCAGACCTACACCCCCAACCCACCGCTCTAACCTTGCACGGCCAATCCACCTAGCCTGCACATCGCTGACCACAGTGGGAATTTAGCATGGCTGATCCCCCTAACCAGCACATCTATGGACTCCAGAAGAAAACCTGACCACCCAGAAGAAACCCATGCAGACACAGGGAGAAGGTGCAAATTCCACACGCGCAGTCACCCGAGGGTGGAACCAACCCCCAGTACCTCGTGCTGTTTGGCAGCAGTGCTAACCGCTGTGCCACCGTGCTGCCCCTAAATGAAATCCATGGATGGGAGGTTGGTTTCTGTGGTCTGTGATGTGCACACAATCTTCTTTAGTTTCTTTACAGTCATGGGCAGAGCAGTTGTTTTACCAGGGCATTATGCACCCAGACAGTATGCTTTCTGTGGTATAACTGTAAAAGTTGGTGAGGGTCCTTATGGACATGCTGATGTCCTAAGGCTTCTGAGGAAGAAGAGGCATTGTTGTGCCTTCTTGGCCATCGCATCTATGTGGGAAGTCCCAAGACAGGCTGTCGGTTCTTGTCACTCCTAGGATCTTAACACTCTCAATCCTCTCAACCACTTCCCTCTTCATGTAGATGGGGGCATGTTCTCCTCCTTCCTTTCTGAAGTCAATGATCAGTTCTTTAGTTTTGCAGACATTGAGGGAAAGATGGTTATCGTTACACCACAACGCCAAGCCCGCGTTCTCCTTCCTGTATTCTGACTCATGGTTGTTTGATATCTGTCCTAGTACAGTGGTGTCATCAGCAAATTTGTCAATGGTGTTTGTTTGGAATTTGGCTGTGCCGTGATTAGTGTACAGGGAGTACACTAGGGGGCTGAGGACACATTCTTGGGGTACCTCCAATGTTGAGGGTTATTTTGGACGAGGTGCAGTTATCTGTCTTCACTGATTGCAGTCTGCAGGTCAAGAAGCTAATGATCCAGTTGCAGTTCTATCCAGAGATATCTGAGATATCAAGATGTAGAGCTGGATGAACACAGCAGGCCAAGCAGCATCAGAGGAGCAGGAAGGCTGACGTTTCGGGCCTAGACCCTTCCTTTGAAAAATTGTCCTGAAGAAGGGCCTAGGCCCGAAACAAAGTGTGGAGCTGGATGAACACTGTGTTCATCCAGCTCCACACTTTGTTATCTTGGATTCTCCAGCATCTGCAGTTCCCATAATCTCTAGGCCCGAAACGTCAGCCTTCCTGTTCCTCTGGTGCAGCTCGGCCTGCTGTGTGCATCCAGTTCTACATCTTGTTATTGCAGTTCTATCCAAATGTCTTTTAAACTTTGTAGTTGTACCCACATCCACCACTTCATAAGGCCATAAGACATAGGAGTGGAAGTAAGGCTATTCGGCCCATCGAGTCCACTCCACACATAGCTGATGGGCATTTCATTTCAGCTCCACTTACCCGCGCTCTCCCTGTAGCCCTTAATTCCTTGCGAGATCAAAAATTTGTCAGTCTCTGCTTTGAAGGCATTTAACGTCCCAGCCTCCACTGCGCTCCATGGCAATGAATTCCACAAGAAGTTCATTCCACATGCGAACCACCCTCTGTCTGTAAAAACAATTGCCTTTTGTAATCTCCCTCCTCTCATCTTAAAAATATGCCCATAGTCTTGAAATTCCTCATCTTAGGGAAAAGACAGCTACCATCAAATCTATCTATACCCCTCATTATAGTATAAACTTCTGTCAACCGTCTCCGCTCCAGTGAAAAATGTCTCAGCCTATCCAGCCTTTCCTTCCAACTGAAGCCTTCCATATCCAGCAACATCCTAGTGAATCTCTCCTGACCCCTCTCCATCTTGATCGTACCTTTCCCATAACTGGGTGACCAGAACTGGCCACCGTATTCCAGAAAAGTCTCACTAATGTCATGTACCACCTCAGCATAATGTCCCAACTCCTATACTCAAAGGACTGAGCAATAAAGACAAGCATGCCAAACACCTTTTTAAACATTCCTGTCTATATGGGATGCAAACTTTTAAGAATTATGTTCCTGCAGCCTTAATTTCCTATATTCTACAACACTACCCAAGGTCCTACCATTAATTGCATAAGCTCTATCCTTGTTTGTTGTACCAAAATGCAATACCTCGCATTTATCCAGCTTGAACTCCATCTGCCATTTTTCAGTATATTGACCCATTTGATCAAGATCCCTTTGCAACCTTAGAAAACCTTCTTCACTGTCTACAATGCCACATATTTTGGTGTCATCCACAAACTTACTAACCATGCCTTGTATACTTTCATCCAAATCATTTATATAAGTAACAAACAGAAGAGGTCCTAGACCAGATCCCTGTGGAATGCCACTGGTCACAGGTCTCCAGTCCAAAAAGTAGCCCTCTAGCATGACTGTCTGTCGCCTCCCATTAAGCCAATTATGTATCCAGTTAGCTTTTTTACAATTTGGATGTGGTTCACATTACCAGAGCATTGCAATTTCAAATTAGTCAATTAGGTTTTTTGCTAGTAATGATATATTTTCAAAAGTAGCTTATTTTTTTAAAAAAGTGCAACAATGATAATACGAAAAGTAATATTTCCCACAATTACTGCTGATCACAGTTTCTGTTTCCCTTCTAGCTCTCTCTAGTGGCCTCCAAGGACAGAGCGTGTCATCAGTCAGCTCAGAAATAAAATCGGAAGAGGAACCAGATGAGAATCTACAGGATTCAAAACCTACAGATGACAAGAAGGGGGATGAGGACAAGAAGGATATCAAGATACTACATAGGTCTAGCTCTAGATAACAATAAATGAGTTGCGCATAGGGTTTATATTATGGCGTTCTGTAGGTTGGCTTAGTTGTGCTCCGCTTCCTCTACTTGATTGCACTTGGCCACAATTTGAAAGGGTTTTTCCTTTCCTGCAAATTTGGGGAGACAGTGATCCAGTGGTAAATGGCAAGTTCAGGCTAATGCAATAGGGTTATGAGTTCAAGTTCAGGTAGAATTTAAAACAATCAATAAATCTGGAATATGAAATTACTTTTGGTTAAAATGTTAGGTTTTGATGGAAACTGTCATCAATTGTTGTAAAAACTCTTCTGGTTCATTAGTGTCCATCAGCCTTCCCAACTCTGGCTTACATGTGACAGCAGATCCACTTAAATGCCCCTATTCTTGCTAACACACATTGAGGGCATTTCAGAATGTGTAACAATTGCTTGCCTCGCCAGTGATGCCCACGTCCCTTGAAAAAATAATGTAAAATAATGTTTGTAATTATCAACGCAGCAAGTATAATTGTTTGAACTAACCAGTCCCATTAGATAACTTGAGATTTCTAGAGTACGAAACATAAAACTCCAACCATGGTTTTAGAACATAGAACAGTACAGCACAGTACAGGCCCTTCAGCCTACGATATTGTGCCGACCTGTTATAGAACATGGAACATAGAAAAGTACAGCACAGTACAGGCCCTTCGGCCCACCATGTTGTGCTGTGGAATAATCCTAATCCAAAAATAAAATAACCTAACCTACATTCCCCTCAATTCACTGCTGTCCATGTGCATGTCCAGCAGTCGCTTAAATGTCACTAATGACTCTGCTTCCACGACTACCACTGGCAAAGTATTCTATGCACTCACAACTAAGATCAATCTACCCTGCATACCCTATATTTTACTATCCTTCATGTGCTTATCCAAGAATCATTTAAAGGTCTCTCAAGTATCTGACTCCACTATCACTGCCGGCAGTGCATTCCACATGCCCACCACTCTCTGTGTGAAGAACCTACCTGTGACATCTCCCTATACCTTCCTCCAAGAACCTTAAACCAAGTCCCCTCATAATCATCATTTCCTCTGGGGGAAAAAGTCTCTGACTGTCCACCCTATCTATGCCTCTCATCATCTTGTAAACAGATTTATTTGTGTTCCTTCAATTATTTTGTAATAACTGATCATTCGGTTTGAAACTGTTGTGAATTTTGTAAACATTTCTATTTGGTTTAATTTACATCCCATAAGCAAGAATTTAACCCTGGGCTAATCTGATAAAGTAGATTTTCTAAAGGATATGTGAGATAGGGAAGGCGCTAGGTGTTATGCTGCAGAATGTAGACGTTGCAAGTTTATTTTCAGTAAATGATTCTGCTTATTTATACAAGATGTCGTTTGTTTCCTTCCCCAGCAATAATAACGATGATGAAGATCTTTCTCCTGAGCAGAAGGCTGAACGTGAGCGAGAAAGAAGAATGGCAAATAATGCCCGTGAGCGACTGCGTGTGCGTGACATTAATGAAGCATTCAAGGAACTCGGCCGTATGGTGCAGCTCCACCTGAAGAGCGACAAACCACAGACAAAGCTCTTGATCCTTCACCAGGCAGTTGCTGTTATTTTGAGCCTGGAACAGCAAGTCCGAGGTCAGTAAAGATGGAAAAGTCTTCAGCCAAGTTCCCTTGCCCTCCTTGTTCCACCACTCGATTTTCTTTCCATCGAGTGCACTAAGTATGAAACCCAAAGTAGATTTGTCATCACCAACAGTTACAGTTGGCTTATTTTTTTTAAAAAATGACCAGCTTGTGATTGGGAATAGTGGCAGCAAAGGTAGTAATAATGTGAGATAAGCTGAAATGGTAGTACACTTCACTTTTTGCACCATCACCTTGTGTTATGACTGGAGAGGAATGTTTATCATAAACTTGTATCATCTAATGCCGTTCACAACCTCAAGATGTCCCAAAACACGTCACACCCAAGTAATGTTGTAATGTACATAAGTGTGATAGTTAGTTGGCACGCAGCATGGCCTTGCCGACAAGAATGAAATACTTGACCCAATCTATTTTAACGATGTGATTTGAAGGCTGATTATAGTGCTGTGGGTCAGATAATGCAGTTGGCTGGATGGCAGGTTTGTGATGCAGATTGATACTCTCGGAGCAGGTCCAGTTCCTACGCTGACTGTGGTTACTGTGATTTCCTGCTTTCTCAACATTACCCCTCACCTGAGTCACAGAAATCCTCGGGTTAAACTCAATGTCATTTGTCTAGATGCTCCTCTAGGACTATGGCGAGGACAAATTCTCCGCTCTTTTTTAAAAATATCTAGGAATTATTTTATACCCACCTTAGAGGGCAAATTATTTAACATTGACTCCAAAAGACTGCTCTTCTGAGACTGTAGCACTTCTGAAGCACTTTGCTGAAACACCATCTTCAATTACTTACTCAAATCTTGAATAGAGCTTGAAGCCATGACCACCTAACATAGAAGAAATGGTTGCCTAATAACAGCCAACGTGATGGAGTTAAATCATGGGGTGTCAGTTTGAATTACCTAGACCTGTTAGATAACTTGAGATTTTCATCATGCAAAACATAAAATTCAAACATCAGTTTTATTAATATTCCTCCAGTTATTTTGAAACCGTTTACCATTCAGTTGGAAATGTGCTGAATTTTGTAGACCGCACTTATGTTTGAGACAGAATAAATATCCTGTTTTCATTTGTAGTGGGAGCTATGCATATAGAGATATTAAATTGATGGAAGTATCCATATTAGATTGATTGTATGTGACCTGTTAGAAATAATAGAATGGATCAAATGGCATGGTCTTACTTTACATTCAATTTCTGAACGTAATTTTACCAAAGTTTCTGCAGTTTCATTGCAACCAATTTTGTTAGGTTACCTGTGATTACATGTCCTTTAAAGAGGTTATTTTTGAAAAGTTGTTTCTTTTCTTTCATGAAGACGCACATCATTCTCTAGTTACCCCGTGAGGACCAAAAAGCATTCAAACCTACATATTGGGAGGCAACACAGATTTTCCATTTAACAAAAAAAATTTAAATAAGAAAAAAATGAATCAAGAGAATATGATTACCTTTAGAGCTGATTGTTAATTTTGCTGTATTTTAAGATACAGGAACAAATTAAACCAGTAATAACCAGTTCCCATCGCTTTTACAATTGCAGTCCTGAATAGTGTGTTTAAAGTTATCATGTGAATTACGTTTGTTCATTTGGCTTTATTTGGTCAGATGTTCTGATAAGAATATTCAATATGTTTCCCACAACACCATACATTTTAATCTGCTTTATATTTAAAGCTGGATCCTGTACAATTGGTACTCCCTCTAGTGGCACTGAACAAATACTTTGCTCTACATGCCTGAAGGGCAAGGCTACTTTCTTGCAAATTTCGCAGAAAAATGTCCAAACTACCAATGAAAACGTTAAAACCTCCTTAAGTTTACATAGAGTTTAACTCACTCTGTCAATATAAACCAATGGATCAAATTATAAATGAAAGACAGAAAAAAAAAGCCTTGCATTTATATGACACTTTCACAATCTTGGGACATCCCAATGTAATTTTCGAAGTCAATGATTCAAGAAATGTAGCAACCAATTTGTACGTAGCAAAGCTCGAGAAACAACAATATGATGGTGAGTAGTTAATCTGTTTTTTGATGTTGATTGAGAGTTAAAAATCAGCCATGATACTACCTAAAATTGCCCTATTTCTATTTAAAATAAGTCCACAGAATCTTTTATTTCCTTTTACAAGATGTGATTGTACACTGGTTGAATGTTTCATCCAATAGATGGCATCTGACAGTGCAGTGCTCCCTCCTCAGTAACATTTGAGTGTTAGCCTTGATTTTTCTGTTCAGGTTGCTGAAGAGAATCTTGTACCTCAGCCTTCTCATTAAAAGCAAGGTTGCACCCAACTGCACCTTTGCTGAAATGGATAGAATCACACCACACAGTTTCCAAAACACTGTTTTAAAAAAATAACATTAAATGAAAATGACAGTTGACTTGTTTATCAACAGTAAATCAGTGGCCTGGCTTATGTCTTCTAGGTTCCTCAAGTCAGATTTTAAACCCTGTATATTGAGCCACCCTTGATATCTTTGCTGAATTTTAGAGTAGTTAGCCTTTGTAGTTATGGATGGAGCTTTTACAGGAGCATCCCTGATCTCCCTCCATATCTTTTGCAAAATCCTTGGAGAAATGATGCATCAATTCTATCTCCATTTTTTAAAAGCAGAGTAGATCAAGAATCATTGAGCACAGAAGAAGGCCATTCAGCCTTTATTTCTATGCTATCTACCCTGCCCTGCCTTTTTCCCCCGTACCCCTGCAAATCTATCCTTTTAAATACATTATGGTCATATTGAACATTTTTTTTCTCACGAAGAGAGGAACCTGAATCCTAAAGCAGCTTGTCTGAAAAGAAGAGAGGAGGAAAAAGTATCAACAGATCCACCGCCACTCTCCCTTGCAGGAGTCCACCCGAATATGGGAGACACATCCAACCAAATGGGCCCAATGTGAAAAGAGGTAATTGAAATCATGCTAACTTCAGCTGCTTTGTGAAACGATGATAGTCATCAACATATTAAAAATTCTCTCAAATACAACACATCACGCAGAATAGGCATCCCACTTTGTACGATGTCAACTTTTACTTCTGTCCATAAATATGAGGGAATATGTTTTCTGCTGCATCCCTATCCACTTGAAATTTTCACACAATCACTCAATCTGATGAATGTTTTCCATGACTTTTCTTTGCATTCATATTGATTCAAAATACCCTTTTGATGTTGCAAAATATGCTGATATAATGCTTCACGTTCCCCTCCAAAACCGTCCCTAGAAGTAGTTTCTCCCATTTCATGACATTCATATCACCTCAAAATTTTTTCTCTTGGAATCTGTTTAATTTTGATCAGCTTTTCATTTCAATCTCAAAATTAACAGCTCTGTGATTACTGAAGTGCCAACATTTACTTGTTTCCTTCATCCTCCATGGCCAGGGCCTCTCCCCTTGTGGGTTTCCTCATCTGTTGTTAATGTTTTCTTCAAATGTTCATGAAGTGCTATATGTACAAATAGATTGTATTACTCTAGTCAATATTAGGAAAATTAGAATTCCCAAAGATTACAGTTAGAGAGCCTTTAACACTGGCCTATATTTGTAACCAAATACAGCAATAGAATCAGATATGTTTGAATTTACGGACCATCATATTGGTCACTTAAGTGGAGTATAAAGTGCAATTATGATGGAACCCTGATGAAATGAGCTCAAAGCAGGTCAGTTCTGTACTAAAATGTTATGATCTTGCTCAGTTCCAAAGGATGGTTTCAGAGAATAGTGATACAGTCACATGTTGCGGCTGACGGTGGAAGCACAAAATCTGTCCTAATTCAAGGTTCAAATCGTAGGACAGGAATTTTGCTTCCAAAGCGAGTGCCTGGAGTCAGGAAATTTCTAGACTTGGCAGACCCACCTCTGTTTAAAGGGCCCCATTGCACCAAAATTTCACTCCAGAAGGCTGGTGGCAGGTTAGAGTGCACACACCCTCCCCAGAAACAGATGTAGGCATTAACAGGTGGACTGGCTAGAAGGCCTGTATCATTTATCTGTGACACTATGCCACTGGTTTTAGAAGCTGTTAGGCTCTTCAGTCCGCACCATCCAGACTCTCTCAGCCACTCTCTATTTGTTATCTATGCCAACTTACGCTTCCTGTGCTACCTCCATAACCATTCACCCATTATCCACTGTGGACAGATCTCAGGAGCCATGTAAAGGTGAAAAGTAGTTAAACTTCTAACAAGGAGATAGCAAAAACTGCAGATGCTGGAGTCAGCCATATCAAAGTGTGGAGCTGGAGAAACACAGCAGGCCAGGCAGCACCAGAAGAGCAGGAAAGCTGACATTTTGGGTCAGGAAATTTCTGAAGAAGGGTCCTGACCTAAAATATCAGCTTTCCTGCTCCTCTGATGCTGTCTGGCCTGCTGTGTTCATCCAGCTCCACACTTCGTAATCTCTAAACTTGTGAAAACTCCCACTTGTGAAAATCCATTCAATGATTTAAAATCCCTTCAAGTGTTCAGCAGGCTATAAGAACAAAGAAACTTCTATGCAATGAGCACATCAAAAACAGCTAATCCTATAGTAACAAAAACAGAAATTGCTGGAAAACCTCAGCAGGTCGAGCAGCATCTGTGAAGAGAAAGCAGAGTTAATGTTTCAGGTTGAGTGACCCTTCCTCAGAACTCTTCAGGTGAGCTGAGCTTTTCCGGCAATTTCTGTTTTTGTCCCTGATTTACAGCATCCAGCAGTTCTTTCGGATTTTAATCCTTGAACTGGCAACTCACCCCCCCCCCACCCCAGACCGGGGAGACTGTAGCTATGTGTGGATTTTGAAACTCAGTCAAGCATTCATAATGAGCTGAGCTGTAATAACAGTCCTTGAGAAATATTAAGAAAGAATGCTGCTAAAACTGCAAATACAGATGGTAAACCAGACAGCCTGTCAATTAATTCTGTAAGGGAGAGGGTGTTTATTTAACTGCAAGTGACAATTTCAGCCTTCTTCTTTTCAGTTTAAAGGTTTGGATATTTCAAAATTATTAAATCGTGTCTCCGAAACAGATCTTATGTGGTCTTCAAGGGTATTTCTACAATAATCCATAGCTTCACTCACTATGGGTTAGATCCATCAAAACTGGAAATGTAGCCCAGTATGACTTTCTAGCACCCATCCCCACTGCCCCGGCCAGCAAAAATGAGACCCGTTGAGAACGGGAGCAGGATGTCTGCTTCCCACCACGCCCATCATTTTTAAAGGTCTTTAAAGTCAGGTTGACTCTGGCCCTCGATCAAGATTAAGGGAAATCATACAGCAGACATAAGGCTGCAGGGGAGAAAGGAATGATGAGCAGAAGAGCAAGCTGCTGATTCCTACATAATCCTGAACACTTTTGAATTGTTCAACATTACAGAAGCAAGTCATTTGGCTCAACCTATCTATGTTCATGCTTTTAGCTGTTTACATTTTTTTCCTACGATATACTGTTCTCCAATTCTATTTTTTTCATGAAGGAGATTTGAAGGAAAATAATCCAAAGATCTATGAAAATAAATGATCCAAATAGAACAATCAGCTCATCAGTTCATTGCACAGACATTACGTAGGAGATGTGGTTTATGAAACAGAGAGCCTTGGGAGTCTGGTTTCTTCCAAGTCAGTTTCTTAACTGTGATGATGGTGCGTGTGTTAGAAATAGTTTTGCTGCCTTAAGTTAAGGTGAAAGAAATTTTCACCACAGTTATTATAATTGCTATTCGTTCATTATTCTGTTCTCTTGTTTGAAAGAGTACGTGAGTGTGGACAATACGTTAAGATGAGGCTCAGTAACGATAGCCACCAGAGTTAAGTATTCTTCAACAATCATGCCAGGAGTGGATCTTTGGACAAGCACCCAAGTGAGAGTCCCACCCTCAGATGAGATGTAAAATGAAGTTGGAAAAGAATGTACAGTAGAAATATTGTTGATTAACCTTTTTTTTCTTTTTGTTTCTACAGGCCCATGGTGCCAGATCAACAAAAAATAAGTGAGAGACCATTTCCTTGACAACTGTATTATCTTACAACAATGTAAACACTCTGCCCACTCCCCTTTTTTTGTAAAACGGAGACACATTAAAAGCAGTCACGAAAATGAATCACACACGAGAGAGAATGAGCAAGGAAAAAAAAAGAGAATACTGCATTCCCAACAAGCAAAGTACAACTTGGGGGACAAACTCAAAACATATCATTCAGAATGTTGAGCAGTATATTGCAAGCTGTTAATGTACAGCCTAGAGACTGAATGGCAATCTTCTCCACACTGTGGAAAATGCATTTGTGCCTGAACTTCTGTAAAAAAATAAAATTAAAAAAAAATCAATTTGTAGGTTGAAAAAAATATTTATTTGAAATCGTAACCTTGCAATAATGAAAAGTGTACTTCTGATAAAAAAAACAAAAAAAAATACAATTTAACATTATTTTGTTTTGTTGGTGTTCTAGTCAGCTAGTGTTTGTTCTCTGGAGAGAGTGAAGCTTTGCTGCCCGTCAACATCCAGTATTCACAAAAACCAGCAATTATCCTAATGGTAACTTAGGTGATGACTGCTTAGCCATTCCTTTGTCTGCATGGGAATAACGGATGGAATAATGGGTCTGTTGGTGGTGTAATCCGTATGTATATTGCGATGCCTGTGTTTTTCTTTTGTGATTTTTATTCCTGTCATTTTCCTGCAGTTATAGAGTATTTGATGGAAAATAGGTCACATCCTCTGCCTTTTAGCAAGAATTGTTTATATTGGAAACTAAAATCAACATGACAGCTTTTTTTTAATTTAAATGTGATATAATGGCAGTGGTCAGCATGGCTGTTATGTGGAATCCAGGAAAAAAAAGAGTAGTTTGGGCTACAAAATTCATAATGGCACTGTTACTAAATTACGTTTCTTCCTTTTGGAGGGTGCTTTGTTGTCTCTGTAATTAGGACAGTAAGTGGAAACTTACCTCAATGACTCTGTGGACGAAGGGACTGTTCAGTGAACTGGACCTCAGAAACCAGGAACGACCCCACCCAGGCTCAATCTGTAAACCTTGCTTAGTTAGCTGATCTCGACCATGAAGGTGGTGTGGCTGCTGCAATCGGCCTTTGTGCTTCTAGACAGGAGGAGGGAAATGTCAGTCAATATTCTCATTCCTGATTACCAGCCAGTGAATTGTGCAGGAAAATTCACGTGGTTGGCATTTGGACTTCACTGCCATCCCCCTTGTGCTAAAACAACCTGCTGAAAGCTGTTAGCTGAGCTCACTGCTTCAAGTGAAGTAGCTGGTGCCTATTAAAACATGCCCCAGACTGACTGGACCTTTAGGAGACAAGGGGCAAAAATTGAAAGGATAACAATATAGCAAGTGGAGAACAAGACATTATAATGATCAGTTATGAATATGGGAACCCTAAAGTAAGGGTAAATGGAGGTTTCCACTATAATATATACAAAATATTATAACGGCAGAAAAATCCATTTGCATTCCATTTTTACCATGATATCTAATACTATATGTGTATGGTGTGTGTATATATAATAGTTCTTTAAAAAAAAATTCTACTCCATACGACTGGTGTGACTCCTGGATGAGAAGAAATCCTGCAATTCACTCTTTTTTGATTTATTGTAAATGTTCTGGTTAAAGAAGCTTTCCACTTAGGTTTTTTAAGCATTTGTACTAAACTTGGATGATAATATAGTTCTGCGCAGAGGTTTGCCGATGATCAATCTGAAGAGTCAGCTTAGTTCTATGCATGTCAGGAGTAGTGAAAACAAGTGCTTTAGGCAGGTCTACTGCAGATATATTTATGCAATGTAACGTGAAGTAGCAGCTTACTTCTACGTGTAAAGAAAGTTAGGTTATAAAAGCAAAATGCTCATTTAAAACGAACAAGAGCTGCACACTTACGCACACATGCTGACCATCTCAGTGCACAGTCGTTGCACAAGTTGCATTTTCTCTGTGAAGAAGTTATGCATTAATAAGTAGTGATAGATGTAGGCAATTGCCCTTTTTATTCAGTCCCTATTGAAGCAAATCTATGTTAAAGAAGAAATATCTCTTACATTGAAGTGAAGCAGTACTAAAGGTGTAACATCCACTTCGAATGATTCAGAGTCAGTTAAGTTCTGTGTTGGAAATTTTAGGAGGTAACATAATTAGCAGTAAATTTTGCTCTGCATTCTTCCTGTTGGACAGATTTTCATACTGACTGGGGAGTTATTTCATTTAGAACTGCTCAAGAGGGGATCTTAAGCAGATCTTGTGGCCTGAGATAATTTATTACATAGGTTTCCATTGGCACGAACATCGGAATCCAATCCAGATCTCACCCGCTATATTTCCCTGTCTGGACCCAGACTTGCTGATACTTAGTAATCCAAGTCTCTATTGGATGTTGCAAGTTTGGGAAACTATATGTAAGCTTCTACTAGGAGGCCCCCCCCCCCCGACCCACCCACTACAGTCATACAGGTTCATTAGCGGCTTTGAGATTAGGATCTTTCTATACTACTGGTTCGATGATCAGTACTGGTATATAATGTTCAACAAATACCAGCTGCATAAACCTGGCGTTATAGCCAGTTTTGTGTTGCTTGAAAGGAGTCTTATTTTCCATCAAATAGTGTATCTGTGGAGAATTAAGTGATGTCAGGCTAGATTTTGTCTGAAGGTGTTATTTAACCCTTTGAGCACTGCAGTAAAGTCCAAAAACTTTATTCAGTTCATACAATGAATTGAGAAAGCATCAGAATCAATACATTCCCTAAGTTTGTTTTTAGTTCACTGATAACTGCCCTGCCTGCCAATGCATAGTGTTTCATTGCGTGCACCGAGAGTACATGCTGGCTTCTTGCTCCAGGCACCCCTCTCAATGTGAAGTTGTAAGTGATCAATCTGAGATGTGGAAGAACGGAATTTGGGTGTCTCCCCTATTCACTGCTTCCATAGGAGGTCACTGTCACTGCCCACCCTTTCCCTATCGAATAAGGAGGCTGCAGTGGGCATCTCAGCATTTGGACCTAACACATAGTCTGTTGTTTAATATACCAAGCCACTGTTTGAGTACAGCACCGCACCTTTATATTTTCTTCCCAAGATTCCCCTCCCCCCAAAAAAAGTGTAAAAGAACTTGTGTTTGTTGTTCTCGCACAAACAAACAGTTTGTCACTTGAAAGCAGCATCAGCCTTTCCGTGCTCAGAGGGTTAAAGTCGCAGAACATAAAAATTGTTGTGGTATTGACTGGGGTTCCACTTACCAGACTGTAAATAATGAAGGGATTCAGTGCAGCTGAATCCTGACAAGCCCCTGGTTCAGAACTTCTACAGGATGAGAGCATGAATGGGAATGAAATGTGGGAGGTGCTTACCCTTGGCTCAGGTACAAGCTGATCCAGATTCTATTGTAGTGGGAATCTGGGGGGAGAACTCAGGCCACTGTTAAGGACACGCAATCGAATAGTCAAAAACAAAACGGATATCAGAGCACTCTTGCTACCTTCTGCACAAACCGCGTGGAAATCTGAATGTGCTGAAAAATAAAACTTATCATGAAATGCTTGAACTTGTCCAGTCCCAGAAACGAAGCACAGTTCCATGCACCAAATGCTGAAGGGAAGGAAACTGTCCACAGCACAATGGATTAAAATGTAACCATTTTCATCAATCAGCACCAAAAGCAATTATACTAACACTGCCTGCTAACATGTTTTAGAGTGGTTAATACTTAAGCTTCTCTTGGTTTTCTTTCTCTCAACAAAAGAAAAGTACTGTAGTAGATTAGAGCTGAAAATAAAAACAGTGACGATTATCGATAGTGGATATGCAGCTTGTGACATTGACAAGAGCAGCAAGGTCTAGAAGCCTGAGCGCAAAAAACAAACAAACGACGGGCTTCAAGAAACTTGTCAGTTTTCTAGTGTTTCTTTCAAAAGAACTTAGCAATAACGATCGAGAAAGTGTGCATTATTTGTGAAGGACGCTGACCAGCATTAGTTTATGCATGAGGAAAAATCATAGCGACTAACAACATAAAAGGGGTTTCATATATTGTACATAGTTTAAAAAAAATCCCACCAATAATCATAATATAGATTTTGTTATATTCAACATGATAAAAGTAAGCATTAATGTGGGAGTTGGGAGAAGTCATTATTGATCATTTGTTTTCTTTTTGTTTACATTCTTGTGCAGAGAGCACATACACTAGTTCGGAGGGTGGAAATGGTTTATGCTCTTAAAATATCATTTTTAAAACAAAATACAACAGCACTGGAATTTTAGTGTATGTGCGTGGCCTGAAAATTCTCCAAGTGTAAGGCTTACCAAACTATTAGGAGTCTATATTTCCTACACTTTAGATTGTGTAGACTTGAAACATTCCTGGCAGTAATATGACCTCTGCTTCAAGCAGAGTTGTAGAAGAAAGTCACGTTTTGGTGTAAAACGACGACAAAAATGGAAGAAAAATGGTCCATCTCCTCTCCCTTATGGTAATTAACTATCACTTTAAAACAAAATTGCAAAACTTTGTGTGTTATATGAAGTGACAGGCAAATTTTGCAGCTGTGTTTGAATTCTTTGTGTAAAAGCTAAAAGTTATATTTTTACATGTAGACTTAAAAGTCATTCAGTGTTTTTTGAATATGTCATGAGGCTTTGTTTTGCTTTTAAAAAGAAATATAAAGGAATCCCTGTGGTTTAAAAAGTGTCTCGTTTAAACAAGATAGTAAAATTTCAAGTAGCATTGTCAAGGAATTTTACAAGCACACATATTTCTGGAAACTTATTTCAAAAAAAGGAACAAAATAAGGTATTTCACATTTATTACCTACTAAATGTTTGATCTAAATCACTCTGCTGTTGGAATATTGTAGATAATGATTACATTTGTGAGTGTACAGGGTTTCGGTATTTTGATGGGCAGTTCATGATACTTTTGTATGCATGGAAGTGGATCAAACAAACAATGGATTTCCATTTGAAGCTGTGAATTGGGAAGGAGCAATATCACTTAACTGAAGTAGAAATGTGTTTAATGTGCTGGTCTTACAGAAGGAGCACAGCACCTCGAGGCCCAACATCAATTCAAAGAGGCTATAATCTAAACTTGTGATGAAAACTGAAATGTTATTACTCCCTTAGCTACTGCTTATGTGAGAAGTATATTGGTTAATAAAGACTTAGGTTATTAGGAGACATGGAGTCAAGGAGGGTTAATAGTGTTAAGGTGTGGGTAAACCACAGTCTAATTGATTGTGTTAAGGCTATAAATAGCCTACTCCTGTTGTTTTGTTCCATCTTTTGTTCTTAAAGTACATTGGGATACAAATGAATGCAAGTTGACTAGTTATGGGCTAACTGTTGTAGTGTGAAGAGCTGCATAAATAAGCTATACAAGGTGAGTGTGGTATGCTTACATGGTTAGATTACTGACTACTACAGTCAGGTGTTAATGAATTGTTCATCAATATTGAGTGCAGTAAACCAGTCGAGATATGATTCCAGCTGTAACCACTACTTCAAGTGATTAACTACTTCATCATTTTATATGCCAAATGGTTTGGAATCCTACTGTTAAGGTAACATTACCATGCTGAAGACATGTCTTCCAATACGTTTCTCCTTCCATCTCTTGACTGCATTGGTGTCAGAGTTGATTTGAAATGGTGTGGTTTATATGTAGAGGAGGTAATGAGATGATTATTTCAAACCCAGAGTGCATTCTCACCATTTAAAGAAGAGTATGATGGGAAAGAAAATGGCTAAGCACGTACAACGACATACATGGTCAGGCATTGATGGGTATAGTAATTGTGTGTGTTGTTAGTTGAGCTACTTTTGTGTGTCTAAATATGAGCTGGCAAATAGAGGCTTCTTTCAAGTATATGTTACTAGTTACACTGTAACAACATTCCTTTGGTCTTGATACAATAAGTAGTTAAGACATGGAAGATTATGCCTGAATTTAAAAAGGGTAGTGCAGTTATTTAACCAGGGTTAAGGATAGCATTTATTTAACCAGGGATCCAAGTTTCAAATTTTGTTCAGGGAATGATAGGGTTTCTTAGCTTTGCTGTTTAAGATCTTGAGTAGAATGAATTCCATAAACACACCATTTGAAATCTTGTGCCATTAGTGATAATGAATGACAGCATATGAGGAATTTTATTTGATGTACTATTGTTTAGAGACTGTTTGATTTGAATAGGTAACACACAATTGATTATGCCAAACTATGACATTTACAATACCTCTGTTGATTTAGTTGAGGATGTACTTGCGGATGTCATCATCTGAGACACTATTTGGTCAACGTGCAAAAGAGTTATAACATTTCACTTAACAAAAATGTCCGCAGAATATCAAGTAAGTTTTTTTTTAAAATGTCAATATCTTATTACCTTAGTCTTGTTAATGGATCCACTTCCCTGCCTATGACAGTTCATAAACTGAATCAAACTGCTCACTCATCAGTATCCATTGTCTTCAATGTAGCTGTAATTAACACTAACGCCTATAAACTGTCAATTGAACCAGTGATGCAATTTGTAAATTTATCCAGTCTTCCGATTTTTTTTTCAAATTTTGTTCAGTTTTTGTTTTATTTTCCTTTTTGTAATTTTTTTTTGTATCAGGCAAGTTTTTTTTAATTCTTAATAAAAACAAAAGTGAACACTCTCCAGAAATGATTTAGCGTTTGATATGAACAAGCACAAACATTAGCCAATTATAGCTGACTGGAAAAATAGATAGGTAAAATTTTAAAAAGGAGAAGTAATTCCATAAAATGGGGCACCAAGGCTTTTATGAGCCCACTTTTACAGACATTTTTCTCATGGACTCTTATTCATCTTGTGCAGTGCTGGTTTACCATGCTCATTTCAAGTATTATAGACATATGTAATGGTGAGAATATGAACTGTGGCCTTTTTCATTCTTGTACTTGTGATGCAATTAAGTGAAGAGAAAAGCAGAGAATTACCATGTATCAGTGCCTGGCTTTTTGTTATAAAGCTTCTTTTGTCTAGTGCTCTTTTTGCTATGAAATAGACTGTAGTACACCCTATAAAAGCTAAATTTAAAGAAAAAAATATATTTGGCTTATTTTTCGCAGGAGCAATCCTTTTATACCATGGATCTTGAAAAAAAAATTCTCGGATTCTGAATATTTCTCTTTGTAGATTTTTGGAATCATTCTGAGTAAAAGTTTGTTACTTTATTTTACTATTTAAAAGATGTTATTTTACCATGTGTTACTGAGATGAACTGTATGGTAGCGTTTTAGTTGTAAGTCGCATGATGTCGCGACTACAAATAGCTGCAGCAGTGAAGAAAAAAAAAACCTATTTCACCTTTTTCCCATTTGTGTGGCTCGAGTGCCTCAACTTTTCATGTTTTTTTGGTGTTTTTCAGATTTGTAGAAATGTCCGAACAGATTGTTTGCTGGAGTATTCAAAGGCCAGCTCGATGTAGGCCATTACCTGTTTATCATCAGTAGTTATTCCAAGCAGTCATGTACATGACAGTTCTGTAGCAATAAATGTGCCATTTTTATAAACTCGTGTTTTATGTGTGTTCTGTGTTCTTTTCCTGACAATGGAAATTCACAGACTTTATAGAGTTATGTCTGTGCTGTTATTGCTTCTGTAATTCAGGAATACAGAAAAAATACCCTCTCCTCTCAAACAAATGCATTGCTAGACCACGTTAATGGTTATCTAATGTGTGGTCATTTCAATGTGTTTTCGGTGTGCTGCACCACTGGTTTCCCAATTTTATGATAAAAACTTTGGCAATGGTGTGATACATAATATATAAATACACATCTCTACTGCCTCCTGTTGAAGCAAAACTTTGCTCTGAAATATGTGAAGAATTCACAGCTCATACCAAGTAACACTCGGCATTCCATGAGCAGTGGGACAAATCAGCACATGCTCGAAGCAACAGAACTAATGGATTCAACTCTTAGGTGTTGCTTTTCCATAGGTGGTCCATGCTCACCTCAAATTCTTAAAGAAAACTGAATTTCCTCACTCGACGCAAGAGTTGCAATTGTCTCTTGTCAAGTTTGATACTGCATCATAAAAGCACCAAACCCCTATAATTCTGATTAAAAACTGAAAGAACTACAGATGCTGCAAATCGGGAACAAAAGCAGAAATTGCTGGAAAAGCTCAGCAGGTCTGGCAGCATCTGTGAACAAAACTCAGTTATGCTAACTCTTGATTTTTCTTCACAGTTACTGTCAGTTCTGCTGAGCTTTTTTAACAACTTCTGTCTTTGTTCGTATAATGCTGATGTCATGCCAAAGAAAAATCCAGAACTATCTCTTAAAAGGACAACATCAACGTCAGCCTGATGAAGGGTCCAGGCCCAAAACATCAGCTTTTGTGCTTCTGAGATGCTGCTTGGCCTGCTGTGTTCATCCAGCTTCACACTTGTTATAAACATCAGCCTGTTTTCTTTCCCTCTCCAATATTCTATATCCTGCAAATAAGTTCAGTGCACTTCAGAACAAAAGCTTAATGTTAGTTAACTGGAGAATAAAGGAAGTGGCATGCTGTCAAAATTGAGGCATTCAAAGCCTAATCAAGGCTTTTGTTTTATTGTGATCTTAATTCTTATGATGGGGTGTGGGTGGGGAGGATTTTCACCAGCTTCTAAGTACATACAAACAGGAGTTGGCCATTCACCACCTCAACCCTGTTCTAACATTGTGAGATAATGACTGATTTGTGTCCAAACTCTCTCAACTTTGGAGCTATATCCCTTAATACCATTGCCTAATAATTTTTATCTCTGATTTAAATTACAACTGATCCAGCATCCACTGTCATTTGTGGAAGGGAGTTCTGAATGTTACCACCCTTCGTGTGTAGAAGTGCTTCTTAACATCTCTCTTGAATGATCTGGCCCTAATTCTCAAACTATGTCATCCAGTTGTAGAATCCCCAACAAGTGGAAATAGTTTACCTTGATATATCGTGTTTTTTCCTGTTAATGTCTTGAAGACTTCAATCAGACCATCTCTTAACCTTCTAGAGTAAATGGGCTGATTAGCATAAACTGTCTTCGTCACACCTAAAGTCCAGTATTATTCCTGTAAAATTAAAGCCAATATATTCTACTGAAAATGTGGCCCAGATCTGCACACAATAATCCATGAGGGGTCTAATCAGGATTTTGTGTAACTGCAGCACAATGTCTGCAACCTTGAATTCTAGTCCTGCAGATAAAGGCCAGCATTCCATTAGATTTCCTGAATATTTTCTGTATCTGTTTGTGGCATGTTAAAGATCTATGCATCTGAGCCCTTCTGTATTTAACTTCATACCATCTAGAAAGTACCCTGATCTGTCCTTTTACAGGCTGAAATGGGTAACACAAGACCGTAATAACCAGAATAGCTCACTAGAGAAAATGTATGCGGGGGCTAAAGACCTTGCACTTGATCAGTTGCATCGCAGGATTTTAAACAAAGTAGATACAGAGATAATGGAACAATGCTAGTATTTTTGAGGAGATAGCAAGATAAATAAAGTGGGGAACCAGGCAATATAACATATTTTGGATTTCCGAATGGCATTCAATAAAGTAATACACATTAAGCTGCTTTACAAGAGCCAAGGATGTTCAGATAGTACAGCGATTGATTGAATATAAGATTAGCTAGCTAACAGAAGGCAGGGAGCTGGGATAATGGTAGCATTTTCAGGATGGGATCCTGTAACTAGTGGAGTATCAGAGGGATCAATATTCTGGTCACAACAAAATGAAATATATATGAAATACTTGGATGACATAAAGAGTTTGCAGTAAAATACAGACAGTTAAGTGAATGAGCAAAATTGGGTGAGTTGGAAGATGATGTGGGGAAATGTGAGGTTATTAGCTTTGGCAGGAAGAATAAGAGATTTGGATATTATTCAAATCGAATAAGCTACAGGACAGAAGGATTTGGACATCCTACTATATGAATTACCAAAAGCTAGCAATAAAGTTTCGTGACAAATAGAACATTGGCCTTTATTTCAAAGAAATTCGAATATAAAAAGTGAAGACATACTAAAAGTATACAAGGTTCTGGTCAGATGACAGATGGAACACTATGAGCAGTTTTGGGCCTCTGATCTAAGGAAAGATATATTGGCATTGGAGGCAGTCCAGAGAAGGTTCACTAGATTGATCCCAGGAATTTTCATATGAGAAGAGGTTGAGTTGGTTGAGCTTGCACTCTTAGAGTTTAGCAGAATGAGAAGGAGACCTTATTGAATATCAGGGACATGACAAGGTAGATGCACAGGGATTGTTTCCCTTGTGGAAGTCTAGAACCAGAGGCTTAAAAAAAATGAGTGGGCTGAATAGAGTAGATAGGGGCAAAACTGTTCCCACTTGAGGCTGTTTAGAGTACAGAACAGACATGTCCCTGTGAAAATGAGGGACAGAAGGGACAAGAATAGGGAACCATGGCTTACAGGTGAAATTGTGAGACTAGCAAAGAGGAAAAAGGAAGCGAGCATAAGGTCTAGAAACTGAAAACAGATGAAGTTTTGGAAGAATAGCGGGCAAGTAGGACCAATCCGAAATGAGGAATTAAGAGGGCTAGAGGGGGTTATGCAATATCTTTAGCAAACAGAGCTAAGGAAAATCCCAAAGCCTTTTATTTGTACAGAAGGAGAAGAGGATAACTAGAGAAAGAGTTGGCCCACTCAAGGACAAAAGAGGGCAGTTACGCAAGGAGTCAGAGAAAATGAGTGAGATTCTTAATGAGTGCTTTGTGTCGGTATTCACTGAGGAGAGGGACATGATGGATGTTGAGGTTAGGGATAGATGTTTGATTACTCTAGGTCAAGTCAGTATAAGAAGTGGGGAAGTGTTGGGTATTCTAAAAGGCATTAGGGTGGACAAGTCCCCAGGTCCAGATGGAATCCATCATAGGTTAGTGAGGGGAAGGAGGGAGGGAACAGCTGGGGCCTTAACAGATATCTTTGCAGCATCCTTCAGCAGGGGTGAAGTCCCAGAGGACTGGAGAATTGCTAATGTCCCTTTGTTTAAGAAGGGTATCAAGGATAACTCAGGAAATTATAGATCAGTGAGCCTGATGTCAATGATGGGGAAGCTGCCGGAGAAGATACTGAGGGATAGGATGTATTTACATTTGGAAGAAAATGGGCTTATTAGCGATAGGCAGTATGGTTTTTGTGCAGAGAAGGTCATGTCTTACCAACTTGCTAGAATTCTTTGATGAAGTGATAAAGTTGATAGATGAGGGAAGGGCTATAGATGTCATATACGTGGACTTCAGTAGGCATTTGATAAGGTTCCCCATGGTAGGCTGATGGAGAAAGTGAAGTTGCTTGGGGTCCAGGGTGTGCAAGCTAGATGGATAGAGAACTGACTGGGCAACAGGAGACAGAGAGTTGAAGTGGAAGGGAGTTTCTCAAAATGAAGAACTGTGACCAGTGGTGTTCCACAGGGATCCATGTTGGGACCACTGTTGTTTGTGATATACATAAATGATTTGGAGGAAGGTATCGAAGGTCTGATTAGCAAGTTTGCAGATGACACTAAGATTAGTGGAATAGTAGATAGTGAAGAGGACTGTCAGAGAATGCAGCAGAATATAGATAGATTGGAGAGTTGGGCGGAGAAATGGCAGATGGAGTTCAATCCAAGCAAATGCGAGGTGATCCAATTCAAGAGCGAACTATACAATAAATGGAAAAGCTCTGGGGAAAATTGGTGCACAGAGAGATCTGGGTGCTCAGGTCCTTTATACCCTGAAGGTGGCAATGCAGGTCGATACAGTGTTCAAGAAGCCATACAGCATGCTTTCATTCAACGGACAATGTATTGAGTACAAGAGTTGGCAGGTCATGTTACAGTTGTATAGGACTTTGGTGCAACCACATTTGGAATACTGCATACAGTTCTGGTCGCCACTTCGCCAAAAGGATGTGGATGCTTTGGAGAGGGTGCAGAGGAGGTTCACCAGGATGTTGCCTGGTATGAAGGACGCTAGCTATGAAGATAAGTTGAGTACATTAGGATTATTTACATTCAGAAGATGAAGGTTGAAAGGGAGCCTGATTGAGGCATACAAAATCATGAGAGGTATTGACAGGGTGGATAACAAGAAGCTTTTTCCCAGAGTGGGGACTCAATTACTAGGGGTCATGATTTCAGGGTGAGAGGGGAAAAGTTTAAGGGAGATATGTGTGGAAAGTTCTTTATGCAGAGGATAGTGGGTGCCTGGAACATGTTGCCAGTGGATGTGGTAGAGGTGGGCACGATAGCGTCATTGAAAATGTATCTAGATAGATACATGAATGGGCAGGAAGCAGAGGGATACAGTTCCTTGGAAAATAGGCAATAGGTTTAGATAGCGGATCTGGATTGGCACAGGCTTGGAGAGCTGAAGGTCCTGTTCCTGTACTGTAATTTTCTTTGTTCTTTGTTCACTCATAAAAGGAACTTGAACAAGAGGGAATAGATTTTAAAAGATTTACTAAAGAAGCAAGGGTGAAGTGAAGAGTAACATTTCTTAATGAGTAGATAAGCTGTGGGATTTTCAAGAACATGGGATGATTATTTGGATAAAAAATAATATGCAACAATATGTGGAAAGGGAACAAGAGATTGGCACAAGGTAACAATGCTCAGTTAAAGAGCTAGTGCAGGTATAATGGGCCAAATGGCAGCCTCCTGCACCATAACACTTCTGATTATATCATATATCAGAGTAAGGTGTCACTCATTTAAAACACAAATGAATTTTTTTTCTATCTGTCTGGCAAACTTGTTACTGCAGAAGGCTGTTGAGGCTAGATCATTAAGTACATTCAAGACTGAGATAGGCAGATTTATAAGCATTAACAGAATCATGGGGAAAGGGGAAGAAAGTGGAATTGCGGATTATTAGACCAACCATAATCTCGTTGAAGCAGATGGAACAGTCATGGTTGGCTGAATGGCCTACTGGTGCTCCTACATCTTGTAGTCTTATGCTCTGGCTATAACTGACTAGATAAGAGTAGCACCAAGTAAGTTCAGTTCTGTGTGTTTTGATAATGGTGAAGAGGCTTTAAATAAGGTGGTGTAATTGATTATGTCATTAGCTTCAAGGATTGATGAGGATGGCTAGCACGCGACAATCAAATGTAGAATTTTGACAATCGTGAGTTTAGGCTGGTTTGTAAAAGATGCTCGAGGTCAATACAAATAGCATTCAATTTGTCTTGGAATCAAAATCTTTCATTCTGATTTAATCCAAACTATTTACTTAATTACATTCAGTTCCACCCATGGACATATGTCATATTTTAAAGTATCATTGGGTTGCCTTTGGTATTAATACAATGGGTGGGAATTTATGAATAGTCTTCTGAATTGAGGGTTTTACTGTTATTGTGGGTGAGACTTTTTTAAAATCATTCCTGGAACATGGGCATTGCTGCTGGGCCAGCATCTATTGTATCCTCAGTTGTGCGGAGAAGTTGATGATGATGTGGTGCTGCCTTGAATTCCTTCAGTCTTTGTGCTGTAAGTAGACCCACAATGCCATTCATGCAGGAACTCTGGGATTTTGACCCTGCAACATTGAAGTAGTGCTGACATATTTTCACGTTAGGGTGGTAAGCAGCTTGGAGAGGAACTTGTAGATTGTGGTGTTTCATGCATCTGTTTTCATTGTGCTTAAGATGAAAATAGTTGTGGGCTTGGATGATTCTAATTAAACAGCCTAGGTGAATTTTGCAGTGCATCTTGTGGATAGTAGATACTGCTGCTACTGAGTATCAGTGGGGAGGGAGTGAATCAAGCGAGCTACTTTGTCCTGGATGGCTTCTTGAATATTGTTGGAGTTGCACCATTCAGATAAGTGGCGAGTATTCTACAGTAGACAGGTTTTGGTGAATCACAAGGGGAGTTCATCTGTGCAGGATTCCTATCCTATAACATGCTCTTGCAGCCATTGTATTTAAATGGATACTCCAATTCAGCTTTTGGTCAATGGAAACCCCCAGGCTGGTGGGGAGTTCTGTGATGAGAATGCCATTAAATGTCAGGGAACAATGAGTAGATTCTCTCTTGCTGGAGATGGGAATTGCCTGAAATTAGTATGACATAAATGTTACTTGTCACTCATTAGCCAAAGCTTGAATGTCATTGAGATCTTGTTGCATTTGGACATGGACTGCTCCAATATCTGAGGAGTCATGAGTGGTGCTGAATATTGTACAATCATCAACAAACATTCCCACCTCAATACTTATAATGCAGAGACCATTGAAGCAGTTATAGATGGTTGTGCCTGGGACACTACCATGAGGAACTGTTGCAGAAATGGCCTGGCATTGAGATGACTGACCACCAATAATCATCTTCCCCTGAGCCAGAAGTGATTCCAACCAGCAGAGCATTTCACCAGTTCCCATTTTGCTAGGGCTCCTGGATGCTACACTCAGTCAACTGTAGGCATGATGTCAAGGGCGGTCAGCTTTCTAAATTTGGAATTATCCTCTGCTTACCCAACATGTCAAGGTATGCTGCTGACCTTTGTTTTGAAAGAGTGTACGGAAATTCTGGTTCGCAGTTGAATGGTTTGGGAGGAAGATACTATGGGTATCTTTGTTTCTAAAGCATTCGTGGGATGAGGCAATTGGCAACGGTTATCATTAGAATATTATTTCCAGATTTTTACTGGATTCAAATTTCACCATCTCCCATGGTGGGATTCAAACATGAGACCCCAGAACATCATCTGGGTCTCTAGATTAACAGTCCAGTAAAAATACCACTAGACTGTCACCGCAACCCACACCCCCAACCTTATCTGTTATGGTCTGACACTGAATTTTATTCCAATTCCTGTGAGCTGTCTTAAACAAAATTACGTCTGTAGGCTGCCCTGGCGCTTGTTCTATGCAATGATTTTCTTTGCAGGTAAGAGATCATGTTTGAATATGGTACAAAATTAAATCAAATTCAGGCTTTGCAACATACTTTTCTTGAGAGTAGAAGAAAACAAGAGAATAGCAGGGAGTTAGGATTATGCTAGCACTTGCATGAAAAGTGGAAACCTTGTGTTAAAATGTTAAGACATACAGCACTGGTGAAAGCCCTGCATTAAAACTATAATGTTGGTATAGTCCTGCTTCCATGTGGTTCACTTACTTTCACTCTCTGGTCGCACATAAAGAAAACAGTACCCAAGAGGGCTGTGAATACAATCGACAAAAAAAAATAGGAAAAGGTGAGGAAAGAAAGAAAAAGAAGTGAGAGAATGTATAAATATTAATAGGGCAGGCAGCATCTGTGGAAAAACAGAAATCAAACAGTTGTCGCTTTTGGTCTAAGACCGTTTACCTCTTAACAGTGAGAAAATCTGGTGCTTTAGATTTTCAGTTGCGAGTCAACATCAGACTCAAGGAATCTTCTCACATTAAAGTAATGAATATAGCATTGGTAGAAATATATTAATATTTACAAACACGTTGGAGAGATATAACAATCAAATCAGGAAGGAAAAGATGGAAGTATTTAACTGGGGAAAAATAGAAGTTAGTCAGTCAATATTCAGGCCTGTGCGAGGACTCTCTCAGTGCAGGGTATTAGACCAGGAACGTTAACTGCCTGATTTCTGTTTGTCCACAGATGCTGTCCTATTAATATTTATACATTCTCTCATTTTTTTAAAAATACCTCTGCCGTTACACTGTTTTGGCCTTGTATCTGGTTATTTGTCTCTTTATGTTGCTTCAAATGCAACTGTTGCAAAATGAAGCATAACTTAATTTCTATTCAGGATAGATCTGTAGCATCTGTAACCAAGATCAACAAAGTGTATTCAGGGCAGATGGCCCTGCTGACATCAGTGCCTCTCATCCTGCAATATCCCTATTCCTTCCCTGGCCTCAGTTTTTAAATGTGTTGCTGTGAATAAGAGGGTCGGTGATGTCTGTGGCAGAGAGGCAATGCTCTAGGATGGCCAGAGATTAGGGACTCTGCAGGTCTGTGCACTGTGCAGTACATGTGCCTGTGTGTAATGCTGTTTCCCTTTAAAAGTCCTTGTATTGATGGATCCTGCTACCTCTTCCATCACGGATTGGGACATTTGCTGCATCCACTCAGAGAGTTCCTTATTGCACACTTTCAATTTCCATGGAATATGACAGACTGCTCTTAGGCCAGCCTCTGCCTCTACAGATCAGTAAGGCCACAGATATCCCAATCTCCTTCGTGGCAGCTCTTCCTGTAAATCCCAACAGCTTTGCAACTCTGCAGGCCCCCACCCATCTACATGAATCTGCACTTGCCCACCTTTCCCAGCCCTTGGCAAGGGACATGACCATTACTGTTTTCCCATCTGTGCTTTACCATATTCCCCACTTTGAGGATATTTGGCATCTCCTCCTTCACAATTGTCATCTCCTTCCTCAGCCTGCAGTCCCCAATCAGGACGAATAACTTGTCGAATCCCCTTTGGACAGCACTGGCTTCTTCCTCCTCTCCTCACACCCTTTTTCCTTTAGTTGATATGGATGGACCTAATGGACTGAATGTGGCCCATTCCCTCGAGTGACTTAACCAGACAGCTAAGGATAAGAAGTTCCAGATCCCACACCGAGGCCTGTACATTTTCCTGACCTCATTAGCTCTATCCCCAGATCAGCTGGCATGGAGCTAGGAGAACAACTATAGACCAACTATGACCACCACCAACAGCCCCCCCCCCCCCCCCCCCACCAGGTGTAGAGGCATAAACCCCTGATCAAGAACACTGGAACAAGCCTCTGACCATGACATTGCCTTGGACTCGAATGAGATATTGATCTTGATTTACTGTGCCAGGGCCAGATAGTAGACATCGAGTAAAGCCTCAGCTGAAACAGTTCTGAAGCTTGGAGCTAGTCACCCTGAATGGACCAAGCATGATTTACAGCATTTAACAGGCCAAGAAGCCATTGAATGTGGAACAGATGTTGGAAGGTTACACTGATGTTTTCAAAGGTCTTAGATATCTTCTTGGTGAATAGCATTATGAAGTACTCTCAAGCCCACCTCAAGTAGAATCTGAAAGACAAAATCTGGAAAAGAAGAGAGCAATAAAGAAAATGACAACTCATTCAGACAGGATTAACAGTGAAAAGAGATAGTAGGAACTGCATATGCTGGAGAATCTGAGATAACAAGGTATAGAGCTGGATGAACACAGCAGGTCAAGCAGCATCAGAGGAGCAGGAAAGCTGACATTTTGGACCTAAACCCTTCTGAGGAAGGGTCTATGCCTGAAACATTAACGTTCCCGCTCCTCTGATGCTGCTTGGCCTGCTGTGTTCATCCAGTTCTACACCTTGTTGAAACAGTGAAAAGAGCTGGGAAACTGAGAGCATGCATGGATGCAAAGGGTGTTAATAAGGCTTCAAAGAGATCTTGCTACCCTACACCAACCACTGAAAACATTTTACCACAGACTATTAATCTTCACTATTATCAATTGTTACTGCAAAGTGAAAGCAACAATTTTTCTCATTATGCTCTGGATATCTTTCAGGAGCTTTAGATGTTTGCACATGTCTTTTGACATCTCAATTGATCCAGAAGAGTTGAATGCAGACAATGTGCATTAGTGATATTCCCAAAATGAAAGCTATTGTTGATGGTCTGCGAATCTATGGAAGTGGACACACAACGCAAGAAGCTATGACAGATCGTGATCAGAATCTAATGTGACTGCTTGACAAAGCTCGTAAGATGAACCTGAAGCTGAATACAAAAATGATGCAATTGAAGACACCTGATGTCAACTCCAAAGGCCATTTATTGACAACAAAAGTACTTCACCCAGTTCCTAAAATGATGAAAGCTATACCAAAGATGCAACAGCCAACAGAGTTGGTGCAATGATTTCCTAGACTTGTGAACTATTTAGCAGAGTTCTTGCCCATTTTGTCAACCAAGTGTACGGCTGTTGGTAAGCTCACTGCCAAAGTGGTGCAGTGGTGTTGAGGCACAGAGTGGAAAGCAACGTTCACTTCAATTAAATAAATAATAAAGAGGACACCCGTGCTGAGGTACCATGACATCAATGAAATGGTCACCTGGCAGTGTGTTGCCAGTAAGACTGGACTTTAAGCTGTCCTTTCGAAGCAAAGATCACCAGTTGCATTTGCATCCAGGGGATTAACACAAACTAAATGATACCGTGCTCCGATACAGAATGCATACCAGACTATTTTCTTTGCTTGTGAGCATTTTAATGAACACCTTTTTGGAAGAGACAAAATGACAATGGAGTCCAATCACAAGTCATGGGGTCACAGAGTGATAGGGCTGTAAAGTGTGAGAACTGTCTCTTTGGTCCAACTAGTCCATGCCAACTAGATATCTTAAATAAATGCAGTCCCATTTGCTAGCATTTGGCCCATATCCCTCTAAACCTTTCCAATTCATATACTCATCCAGATGCCTTTTAAATATTGTAATTGTACCAGCCTCCAATTCCTTTGGCAGCTCGTTTCATACACACACCACCTCTGCATGAAAAACATACCCTTTAAGTCCCTTTTAAAATCTTTCCCTTCTCACCTTAAACCTACACCTTCTAGTTTTGGACTCTGTTACCCTGGGGAAAGGACCTTGGCTACTTACCCCATCAATGCTCCGCATGATTTTATAAACTTCTATCAGGTCACCCTTCAGCCTCCGACACTCCAGGGAAAATACCCCTTGCTTATTCAGCCCCTCCGGATAGCTTAAGCCCTGCAACCCTGGCAACAACCTTATAAATCTTTTCGGAACCCTTTCAAGTTTCACAACATCGTTCCAATAGCAGGGAGACCAGAACTGAATGTAGCATTCCAAAAGTGGCCAAACCAATATCCTGTACAGCCTCAACATGACCCCCCAAACCAGATACTCAATGCACTGACCAATAAAGACAAGCATACCAAATGCCTGCTTCACTGTCCTATCTACCTGCAGCTCTACTTTCAAGGAGCTATGAACCTGCACTCCAAGGTCTCTTTGTCCAGCAACACTCCCCAGGACCTTACCATTATGTCTATAAGTCGTGCTCTGAGTTGCCTTTCCAAAATGCAGCACTTGATATTTATCTAAATTAAAATCCATCTGCCACTCCTTGGCCCATTGATCAAAGTCCTGTTGCATTCTGAGGTAACTTTTTTCGCTGTCCACTACCCCACCAATTTTGATGTCATCTTCAAACTTACCAACCATACCTCCTATGTTCACATCTAAATAATTTATATAGATGATGAAAAGCAGTGGACCAACACTGACCCTTGTGACACACTGCTGGTCTATCTGAAAAATAGCCCTCTACTGCCACCTTCTGTCTCCTACCTGCGAGCTTGTCTGTATCCAAAGGATAGTTCTCCCTGTATTCCACGTGATCTAACCTTGATAACCAGTCCACCATGCGGTACCTTGTCAAACGCCTTACTGAAGTCCATATAGATCATGTCCACCGCTCTGCCTTCATCAGACCTCTTTGTTTCTTCTTCAAAAAACTCAGTTAGGTTAGTGAGACACCGTTTCCTATACACAAAGCCAGTCACAGCCAATGTCTGTTCTAAAGAGTCTGCAAAGTTAGGGCTTTGTTTGCAAAAATGTCCTTTGGATATGGCATACAAAGCAAGGAAAATAATTGCCCATGCTGTCAAGAGCAGTTCAGCCTTGAAAAAAAGTTGAGGATGCTAAGACCAAGTGTGAAACCTTCCAGATTCATTGAGGAGAAATAGCTCTGCAGGCTCTAGAAGAGTCTTCCTAAAATCAAGTAAATGATGCAACAAGATATACCCTCCAAGTTGTGTGGGAAGTACAGATGAGAGGATGGCCTGAAAGCATCATGAACACATCTGTTTTTGTAAGAAAGTATTAAGCACTCAGGGATGACATGAAAGCCCAAAGTGTCATCTGCAAAGGAAATAAAGTTATTATCCATGAGGAGATGAGATAAGAGACGCTGAAGTACATCCATTAGGGAATTGAGTCTCGTGTGAGGAAGGCAAGGGGAGTGTGCTACTAGTGAAACATGAACAACAATATTAAAGACCACACCAGTCAGGGCAGTGCATGTAATGAATCCCAAGCTGAACAGCCATTCATAACTTGTGCTGTTCCAGGCAGACAGCGGGCAAAACTTGTAGGCATCTTCACTCTCACAGGAACATATCATCTTTTCACTGATAGTAGGAACTGCAGGTGCTGAAGAAGGGTCTAGGTCTGAAACGTCAGCTTTCCTGCTCCTCTGATGCTGCTTGGTCTGCTGTGTTCATCCAGCTCTACACCTTGCTATCTTTTCACTGTCAGTGACTATCCTGACTACTGGGAGTTAGGCCAGCTGACATCAACAACTACTAGTGAGGTTATAAAATGCCAGAAACATACTTTAGTCAATATGTCATTTGCAGACATTGTGATATGTAATAATGACCCTGAATTCATGAGTGAGGAATTCAGCTGCTACATAAAGGATTGGCAAATTCAAAATGATATGCCACTTACAAACTATCCCCAGTCAAATGGAAAGTTTGAGGTAATGATGGAAATTGAAAAAGACATCATAACGAAATCAAGGAAATCTAGCACAGACTCATCCAAGGCAATCCTTGAGAAGGTATTATACATCAAATAAAGGCAGTGTAAGTAATCCAATCTAAAGATAAATGTCATACTGTGTCCAGATTACTCAACAAATAGGAAATAAAATACAGAGACCAGAGGTAAAGGTGTGTGCAATTAACAAAATCTAAGAGTTGTGAAACCCACATTTCATTTTGACAATAACTTGGCAGTTTTATCAGACCTGAGCGTTAGAGCACAGTCAGAGTGCAAATGGTCTATGCTGTGAATAAACCTCAGCATGCGTGGCGAGTTAGAGCCTGTGTAAAGCAGTTATCACCTGACTTGTACGCAGCGACATCTAAGTACAGCTAGAAAAGCTTCACCTTCAGTTGAAGGCAGATCAGGAAGAAGTGATCTCAACACCTGTACAGAGCACAGAGTGACCATCAGTCCCACTGTTCCAATGGAAATGGACCATCAACTATAGTTACCATGGTAACAGCTTTCACCATAGAGTGACACACAATGGAGAAGGAACATTATCCTCAGAATATATAAATTCCAGAGGAACAGCCAGTAAGAATAGGACAGCATGGTGGCTTAGTAGTTAGCACTGCTCCCTCACAGCGCCAGAGACCTGGGTTCAATTCCACCCTCGGGTGATTGCCTGTGTGGAGTTTTCACATTCTCCCCGTGCCTGCGCGCGTTTCCTCTGGGTGTTCTGGTTTCCTCCCATAATCCAAAGATGTGCAGGCTAGGTGGATTGGCCATGCTAAATTGCCCATCATGTTCAGAGATGTGTAGATGACATCAGTTATGTGAGATGGGTCTGGGTGGGATGCTGTGAGGGTGGGTGTGGACTTGTTGGGCTGAAGGGCCTGTTTCCACACTGTGGGGATTCTATGACCTATGAACATCATTCATGTGAACCATTAGGGAAGGCAATGGCCAAGCGATATTAGCACTAGACTATTAATCTGGAGACCCTGTTCGAATCCCGCCATGGCAGATTGTGGAATTTGAATTCAATAAATATCTGGAATTAAGAGTCTAATGAATACCACTGTACTTGCTCATTGTCAGGAAAACCCCATCTGGTTCACTCATGTCCATTAGGGAAGGAAACTGCCATCCTTACTTGGTCTGGCCTACATGTGACTCCAGACCCACTGAAATGTGGTTGACTCTTTACTGCTTCTGGGCAATAAATGCTGCCTAGCCAGCAACACCCTCATCACTGTGAATGAATAAAGAAAAAAAAATTAGGGCACATGCACAATTTAAGAACTATGCATGCAACTGATGTACAGAAACTGACTGGAGATTACACGCTCTTTTGTTAATGAATGATAATTTTCTTTATGGTAATGCATATTGGGTAACTTGCAGAACTCAAAGCTTGTTTTATAAAAAAGGGGGATGTTAGGAGAACTGCAAGGAAATGTAGTGGACTGGCCGGTTTGCTATTTTTATGTGATGACAACCTGTCTTGTTAAGTGTCTTTATGTGCAGTTCTGGGGAGTCATTAAACACCTATTATTTCAGCACAACTCATGATGCATGTTGGCTCCACTCTTGGATATTTTGGCATAATTCAGTAAATATCTTTGCCGTCCAGTCTGTAAATTGAGGCACATGTTTTGTTAGATGGTAAGTAATTAAGAGCATGCTTTATTAGAAAGAGCATTTAATTAGTTGAAGTAAATTTGTACAAATGATTAGCTTGTGTAGGGAGAGCGTGTGGACAAATCTCAGTTCTGATTAAATATTCCATTTTCGCAATTCATGATCATACAGCAACTTAAAGAAGACGTAAATTCCACAGATGTATTTATTCCATCAATATACAATGTAGTGCTGCTAAAGTCAGTTTGGAACTGTGAGAATATGATTACAAGAGCAATGTTTCCTTTTGCTGAAATAATTCTATGATTTGTACAGTACTGAAAACATCAAACTGAGCCTTCTATTGCTGAGGTAGCATTTATGGAGTGCATTCTAATTTATTAAATGTGCTGATGGATCTTTTCTAACATTGTTCTCTCAGTAGTCTATATATTGCTTCAGAACAATAAGTGTGTTGTCCCAACTAACAGAAAATATATTATTCAGACCAATAATCTACTGATTGTCTTAAGTCAATTTCTGTTCATAGTATATGACATTTTGGGATTTTTTACTGCGCTTTGGGGAAAAGCTAAATTACACAATTTACCTTTTACTGTAGAAAATAAAAGTGGAAGAAGAAAGGCAGACTTGAATTTCTACAGTTCCTTTTTATGACCTCAGTATGTCCCAAAGCATTTTACAGCTAATTAAGTCATTTGGAAGTATTTCCATTGTTGTAATATAGGAACTGAGGCTGCCAATTTGTGCACCACAGGTTTCAGCATTCAGTGATGACAGAAATGCCCAGATCCTGGTCCGAAATTTCCTTTCTGTGTTGAAGGACTGGGTTTGCCATTCACTTCATGATTAAGAGATTAAGAGAACAAAATTAGAGAAAGTCTAAAACAATGAATTTTATGGATTTGCTTGTCATGCTCCCATATGGTGAAGCCCCATTATCTGTAATTGACTGACTACCAATGGTAGCTCGTTACTTTCAAGTGGCATTAATTGTGCTCTTAAATGGCACTACCTAAGGGTTGGGCAACTAAAATTTTCAGAAGTCAAAACCAACACACACTGAAAAGGCAGGAACATAGGAACAGGCTTTTCAGCCCCTTGAGCTCATTCTACCATTCAATGAGATGATGGCTGATTGTGATCTAACTCCGTATATCACATATATTGGAATGTAAATGTTCTTCGAAGTGGTCACCAAGTCTACGCTTCGTTTCCCCAGTGCAGAGGAGATCACATTGTGAGCAGCAAATGCAGTAGACTAGATTCTCGGAAGTGCAGGTGAACTGTTTCTTCACCTGGAAGGTATGTTAGGGCCCTTGGATTCTGGGGAAGGAGGAGGTAAATGGGCAGGTGTTGCATCTTCGCTGTTTACAAGGGAAGGTGCCATCGGGCTGTGGGGAGGTGTTGGGGGTGAAGGAAGTGTGGATCATGGTGACCCAGAGGGAATGGCCCCTGCAGAAGGCGGACAAGGGAGGGGAGGTGAATATGTGTCTGGAGGTGGCGGAAATGGTATCGGTGACCGCTTCGCAGAACATCTACGTTGTGCTCGCAAAAAAGACCCTGAACTACCTGTTGCCTGCCGCTTCCATGCACTACCCTGCTCCCTGGCCAACATCTCTGCCTCCGGCTTGCTACAGTGTTCCAGTGAAGCCCAGCGCAAGCTGGAGGAACACCTCATTTTCCGCTTGGGGACCCCACAGCCCTTTGGATTCAATATTGAATTTAATAATTTTAGGACCTAAACTGACTAATGTCCCAGCCCCCCACCCCACACACCCTTGTTACCACATAGCCTACCATTACACACCCCCTGTTGTTAGTCACTAACAGTCCCCATTAACAACTATTCACCCTCCCAGCCTGATCGGTAGCAACTCCTTTGTCTGTCCGACTGTCTTTCTCTCTCTTTGGGCTCTATCCTATCGTTTACTCCCTACCCCACTCCCCCCTCCCTATTTTCTGCATATAAACTGATGTTTTTCCCAGCCACCATTGGTTCTGACGAAGGGTCACTGGACCCGAAATGTTAACCTTGTTTTCTCCTTGACAGATGCTGCCAGACCTGCTGAGCTTTTCCAGCAACTTTGTTTTTGTCCCATCAATACAGCTCCCCCTTTTCCCAATACAGGTGCCGGTGCCTCATGATTGGAACCCACTTCTTTTACAGCAATCTTTGAGTCAAGTATTTATAAGAATTGTGAACACAGCCCAGTTCCTCACAAGCCAGCCTTCCAAGCTGTTGACTACATCCCTACTTACTGCTGCTTCGGGAATGCAACCGGAAAAATCAATGATCCCTCCCACCCCTGTGTACTCTCTTCCAATCTCTTCGGTCAGGCAGAAAATATAAAAGTTTGAAAACATGTATAAACAGATTCAAGAACAGCTTCTCCCCTCTGCTATCAGACTTTTGAAGGACCTCTCAGATGTTAATTCTGATTTCTGTCTCTATGGCTGTAACACTGTATTTTGCACTTTGTTCTGCTACTCTGATGTGTTTTGTCTGGTACGATCTGCCTGTATAATCCACAAAACAACTCTTCACTGTGTATCAGTAAAATCAATCAATCAATCACATTTCTCTAATCTAATTTACGTTATGCCAAATTATATTGGCATAATCCTGAGATTACAATCTTTGAGGTTCTTCTTAAACCTAGAATCATAGAATTGTACAGTATCAAAGAGGCCTTTTGGTCCATTGAGTCTGCACTGATGAAAAACTACTCGAAAACTATGCTTTCAAACTTTCAAACACTTGACTAAGCTTCCACTTTCAAACACTTGACTCATAGCTTAGTTTTCAAGTGCTCACCCAAGTACTTCATAGAGGTTGTGCGGTTTCTTGCCTCAATTACCCTCCCACGTAGTGCATTCCAGTTTCCCAACACCCTCTGGGTGAAAAATGTTTTTCTCAAATCCCCTCGAAACCTCCTGCCATTCACCTTAAAATTATGTCCTTGGCATTGCCCTTTCAACTCAGGGGAATAGATCTCTATCCACCTTGTCCATGCCACTCATAATCTTATACACTCCAGTCAGGTCCCCACTCGGCCTTCTCTGCACTAAAACAAACAACCTGAGCTTATCCAGCCTCACTTCATAGATATACAGCTTTATCCCAGATGACATCCTGGTGAATCTCCACTCTGCACACCCCACTACCACCCTCCCCAACCCCTTTCCTGTCACCACCCCCCCTCACTGCCGCCCCACTACCCAAGAGGAGATAACTTGATGCCTAGCTTTTCATACTGACATGCTTTGCCCGACTATGTTGTTCATACCAACACAGATCATGACGACTGGATTCCCCATCACCTACCAGTCTTGTTTACATCCTTATGCTAGTATATTCTCAGCCTCCTTTCAGTACAGAATTTTCCCTGTTGGATTATTAATGGCTTTCATGTATTTGTAATCCCTATAGTTTTGATTTCTTAAAAGAAATGGAATCACCTTCACTGCACTTACCCTGAAGGTCACTTCCATAACTTTAAGAACCTCTGTCAGACTAGGTCTCAGTCTTTTCTGGAGAAAATAGCCCATCCATTCGTTTCTAAGAGCTGCACCCTTCACATCGTGCTTTAAATCATTCTTTTATTTTCTCCCTCGCATCTAAATTCTTTTTTATAACTTGGAGGTCAGACAGTTTTTATTCATTCAGGGATATGGACAACAATGGCTAGGCCAGGTAGGATTTTGTCCCAAAGTGATGTTACATTTTCAAGTCAGGATATTATATAGTTTGGAGGGGGAATCGCAAGTGGTGGTCTTAGTGCGGTGCCTTTCTAGGTGATAGAGGCTGTAGATTTTGAAGGTTTACTGAATTAAAGAATATTAATAAAATAATACTAATATACTAACAAAAGACCTACAATGTTAATCCCATTTGTCCCTTGACAAGTGCTGCCAGACTTGCTGTGTATTTAGTTGCTTTCATTCCTTTGCACTGAGGCCTAAGGTTCAAATTGAGCTCTGAACATGATGTCGAAAGTATCCTCTCTTTGTTGGCTGTAAAGCTTGCTTGATATGCGGATTGGGCAGTCTTAATTCAGTCCCCAGTGGAAATGGGCCGATAGTATAACACTTCTGTCAGCATTCGTTAACACAAACCTGGGAATTGCACTTTGAGTCTAGAGAGTGGTTAACGGGAAATGATAAAACCTGCAACTATAGCAACTCATGTCTAATTACTGCTACTGAGCTTTCTAGTCATGATTATTGCCAACAAAGCAGGAATGCATTATGCAGCTGACAACAAAGTAGTGATCAACGTCACACAAGCTGAGGGTATAGATGACCATTTGGCTTGTCGCCATGGCAACCGTCATACTACTCCAACCCACCCCAGAAATAAGACTATACTGTGCTAGAGTGATGTGCATTTGTTCAATTGTTATTTTATTAATGGGGTCTTAGAGATATGACTCTAATAATAAGGAGGCTATTCAGCCTGGTAAATCTATGCTCACTCAGCGCACAGCGACCTGTTAAGTCCAATACCCCAGATCTAAACTGTAACCTTGCAAAATTCACTTCCCTCAAGTTCCCGTCTAATTTACTTTTGAAATCATCCATCGTCTCCACTACCTCTCGCTCTACAAACAACATTTTTTTTCTCACATTGTGCCTTGCAACTTTTAACCCATTTTAAAAAAATCAGTGTTTCTTAGTTCTTCTATCATCAGTCAGTTAGAGCAGCTTTCTCTTTTCTACCCCATCTAATCCAATTATTACCTTATGCATTGCTTTCAAATCATTCCTGAGCTTCCTTTACTCCAAAAAGGAAAACAAATCCAGATTCTCAAATCCAACCTAATTGATAATATGTTTCATTCCTGGAACCATTCGAGTAAATCTCCTCTGTACCCTTTCAAAAATCCTCAACTCTTTGCAAAGTGGGGTGACCGAAACTAGATACAATGCCCTACTTGTGGCCTAACCAAAACTTGATATATTCACGAGCCATGAATGAAGAATAAAATAAAAGGTTCACAATAAATTCTCTGCTTTTGTATTCAATTCCTCTTTTGAAACCCAAGTTCCTTTATATTTTGCAATTACTTTTTCTGTGAGTTCTGCCACTTTCAAAGGTTCCACTCTGTCCCCAACTTCATAAGAGGTTGGTAGGTAAAGTTAAAATGCATGGGATAGGGTTAATATATTGACATGGATCAAGTATTGGTTGACAGACAGGAAACAGGCAATAACTAAACGGGTACTGCAAGAATCAGTACTTGGGCCCCAGTCACTCACAATATATGTTAATGACCCTGATGAGGAAAACAAATGTAATATTTTCAAGTTTGCTGAAAACACAAAACTGGGCAAGATAGTGAGTTGGCAGATAGATGCAAGGAGGCTTTATGGTGGTTTAGATAAGATGAATGAGCGGGTACACATATGGCAGAAACAGTACAACATGGCTAAATGTAATATTGTACACTTTATTATGAAAATCAGAAAGAGAGAGTGTTATTTAAATGATGATATATTGTGTTATGTGGCATTTTATCAAAGGTAGTCTTAAAATCCATACAAACAATGGCCATTACATTCCTCTTGTCAAACTCTTTATGAAGTGGGATGCTGGTGTTAAGGCATTGTACTGTTCTACAGTGAAACTAAATGCAAAGAAAAGATCATTTTGTTCTATTACAATAACCTCAGCAACAATCTTTAGAAAATAACTTTCTATTGCACAGCAATTTTTTTTTATATTAGCTGCCCTGGTTGAGATTGAATAAACTTGCTGCTTTGTAAACTCATGTTCACATGGAACTGTCCAAATTCGCTCAGGAATTGTAACATGCAAATGAGCAAGAGGTCTCTTTTATGCTGTAATTAAATGTTCAGAAGACTGAAGTCATTGTTTCAATCCCCTCTATAAATTCTGTTCAGACATGACTAACTTATTCCTTCAGATTTCAATTGCCTTAGGTCAACCTATTTTCAAGTTTAGTAACAGCTTTGATCCTGAGATGATCTTCAACTACATATCGATGTCTATTTCCACCTCTGAAATTCTCCCACACCCTGCCTCAGTTCATCTGTTGCTGAAACAAAAGCCACAAGAAATAGGAGCAGGAGTCCGTTTTGCTATTCTATCTGATCACAGCTCAGCTTAGACTTCAGCTCCTCTTTCCCACCGGGTCCCCACGTCCTTTATTTCTTGAAAGACCAAAAATCTGTTCAGTTAGGTCTCAAACAATGGAACAGCTATAGCCTTCTGAGTTAGAGAACTCCAAAAATTCTTTGAGTGAATTAATTTGACCTTATTTCAGCCCTTAATGTTCAGCCCATTATTCTGGGACTGTGCCTCTGTATTTTAGACCTCCTAATCGGCAGAAAAAAATCTTTCAGTTTTCGCTGCTTCAAATTCTCTCTGAATCTTGTATGCCCAATGAGGTCACCTGTCGTTCTTCTCAATTCCAGAGAATCCAACTTACTCAGCCTTTCATCATAGGAGAATCCCTGATTATAGGGAAAATTTTAGAGGCACTTTGTAACACCACCAATCCAAGCATGTCCTTTCTTAAATATGGAGACCAAACTGTGCATAATTTTTCAGATGTGGTCTCAGCAAAAGCCTATACAATTGTACCAGCACTTTTTTATTCCTGACCTCCAACCATCTTGCAAGAAAGATCATTATTTTATCAGGGATAACAAGGTGTAGAGCTGGATGAACACAGCAGGCCAAGCAACATCATAGGAGCAGGAAAGCTGACATTTCGGGCCTAGGCCCTTCTTCAGAAATAGGGGAGGGGAAGGAGGTTCTGAAATAAATAGGGAGAGGGGGGAAGAGGATAGAAGATGGATAGAGGACAAGATAGGTGGAGACGAGGCAGACAGGTCAAAGAGGTGGGGATGGAGCCAGTAAAGGTGAGTGTAGGTGGGGTGGTAGGGAGGAGATAAGTCAGTCCAGGGAGGATGGTCAGGTCAAGGGGGTGGGATGAGGTTAGTAGGTAGGAGATGGGAATGGGGCTTCAGATGGGAGGAGAGGATAGTTGGGAGGACAGGTGAGTGTGGCAGGGATGAGCTGGGCTGGTTTTGGGATGCGGTGGGGGGTGGGAAGATTTTGAAGCTTGTGAAGTCCACATTGATGCCATTAGGCTGCAGGGTTCCCAAGTGGAATATGAGTTGCTGTTCCTGGAACCTTCGGGTAGCATCATTTGGGCACTGCAGGAAGCCCAGGATGGACATGCCATCTGGGAGGTGCAGTTGTTTAGTGCCAACCGAGCATAGGTGTTCTGCAAAGCGGTCCCCAAGCATCTGTTTGGTTTCCCCGATGTAGAGGAAGCCACAAAGGGTACAGCGGATGCAATCTACCACGTTAGCAGATGAGCAGGTGAACATCTGCTTGATGTGGAAAGTCTTCTTGGGGCCTGGGATGGGGGTGAGGGAGGAGGTGTGGTGGCAGGAATAGCACTTCCTGCAGTTGCAGGGAGAAGTGCTGGGCATGGTGGGGCTGGAAGGGAATGTGGAGCGGACAAGAGAGTCACGGAGACAGTAGTTCCTCTGAGAAGCAGATAAGGGTGGGGAGGTAAAAATGCCTTTGGTGGTGGGGTTGGGTTGCAGATGGTGGAAATGTCGGAGGATGATGCATTGGATCCGGAGGTTGGTGGGGTGGTATGTGAGGATGAGGGGGTTTCTGTTTTATTTTTATGTATTGCGGGGAGGAGGTATGAGCGATGAGTTGTGGGAAATGCAGGAGACACGGTGGAGGGTGTTCTCGACTATTGAGTGGGGGAAGTTGCAGTCCTTGAAAAACAAGGGCATCTGGGATGTACGGGAGTGGAATGCCTCATCCTGGGAGCAGATGTGGTGGAGGCGAAGGAATTGGGAATAGGGGATGACATTTTTGCTGGAAGGTGAGTGGGAGGAGGTGTATTCTAGATAGTTGTGGGAGTTGGTGGGCTTGAAATGTATATTGGTTTCTAGTTGGTTGCTGGAGATGGAGACAGAGAGGTCCAGAAAGGAGAGAGAGTATTAGAAATGGCCCTGGTGAACTTGAGGTTGGGGTGGAAGGTGTTGATAAAGTGGATGAACTATTAGAGCTCCTCGTGGGAGCACGAGGCGGTGCCAGTGCAGTCGTCAATGTAACGGAGTTCTTAATTGTTTTCCGCAACTATCTGAAAACGTTTTTGCATTCCTTGAATGAGCACAGGCAATTAGGGCTGGGCAATAAATGCTGGCCAAACCAGCAGGGTCCACATTCCATAAACAAATGAGAAACACCCACATCTCTTCAAATATTAACAAATAGAAGTTTCTTACCTGCTCCAAATATTTTGCTGTTCTCATCTTATGACCAAAGGGAATAACTTAACACTTCTGTGCATTATACTCCATCTGCCAGCTTGCTACTCACTCACTTAACCTATCTACATACTTTTGCATACCTTCTCTCTCTGTCTTCACTACTCCCTGTTCATTAGTCTTAACTCCTGGAACTTGTACTTTCCACAAACTTTTTGAGTAGTATCTTTCCATGTGTCTTTTGGAGCTGCAAATATGCTGCATTTACTGGTTCCCCTCAATCTACCTTGCTAGTTATGGCCTCTAAAACTCTCACAAAATTGTCAAACCAGACTCTCCCTTACTAAAACCATGCTGGCTTCATGCTAATCAAACTATGTTTTTCTTAAGTTCATTGTTTAGACTTCCTCAGCAATAGATTCCAAAATTTTTCCAACAACTGCTGCCCAGCTGAATCGTTGCAGAGATAGTAGGAACTGTCAATGCTGGAGAATCAGAGATAACACCATGTAGAGCTGGATGAACACAGCAGGCCAGCAGCATCAGAGGAACAGGAAAGCTGCTGTTTCAGGTCGAGGCCTTTCTTCAGAAATGGGGGAGGGGAAGGGGATTCTGAAATAAATAGGGAGAGATGGGGAGGTGGATAGAAGATGGATAAAGGAGAAGATAGGGTAAGAGGAGATAGGCAGGCCAAACAGGTGGGGTTGGAGGCCACCCCGTCTCTTTGACCTGTCTATCTCCTCTCCACCTATCTTCTCCTCTATCCATCTTTTGTCTGCCTCCCCCTCTCTCCCTATTTACTTCAGAATCCCCTTCCCCTCCTCCATTTCTGAAGGAGGATCTCGACCTAAAACGTTAGCTTTCCTGCTCCTCTGATGCTGTTTGGCCTGCAGTGTTCATCCAGCTCTGCACCGTGTTATCTCAGGCTGAATGTTCTTTGGATCCTATTTATCTCTCCGTCCTTTCTTGAAAAGCAGTGTAATATTTTCCATCCTTTAATCTGATGGGTCCATTCCCGTTTCAAGGTAAATTTGGAAAATTATAGTGAGCATATCCATTATCTCTGTAACAATAACTGGGTCTTAGGGATTTGTCAGATTTTCTTTAGTTTAATTTCTCCAATACTTTTTAACTGCTTATATTAATTTCCTCATTCCCTTTCATCCCTAAATCATGCTTTTGTTATCTTCAAACTTGATTATTCTACACTCTTCAGACTCGTCTCTCACATTCTGCACTCTGTATGCTTTGCAACATCCAAACCTTTGCTGTAATGGCCCGAATTATTATCCAACAGTCCCGTGGATGCTGACCTACATTAGTTCCCAGTTAAATGTAAAACATGTTCTGACCAGTGGAGGCATGAGACTACAAAGGAGCCAGCGCGCTCCTGTTAATTCAGTTAAAGCACTGTAATGATGATATAAGGTCATTTAACTGAAGACGTAAGTATAGAAAGCGATCTCGTGAAGCAAATCCTGTGTCGAACTTTAATTGTGTAATTAAAGGCCACAAATAAAAGCTTCTTGTTAGAATGAACACTGGCTGTTGAGGGATCATTTGAAAGACAGTCAGGCACCTGCCACTCCAACAGGAACACAAAGTTGATGTCATTGGATTTGCTCTTGAATGCATCTCCATTCATTGTGGGGAAAACTGCAGGTGCATCAGTGTGAATGTTGACATACTCCTGATTTCCAAAAACTTTGCACAAAAGTCTTTCCTTTGAGTGATTGTTAATGGCATACATTCGGCAGCGTTAGAGCTCCTCCACATCTCAAGCATTCTGGATTCAGACAGTGAATTCTGCTCTGTGTCATTGTTTTCCATTAATACCAGAGTGACTGCTCTGTTTTGGCTTTCATTCAACAAGAAGTTGTAAAATAGTCAACCTTTAGGCAAACAGTGCATTTGGCATTTCAGTTCCAGTGCTATTTGTTGTCTGCATTTTTGTACTTTGATTCCATCTCCCACATACATCGAGAGGCAAAGAAAGACATGTGCCAAGATGGTCAGCACTTGTACTGAATTATGTTGCAGTACATTACAGATCTAATTTTGTAATACTAACCGATTTAGGCCAGCCGATACTGTGGTGGAGTTAATCAAGATTCTCAGTTCTTGACCTTCTTTATCAAGCTGACAAGCTACAGGCATCAAGGGCCATGCCAAGGCAGGTTGGAAGGAGGTGACCCAGGCAGAGAACCACAAAATGTTTATTATCTGTGCTGCATAAAACTTTATCAAGCTTGCCTTTGTTGGCCCTCTTTGGATGTATCAGGATCTACACAGAACGTTGTCCAAAATGTTCCAAAAGAACAAATGAGAAAAGGCCTGAAACACTTTGAAGGCACTTTGGATGCCCAGCAGCATGCCCCCAAAGAGTGTTATTGGCTACGTCATCAGGACTGCTGGGATTGAAGACTGCTGATTCTACATTGAGGTTCTTAATGATCTGTTTGTGCAAGGCAAAATAAATTGACCATTATGTCTCTACGAATAGATGTCAATGTTGTGTAAAGGTAGTGGCTTATGGAAAGTGGCAGCACATTGGGTGAGGAAGTGTATTGTTGGGTTACAAGGTAAAATCTGTTGGTTCTGACTTGATGTAATCCTTGGAATTGAAATGTTTCTATGTTAGTGGTCTGGTAGTACAGAATTTGAGTATTGCTGGAAAAAGATGTATTTTGTTGAAACTTTTTGTCCTGTACTCATCAGGATAATTTAGGAGAAACAGCAATGTAGTGGGAGAACAATGTTTACACTGAAGGTTGAGATGATGGTTAGAGGTAATGTCACGAGACGACTAACCCAGAATTCCAGCCAAATGTACTGGGGGCATTAGTTTGAATCCCATCATGACTGATTGTGAAAATTGCATTCAATAGAAAATATCGGGACTTTAAAATATTAACACGATGGTGACCATGTCATTGCTGGAAGAAAATTTGCTATTCTTTTCAGAGGTATTGGCACAGTGGTATGCCTTCAGGAAGGACTGGGAATCGTCAACATTGATTCTATGAAATCTCATGGCACAGATCAAATATAAGCGATAAAATCACAAACCACCCTTCGAACCTTGGTTGAAGAATCGGTGCGATTCCAGGCACAGCACCACTTGCAAGAAGCACTGAGGGTGACAACATCACACGTACTCAAGGTGGGGAACTGCAACCTCTACCACCAAAAGTGGATGGTGACACCAATACAAGCCAAACAGATCAGTTCGTAAAGAACTGCTAGGCTGTCTCTGTGGCAGGTAGTCACAGAAAAATGTACTAGACCTTTCGTCACTATTCTACCTGCTGCGGATATGTCCATGAATAATAGTAGTGATTGGTCTAGCCACTGCACAGTCATTGCACAAAGTCTGTTCTTCGCATTGAGATTAACCTCCATTGTGTTGTGTGGCACTATCAACCTGCTAAATGGGACAGACTTCGAACAGGTGTGGCAGCTCTGGGCTGGGCATCCATGAGGCACTGTGAGTCATAAACAGTAGCAGGATCATACTCAACCTCAATCTGTGGCCTCACGGCTTACCACATTCCTGACTCTACCATGACCATCAAACTGGGAGATCAATCCTGATTTCAAATGTACAAACTTATGAATCAAGAGGAAGAATAAGCTGACAATCCCTCAGGTTTGCTCCGCTATTCAGTAAGATCAAAGCTGATCTGATTGGAACCTCAAACCCAAATTGCTGCCTATCCCTGATAACCATACACCAGTTGTCTAACAGAATAATATATATCTTTCTTTAAAATATTCAAGAATGCTGCTTTCACTACATTTTCTCAACTTTAAATACACGACCCCGAGTTTTAAAAATGACCCCTAGTTTTAGATTCTTCCATAAGAGAAAATATTTTCTCCATATCTACCCTGTCAAGATCTTCCAGGATTTGATATGCTTCAATCAAGTCACTGTTTACTCTTCTAAACTCTACAGAATAAAACTCCACTTGTCCAAACTCTCTTCATAATCTAAACTGCCCATTTCAATATCAGTCCAGTAAACCTTCTCTGAACTGTCTCCAATACACTTATATCCCTCAGTAAATAAAGTGACCAATAGTGTACGTAATATTCCAAACATAGAACTCACAATTGCTGTATACCTATAGCCATCAGAAGTCGGAGCAGGGGTATGTCAATTGGCCCCTCAAGACTGTTTCACCATTCAATAGGATTACGGCTGATCCTACATTCCTCTTGTCCACTTCCCTGCCTTTTCCCTGTAACTATTGATTCCCTTACTGATCAAAAATCTATCTATCTCCACCTTAAATATACGCAAGGACTCTGTTGCAAGGAGTTCCAAAGACTCTCAAGCCTCTGACAGAAGAAATTCCTTGCATTTCAATCTTTAACTGGAGTCCCTTTGTTCTGAGACCCTCTAGTCCTAAGTTCTCCCATGAGAGGAAACATCTGGTCATGTTTCTTAAGAATCCAATATGTTTCAATGACATCACCTCAAATTCTTTTAAACTCTAGAGAGGAGATTCCCAACTTTAGTGTTTACTCCTAAGACAATCCCTCCATACCAGGAATCCTCCTGCTGACCCGTCTCTGAATTGCCCACCAGTGAAAAAATATACTTCTTTAAATAAGGAGATGAATACTTCTCACCGAATTCCAAATGTGACTTCTCCAACAATTTGCAGCAAGACTTCCCTACTCTTATACTCCAATTCCTTTGAAATAAAGACCGACATCCCATTAGCCTTCCTACTTAACTGCTGTACTTGTGTGCTAGCTTTCTGTGTTTCATGCACAAATACCCCTAAGACCTGTCTGAGGTATTTCTCCATTTAAATAATATTCTGTTCTTTTGGGCTCCCTTCCAAAATGAACAACACCACATTTTCCTGCATTATACTAGGCCAACTTTTTTGCCTACTTACTTAGCCAATTAATATCTCTCTGTGAACTGTTTGTATTCCTCTCACAATTTGCCCTTCCACCTATTTTTGTGCCATCTGCAAATTTGGCTTTGGTACGGTTGCTTTCTTCCTCCGAGCCATAAATATATATTGTAAACAATTATGTTCTCGGATTGATCCCTGTGGAACCTCACTGGTTACAGGTTGCCAACTTGATAAAGAACTCTTAATCCCCACTGGCAACTTCCCACCTGTTAGCCAATTCTCCATCCATGCCTGTATAAGTGAAATATAATCTCCCTAGTTTTATATTCAATGTCACTCACGGTAAATGATGACATTCTGTTAGCTTTCCTAATTATATGCTGTGCCTGTTGTAATTCATAAATGAAAACACCTAGATCTCTACATTTATCTGAGTGCTGCAACCTCTCGGAAGTAGCAGGAATGGCAGATGCTGGAGTCAGAGTCAACACAGTGTGGAGCTGGAGGAGCACAGCAGGTCAGGCAGCAACAGAGGAAGAGGAAAGTTGACATTTCATGTTGAGGCCCTTCAACAGGACTGGGGAGGTGATATGTGGATGCAGGTAGGGGGTATTGGGAATTGGCCAGTGGGACGGCTGGGATGGATAGGTGAGAAAGAAGATGGACATTTTGTGTCAGGTCAAGGAGGTGGGGATGAGAGGGAGGGTTGGACAAAGGATGAGGTCAGGGATGGGGCTATTTTAAAACTGGTGAGTTCTATGTTCAGTCCATCAAGCTGTTGGCTCCCGAGTTGGAATATGAGATGCTGTTCCGCCAGTTTGTGGGTGATTTCGTTGTGGCACTGGAGGAGGCCCAGGATGGACATGTCACCCAGGGAGTGGGAGGGGAGCTAAAATGGTTGGCAACCAGAAAGTGTTGTTGATTATAGGGTACAGAGCTCATTGGTCACTGAGTCTGCGCTTGGTCTCACCATGTAGGAGAGGCCACATCCAGCACAACAGAGACAGTAGACCAAGTTGCACGGTGTTCAGGTGAACCCCTGTTGGATTTGGAAAGTTTGCCTTGGGCTTTGGATGGAAATGAGAGGGGAGGTGTAGGGGCAGATGTAGCACCTCCTGTGGTTGCAGGGAAAGGTGCTGGGTGTGGTGGGGTTAGTGTAGACTGGACGAGAGAGTGAGTAGTCCCTGCAAAGGGCATATGGGGTGGGGAGGGAAATATCTGTTTGGTGGTGGGGGCGGATTGTAGGTGGCGGAAGTGGCGGAAAATGATGCGCTGGATGCGAAGGTTGGTGGGGTGCTATGTGAGGGCAAGGGGGATTCGGTACTCATTTTAGTTGGGAAGGTATTTGAGGGCAGAAGAGCAGGAAATGCAAGAGATCCAGTTGAGGGCATTTTGGATCAATTAAGGGGGGGAAATTGTAGTCTTTGAAGTAGGAGGACATCTGGGATGTCCGAGAGTAGAATGTCCCCTCTTGGGAGTAGATGTGGCAGTGGTGGAGAAATTGAAAGTAAGGGATCGAATTCTTGCAGGAAGGTGGGTGAGAGGAGATGTAGTCCGAGGGGTTGGTGGGCTTGAAATAGGTGTCGTTGTTGAGGCGGTTATCGGAGATGGAGGCGGAGAGGTCCAGGAAAGGAGGGGAAGGTATCAGAGATGGTCCAGGTAAACCTGCAGTTGGGGTGAAAGGTATTGGTAAAGATGATGAACTGTTCAAACAACGCATTGGAGTACGAGGCAGCGCTAACACAGTCAGCAATGTAGTGGAGGAAAAAGCATGGGAAATGCTGGTGCTGTGACAGTTACTGGAGATGGAGATGGAGAAATCCAGGCTAAGCTGATGCTGACTCTACTACCAAGGAGATATTTCCCTCCCCACCTGTGTCTGCCCTTTGTAGGGACCGCTCACTTCGTGACTCCCTCGTCCACTCCACACTCCCCACTATCCCCACCAGCACCGGCACCTTTCCCTGCAACCGCAGGAGGTGCTACACCTGCTCCCATACCTCACCCCTCACCTCCATCTGAGGCCCAAGACAAAATTTCTATATCTGACAGGGGTTCACCTGTACATCCTCCAACTAGGTCTACTGTATTTATCACTCCCAATGTGGCCTCCTCTATATTGATGAGACCAAACGCAGACTCAATGGCCAATTCATGGAACATCTTCACTCTGTACACTATAATCAACAACACATTCTAGTTGCCAACTATTTTAACTCCCCCTCCCACTCCCTGGGTGACATGTCCATCCTGGTCCTCCTCCAGTGCCACAAGGATGCCACATGCAAACTGGAGGAACAACACCTCATATGCTGACTCGGGAGCCCACTGCCCAATGGCCTAAACATAGAATTCACCAGTTTTAAAATATCCCCACCCCTGGCCTCATGCATGTCCAACCCTCCCTTTCATTCCCCCTTTTTGACATGACACAACCGATCCATCTTTTTCCAGACCTATCCGTCCCACCCTCCCCACTGACCAATCCTCACTACATCCCACCTGCACCCACCTATTGCCATCTCAACTAACCACCCCCAGCCCTACCTCTCCTCCATCTGTTTATTTCCCAGCTGCCTTCCCCCTCCCCAGTCCTGATGAGGAGTCCTGATCCAAAACGTTGACTCTCCTGCTCCTCTGATGTTGCCTGACCTGCCGTGTTCCTCCAGTTCCACACCGTGTTGATTCTGCAACCTCTCACTATTTAGGTAAGATTCTTATTTTTTAATCTTCCTACTAAAATGGACATTTTCACATTTTCCAAATTATACTCCATTTACTACATCTTTGCTAACTCACTTAACCTAGCAATACCGATTTGCAGCCTCTTTTTGCCCTCTTCACAACTTAGTCTCCTTTATGTCCTTGTGTAATCAGCAAATTCCTTCCATTTCTTTACAAAAGTGATATATTAAACTATAAGTATTGATGTCCCAACAACAATCCCTGTAGCACACTACTCGTTCATCTTTCTAACTTGAGAAGCACCCATTTATGCTTCATCTATGACGTGGAGGTGCTGGTGTTGGACTGGGGTGGACAGGGTCAGAAATCACACGACACCAGGTTATAGTCCGGAGGGAGGAGGGTAACTTCTTCAGGTTAGGCATCCCTGGAAGAGGCTTCGCAGTGAGGTCTATTTGAAAACACAAGTTTTTGGAACCTCAACCCTTCTCCAGGTGTAAGTAAGAGAGACAGTATCAGACACAGATGTTATAATTAAAGCATCAAAGGATCACATCACTGATGAGGATGGACTAAACAAATCTAAGCTGCTGTTAAATCCTTAATCAGTTAGAAGGATTTAATTGATTAATATGTATATGTAAATCCCCGAACCCCTTTGAAGTAACTATCCTGAGAGAGCTAAAGGTTTTATCAGTGCAAAGAAGAGGTGACATTTTAAGCCAGACAATGCATGTTAGGTGTGAGGCCTTGTTTAGAAGCTGTTTGTGTTTTGGTTTGTAGTCAGACTGGTTTTATTTCTAAAGTAGAAATTTATAAAATGCCATATTGACTGACTGTCGATAAATCATGTGTTTTTGAACAAAATAGAATGTATCTCCAAATACAAATTCCCTCCATAGATTCACACGTGTGTGTGTTGGTGTGTGCGTGTGTGTGAGAGAGAGAGAGAGAGAGAATATGTATGTATGTGAGAATGAGAGTGTGTATGTTTGTTTCTACGTGAGAATGAGTGTATGTGTGTGTGTGAGAGAGAGGAAGTGTGTGTGTGCACGCGCGTGTGTGTGTGTGTGTGTGTGTGTGTGTGTGTGTGTGTGTGTGTGCACATGTGTCTGAGAGAGGGGGGGGTAAGAGGGAATGTATGTATGTCAGAATGAGAATGTATATGTTTGTTTCTATGTGAGAATGTGTGTGTGTGTGTGTGTGTCTGTGTGAGAGAGAGAGAGACAGAGACAGTGTGTGTATCAGAGAGGGTTTGTGTGAGAGTGCGTGTGAGTGAGGTTGGGGAGAAAGACTGTGCATGTGGGGGGGGGTCACCTGTAGTGCAACATGAACCCAAGATCCCAGTTGAGGCCGTCCTCATGGGTACCGAACCTAGCTATCAGCCTCTGCTCGGAGATTCTGCATTGTCACGTATCCCAAAATCCACCTTGAAGTGTGTTTACCTGAAGATCCAAACTGAAGTATTCCCACACTGGGAGGGAACATCCCTGTCTGGTGATTGTTGCACAGTGTCCATTCATTCGCTGTCATAACATCTGCATGGTTTGGCCAATGTGCCATGCCTCGGGCATACTTGCCTGCAGCATATGAGATATGCAATGCTGGCCGAGTCACATGAGTATCTGCTGTGCACAAGATGGGTGGTGTTTCCATGTGTGACGATAGTGTCTGTGTCAATGATCTGACATGTCATGCAGAGGTTGCCATAGCACAGTTGTATGATGTTGTCATTGATGTTGTCCTAAAGGCTGGGTAGTTTGCTGTGAACAAAAGTCTGTTTAAGGTTTGGCGGTTGTTCGAAGGCGAGAAGTGGAGGTGTGGGGAAGATCTTGGTGAGGTGCTCATTGTCATCGATAACGTCTTGAAGGTTGCAAAGAACATGGTGTAGTTTCTCCGTTCCTGGGAAGTACTGGACAACAAAGGGCACCCTATTGGACATGTCCCATGTTTGTTTTCCGAGGAGGTCATTACTATTTTTCACTGTGGCACATCAGAACTGGTGATCAATGAGTTGAGCATTGTATCCTGTTCCTTTAAGGCCGTCCTTCATTGCTTCCTGTTATCCCACCAATCTTCTTTCCTTGTCATTATGCTATCCCCTACATAATGAGATTTTATATTCTCCAATAAAATTTCCTGTGGCACCTTGTCAAAAGGAAATCTAAGTAAAAGATATTCACTGGTTCCCCTTTATCCATAGCACATATTACCTCCTCAAAGTACTCCAATGGATTGGTCAAACATGCTTTACCTTTCACAAAACCATGTTAACTTTGCCTGATCACCTTGAACTTATCCTGTGATGTAACTTTCCTCACAATAGTTTCTAATAATTTCCTTATGAAATATATTAAACTAATTGTAGTTTCCCTTCTGTCTCTCTCTTGTTTTGAGTAGTTGAATGACTTTGACAATCTTCTAATTTAATGAGGTTGTCCCTGAACCATCGGAGTTTTGGCAAATTAAAACAAATACATCAATTATCTCACTAGCCACTTTTAAGTCCCTGGGATGAAATCTATCAGGACAAAGCACTTGTCAGCTCTCAACTCCAATAATTTACTCAGTTCCCCAAATCTGGGGATTATAATTTTCCAGAGTATCTCCTTTCCTTTCATTTCCTGATGTATTGCTGCATTGAAGATGTTACTTGTAACCTTGATAATGAATACTGGTACAAAATTTCTGTTCAGTTCATCTGTGATTTCTTTATTTTCCATTGTTCATACTAAAAACTCAATTTATTAACTCTTCTTCAAATATTTAGAGAAATTCTTACGATCTTTTATTGGTTTCTGAACAACTTTCTCAAAGTCTTTAATTTTTGTGACCTTAAACGTTACTAAAAGGAAACTAAAAGTTGAAGCTTCCATCTTGTATTCATCAGAACTAGTATGCAAGTCTAGAGAATAGAGACACTGTTTTATACAAAATGAGAAAAGGGTGCTGATTGTTTGAGCCATAATTGGCAGGGAGATACTTCAAGAACAGTTCATAGTCAAGATTATTTTTCAGACCAGGCATTCAGACAGTGAGTTGCCATAGGGATGCAGCAGAGTTTGGCTGTCTCCATGACCGCTGTTTTTGAAAAAAAAAAGGTGTAATGTATGTATAAATTCCATTTTGAAAAGAAAAGAACTGTGGATGCTGAAGTCAGAAACAAAATCAGAAAATGATGGAAAAACTCAGCAAGCAGTGTTAATTGTTTGGATCCAGGGACACTTTTCAGAACTGTCTCTAGCTACAAATTCCATTTGTCTAATTATACCAGAATCCTGAGTACTTACATATGTGGCCTTTTAAATGCATAAATGCATCATTACTTGCTGATCTTAAAGTGGATTCAGGTGTAACTGTTAGCCCAGACCGAATTAATTAATAAATTATTTGCAACTGCAGAATCACATTGAAAGATGGATATACTTCTCTGAGGCTTGCAATCATGGGTTGGTTAAGCATGAGCAGTCTGAAACCCTGGTCCAATTCCCTCTTCAATGCTATACCTATTCTGTGCACATGAGCAGAGCAGATTCTATGCATGGCACAATGGCATACAGGTCTGGAATTGTGTGCACCCACGTTTTCAAGTGAGAATGCATAGTTGGCCCACATTCTCATTGTCAGCAAACACTGACTTGTTTGAATTTTAAACCAGGCAGGGAGACTCTGATCAGTCAAAGCACTGGCCATAGAAATGAACCAGAGAGTGGCAGTCACCCAGTTTGATTGGTTGAAACAAGTGTGGTGTGTGTTCACGTTCATTCTGTCTGCAAAAGACTGGGCTCTGTGAATTAATATCACAAGTTGCGCAATGACATCCTCTCTGTACTCTCTACTACATTTAAGTGAGAGTCAACATTTTGCAGTGACATCCGCAGAATGTGTAAACACTTGAGCACATCAGTTCAATCCTGTTGAAAGTCCCACTCCCACACAAGTGCTCCATACAATTCCAGATTGGCTATCTGTGTAATTTTTCACACACTCTGGATTATTAAGCAAATGTTGTCCAAACATGGAATTACATCTAATTTTGGCACTGTGCTGTGAGTTTTTCAGGTGCTGGATGTTCTACAAGTTTCAGGAAAACAACGAATGGAAGGGGAAACTGCCAGAGTGAAAATTCTTAAAAGCTTTCTTTCATGGCCCTTGTATTAACCTGGAAATGCAATGTCTCTCCAGTTTCTCACCCCTATTATTGACGTGAGATGCTGCCTGCAGCTTAATTTACTTTTAAAAAAACATTGTAGCTAAACTGATTTTGCCTTCATTTTAAGGCCATAAATATGTGCACACATTCTGAAAGGAGTCACTTGATAGCCATTACGTGTGGAATTATCACATTTACAGTCTCAGAGTGCTGAAGCCAATTATTGCACCAAACATGCCTTTCCAGATGCAGTACCATTATCCATTGAGTCACAGAAGTCATATATCTGTGTATGTTTCTTTTCTTATGCACTAAATTGCAGGACAGCTTATTAAGTGATAAATACTGATGCAGTCAGCTGACAGGAGTGGGACTTTCAACAGTATCGAACTGATGTGCTCAAGTGTTTACACGTTCTGCGGATGTCACTGCAAAATGTTGACTCTCACTTAAATGTAGTAGAGAGTATAGATAGGATGTCATTGTGCTACTTTTATATGTGTGCATGTACATATATTTAAAAAGTCACAGAAAAGATAAGTTGATGTGAGAACCATAGTGACATACCCACTGCATATAAATGCACAGATGGTGAATTAGGATTAAATTTACGGGGTACTGTCACAGCACAGATGATAAATTGTCAGATTCTGTCACAGAGCCGGTTCCAAGAGGAGCTTTTCACGCTCTGCTTTGGCTCATTTCCACTGAGTACCCAAAAGAAATCAAAAAATAAAACAGAAGTGATCAAGCTGTTTATGCTGTTAACAGCTTATTTGCCTACAATGAAATCACTGTCAGCTTCAAATCTTTCAGAGGGCAAGCTTGGTGGTCAGTCAGTAAGTCTGCTGCCAAAGTACCGCTGGACCATTCCAACTATTAAGTTCAGAAGAGTTTGCCTGATTTCATCTCAGTTAGCTATTAGTGGCCCCAGCAACCCTGAGCTGAGGAGGGGGAAAAATATACTAAAAGTCAGCCAGGTCTCTTGTTCCTATTTAGAGTCCTAATGCTGGAAAATTCATACCAGTCGGTGTGGAAAGGGAAGAGCTTGGTGTCAGTGTCATTAATTTGGATTTCATTGCTGAATGGAGTCATAGAAACTTACAGTATAGCCACTGAGTTGAACAAACCTGCTGGAGTTCATTGGAAGAGGTAGCCAAGCCCCTAATTCCCTACTGCCCTGTAATGTTTTTTTGTTGAAATAGACTAAAAAAAATTCATGGGATTTGAGTGCAGGCAGGACCAGCATTTGTTGCCCTTTTTACAAGTTGCCCACGAGAAACATGTGGTCAGCTGCCTTCTTGAACAACTTCAGTCCATGAGGTGCCTGTGCTCAATTCCCTTTTGAGAGTTTGCTGTAAGTCCAATCTCACCACACTTTCAGACACTCCAAGTCAGATACCTGTTGCCTGTTAAAGGCAAAAGCACACCACATTGTTAAACCATGGTATTCAAGCCAAGTGAATATTAAAGTTTGCTTACAGACAAGTTAGTTATATGGCAGCAGAAACATTCTGGGTTTTGCAGTGTATAATCAAATAGCTTGCTGTCATTTACTGTTAAAGTTCACATCTGATCATAAATTAGATTCCAGATGATGGCTAGAGTCCATATAACTGTAATGAAGCATGATTAACTGCTTTCAGGAGAGAAACAAATGTTGTGAAACCAATTGAAATTCATCTCAGATATGACTTCACCAGCCCAGGTCATGAGCAATAAATTATTCAACATAATATAGAATACAGTATAACCATGGAAATACTTTCATACTATTACTTCAGCAGCAAGAGTAATTAAAGGTTATTTATGACTAAGAATCTGATTTATCTACGCATCAGCTTTTGCTCAGTGGTAACCTTCTTCCTTCTGAATCAGTGAGGTTGTGTATTCAAGTCCTACTTGAGGGAATTGTGGCACATAATCTACTTGATATTTTAATGTAGTCCAGAGTAAGTGTTTCAATGTTGGAAATGCCAAATTTTGGATGTGATAGAGAGCTGAGTCCTCATATGCCTTCTTAGATTGACGTTCAGATTTCCTGTCATTATTCAAAGAAATACAGGGGCATTGATCTGCAAACTTGCATTCAACACCACCCAAACAGATTATCTTGTCACATATTTCATTGCTGCTTGTGAGATTTTTCTTCATTTAAAAATGGCTGTAGTTTTTCTGACTGGATTACACCTGAGAAATTGTTGATTTGTTGTAAAGGCACCCTGAGGTCCCAGAGGGTGCTGTATAAGTTCTCATCTTCACTCCTTTTGACATGAGGTTCTGTTCTCATCTTCTGTTACTCAACAACAACAATTCAAAACAAACTCAAATTATGTGAAAACATGATGAGCCATATTTACATTCAGATACTTAATTCAGTCCTGTAAAATCCATTTTAGAAGAGTCAATCATTCATTCATTTTACTCTTAATTTTCTAACGTCATTATAAAATCTTACTTAATGCATTTTTCTCTGATCCGTAAGTAATGTGACCTCTTGCAACATTTGGCAATGGCATTGGAAGGTATTGAGCAAGAGAGCTGAGTAGTTCCATCTCAGTCAGGTACCTTACAGCCTGTTCCACCATGACTGGAGCCCAGGCCTCCACCAGAAATGGGCCTTTGGTGGAAGGATGGTTGATGGGATGTGAGAGCAGATAGATAGAAGATTCCACACTAAATGTTTCGCACAGGTTTTGTTTCATGTATGTGCTATGAATAGTTGCTTGTTTATCAAATAGACAAATGAAAAAGTATTGTCCTCCAAGCCTGTGCTGACCATCATACCCGAAGTAATCTAAAAACAAATCAGCTATTTTTTGATCAGTATCCCTCTTAACCCTCCCTATTCATGTACCCATCTAGGTGCCTCTTAAATGTTTTCAATGTGCCTGCTTCCACCATCTCTTCTGGTAGCGCATTCCAAGCTGCTATCACTATCTGAACAAACGACGTCCCTTGCACGTCTCCCCTTAAACTTATACCCTCTGACATTGAACCTTTAGCTCTGGGAAAAGCCTCTGACTATCCACCCTATCTATACCTCTCATAATTTTGTTGACATCTATCAGGCCTCCTCTCAGCCACCATCATTAATTTTCCTTCTTTTTCATCATGACCTAATGCCAGTGCAATGAAGAATCCCTGCTTCATGATCTTTGGGCTTTAGTGTGTTCAAGTCTCATGTTACAACTGGTTTTTCATTCACAGATTGTGGGCAGTTTCAGGATTCTGACCCAGTGACACTGAAGGAACAACAATGTATTTCTAAGTCCGGATGGCGAGTGGCGCATAGGGGATTATGAAGGTGGTGGGTGTTCTCATGTATCTGCTGCCCTAGACCTTCTAGGTCAAAGTGGGTGTGGGCTTAGAAGGTATTATCCAAGGAGTCTTGGTGAATTTCTGCAGCGCATTTTGTAGATAGTAAGTTGTGGCGGTGTTGGACTAGGGTGGACAAAGTCAGAAATCACCCAATGCCAGGTTATTTTTCAATGGGTTTATTTGTAAACACAAGCTTTTGTAGCCTTGGTCCTCCTTCAGGTGTTAGTGAGAGACACAGAATCAGACACAGAATTTATAGGTAAAAGATCAAATGGTCACATCATTGATGAGGATGTATGAAACAAAACAAAGATGATGTTAAATCTTTATTCATTGAGAAGGTTTTACTTGATTAATATGTATATGTAAATTCCTGAATATCTTTCAAGTCACTGTCCTGAGAGAATTAAAGGTTTTTTCAGTATAAAGAAGAGGTGATATTTTAGGTCAGACAATGCATGTTAGGTGTGAGACCTTGTTTGGAATCAGTTTATGTTTTGGTTTGGAGTCAGATTGGTTACATTTCTAAAGTAGGAATTTATAAAACGCCGCATTGACTGACTGAGAGTTAAACTCTACACTTTAGTTTCCAAACTGTGTTGAGGACAACTTTATTACACTCTACCTAGCCACATCATGTTTAATGAATATAAGTTCCCAAGGAAAGTCTGAATTCTTTACCCCCAGCAAGGCATGGGAGTTCTGTTGTGAGTTTGTTCCACAGCCAGTGTAAAGATGTTCTTTCCTTTAACATGCTATTGAATCCAAATAGTGACAGGGTGTTGTCATTCCTTTTTACTACTAGTGATTTCAGACATGATTTCAGACAGTGGTTAACACTACTGCCTCATTGTGCTGGGGATCTGGGTTGAATTCTGGCCTTGTAGTTTGTGTGTTCTCTTCATGTCTGCGTGGATTTCTTCCGGGTGCTCCGTTTTCCTCCCACGGTCCAAATATGTGCAGGTTAGGTGAATTGGTCATGCCAAATTGTCAGTATTGCCCAGGGATGTGCAGGCTAGGTGGCTTAGCTATAGTAAATGTGGAGTTACATGGCTCAGTAGGAGCCTGTGACTGGATGGGATTCTCTTTGCTGTGTCAGTGTAGATCAATGAGCCAAATGGCCTCTGTCTGCACAGTTCGGGGTTCAATAAATCACCCCATGTATTGACTGGATGGAAGTTCTCCCAGTGAATCCCCTGATTAGTACTTGCTGGTACAGGGCCTCTAATTTACTCAGGAGAAGAAAGCCTGAAAGTATCAACTTACAACTAAAGTTAAAACAATTAATAATAATAGTCACAGCTCTTGTTGAGATCCATCTCAAGAAATAGCTAGTATTATTCCAAAACTCTTTATTTTTGCAGGGTATGGATAAAGGCTTTAATCATAATTTTATGAATTTATTCTTACAGCACAGTATGATTTAACATGCTACAAAAATTGGTAAAAGCAGTGAATGATAAGAGGACAGTTAATGTAAATAAGCAAATCTGATCTCTAATTTGTTTCAACTAAAGAAATTCCAATCTGTTTAGCTCTTTCTGAATGTCTTCATCGCAGATCAACCATAATGATGTACTCTAATCCTGCAAACAAATTACCCAGCAATAACTCATTCTTGGGTGTTGTTCTCTGATCATTTTTTAATCATTAGCTTGCACTCACTGATGAAATACATATAACTCAATGTTATTTTCTAGTAATCTATTTGAAATTAATTGCATAATTATTTTGTGAAGGGAGCTTGCTGTGGTGTTACGACGTGGGAACATCAAGCTTAATGGAATCAACCTCTCTATCTCTGGATTTGCAACACAGTAAAATTGAAGCATTCAATGACCTTCAGAGTTGCCCAATTGTTCCTAACCAGACTTTGCAAAGTCAGATATCAGACACCAAGTTTACAGCATAAACAAAAATTAACAATTTATTATTAACACTATAACTTTAGGAGAGCAAAGATAATCTAATTAAAATTTACAACTTGAACCCAACCTTCTTTCATCATAACGCCAACTCACACACATAGACAGGCAAACAGATAGAGTAAAGGGGTAAATTAAAATAAAGAATTGTAATTTACCAGTTAATCAATTTCATGATGGATACCAGGCCTTTTGAAATCCTAGATTAGTAGGATTACTCACAGGAAAGTAAACTGTATGTTCTCCTTGAATTCTGAAGTCTCTGATTCATGCAGGTACCTTTCAGCAGTCTCTGGGGAACATTCGCTTATTCATTATAAACTGGTATTCTTTTCTCAGAGCTTTCACTAATTCTGAGGAGTAACTAAATACCAACCAAAGCTTCATCCAGCAGCTTTCGCAGCCACATTGCCGATTGCCGAACAAATACTAGTTCAACATATAGTTACCCTTTGTCAACCTTTTCTTTGTTTGACTTGTATGCACTGGCATCCCTGTGGTTACTCCTCGTAACATTCAAGCATATGCTAGTCCTTGAGTATAATGCATCTAAGGTGCTGAAATGTCTGCAGTGCTCTTAGAACAATAACCAACCTGCAGTAAACCTTCCAGGCCAATTCTCATGCACAAATGTCAGCTTTTTTTCTTTCCCTTTTTTTTGAAACAAACAAGTAGCTGCTCAAAATCCAAAGGTCAACTCTTAGCTTCAGTTTATTGTTCCAAACCAAAAATAAGGAAAATAAAGGAAAGCAGTGTTGGTTCCAAAATTAATAATGGCTTGGAACTCCAAAATACTGTTGGTGTTTTTAATACAGGTTGACTACAGAAACAAAAGAAGTGTCAGAGGAGATGGTGGATGCTGGTACAATTTAATTTAAAAGGTGTTTAGATGGGTACATGAATAGGAAGTGTTGAGAGAGATATGGGCCAAATGCTGGCAACTGGGACTAGATCAGTTGAGGATAACCAGTTGACATTGACAAGTTGGACTGAAGGATTTGTGTCTGTGCTGTACATCTCTATGAATCTGCATAAGTTCAGTGGCTGGCTGGAAGAGTTATGTTTGAGACCAAAGCAATGTAATATCTAAAAAGAAACTTCAGGGACAGAGTTCATTTTGTCTGAGAGAAAAGTAAGCACAGGAGGAAGGACCCTTTTTAAACTTGATTGCAACCAAACAAGGTATTGGGTGAATAAATAAGGGGAGCACGTTCATTTCTCTTTACCCTGGAGCTTAACAGTTTGGTGTACCCCACCTGGGACCAGCACAAACTGAAGATGCTGGCCCAGGATCTGGTCATAGCAAACTCAACCAACCCACTGCTTTTTAGTTAGCTTTCAACCCACATACAATATACCATCAGTTTCATCTCCACATAAAAACATCACAGACACTGGCAATACAAGTCAGTTTATTTATCATTAGGAATAATACACACAAATATAAACTGTTTGAGAAAGAATTAAAGCAATTTGACCTTGGATTAGGTGATAATGGAAATAAATGAGCTTTATTTTTATGGCTTATTATTTCCTTCTTCCAGCATCTTTCCCCCAGCTTACATGAAGGCATCAACACTTATGTGAAACATCTCCATACATTTCATATGTACCTTGCTGATTTTGCTGTTCCTACAACAACGAGTACCGGTGAGATAGAATTATAGAATCCTTACAGTGCGGAAATAGGCCCTTTGGCCCAACAAGTCCACACTGGCCCTCAGAGTATCCCACCTAGACCCATTCCCCCTATGAACCAACTAAACCACATATTGCTGAACACTATAGGCAACTTAGCATGGCTAAACCACCGAATCTGCACATCTTTGGACTGTGGGAGCAAACCAGAGCACCCAGAGGAAACCCACACAGACACAGGGAGAATGTGCAAACTCCGCACAGACAGTCACCCGAGGGTGGAATCAAACCTAGGTTCCTGGCGCTGTGAGGCAGCAGTGCTAACCACTGAGCCATTATGCTGCCCAATATTTGATATTTGATCTTAATCTGTCCCAATGTCTACATTGGTGTTTTGCGGCATTTCAGCTCAGGAGCTTCAACCTAGCTAACTTTTCCTCACCATGTGCCCAGAGTGAGAACTATTATGTGTCTTCTAACATCACTCCACTGATGCCAGTTCACTCAATTGGAGTAAGATTCAAATCTGAGATCCTTGTTGCCTGTTTAGCTCAGTGATATGTGAGATATGTACTTGTTACACAAGCCATGGGGAAGCTTGAGATGTTTTCTCTTGATCAATCCGACCTGTTAAATTAGACTATTCTGTTAATTCTGCTATAGGCTGAGGGACTTGGGTCTGTTCTCATTGGAGAGAAGGAGGTTAAGACGGGATTTAATAAAGACATACAAGATGATCAGAGGATTAGATAGGGTGGACAGTGAGAGTCTTTTTCCGAGGATAATGACTTCAGCTTGTACAAAGGGGTGTAGCTACAAATTGAGGGGTGATAGATTTAAGACAGATGTCAGAGGCAGGATCTTTACTCAGAGAGTGGTAAGGGTGTGGAACGCCCTGCCTGCCAATGTAGTTAACTCAGCCACATTCGGGGCATTTAAACAATCCTTGGATAAGCATATGGATGATAATGGGATAGTGTGGGGGAAGGGCTTAGATTAGTTCACAGGTCAGCGCAACATCGAGGGCTGACGGGCCTGTTCTGCGCTGTATTGTTCTATGTTCTATGTTAATGTATTTGTACCTAAGTAAGTCAAACTGCTGAAAAAATACCCAGGTTTCACATTGGAAAAGATCTAAGTAACTGGAGGATAGAGAAGTGGCGCACAAACACAAAGTATTTAGAGAGTTTTGAGAAGAATATTATCATATTGGTGGTAACTTCTTCTACATACAGCACTGTAATTGTGCCTCTCAAATGACCTGAGTGCATCTGAATCTGTTAACGCACTGCCCCCCCACTCACAGTCATTCAGTTTTGAAAGCCTGTTGAGGCCTCTCAGAATGACAGTGCCAAATCAATGCCAGTATGTGCCAAATCTGAGGCACTACGATGTTAAACAAAGGGTATTCATTTTGCCTCAGCCCCTGAAAGTCATCAAAAAGCCATCTGTCTGGCCCAGATTCAAAGCCTATTTCCTGGAAGGGAAAGGCATTATGATTGGATGCAGGACTACCAAGTCCCTAATGAAAATTAATGTTAAAACAGTACAAGCCAATTAAGTGTGTTCACTTTTGACATGGTTTAGTGCATGGGGGTAGACAAAGAGTTAGTATAAATAAACCTCACCTCTGATGAAAGAAAACATTGTTTCATTATTGAGTCACAAGTGAGTTTTCATCACTCAACCCCTTGAGCGGAAATAAAAATGTTTTGTAACTTTTAAGCAATTTTGTTTCCCTTTCTCTTTCCCTCCACATTCCCTCTCTTCTGAAACCATTAACTCATGGTGGAGCATGGTTTTAAAGGTACTAGTACATAATCCAAGCACAAGAGCAAAGACAACATTACAGATGAGGAAGATGCTGTATGCAGCTGGCCTTCAAATTCACACGCACTTCCTATGCATATACACACATACATCCACACATAGTTCATTGACACACAAACACAAACAGGCAAATTACACACAGAAACATAGATTGTGTACATATACACATGTCTGAGGTACACATGCACATAGAGTGTACACAACCACCAGTCACAAGGATGAAGTTGTCATACCTCCAAGGGTGACCTGTCAACTCAAGTGGAATCAGAAGCTGAACTAAATCCTTTCTGGGATAAGGGTCTAGGCCCGAAACGTCAGCTTTTGTGCTCCTGAGATGCTGCTTGGCCTGCTGTGTTCATCCAGCCTCACATTTTATTATCTTAAATCCTTTCTGGGTCTGAATTGCTTAGGATATTTATCGACAAATACAACAAAGGAATATTGAGTTCCTACAGCATTTCTTGTTCCTGGAGAAGTAATTTTAGAATTCTTTTAAAATTAGGTAGTTCTCGAGGTGTTAGTTTTTTTTCTAGATAATTTAACAGTACATATCATTTGTCCACCTTATAATGCTTACCATCATTTTTCTTGGTCAATTGAGAACTTAGAATTTAAAATCTATGGCAAAAAGGAGACAAGTTGTCAAAGAATTTTACCTTTTACTCATCAGGACAGGCCTAAGACTTTTACATTTTTAAGGGAAGACAATCATATCACATGAAAACCAAGGTGCTGATAGATTAACCACTGAAAACTGATTGGTTAAGACATTGGCATGGATAATTGACCAAGGAACAGTAACCACAAAGTTGTTTTTTAAATTCAAAAGTGACAAGTCAACTCTGTTTGAGATGTGCCGTGGGAAATGCACTAGCATCCCAAAGTTATTGTTTAATTGAACAGATACAATGCCTGGATAACACAGCATGGAGCGGGAGGAACACAGCAGACCAGGCAGCATCAGATTTCTGCAGAAGGGCCCTGACCCAAAATGTCAGCTTTCCTGCTCCTCTGATTCTGCCTGGCTTGCTGTGTTCCTCCAACTCGACGCTGTGTTATCTCAGACTCTAGCACCAGCAGTTCTTACTATCTCTATGCTTGGATAAGTAGCTTTTGCCCGCAGAAGACTTGGCAGTGTGTCTGAAGAAATGTAGCTTCTTGCAAGTGTCAGTGAGCTATATTGCTACACTGACATTGACTTTAACTCGTTTGTTAGAGTAATTCTTAACACACATGGAATAATTCAGTAAGTACTGTTGAAACATAGAATCACATCTAATATTTGATACTACCTTCCGAATTGCAAAGCCATGAACTTATTAAGTAGCCAACACATGCCTTTTTTCAAATATCGGAAGGGGTATGCATTTTGATCGGCTCCACCAGTTATTGGGACATGCAATCTACAAACATAGCCACAATGTGCACTGAATTCATATACCAAATTATTCTTAGTTGATGATGGCTTTTGAGTCAAAATATTAAAAGCACCTTGGGGCTTCCAAACATACCTCTTAATTTCAAATACAGAAATTGCTGGAAAAACCCAGCAGGTCTGGCAGCATCTGTGTAGAGAAATCAGAGCTAAAGTTTTGGGTCCAGTGGCCTTTCCTCAGAACTCCTGAGGAAGCGTCATGAGACCCTTCTGAGATCTGCTGAGCTTCTCCAGCAATTTCTGTTTTTGCTTCTGAAATCTAGCATCAAGTCCTTTCTGTTCTTCACCATTAATCTGCGTCTGATACGCAAGCCCCTGTAAGAAGCCCATGTAATCAGGCCAGCCCTGTGATCTACATAACCTATTGCATGCTACAAGCCTTGCTGGAAGAGGGAAACTTCAGTGTGATACATATTTTAGATACCTGAAAAGGGCCCCACATGCTGGGAGCATGAGTTCATTCTTTTGGCATCAGAAAACTGTCACAAGGTCAAGCGCCGCATCAATTGAATATATGAGAGCAGGGACCCAACTTTTCATCTGAATCTTGTATTGTGCTACAGCAGCTCCACGCTAAAGATGGAGCCTCAAGAAAAGTTTTGTAAAGAAAGAAAGAATTTCATTTATGAAGAGCCTTGTACAAAGCTTAAAGCACTTTACAGCAAATGAAGTATAGACAAGGTTGGTCGCTGTCAATGTGCAAATTGCAAGGCCTCAGCAAAAAAACCATGACATGATCATGTACTTTTTAGTGATTTTGATGAAAAATAAATTGCCGGGACATGGAGACAACTCCCTGGCTTTTCTTCAAAACTGAATATCCATAACCTTTGATAAGTACCTTGATTTATTCTCTCATCCAAAAACTTGCACCTCTAAGAGGACAACACTCTTTCAGTACAGCACATGGAATGTCACTGAGATTATTTGATTTGGTTTGATTTATTATTATTGTACATACCTATGTACAGTGAAAAGTTTTGTCTTGTGTGCAATGTCGGCAGATTTTATCAAACTAATTGCATAAGGGTAATAGAACAGAGTGAGGAATACAATGTTACGGCTGTAGAGAAAGTGCACAAAGAGTGAGGTCAACATTAAATTTGAAATTTGAGAGGTGCATTCAGAAGTCTAATGACAGTGGAGAAAGAGCGCTTTTTGTATTCATTGGCATGTACGTTTAAGCTTTTGTATCCTCTACCCAATAAAAGAGGTTGGAAGAGATTATAGTCAAGGTCAGAGGGATCTTTGATTATGTTGGCTGCCTTTCCAAAGCAGGAGGAAGTAAAGATGGAATCAGTTGTTTGAAGGTTAGCTTGTGTGATGGATTGGGTGGTCTTCACAACTTCCTGTAATTTCTTGTGGTCCTGGGCAGAACAGTTGCCATAACAAGCCGTGGAATGCTTTCTATGGTGCATCTGTAAAAATTGTCAAGTCTTTATGGACAAACCAAATTTCCTTAGCCTGCTCCCCCTTCCACTCATCCCCCAACCCCATTGGAAGAGGACCGACAAGATAACTCCAACTGGCCTCCTGCCAAAGCCCTTAATAAGATCCTTAAGGAATCGAGAAACAAAAAGCACTAGAAATTGTAGGTCTGGCATCATCTGTGGAGAAAGAAACAAGAGCTAATGTTCTGAATCAACATACTGTTCTGTAGTGATATGGATGTGCCAGTGTTAGACTGGGGTGGACATGGTCAGAAATGACACAACACCAGGTTATAGTCCAACAGGTTTATTCAAAAACACAAATTCTTGGAGCCTCGGTCCTTCATCAGGTATTAGTGAGAGAGGTAGTAACAGATATAGAATTTGTAAGTAAAAGATCAAAGGGTCACACCATTGATGAGGATGTGTGTGTGTGTGTGTGTGTGTGTGTGTGTGTGTGCGCGCGCATGTGTGTGTGTGTGTGTGAGAGAGAGAGGGGGAGGGAGAGAGTGAGAAAGAAAGAGAGGCAGTGTGTGTATGAGAGAGGATCTGTGTAAGTGTGTGTGTGTTTGTGTGAGTCAGTGCGTGAGACGGTATAGTGTGGTGTATCACCTGAAGTGCAACAAGAACCCAAGAGCCCAGGTGATCCCTCCCATTCAGGGAACTCTTAAGCGGCCAAGGACATTTGGCCTCAGATCTTCGGGTAAACATCCCCGAAGATAGACTCCGGGGTACACAACAACGCAGAGTCACCAAGCAGAGGCTGATAGCGAAGTCTGATACCCAGGCGGATGGCCTCAATCGGGATCTTGGGTTCTAACCTGTTGGACTATAACCTGGTGTTATGAGATTTCTGACACTGTTCTGCAGAACTGAAAGAGAGTAGAAATGTAATGAATTATGTTCCATCAAACGGTAGGGCTTCATTCTCCTCTTGTAGGTTGTCTGACTCCATATAATCTGTTCTGATGATATAACCTTTCACTACAACAGTTTTTCCATTCTTTTCAACCAATGACCCTCCCCGTTAACACCCCGATTGACAGGACATTCAACGCTGTCTGACCCATTTTCATAATCTTGCTCTTACATTTCCCCTCCCTCCCAGGTTGTCATAGTCCTCACCTTCCACCTCTACATTCAACTGACCATTTTCTGCTGTTTCCAGGTGCTAGTTTCCGAGTTTGCTACGTGAGAAAAATTGAGTGTGATAGCGTCATAGCGATGTACATTTCGGAAACACATCCTTCGACCCAACTCGTCCACGCCGACCAGATATTTAAATTAATTTAGTCCCATTTTCCAGCATTTGTAACAAATCCCTCCAAACCCTTCCTATTCATATACCCATCCAGATGCCTGTTAACTGTTGTAATTGTACCAGCCTCCACTATTTCTTCTGGCAGTTCATTCCGCACATGCACCATCTATATGCATGACCATTAAATTCCTTTTAAATATTTCCCCTCTCACCTTAAACCTAGGCCTTCGAGTTTTGGACTTCCCTATTGTAGGGAAAAGACCTTTACTATTCACTCAATCAATATCCCTCATGATTTTATAAACTTCTGTAAAGTTCACCCCCCAGCCTCTGTCCCATTACTTAATTATTTGCTTGTTCACATCACTATTACTGTTCACTGAAACATCTATTTGACTTGCTGCTGGATTGAAACTGACATTGGGAAAGGGGGAAACAGGGACACGGAGATTATTGGCCCACTGTGGACAACTTCCTTTGATGAGACACATTCTAGTATAGGATCTTCTGGTTTGGTCAGTAATCAGGCCCAGGAAGTTATGTTTTTGTTTGAAGCAGGTATCAGATTTCATAGCAAAGAAGTGAAGAGCCTCAGCCCTTACAAATGTCCAACAGATTTGAGGCTCCTACCGATTAAATGGATGAACATGATATCTGCAGGATGGTAAATCAAACTCTATAGCCAAGAGTGAGAAGTCTGCATTGCCTGCCAGGTATGGGGCTTCCGAACATTGCTCTATGTTGGAAAGTGCTGAAGGATCCAGTGGTCATGTCCCATGTCGGTACCAATGACATCGGTAGAACTAGGTAAGACAGACTGTTTAGGGAGCATGAACAGCCAGTTGTTAAATTAAAATGCAAAGCCTCAGATCTTGAAATAGCATGCTGAGCTACATGTGATAATGGGAACTGCAGATGTTGGAGAATCCATAGGGTCTAGCCCCGAAGCGTCAGCTTTTGTGCTCCTGAGATGTTGCTTGGCCTGCTGTGTTCATCCAGCTTCACACTTTGTTATGCTGAGCTACATGCTAGTTGGAGTAGGGTAAATAAGATTAGGGAGTTAAATGTATGGCTCAAAAGTTGGTGTGTGAGAATTCAAATTCAATTCATGAGGGACTGACATCAATACTAGGGAAACTGAGGTGCTGTACTATTGTCACTTTTTACATCTGAGTTATGCCAGGACTACTGTTCTGGTTAGTCATTTAACTAGGGTAACACTGAGGTTTGAAACTAAATCCTGGGGGTGGGAAATTACATAGAACATAGAACGATGTTGTGCCGTGGAATAATCCTAATCCAAAAATAAAATAACCGAACCTACATTCCCCTCAATTCACTGCTGTCCATGTGCATGTCCAGCAGTTGCTTACACGTCAGTAATGACTCTGCTTCCACGACTACCACTGGCAAAGTATTCCATGTGCTCACAGCTCTCTGGGTGAAGAACCTCTCCCTGACGTCTCCTTTATACCTTCCTCCTAACACCTTAAAACTATGACCCCTCGTGGCAGTCAATCCTGCCCTGGGGAAAAGTCTCTGGCTATCGACTCTATCCATGCCTCTCATTACCTTGTAAACCTCGATCAGGTCACCTCTCTTCCTCCTTCTCTCCAGAGAAAAAAGTCCGAGCTCAGTCAACCTCTCCTCATAAGACAAGCCCTCCAGTCCGGGCAGAGCATCCTGGTAAACCTCCTTTGCACCCTCTCCAAAGCCTCCACATCTTTCCTATAATAGGGCGACCAGAACTGGACACAATATTCCAAGTGTGGTCTCACCAGGGTTTTGTAGAGCTGCAGCATAACCTCGCGGCTCTTAAACTTGATCCCCCTGTTAATGAAAGCCAAAACACCATAAGCTTTCTTAACAACCTCATCCACTTGAGTGGCAACTTTGAGGGACCTATGCCCTTGAACACCAAGATCCCGCTGTTCCTCCACACTGCCGAGAATTCAGCCTTTAATCCCATATTCAGCATTTAAGTTCAACCAAAATGCATCACTTCGCATTTATCCAGGTTGAACTCCATCTGCCATTTCTCAGCCCAGTTCTGCATTCTGTCAATGTTTCGCTGAAGCCTGCGATACGATCAATGGCACCTCCAACCTTTGTGCCATCAGCAAACATACTAACCCACCCCTCAACCCCCTCATCCAAGTCATTTATAAAAATTACAAAGAGCAGAGGCCCAAGAACAGAGTCCTACGGGACACCACTCAGCACTGACCTCCAGGCAGAATACTTACCATCTACAACCACTCTCTGCCTCCTGTCAGCCAACCAATTCTGAATCCAGACAGCCAAATCACCCTGTATCCCATACCTCCTGACTTTATGAATGAGCCTGCCGTGGGGAACCTTATCAAATGCCTTGCTGAAGTCCATGTACACCACATCCACTGCTTGGCCCTCGTGAACCTGTCTCGTGACCACCTCAAAGAACTCAATAAGATTTGTGAGGAATGACCTGCCCCTCACAAAGCCATTCTGACTCCCTTTAATCACGCTATGCTTTTCCAAATAGTCATAAATCCTATCCCTCAGAATTCTTTCCAAAACCTTGCTGACCACAGACGTAAGACTGAAATTTGAGAAAATGTTGGAAATTGAACAGAGATTACACCAAGATTGTAAGGTTGTAATAAGGAAAATTCTGGTGAAGTTAGGTGGACAGACAGGTAGTACTGAGGAGGTGGGGAGGCTGCAGAAAGATTTAGACAGTTTTGGAGAGTGATCCAGGAAATGGCTGATGAAATTCAACGTTAGCAAATGCAAGGTATGGAATGGTAGGTTTATTGTATGATGAACAGCCAAGGATCCTGGGATTGTACTCATTAGAGTTTAGAAGGCTGAGGGGAGATCTAATAGAAACTTACAAGATAATGTATGGTTTAGAAAGGGTGGACGCTAGGAAGTCGTTTCCGTTAGGTGGGGAGACTAGGACCTGTGGGCACAGCCTTAAAATTAGAGGGGGTAAATTTAAAACTGAAATGAGACGACACTTCTTCAGCCAGAGAGTGATGGGCTTGTGGAATTCATTGCCGCAGAGTGCACTGGAGGCCGGGACATTGGATGCCTTCAAGGCAGAGATCGACAAATTCTTGATCTCAAAAGGAATCAAGGGCTACGGGGAGAGTGCAGGGAAGTGGTGTTGAAATGCCCATCAGCTATGATTTAAAAGGTGGAGTGGACTTGATGGGCCGAATGGCCTTACTTCCACTCCTATGTCTTATGCCTTATGGTCTTAAGGCCTTGCACTTTGGAAAAAAGAATACAGGCATGGACTATTTTCTAAACTGTGAGAAAATTCATAAAGCCGAAGTACAAAGGGATCTGGGAGTGCCAGAATTCTCTAAAGGTTAACTTGCAGGTTGAGTCCATGATTAAGAAAGCGAATGTAATGTTGTCACTTATATCAAGAGGGTTGGAATACAAAAGCAGCGATGTGCTTTTGAAACTTCATAATGCTCTAGTTAGGCTCCATTTAGAATACTGTGTCCAATTTTGGGCCCCTCACCTCAGGAAGGACATACTGGCACTGGAGCGTGTCCAGTGAAGATTCGCACGGATGATCCCTGGAATCGTAGGCCTAACATATGATGAACAGCTGAGGATCCTGGGATTGTATTCATTAGAGTTTAGAAGGTTGAGGGGAGATCTAATAGAAACTTACAAGATAATGTATGGCTTAGAAAGGGTGGACGCTGGGAAAGTGTTTCCGTTAGGCGGGGAGTCTAGGACCCGTGGGCACAGCCTTACAATTAGTAGGGGACAATTTAAAACAGAAATGAGGAGCCATTTCTTCAGCCAGAGAGTGGTGGACTTGTGGAATTCATTGCCACTGAGTGCAGTGGAGGCCAGGATGTTAAATGTCTTCAAGGCAGAGATTGATAATTTCTTGATCTGGCAAGGAATTAAGGGCTATGGGGAGAGTGTGGGTAAGTGGAGTTGAAATGCCCATCAGCCATGATTAAATGGCGGAGTGGGCTCAATAGGCCGAATGGCCTTACTTCCACTCTTATGTCTTATGGTCTTATGGTCTTAAAATGATGACCAGGGACTGATAAGAAACAACAGAATGCACTAAACTACCAGCCCATTAGGAGTTAAAGCAAGAACAAAAACAAAGTTGCTGGAAAAGCTCAGCAAGTCTGGCAGCTTCTGTGAAGGAGAAAACAGAGCTAACGTTTCGCGTCCGGTGACCCTTCTGCAGAACTGAGGAACTCAGAACTCAGTTCTGAGGAAGGATCACCGGACCCGAAATGTTAACTTGATTTTCTCCTTCACAGATGCTGCCAGACCTGCTGAGCTTTTCCAGCAACTTTGTTGTTGTTCCTGATTTACAGCATTCGTAATTCTTTTTGTTTTTATTTAGCCCATTAGGGTTAAAGGTTATGAAGTTAGTAAAAGGTCAAAAGTAAAGGCTCTGTATCTGAATGCACATATCATTTATAACAAAATGTGTGAATTGACAGTACAACTAGAAATGTTAGATATAATAGCCATTACTGAGATATAGCTCAAGAATTGAGGCTTGAAAATTCAAAGGTACTTAACGCTTGGAGTCATAGAGTTAGAGAGTCATACAGCAAGGAAACAGACCCTTCAGTAAAACAAGCCCATACTAACTAGATATCCCAATCTGACCTAGTCCCAGTTGCCAGCATTTGGTCCATCCATATACCTCCAAACTCTTCTGCTTCATATACCCATCCAGATGTCTTTTAAATGTTGCAATTCCACAAGCCTCCACCACTTCCTCTGGCAGCTTATTTCATACATGTGCTACCCTCTGCGTGAAAAAGTTACCTTCAGGTCCTTTTCTAATATCTCTCCTCTCACCTTAAACCCTGTAGTTTTGAATCACCACCTTAGGCCCCCTACTGTGCTCCCTGTATATTTATGACTGTGTTACAAATTCTGAACGAATGCCGTTTACAAGTTCACCGATGACACCACGGCAATGGAACAGATATCTAACAATGATAAGTCAAAATATAGAAGGGAGGCAGAGAGCCTGGTGACATGGCGCAATGAAAACAATCTGCCTGTCAATGTCATCAAAACAAAAGAATTGATCATCAACTTCAGAAAGAAAAGAGAACACGCACACCCCCACCACCACCATCTACATCAACAGAACTAAGGTTAAGGGGGTGAACAGCATCAAGCTCCTTTGAGTGATGATAACTGAAGATCTGTTCCCACATAAATGCCACAGTCAAGAAGGTGCAACAATGCCTCTTCTTCCTCAGGCAGTTTGGGAAATTTGGCATGTCCTTCAGGTCCTTCACCAACTCCTAAGGTGCACCAGTGAAAGCAAACTGTCTGGGTTCATAACAGCAACTGCTCTGCCCAGGGCTGTAAGAAACTATAGAAGGTGGTGTGCACAGCCCAGACCATCATGGAAGCCAACTTTCCATCCATAGTCTCTATTTACACGACTCGCTGCTGTGGAAATGTGACCAACATCATCAAAGACCCATCACACCCCAGTAATGATCTCCTGCAACCTTTGCTGTTAGACAGAAGATACAGAAGCCTGAGCGCACGCACCAGCAGGTTCAGGAACAGGTTCCTTCCGGCTGTTATCAGAGTGTTAAATGGGCTCTAGCCTCAAATAATGTAACCTGAAATGTTACCTGTATGCCTCTAAGTCTTATTGATTTGTACATCCTTTGCTTGCTGTGATCAGCCTGTACCACTCACAAACAAAGATATTCACTGTCATTTGGTATACTTGACAATAAAATCAAAATCCAATCCAATCAAAAAGACCTTTTCTATTTTCCCCCACTCATGTCCCTCATGATTTTATAAACATCTGTAAGGTCACCCTTTAGCCTCCGGAGCCCCAGGGAAAAAACATTGTCTCTTCTGCCTCTCCCTATAACTCAAGCTACCCAGCCCCGGGAACATCCTTGTAAATCTTTTCTGCACCCTCTCAAGCTTAACAACATCCTTCCTATAAATTGATGACAAGAGTTGTACTCGTTACTCTAAAAGTGTACTCTCACCAATGACCGGTACAGCCACAACGTGATGCACTAACTCCAATACTCAAAATTCTGACCAATAAAGGCAAGTGTGCCAAATGTTGCTTCACCGTCCTGTCTACCTCTGACTTCACTTCCAAGGAAATATACACTTGCACCCCAGGTCTCTTTGTTTGTCAACACTCCCCAGGACACCACTATTAATATAAATGGAATATAAAAGCAGCAATGTGCTTCTGAGGCTTTATAAGGCTCTAGTTAGGCCCCATTTAGAATACTGTGTCCAATTTTGGGCCCCACACCTCAGAAAGGACATACTAGCCCTGGAGCATGTCCAGCGGAGATTCACATGGATGATCCCCGGAATGGTAGGTTTAACGTATGATGAACGGCTAAGGATCCTGGGATTGTACTCATTACAGTTTAGAAGGTTGAGGGGAGATCTAATAGAAACTTACAAGATAATGTATGGTTTAGAAGGGGTGGACGCTAGGAAGTTGTTTCCGTTAGGCAGGGAGACTAGGACCCGTGGGCACAGCCTTAAAATTAGAGGAGGTAAATTTAAAACTGAAATGAGACAACATTTCTTCAGCCAGAGAGTGGTGGGTTTGTGGAATTCATTGCCACAGAGTGCAGTGGAGGCCGGGACGTTAGATGCCTTCAAGGGAGGGATTGACAAATTCTTGATCTCACAAGGAACCAAGGGCTACGGGGAGCGTACATGGAAGTGGAGTTGAAATGCTCATCAGCCAGGATTTAAATGGCAGAGTGGGCTTGATGGGCCGAATGGCCTTACTTCCACTCCTATGTCTTATGGTCTTAACTGCATAGTTCCTGCCCTGATTTGCCTTATCAAAATGCAACACCTGACATTTATCTAAATTAAACTCCATCTGCCACTTATCAGTCCATTGGCCCATCTACATAATGTCGCACGGTACTCTGAGATAATCTTCTTCATTGTCCACCATTCCATTTATTTTGGTGCCATCAGCAAACTTACTAACAATACCTCCTGAATTCACATCCAAATCATTTATTTAAATTACAAACAGCAATAGACCCAGTATCAAACTTGTGGCACATCACTGGTGACAGAACTCCAGTCTGAAGGTCAACCCTCTACTACCAACCACAGTTTCCTACCTTCAAGCCAATTTTTTATCCAGCTGGCTAACTCCCCAGATCCCACGTGATCTAAACTTACTAACCAGTTAACCATGTGGAATCTTGTCGAATGTTTCACTGAAGTCCATACAGACAACTACCACTCTGCCTTCATTAATCATTTTTGGCAAATCTTCAAATATTCAATCGCATTGGTGAGACACAATTTCCCACACACAAAGCCATGTTTACTATCCCTAATTGAGCCTTGCCTTTTCTAATGCATGTAAATCCTATCTCTCAGAATCCCATCCAACAACTATGCACCACTGACATAAGGCTCACTGCTCTATAGTTTCCTGACTTTTCCTTGCCGCCTTTCTTAAACAATGGCACCGCATTAGCCAACATTCAGTCTTCTGGCAGTTTACCCAGAGCTGTCATTGAAACAAATATCTCCACAGGGACCCAGCAATCTCTTCCCTAGCTTTCCACAAACATCTGCTCAGGTCCTGGGGATTTATCTACTTTTATGCATTTTAAGACCTGTAGCACCTCCTATTCTGCAATATGAACACTTTTTAAGATATCATTATTTATTTTCCCAAGTTCCCCAGTTTCCATGGTCTCCTCCTCAGTAAATCCTGATGCAAAATATTTGACTAGTATCTCAAATATCTTTTGTAGTTTCAGACATAGACAGCCACATTGATCTTTAAGGGACTTTCTTCTCTCCCTGGGTACTCTTTTGCCTTTAATGTACTTATAGAATTTTTCTGGATTCTCCTTAATTTGCCAAAGCTGTCTCATGTCCCCTTTTGCCCTCCTGATTTCCCTCTTAAGTGTATCTCTACTGCCCTTATACTCCTCTAGGTATTAACTAAAGAAGGCTAGTAAGCTAGGAGAAGGTGGAAGATTGGCCATGTCACTTAAGCATGACATTGGTACACTAGAAAGGGATAATGTTAATTCTGGAGATCAACTTGTTGGGTCAGATTGGTAGTAATGACAAATAGTAGGTAAAAAATTTATTGTGGGAGTGGTATATAGGCTTCCTAACAGTAACCACACTGCACAATGGGCTAGACAGGAAAATGTAATGGAGCTTGTAAGAAAGGCACCATGATAATCATGGGAGATTTTAATCTGCATACAAATTGGTTGAATTGTTTTGACAAAGGTAGCCTGAACGATAAATTTGCACAGTATTTTTAGGGCAGATTCTCGGAGTAACAGCTTTTACAGCCAACCAGAGACTAGGCAACAGTGAATCTGGTATTGTGCATTGATAAAAGATTCATGAATGATCCCACAGCCACATTGCCCCTCGGTAGCAGAGATCATAATATGTTAAAGTATCACATTGAGTTTGAGGGAAAGAAGAATCAATCTAAGACCCATATTTCTAACTTAAATATGGGTAATTGTGAGGGATTTAGGACATATCTAGATAAGTGCTCTGGATGGTTTGGTTATGGGGTAAATCAGGTAGGATGAGTGATGAGGTCCTGCAGCAGCAGTTTGGGGAGTTAGGTAGAAAGTTATAGAGCAAGATCTCCAAGGTTGTAATCTCAGAATGTGCCAGTGAGGCTAGAAAGAGAAGGATAGTACAACTCAACACATGGCTAAACAGATGGTGTAGGACTGAGGGTTTCAGATATCTGGACCATTGGGATCTCTTCCGGGACAGGTGGGACCTGTACAAGAAAGATGCGTTGCATCTAAACTGGAGGGGCACAAATGTTTTGGCTGAGAGGTTTGCTGGTGTCACTCTGGAGGATTTAAACCAGCTCAGCAGGGGCTTGGGAACCAAAACAAAGGTGAATGGACTGAAAGGGAACTAGACAATAGGGCCAGATGTGATGGGAACTGCAGATGCTGGAGAATCGGAGATAACAAAGTGTGGAGCTGGATGAACACAGCAGGCCAAGCAGCATCTTAGGAGCACAAAAGCTGACGTTTCTGGCCTAGACCCTTCATCAGAGAGCTCTCTGATAAAGGGCCTAGGCCCGAAACGTCAGCCTTTGTGCCCCTAAGATGCTGCTTGGCCTGCTGTGTTCATCTAGCTCCACACTTTGTTATCTTAGACAATAGGGCCAGTAAGACTCAGAGGAAGAGCAGGTAGGGTGTGGTTGCTGATCAAAGCAGGTCAGGTGGACTGCAGTGCATCTGCTTCAATGCAAGTAGTGTAACAGGTAAAGCAGATGAACATAGAGCTTGGGTTAGTATTTGGAATAATCAGTAGAGATTTAGTAGCAGACCTTTAAGGAGATCTTTCTAAATATTAGTAAAACATGCATTTCAGTTTGAAAGGAAGATTCTAAGGGAGAGATGCACCCATCTGTGGCTACAATGGAAGTTAAAGATAGTATGTATTTGGAAACAAAACCCTTTAATTTTGCAAAGGTGCTCAGCTGCAGAATAGAAAAGAGAGTAGAATATAGACTATAATATATATAAATTTCAAAATCTGGAAGAGGTTTTTTGCTGCAATTGTGTTGGGATCATGTTGAGTATTTTGTACAGTTTTATTTTCTAGTTATGATACTGATTTTAAAAACTATCAATTTTTGAATTCATCAACTGATTTTTAATTGCTGGGACCTTCCGTATTCAACGTGGTTTTAAAAACAACAAAAATACTGTCTTAGCAGACTACAGTGTTCATCTGACCAGGTTGAGCCAAGATCACGAAACCTAAATAAACAGAACTTTGTCTGAATAACGTGACAAAAATGATTGAAATATGTCATTAAGATCTATATCTGCTGCTTGATTTGTACTCATTGGAATATAGGACAGTGAGAGGCAACCTTATTGAAACGTACAAGATTTGTGGGACTTGATAGATTAGATGCAGAAAGGTGTCTTATCTTTGTGGGAGAGTCAAAAACCAGAGAGCATGATCTCAGTTTAGGGGTTGCACTTTTAAGACAGAGATTAAGAGAAATTTCTTCTCTCATGAGGTTATGATTTTGAGGAGTTCTTTACCATGGAGGGCTGTTGAGGCTGGAGCATTAAGTATATTCAAGGCCGAGATAGACAGATATTTAATCAGTCAGGGAATCAAGGGTTATGGGGAGAAAGACAGAAAAGTGGAGCTGGGGATCATCAAATCAGCCATGATCTCATTGAATGAAGAAGTAGACCCAATGGGCTAAAAGGCCAACTTCTGCTTCCATGTCTCATGGTCTAATGGGTTTACACATTTTAAGAAGTTTCACATGTTGTTATGAAAGTTCCCTGCAGACTATCTAGTTTGCAGAAAAAGCAGTGAAGCTAGACATGGAATTACACAAAGGGCCTGTAACTCAGGTAACAGATTTTGGGGCAGAGCATTGAGAGGTAAGAATTAGTTCATACCAACAGAAGAGGAAAGTTTCCACTTTCTCTCTCTCTCTCTCTGTCTTGCTCTCGCTCTCTAAGCAAAGTGAAGAAACATTAATTCACCAAAAACTCAAGGATATTTATAAATGTTGCAACTGCTGAGGACTCAAACTATCGTTTAAACAAGTGTGATCTCAGATTAAAAGCTAACATCTCTGGGACTCTCAGGAATGTTTTTAAATGATCTTTTTTTGGTATTAGGCACCCTCTCCTTTTGTAAGCTTCAGTATGTTATTTTTTATGTCATTTTATTTGTTTTCTCAGATTTAGTAAGTAATAGAATTTTTCTTTCTTCCATTAGAGAAGACCTTATGAACGGCACCTAAATTTTGGCTGGTTTTTAATTGAAATGCCGTTTAAATGTGTGCTATAAAGAATTTCAAATCTTTGTTGTTACCAACTGAAACATGTAAAAGGAGGGGAGCCAATTCACATCTCCTCATCTAGTTGTAACACAATTAGGGCTCGACAGGTTAATTTAAGAAGATCAGAGAAAGAATAGTATTGGATGAAGCAAATTGGGCCAGATTTGCCACCGAGCGGCAATCGCAAGCAGGTCCTTCTTCTTAATGAAAGGAAGGAGCTCCTCATTTTTGAGAGGAGATTCTACTCAAAGCTTCCTCAGAAATGCAGAACTGTTCCTCCTCCCTGACAGTTCTTTCATAAAGCAGAACTATCAGAGGAAATTAAATCACATGCCCTTTCTACAGCAGTCAGCTGCAGTATTTGTAGGGTGCTGGGAGGTATGGGTGTATTGGTAATGGCGTAGGATGACAGGTAAGTAGGGTGCCAGCTGGAGGGGGGTAGGGTGCAAGGTGGTAGAATGGCAGGTGAGTGATAGAGTAGGGACCCACGTGAATGTGCCGCCAGGGTGCAACTTGAATAGGGTGCACACTAGGCAGAGTTCCAACTAGGAAGGGAGAAGTGTGCCAACTGGGTGCGGTGCCAGCTGTGTCAAGGGTTAGGTACTAGGGTGCAATATGGAAAGGGTCCAGGCAAATGTTTAGGGTAGGTTAAGCTGGGCTGGTAAAATTGGGTTTTCTTCTCTGTATTCATTCACAGGATGCTGACCAGGCAGCATTTATTGTCCATCCCTAATTGCCCAGGGGCAGTTCAGAGTCACCCACATTGCTGTGGATCTAATGTCACATGTAGACCAGACCAGGTGAGGAAGGTAGTTTCCTTCCCTGAAGGATGTTAATGAACTAGATGGTTTTTCCTGACAATCAACAATGGTCATCATTAGATTCTTAATTCCAGACATATATTGAATTCAAATACCACCATCTGCTGTGGAGGGATTTGAACCCAGGTCCCCAGATTAATAGTCCAATGATAATGCTACTAAGCCATCACCTCTCCCAAAGATGCAGAGATGATTGTGACCAATCTGGCAGACAGAGGAGAACGGGTGGTCAGGTCCAGCAGCAGGGATTGAGGTGAAGAGTGGGTCAGGTCTGGCTCCCAGGCTGGGGGTCAATTGAATTCTGAGATGGGAGGTGTTGTGTCCCAAGGGGTGGTGTCAGGTCCTGGGGTCTGAGCAGTAAGTGTTGTCTCCCAGGAGAGGAGAAAGTGTCAAACTTGGGGCAAGGTGATGGGTCCCAGGGGTGCTGGGTCTCTGAAACGGGGGCGGGGTGAGGTAGGTTATTTGGTGTTTCAGGAGATTTCAAGATTCTGGGGTGTAAATGGTCTGGAAGTTGTGAGAGAGTTAACTGTGAGGTCAGTTCAGTAGTAACTCAGGAGTTAGGCTATGTATTTAATAGTCTAACTTTTCATGAATATTTTATATAGCTTCAGCAGAACCTCCCAAAATCTATTTTGTGGAGAATTCCCTAGGGCTCTAGATGTAGAGAAATATCCCACTGGAAATTTAAGTTCTTGGGTAATTCCTTTGTCGAATGCTACAAAGGAGATTCTGCAGAGCTGATCTATACCCATATAAAGACTGTCTGGCCAGTGGAAAATCTGTCCCATTGTCCCTTCAAAAGCTGCTTTGTAAAGAAAATGAAGCTGCAAAAGTGTTTTCTGGAGTCTGTACTATTAAACTGATAAGACGCTTGATGTCGATGCTTTAAGAGGACAGGGCAAAGTGGCTTACAACAAACAGAATGCATTGTCCTCGGAAGGCTCAGCTCAACACTTAAATGTGGATTCCACCCATAAGCTGGAGAAACAGAGCTTTCAAAATTTGTGGCAATACATCCAGAGATGGAATTAAAATTGAAACTGCTGATACTAGAACTGGAATTTGATGAGAGTAGAAAGATTAGAGAATTCTAGACATAAGAGAGATAAGGGCAGGCAGGGAAAATAAAGCAGAGACAAGATTCCAGGCAAGGGGAAAGGAATGGGAGTGTAAACTGCAAGAACTCAGGCTGAGAAGGGAATATACTAATGAAGACTGCGATGGCGAGGGAACTACAGCTAGCTCAGACTTAAGGGCTGAAGTATTCAAGTTCACCATTTTAATCTCCAAGGTAGAGTTTCTTGAGTGGTTGGCACAACAACACAAGTGACACTGCTGTTGCAAAATAGGCTGACAGGGGATGGTCTTAAGGTTTATTCCCTCTCGACTGAGCACAGTGCAGAGGCAACAAAAGGATTGTTTTCAGTGTATACCAGTTAGTGCCAGAGCATTACCCTTAGGAAAAAGCCCGACCAGACATTCCTGAAATTTGAATGTCTAAGCAGCTGGCCTTTTGACAATCAGGTAAGTGGACTTCAAATTGAGGCCACCTATGAAATCCTTCATGAGGTAATTCTGCTCATGGAATTCAAAAAGTCAATACTCTTTCAAACCCACTTACATGTAAAGGATCAAATGTAGCAGGGCTCAGACAGGGAACCATTCTGGCTGACAACTATGAGGTAACACACAGCCCCATAAATTTAGCTAGACTGAGGTCTGGAGACTTTCACAGGCCACGACAAAATAAGTACAACGTAAACACAAAAGCTGGAGAGAGAAGGGAAGCCACATAGAGAAAATAGAGCTGCTCTCAATCACAAGGGAAAATGAACAAAGGTGATTTCCACTGTGGGAAAATAAAGTATAAACCAGGAAAGTTGTTGATTCTGGTGTCCTGCAGAAATTCAGGCTGCAAGACCAATGTATGGAGCATTGAAAGGCATCAAGCATATCTTGTGACTGGAATAGCTGTCAGGAGTTTGTGTCTAAAAGTAATGTTGACCACTGGGGCAGGTGAACTCATAATGTTTTGGGCTGCTCAGGAAAGGTCACTTGATATAAACAGGCAGAGGTCAAGCCAGCAAGGCCAGAAAGGAGTTAAAAGTGCTGAAGTCAGGACATAAGCGAAATGGCCAAAGAAAGTGCAAAAAATCTGGTAATGGCAAATTTACAGGGGGACTAGAAGAGCTCGCAGACACGACAGAAGCAGGTAAAGGTGAACATAGGAACAGGATTAGGTCATTCAGTCCTTCGAGCCTGCTCCGCCATTCAATGAGATCATTCTCGATCTGTGACATAATTCCATATACCTGCCTTACGCACATACCCCTTGATACCGTTCCTTAATAAAGAGAGTGTAAGAATTTCAGGGGAGTATAGCAGAAACTGAACATCCAACTAATGGCCTGTAAAATTCCAGGAAAACTTGAAGAGGTTAGGGAAGACGCATTCCCAAAATGAGGGGAAAGGAAAGAGACAAACCCACTACAGAGAACACGGTTGGAAACCATCGAGCATACCAGTGAGGTAAGAATGGAGTTACCTGATGAAATGTGAAAGAAGCAAAAACACATTTCAAACCTCAGTCAGACCAGTTGGGTTGATGTAAATCTCATGTGACTGAGTTCTAGGATACAAGTCCAGACAGCCGATAACTACTGATCGCTGGCTCATGTATTAGGGAAGTGGGCAGTGAAGGGTTAAAATTCTGAAAGGTGGTACAGCCCAGCAAACTAGACCAGATTCCATTCCCGAAGCAGGTTTTGAAGCTGGGTTAGGATGAAGAGAGTGAATGTAGAATGAGTGTGTGTTATTATTCCAATTATCATGTCATCTTTTGTATACCAATCTTGAAGTGGAATATTCACTGTAAAAATACAGAAATATGAGTCTTTGCTAAGTCTGAGTTGTATCAAGTTATTTGGAGGGTTTTTGCTGCAAGGCATGGTGAAATTTCTCACTGTTTCTTTTGCAACTTGCCTCATTAACTTCCAACGCCGCCCATACGTCTCCATTATTTGATTCTAGCCACATCTTACCATGCACCATTCATGGGACAACTCACCAGTCAGGTCCCTGCTAGAGAATCATGGCACCAATTTCCGCTTCTCTGACAACTTCAGAATGATTGCCCATTATAGAGCAGAGCAGTTTTGGAATGCCACCATTGTCCAAGCAGCCTTTCACACATAGCATGGGTGAAAGGCTGCTGGTCTTTTAGCCAATATCCAATCAGTGGCGAGTTGTTCTGAAAACAGCACATGATAAGATAAATAGAAACAGAAGCAGAAAAGGTAGCAAAACTCAGAAGAAATAGATAGAATTTTAATTAGCAATGGGTTGAAGAGCTATGGAGTGGGGCTAGGCAGGAAAATTGGCTTGAGGCTGAGATGAGATCAGCCCTGAATGTTTTGAATGGAGGAGCAAGCTTGAGGAATTGAACTGCCTACTCCTGCTCCTAGTTCTTGTATTCATATTACCACTCCATTTACCTTTGTGCCATGAAGCTCATGGCAATCTAACCTGTCATGCCTTCCACCCTTACAAAGCCCATCCCCCTTTAGTTCTTCCTACCTCCCCTATTTCACCTGCATGAAGCCTTGTGCATTTTGACTTTGTTCAGTTTTGATGGAAGATCACAGACCTGAAACATCAACTGTTTCCCTTTCCATGGTTGCTGACAGACTTGCTGAGTTTTTCCAACATTCATTGTTCTTAATGCAGTTTTCCAGCACTCATTGCATTTGGCTTCATAATATTTTTGAAGAACGCCAAAGGGTGGCTGGTGCCAATACATTACAGGGGCCTTGAGGTTGAAAGGGAAGAAAAACTGGAGAAAGAGCGTTACAACTTTGGCAGTGCATTCTGTGCTGTGTTGCAGTGAAATATAAAGACGTGTTTCAATTGCTGTGTTCCATTAGTCTTCTCTTGAAGAACAGGCTGAACTGAAGTGTGGTACTTTGTCGCAGAAATAAAAGGAACATATCCAAAGCGAGATTAACGAAAGCCAGAAAATGGATTATTTGGTTGTCTGACAATGGGGGAATGTTTTGTCTATTTACAGCACCATCTTTTGGCACAAACCGATAAAGGTGGGGATGAGGATAAATCCTAAACTTTACATGACATATTTCTGAGCGGACCTTGAAACAGGCCACCCACACTTTTGTCAAGGCAAACAGCAATCTCATTAAAAAGATTACATAGAAACATAGAAGATAGGAGCAGGAGGTGGCCATTCTGCCCTTCAAGTCTGCCCCACTATTCATTACTATCATGGCTGATCGTCCAACTCAATAGCCTAATCCTGCCTTCTCCTCATAACCTTTGATCCCATTTGCCCCAAGTGTTATATCTAGTTGCCTCTTGAATACATTCAGTGTTTTGGCATTGACTACTTCCTGTGGGAATGAATTTCACAGGCTTGCCACTGTTTGAGTGAAGAAGTGACTCCTCATCTCTGTTCAGAATACTCAGGCTGTGACCCCTCGTTCTGGACACACCCACCATTGGGAACATCCTCCCTGTATTTACCCTGCATAGTCCTGTTAGAATTTTATGAGTGTGTATGACATACCCCACTCTTTGGTCTGACCTCTAGCAAAATCAAACCTTACTGAGTCAATCTCTCCTCATAATTCAGCCCTGCCGTCCTCAGAATTGGCCTCAGAAAAGGAGACCTAAACTGCACACAATATTCAAGATGTGGCCTCACCAAGGCCCTGTACAACCTGCTCCTGTACTCGAAACCTCTCGCAATGAAGGCCAATCTACCATTTGCCTTCTTTACCTCCTGCTGCACCTGCATGCTTACCTTCATCAACAGGTGCACAAGGACACCCAGGTCCCACTGCACACTCCCCTCTCCCAATTTACAACCATTCAGGTAGTAATCTGCCTTCTTGTTTTGGTTTCTAAAGTAAATAACCTCACATTTATCCAAATTAACATCTGCCATTGATTTGCCCACTCACCCAATCTGTCCGCATCATGCTGAAGGATCTCTGCATCGTTGTCAGTGGTCACCTTCCCACCCAACTTGATATTAACTACAAACATTGAGATGCTACACTTTGTTTCCTCGTCTAAATCATTAATATATATTGTGAATAGCTGGGGTCCCTGTGGCACCCACTAGTTACTGCCTGCCAATTTGAAAAGGATCCATTAATTCTCCTCTTCGTTTCCTCTCTGCCAACCAGTTTTCTATCCAGCTCAAAACACTAATCCCGATCCCATGTGCTTCAATCTTGCACAATAATCTCTTATGTGGACTTTATCAAATGCTTATATGTGCACATGAGTTATGATCAGGATGTTGATAGAATTTATGACCACCAGAGGCCGCAAAGTTTGTAACAGCTGAGGAAGCATTTTTGTTTGGAATGGAGTCACTGTTGAAATGTGGAAAACACAATGTAGTGATTCTAACGAGGTCATCTTGGTAGACCTCATAGAATATGAGTTCCCTGATTGGGGTTATTAATCTGGTCCAATATGGGGCTGACTGATATACATAGAAGTGTCAAAGGTTCTGTTCTCTCTGAGAGTTGGCTCTGAGGAAGCTGGGTCAGTGTCAAAGACTTTCCATGTGTAAATAAAGGGTGGCTTGGTGATGGGCTACCAGCCTCAGTGGGGTTATTTCACTTGGCAGTTAATTTGCGTTCAGCAAAATCTCACAAAAAGCAACATGATAATTCAACAGGTCTGGCAGCATACGTGAAACTGAAGAAGGATCTCTAGACCTGAAATGTCAAGTCTGTTTCTTTCTCCACAGATGCTGCCAGACTTGCAGAGTTGTTTCAGAAATTTCTGTTTTTGTTTCGGATTTCTATCACCTGCAGTTCTTTGCTATTGTAAGCAATGAGATAATAACTAGACAATCTGTCTATTGATAAATCACAACAATATTGGCCTGAACACTGGGGAAAGCTCCCTTTCTCTCCTTTGAAGTAAGATAGAACATTTTACTTTTAGCGTTTCATAACATACTGACAGTGCAGCACTCCTTTCGTTTTGTACTGGAATTACAGATTGAATTTGAGGTTAAAGCATAAAATGGTCAACACTTTTGCTGTTGGAAACTTCCTGTACCTACAAGAAATTTCCACACGTTAACAAATCCTTTGTATTTCCCTGAGTTGTCTTCATTTTTTAAAATGTATCCTTCCAGTTTGAGTGGGTAGAAGGACTTTCAGATTTATTGCCTACTTGAATTAACATTTTAGCTGCCTGCTATTGCTGGTTCAGTTCTAACAATTCATCCTGCATAACAAAGCAGATATAGTGTTCCACCATTATCATCAGGTGGAGAGAATGGAAACACCTCTTGCCTAATATACCAGAATCCAGAATCAGTTTCAGAGTGAAGTTCAAAGTTGGAATTATCCACTATCTTTACGAAAGCATTTATTAAAGTAGCTAGTAAAAGAAAAAATAAAAGAATACTTTGGAAGTTTTCTGCATGGGGCTGTGCATTGTCATTTCCAGGCGTCAAATGTTTTCAAAACTGAATAGAAAATAATTGCAAACCATAACTGCACTTTATATTTAATCCAGGATAAATAATCAAGGATAGTTTAAAGAATTTCTGCGGACCTGTTGTTAAAATTGTATGCAATTCCTTAATGTACAATGCAAATTAATGACATACAGCAATGGAATGAAGTATAATGTTTGAAACTAAGACAATGTGGCTTGCCTTTGACAGAGAAAGGTTAAAGGTTGGGAATTGGGCTCACAGACAACCGTTCAACATGCTAATTAAATCTTGCATTTGCACTTCATATGGGCCAAATTGTTATTACCGGTTGATGGATTTAGTTGTGAGAGTTCCTGAAGTTAATTACAGTACTAGCAATGCAATGCCCCAAACCTGCTGTGACTTGTTAAATCCAAAGCCTCCCCAGGATGCAGCTTAGTCTCTTTTTAATGATCCATGCTGTTGTGTTGACATTTAGAACACTTTGTATGACCACAGAGCCTGACATGAATGGCAGAGTATAGTGAGAAGAAATGAGTTTGCATAAGAGTGGGCTCTTCATTTAATTTGGTTGAACAGTGATACATGACACACTGTGATAAGGTTATGAAAATAAAGATTTGCTTATTTTCTGATTGTTTAACTATCAAATTGCAGTTTAGACACTAAGGCATTAAACCAGCTTTAACTATCATCTTGTACATTCAGAGATAAAAAGGAAGAATGGAAGTATACATTTGTAGGAAAGATGTTTAAAGAGTGTGGATGCACAGAGCTCTCTAGAGGTTGAAATGAAGAAATCCTTGAAAGTCTGCATGAAAGTAGATGGCAACAAAATATATGATAACAGTGTCTTAGATATTATACATAGGGAGAACTAAAGCATGGTCATAATAAAGAATTTATGCACAACCTTCAATGACTTAAGTTACACAACTGTGATGAATTTTGGCCTGTCCATTTTATACGAAATAATGTGAAGGTGCAGCATAGACTCACTGACATAATGACAGAAATGGGAAACTAGAGCTTTGAGAAGGGATTCAAGATCTTAGGGCAATTTTCATTGAAGCAAAGAATCCAAAGTTGTGATTCATTAAAGTTTCTTCAAATTATTACTGGTTTAGATGAACTCACAGAATCACTGAATGATTACAGCATAGAAGGAGGCCATTTGATCCAAAGTATTCATAACACATTGAGTGTTTACTAATTCAGCTGTGCCCCTGCCTTCATGCAAAAGACTTTTTGGATTTTGATCAGTTCTACTCATCCTTCTATCATCCTTTCACTATTTATTTGGCTGTGGAAGATGCTTTGATTCCTTTTAACGTTAGCTGCCAACCTCTATTCATACCCTCTCTTTGTATTTCTTAATTTTGTTTTTATGAAACATCTCCTCTGAATATTCTATATGCAGCATGGATCACAGTACATTATCCATCTGACAAATGTCATAACCACATTTTTATTTCTTCATTTTAATCTGTCCTGTCACCCATGATACACTGATTTTGTTTTATCCTGGCTTTCCCTTCATGGGAACATATTTTGATTATACCTAATCTATGTCCTCTTTAAAAGAAGCTTGCGTTTCCATCATCTTGCTCATCAAATATTTGATTCTAATTTATCTATTATTAACCCACTACTGTTAATTGATCTTTGTCTGTACTTGCTCGTGTCCTTTTCCCTAGTCAACATAATCCTATGTCCAGATTTTTGTGAAATCATGAAGATTTTCTCTTTTAGACAAAATGGCACTAGGAACCCAAATCCAGAAATCCTGGGGGCATTTCTGACACATTACTGGAGTGAGAGAAACTAAGTAGTATGTGATTCATACAGGGAGAAATAGCAGCTCTATTTGACTGCAATGTGGAGGTCATTAGGTTTGCTGGGATGATGTGTGTTAGTTGTAGCGTCTGATCTTCTATTTTCAAGAGTAACCTGAATGTGCATAAAACGTGAATAAAGTTTGTAACCTGCCAAGATGTCAGGTTGTTTAAATACCTTGCCCCTTAAATAGTAGCTTGCACTGTCACCTTATTTGAAATAAAAATGTTGCTTGTAATTTCAATAGTTTTGTTGACATAAGCCTGAAGGTTATCGTTAGCATTATTATTGCTTGACTGTTTACACAACCTGTAATTATCACAACAGAGATTGCTCCAGTTCATATTATATTTGACTGGTCTGAGAGAATTACCTGTCATCAGATTTAGGGCTATGAATACAAATTGTTTTTATATGGCTAAACTGTATGAAAAATATAAATGTATCAAATGGGCTTTTATCAATGAGATTTTTAAATTTTAGTTCATCTCAGCTGAGGTCTGCCCATCTCAGATGCAGTGTGAGTCAACATAAAGGGTGTAAAAGCAAAGGGTGGTATGTGGCAGGCCACGAGTTGGCATGAGTTGGTAATATGTTGACATAGGGATATAAAGGGCTCTGAGGGTGGGTAGAGAAGCATAGATTGTCACGGAAGGTATGGAGATCCATGGAAAATAGATGGGAGTGTGAGAGTATATAAAGGGGAAGGTTAGAGAGCCCGAATACTTTTATTAGCTATTATCCAAAATAAGTCTGTCACAGGCAAAATGCTGCATACACTTCCCACTCCATGGCTAACTTAGACCCTGAAGTGAAAAATAAATAATTGATTAAATGTCTCATTTTGTTGCCACTGAGTTAACATTCAATAGAGTTGGCTCATTGCACGAGGAATACAACAAGCAAACATATGCAGGCTGGCTTGTTGGATTTCAGGAGGGCCCCCTCATCCAGGGGCACTATGCTACTCATCAAGGACCAGGCCTTGTCACAAGGAAACAGATTGAGGAGATGCAAGGGTTTTATCAGTTTTCCTGCACTTCATTATATATTGCTCTCTATGTCTCTCTCCTGGACTCTCCCTTCTTCTCTGTTCCTGTTCAAAGTCACAGAGACAGAAAGTCTGCAACAACAACATCTACTTTGGCCTTTCTCTTCAGGTGGAAAACCATTACTTTTCAACAGCACTCAGTGTGCAATCTGACATCACCACCTATCCATTCCCCAGCCTCATTTCCATGGTGACCAAACTACACAGGATTGTTGTCCAAATGAACTCATATTAGATCACAAGATTCTCTTCATTTCTCTCTTTTACCCTACATTAGAGACCTTTAAAACATAACCATCTTGGAAGAACTTGCATTCAGAATATGTCTCACTAAAAATGACAAAGTTATCCAAATATAACATTAGAAGTACTTTGACAAATAAATTACTACATACAGTATAAGTGATATTCCGCCTACTAATATTTCAATGTTGAACAGTGTGTCTTGGCAGCATTTCAAGGCTTATCCCATCACACCTGATTCCATGTGACTTTAAGTTAAACTCTAAGTTTAGTTCATATGAGTTTTTGGAATTTCCACTCTCTTCTAAACGAGAGTCATTTTACTAATGGCTGCTTCACTTTCCAACAGTCATTGCAGCAAATTTTCTCTCTATCTGAGCAGGTTTTACAGCTTTTCCATGGCTCCGGTTTGGAAATTATATACTTGGCTGGATTTTTTTAACATTGTCAAGAGCAGTATCACTAAGATTGAATATTCCCTTTGGATTCAGCAACTCACTTGCTCTCCTTTAACACCACACTCGACTAATTTGATTGACTCCGTGTGATTTCAGGAAATTGCTGAAAGCACAGGACTGTGGGCCCTGACAACATTCCAGAAACAATAACAAAGCCTTTGGCTCCATAACATTTGGCAGCCCTAGCCAAACAGTTCCAGTACAGCTACAACACTGATGTCTACCTGACAATGTGGAAAATTGTCCAAAATTGCCCGTACAAAAAAAGCAGGACAAATCCAACCTAGCCAATTATGTTCTAATTGCTTTACTCCTGATCATCGGTAAAGTGATGGAAAATGTCATCAACAGCGCTATCAAGCAGCACCTGCTCAGTGACGTCCAGCTTGAGTTCCACCAGGACCAATCAGCTCCTGACCTCATTACAGCCTTGGTTCAAACATGGACAAAAGAGCTGAATTTCAGAGGTGAGGTGAGAGTGACAGCCCTTGACATCATGGCCATACTTGACGAGGTGTGGCATCAAGAAGCCCTAGCAAAACTGAAATCACTGGGAATCAAGGGACAGACTGTCCGTTGTTTGGAGTCATACCTGGCACATTGGAAGATGGTCATGGTTGTAAGAGTCAGTCATCTCAGGTCTGGGACACATCTGCAGGAGTTCATCAAAGTAGAGATCTAGGCTAAACTAGTTTCAACTGCTTCATCGATGACATTCCCTCCATCATGAAGTTAGAAGAGGGAATTTTTGATGATTATTTCAAAAGGTTAAGAAACATTTGCAACTCCTCAGATATTGAGGTAGTCCATGGTCAAATGTTGCAAGATCTGGACAACATTCAGGCTTGGATTGAAAAGTGGAAAGTTACATTCATACCACATGGGTGCCAGGCAATAGACTTCTCCTGCAAGACAGTAGATAATCAACTTTCATTGACATTCATTGGTGTTACCGAGACCAAATCCCTCAACACCAATTTCCTGGGTGTTGCCATTGGCCAGAAACCGAACTCGCCGAACCGTGTAAATACAGGATAAAAACAGGTCATAGGCCAGGAATCCTGCAGTGAGTAACTCACTGCTTGACTTCTCAAACCCTGTCTACCACTTACAAAGCACAAGTGAGTAGTGTGATGGAATACTCCCTACTTGCCTGGATTGGTGCAGCTCTAACAACACTCAGTGCTTATGGAGTCATAGAGTTGTACAGCATGGAAACAGGCCCTTCATTCAAATTTGTCCATGCCAAGCAAATATATGAAATAAATCCAGTCCCATTTGCCAGTATTTCATCCCATACCCCTATAAACTCTTACTATTCATGCACCAATTTGACTTTGGAATATTTTAATTGTAACGGGCTCCACTACTTTCCCGGGCCATTCATTCCATATACACACGAGTTTTGAGAAGATTTGTAGCTCAGGTTGAGGTTCTGGATGTGAGTTTGCTCACTGAGCTGGAAGGTTAGTTTTCAGACGTTTCGTCACCATTCTAGGTAACATCATCAGTGAGCCTCTGATAAAGCGCTGGTGTTACGTCCCGCTTTCTATTTATCTGTTTAGGTTTCCTTGGGTTGGTGATGTCATTTCCTGTGTTGATGTCATTTCCTGTTCTTTTTCTCAGAGGATGGTAGATTGGCTCCAAATCAATGTGTTTGTTGATGGAGTCCTGGTTGGAATGCCATGCTTCTAGGAATTCTCGTGCGTGTCTCTGTTTGGCTTGTCCTTGGATGGATGTGTTGTCCCAATCAAAGTGGTGTCCTTCCTCATCTGTATGTAAGGATACGAGTGATAGTGGGTCATGTCGTTTTGTGGCTAGTTGATGTTCATGTATCCTGGTGGCTAGCTTTCTGCCTGTTTGTCCAATGTAGTGTTTGTCACAGTTCTTGCAAGGTATTTTGTAGATGACGTTCGTTTTGCTTGTTGTCTGTATAGGGTCTTTTAAGTTCATTAACTGCTGTTTTTGTATGTTGGTGGGTTTGTGGGCTACCCTGATGCCAAGAGGTCCGAATTGTCTGGCAGTCATTTCGGAAATGTCTTTGATGTAGGGGAGAGTGGTTATGGTTTCTGGGCCCGTTTTGTCTGTTTGTTTGGGTTTGTTGCTGAGGAGTCGGTGGACTGTGTTCATAGGGTACCCATTCTTTTTGAATACGCTGTGTAGGTGATTTTCTTCTGCTCTTCGTAGATCCATGTGCTGCAGTGTGTGGTGGCTCATTGGAATAATGTTCTAATGCAAACAGACCTAGCATAAGCCAAACAGAGACACGCACGAGAATTCCTAGAAGAATGGGGTTCCAACCAGAACTCCATCAACAAACACATTGATTTGGAGCCAATCTACCATCCCCTGAGAAAAAGAACAGGAAATGACATCACCAATGCAGGAAATGACATCACCAACCCAAGGAAACCTAAACAGATAAATAGAAAGCGGGACATAACACCAGCACTTTGTCGGAGGCTCACTGATGATGTTACCTAGAATGGTGACGAAACTTCTGAAAACTAACCTTCCAGCTCAGCAAGCAAACTTACATCCAGATTCCACATACACATTATGCTCTGCTTGGAATTGAATTACGCTGTTCCAATTTTATCTCCTAAATTCTATTCATTATCATGGCTGTAGGTGCTTTGATGTCCAAGTCTGTAAAGAATGACTCACCTAGTCATACAGCTGAATTGTCCTCCTCCTGGTTAAATTCAAAAATATTTAATATATTTAATATGATTAATTATTTCCCCATGATTTAAAATGAAGTTCTTCTTCATTAGGAGGTGTAGACTAAGTGCTATCTTCTTCTGTGCAAGCAGATTGTTCTTTTGTCAGTTACAATCTTCATTTACTGCTTTAAGAACTTTACCAAGGTTACTGAATAATCAGATTAAAACAAATCCTAAGAATACTTTTACAGTCAGTCACCGAATTCTTTAAAATCTTTCCATTTTTTATTTTCTCATTCAGCACAAACTTTTTTTCTAATTTGTTTCTTCTGAGAGTGATCACTTCATTTTGATAGCTTAATTTATGTTGAAGGACGCACCCCCTTCCTTGTAGCGCTGTGGTACCAGTTTTGGTGATAGTGGAGCCATTTGGTTTTAAAGCAGAATTTTCTTTTTGCATGTTTAATACATAATTGATCTCCATTTGCCTTTACCACTTTGTTGTCACTCCAAGCACTTCCCTTAAGATCAGTGGTATGCACTTTTAAGTTTTCAGACACATATGTTTAGTTGAAACAGTAAGTTTTAGAACCAGAATACAGATAGTTGTTGACTTGTGCACATTGCTTGATTTCCCTTTTATGATTTCAATTCGATAGCTTTGTTTGGCTTATCACTGGAGATGGTGTGCAATTGATCTCCAATTAAGTTGCCTAATTATAAATTCCATACCATTAATAGGCACAATTTCCATCACAAAAATACTGGCACTTGAACCACATTTTGGATTAACTTTAGCGTAATGGAACAATTAAAAATTGATAACATGAATCAAAATGACTGAAGACTGGTATCTGTGATACAAGAGCCCTCATGAGGGGCTCAAGGTGAATAATCCACTCAGCACTTCTGGCTGAAGAAGATTACCAATGCTATAATGCTGTTTCTTGTACTGATGTGGTTGGCTTCCTCATCATTTAGAATGAGGATGTTTTAGAATGTGTCTCATCTTGTTATCTAGTTCTTAGAATATTAACTTGTTTGTCTGCTTCTTGAAAAATTTATTCATTATTTGTGGGATGTGGATGTCACTGGCTGGCCAGCATTAATTGTCTGTGCCTAGTTGCCCTTGAGAAAGTGATGGTGAGCTGCCTTCTTAAACTGCTGCATTCCATTGCTGTGGGTTGACCAACAATGTCATTAGAAGAGTATTCCAGGATTTTGACACTGCAGCAGTGAAGGGAAGGGCTATATATTTCCAAGTCAGGATAGTGAGTGGCTTGGAGGGGATCTTGGAGGTGGTGGTGTTCCCATATGTCTGCTGCCCTTGTCCTTCTAGATGGAGGTGGCCGCGAGTTTGGAAGGGTCTGTCTGAGGATCTTTGCCATACAAAAATGGGGTGACATTTTTTTGTGCTCAAAATTTTTGGAATTCTCTAAGCCTTGAGCTTTTTGAATGGTAAATTGTCATCATCAGCTACTACAGCAAAAGTATTTCCTGAAAATACAAGACGACAAAGTGTGGAGCTGGATGAACGCAGCAGGCCAAGCAGCATCTCAGGAGTACAAAAGCTGACGTTTCGGGCCTAGACCCTTCATCAGAGAGGGGGATGGGGAGAGGGTTCTGGAATAAATAGGGAGAGAGGGGGAGGTGGACCGAAGATGGAGAGAAAAGAAGATAGGTGGAGAGGAGAGTATAGGTGGGGAGGTAGAGAGGGGATAGGTCAGTCCAGGGAAGACAGACAGGTCAAGGAGGTGGGATGAGGTGAGTAGGTAGGAAATGGAGGTGCAGCTTCAGGTGGGAGGAAGGGATGGGTGAGAGGAAGAACAAGTTAGGGAGGCAGAGACAGGCTGGGCTGGTTTTGGGATGCAGTGGGTGGAGGAGATGAGCTGGGCTGGTTTTGGGATGCAGTGGGGGAAGGGGAGATTTTGAAGCTGGTGAAGTCCACATTGATACCATAGGGCTGCAGGGTTCCAAAGCGGAATATGAGTTGCTGTTCCTGCAACCTTCGGGTGGCATCATTGTGGCACTGCAGGAGGCCCATGATGGACATGTCATCTAAAGGATGGGAGGGGGAGTTAAAATGGTTCGCGACTGGGAGGTGCAGTTGTTTATTGCGCACCGAGCGGAGGTGTTCTGCAAAGCGATCCCCAAGCCTCCACTTGGTTTCCCCAATGTAGAGGAAGCCACACTGGGTACAATGGATACAGTATACCACATTGGCAGATGTGCAGGTGAACATCTGCTTAATATGGAAAGTCATCTTGGGGCCTGGGATGGGGGTGAGGGAGGAGGTGTGGAGGCAAGTGTAGCACTTCCTGTGGTTGCAGGGGAAGGTGCCGGGTGTGGCGGGGTTGGAGGGGAGTGTGGAGCGAACAAGGGAGCCATGGAGAGAGTGGTCTCTCCGGAAGGCAGAAAAGGGTGGGGATAGAAAAATGTCTTGGGTGGTGGGTTGGATTGTAGATGGCGGAAGTGTCGGAGGATGATGTGTTGTATCCGGAAGTTGGTAGGGTGGTGTGTGAGAACGAGGGGGATCCTCTTTGGGCGGTTGTGGCGGGGGCGGGGTGTGAGGGATGTGTTGCGGGAAATGCGGGAGACGCGGTCAAGGACATTCTCGACCACTGCGGGGGGAAAGTTGTGGTCCTTGAAGAACTTGGACATTGAGGATGTGCGGGAGTGGAATGCCTCATCGTGGGAGCAGATGGGGATGCGGAGGAATTGGGAATAGGGGATGGAATTTTTGCAGGAGGATGGGTGGGAGGAGGTGTATTCTAAGTAGCTGTGGGAGTCAGTGGGCTTGACATGGACATCAGTTACAAGCTGGTTGCCTGAGATGGAGACTGAGAGGCACAGGAAGGTGAGGGATGTGCTGGAGATGGCCCAGGTGAACTTGAGATTGGGGTGGAAGGTGTTGGTGAAGTGGATGAACCCCTATTGACCACACTTCAGTCTGTGCTGACTAACTATCCTGGCTAAAAAAGTTGTTGGAATATGCTGAGTATGGGATCAAAGGCTTCATGCCACCACATCAATCTCTGTCTTTCTATCCCACTGCCATGGTTTTCTTTATGATTAGCCTGCCCAAGTTCTAACCTTCAGCATTCCATGAGCATCCCCCACACTTCAACTCCAGATTGATGGGAAACAGATCCCCGATCCCTGGTGATTAAGTCCTTCCATGTATTTTTTCTCAAGTAGCAAACAGCCTGTCAATCTGGCTGTCTGCCAGGCTACAAATAGAAAGTAAAAACTAAAGTGAAGTTCTACGCTTAATCTCCTCAGCCTCGCCTTGTATCTTTCCCTAGTTTCACTCCTTCATGCCTTCTTTGAGTTCATGTTGTCCCTGAGACATGCCTGTTATCCACTCAACCTTATTCTAGTCATGCTGCTGACTACCCAGTTTTCCATCTTGGCCCTAGCTGACTTTGTTATGCTTCTCAAATATCCAATCATTAAACTCATTGCAAACTATATATCTCCAATCTCCTCTGCTTCTCGTAAATCTTTGGACGTGCTAGATGCTTCATAAATCTGAAGTCAGTTAAATCCTGCTTCCTGGATCCTAACACAAAATACCATTTGCCCATGACTCTTGTGCTCGCTGATTTGTCTTGGTTCCAGGTTAAGAAACACCTCATGTTTTTCTCACCTCTCCATAGCTTTGCTAGTTGCTAATTCCATAAATCTCTTCAGCACAACAACCTTTCATACAAACATACAAACAATGAACAAAAGTTGGCAACTCAGCCTGTCAAGCCTGTCCTGCCAGTAAATAAGGCCATGTTTCATTGAAACATGGAAAATTAGTGCAAGAGTGGGCCATTTGGCCCTTCGAGTCTGTACCACCATTCAATATGATCATGGCAGATCATGCAATCTCAGTATCCCATTCCCACTTCCTCCCTTTACCAATTGATCCCTTTAGTGTAAGGGCCAAGTGCAACTCCCTCTTTAGTACATGTAGTGAACTGGCTCCAACAGCTTCCTGTGGGAAAGAATTTTACAGGTTCACAACTCTGAGTGAAAAAATTCTTCCTCAGTCCTGAATGGCTTACCCCTGATTCATAGATTGTGACCCCTACATCTGGTTCAGCTGATTTTAACCGCAACTCCACATTCCTGCACATCCCCCATAACCTTTCACCCCGTTGTTAATCTTGATTTTGATGTTTGATTTATTATTGTCACATGCACTGAGATAGAATGAAAAATATTGTCTGTGTGCTAACCAGACAAATCATACCTTCCACAAGTACATCAGGGTCATTGGACAGACAAGAATCCATTTATCTCTGCCTCAAAAATGTTTAAAGTTTCTGCATTTAATGTCTTTTAAGGAAGGGAATTCCAAAGATTCACAATCTCCTGAGAGAAAACAATATTTCCAATCTCTGTCTTAAATTGGTTCCCCTCATTTTAAAACTACAGCCTCTAGTTCTTGCACAAGAGGAGTATGCTTTCAACATCCACCAATCAAGTCCCTTCAGGATCTTATATGTTTCAATTAAGTCACCTCTGATTTATCTAAACACCAGAGGACACTTAGCCTGTCTAGCATTTCCTCAGAAGGCAGCTTGCTCATTCCAGGTATCAAGCTGGAAAACCTTCTCTGAACTATTCCCATTGTATTGACATCCTTCCATAAAAATGCTGACTTATCCTGTACTCAGCACTCCAGATGCAGTCTCAACAATGCCGTTTATGACTGAAGCACACCTTCCTGCTCTTGCATTCATTCAATTTACTTCAGAATTAACATAGCATTCAATTATCTTTCCTGATTGCTTGCTGTAACTTCATATTAAACTTCTGTGATTCATGCGCAATCAGATCTCTCTGCATCTCAGAGATCTGAAACCTCTCACCAGTAAGGTAGTATGCTTGTTTTTTATTCTTTCCATCAAAATGGGCAATTTCCCATTTTTCCACATTCTGGTCCATTTGCCAGATATTTGCCCACTCAGTTAATCTATCTATGTCCTTATGTCCTCTTCACAACTCACTTTCCAATATATCTTTATGTCATCAGCAGATTTTCATGACATCTGCATTCTTTCAAATAAGTGGATGAGAGTGCAGTGGGATCTTCAGAATCCAATTCTGATTTTAACAAGTGGACAGAGCAGTGGTGCTGATATATCTTCACTTGCAGGTGAAACTACTGAGAAAAGAAATTAAGGCCTGAAGAGACTCAAGGGGGTAAAATTTTAAATATTCCTTATAAAGGGAAGATACTCCTCCAGGTTATAGTGAAAGTCGTCAGGAATGTGGTATCTTCAATCTAAGCCAAACTTCTAGCTATGTTTTGCATGGGTGGCTGGCTACCTATATCTCTCTGCTGTCTACCTCATGTGGCTGCAGACTGACCTGATTATGACGTTTAATGATATATTAAGAAGAACTTGTAAGCCTATACTATCGTTGATCTCCATAACCTGTTCCCCTCCAAAAGGCCATCACAACAGCATGAGCCTTGCATACAAGTAGAAATACTGATTAACTGTCTTCCAAATCCCCAACTTCTTTCTACATTAATACTAAATAGCTACAGTTGTGTAACATACAGCCAACTGTAAAACCTGACATTTCTAAGACCTTGCCGAGAGATTTAAAGACTACATCACAGTTATCACAGATGCCCAAGCCATTATTCATAGGTATGACCAACTTTCAACATGGTGAAGCAACATGGGCTCTCATTTCACCTTCACCAACCAAGCCTTGCATATATGTTGGCAGACAGGATTAAAGACAGCTCACATGACCTTTTTCTCATTTCATCCCTTGTAATCTTTTATTGAAGCAACAGTCTGGAAACAATACAATCCTGCGAATTTTGCATTTGTAACAAACAAATCAGGGGAAACCAGATGAGGTTTGGATGTTAATGTCACTTGAATCAGATACTGTCAATGCTATGGAAGTCACAGGGTAATGATAACAGAAAAGATTGGAAATGCGAAACAAGTCTGCGAGCATCTAGGGGAGTTGACACTTCGAGTTTTAGGATTTAGCTCTGAAATATTAGCTCGCTTTCTCTCTCCACAAACACTGTTTTCTGAATGTAATGTTTCTGGAATTATATGTTCATTTATATTAATTTCGGATTTCCATCATATGCAATGTTTTAATTTGAGAGACTGTCAGGGATGTTTCTCCCAGCTCTATGTCCTCATCCGCTTAATTCCCGCTTCAAAACAGGTTTTCTGTTTGTCTGTCGCTGATGCTTTGCTTGTTCTTTTTAAATTCCAAGAAGTACAACAAATTAATTAGTTTTATTCCCTAAATAATTCCTTGGCATCATTACTTGATGTAGCTGTTCCACATTTTCTTAAAACTTTGTTTGTCCTCCACTCTTAAACATGATCCTTACTTTCAGCAAACTGGACATATCCCATTATTCTTTTCTCAATGATTAATGTGTTTAGAGACATTTTAATGCTAGAAATTTACTCTGCATTTGCAAAGCAAGGGGAAAATAAAAGAGAGCAAGTTGTTGGTAATATGTCAGACTGGACAGGCAGGAACATGATTTCTAATTTAAGTCTGTTACCCACTTGTACATCAGTTCTGAAGGCCCTTTCAAAGAATCATTTCATGAGAGCTCCCGGAGTTTCATGGTGACCCGACATGTTGATAACATTTTAGATAGAATATACAATGCTTTGTTATTAGATTGCTGCTGTCGTTTTGAAGTTTTTATGTTGTTACCTGTCTGTGGGAGGCAATGGCCTAGTGGTATTATAGCTGGACTATTACTCCAGAGACGCAGATAATATTCTGGGGATTACAAGGGGTGGACTGGATGAACACAGCAGGCTAAGCAGCATCAGAGGAGCAGGAAAGCTGACGTTTTGGGCATAGACCCTACTTCAGAAATGGGGGAGGGGAAGGGTGTTCTGAAAATAAATAGGGAGCGGGGGGGAGGCGGAAAGAAGATGGATTGAGGAGAAGATAGGTGTGGAGGAGGCAGACAAGTCAAAGAGGCAGGGTTGGAGCCAGTAACGGTGAGTGTATGTGGGGAGGTAGGAAGGAGATAGGTCAGTTCAGGGAGGATGGATAGGTCAAGGGGGCTAGATGAGGTTAGTAGGTAGGAGATGGTGGTGGGGCTTGAGCTGGGAGGACGGGATAGGTAGGAGGAAGGACAGGTTAGGGAGGTGGGGACAAGCTGGGCTGGTTTTGGGATGTGTTAGGAGGAGGGGAGGATTTGAAGCTTGTGAAGTCCACATTGATACCATTGGGCTACAAGGTTCCCAAGCAGAATATGAGTTGTTGTTCCTGCAACCCTCAGATAGCATCATTGTGACACTGCAGGAGGCCCAGGGTGGACATGTCATCTGCGGAATGGGAGGGGGAGTTGAAGTGGTTCGAGACTGGGAGGTGCAGTTATTTAGCGAACCGAGCATAGGTGTTCTGCAAAGAGGTCTCCTAGCCTCCGCTTGGTTTCCCCAATGTAGAGGAGGCCACAACGGGAACAGCTGATGCAGTATATTTTCAGATGTGCAGGTGAACATCTGCTTGATGTGGGAAGTTTTCTTGGGGCCTGGGATGGGAGTGAGGGAGGAGGCGTAGAGGCATGTAGAACTTCCTTCAGTTGCAGGGAAAAGTGCTGGGTGTGGCGGGGCTGAAGGGGTGTGTGGAGTGGACAAGGGAGTCATGAAGCGAGTGGTCCCTCTGGAAGGCAGAAAAGGGTGGGGAGGGAATAATGTCTTTGGTGGTGGGGTCGGATTGCAGATGGCGGAAATGTCAGAGGATGATGCATTGGATCCGGAGGTTGGTGGGCTGGTATGTGAGGACGAGGGGGATTCTGTTTTGGTTTTTATTGCTGGGAGGTGGTGTGAGGGATGAGTTGCGGGCAATGTGGGAGACACTGTAGAGGGCGTTCTCAACCACTGAGGGGGGCCTGTTGTATTACCCGTGTTTGAATCCCACCATGACAGATGGTGGAAGTTGAGTTCAATAAATATCTGGAATTGAAAATTTAATGATGACCGTGAATCCATTGCAGATTGTCAGAGGAAAAACCCATCTGGTTCATTAATGTCTTTTAGAGAAGGAATCTGCCCTCCTTACCCAGTCTGGCCTACATGTGATTCCAGAGCCAAATATGATTGACTCCTCTGGGCAATAAATGCTACCTGGCTAGCGATACCCTCACCCTGTGAATGAATAAAACAAAGTTTATAAATACTGTTCATGCTAGTGTAGATTATAAATCAGGAATGTCTCAATATCAATCCTGTAGGAGTGGTGCACATACTGACAACAATTGTCTTTCATGCTTCCAGGCCAGAGGCAAAAGAAGCCATGCTTCTCATTTATAACTAGCGACCCCATTTCACATGACCCTGAACAAGTGAGTGGGAATGGACAGTTTACAATAGGGCTTTACATCTAAGCCTCATCTAACCCTCTCTCAATGGGGTGGTGTAGGGGAGGAGGTGAAGGAAGTGAAAGAAACATGTAAATTCATCAACTTTACTGCAGAAAATCAGCCTTTACAAAGCACGTGTAATTTTGGTAAGCGACTGCTTGATATTTTGGGAGTAAGAGCATTGGCCTGGTTTGATCCAGATTTGTAACCTGAATTGTTCGCAAGTTACATGCTGAATGTTTTGCAATGGAGTGGAATCCTCTTGCATCAACTCGTGTTTCAGAAAAATGGAATGTCAAATAAATTACCGGATCTAAATGGACAGGACTCAACAACAACTTTCCAGTGATATTGGGAACGGTTCCTCTGACAGGTCATATATTGCTTGGTAACAAGGTTTGGAATAAAAGATGTGTCATGAGGAGTAGTCAAGCTTACCATTGGCATGGCAATTATTAATTTTGCTCATGGTCTGCAAAGCTGTCATGGAATTTCAAGTGTGTTGCTTTTTATCAGTTGCATATGTAAGTGTCACAGAATGGCATTTTATTTGAAAAAGATGTATTGAATATCTCATAGAATTAACTTCTTCATCTGTTTTGTATTTGTGTTTTGTTGTTGACCAAGAATAAAGATGTCATTCCTAGGAAAACAGCTTATTTCTACTTTCAGCATCTGGAATGAATTCTCAGACGAAGCATAGCACCAGTAACATAGAAAGTAGAGGCAAATTATTGTAGATACAAGAATCTGAACTGAAAACAAAAAGTGCAGAAATCACAGTGGGTCAGGTAGCATCCATGGAGAGAAAGCAAGTGGATGTTTCAAGTCTACATGACTCTTCATTGATGATTTGTTGTGATTTCCAGGATATTTTGTCTTTACTTCATAGAGCTACTTCTGCAATGTCTAACGGTGTGGCTTAACTCTAGCCATGAAATAAAAACACCAAAATTTGATCTGAACTCTCTCATTCCTTGGTCCTTCTTGGCTGCCAGGGTACTCAATGGATTCTTAGCTGACTGTGTGCTTTTGAGATAGCAGGAACTGCTGATGCTGGAGAATCTGAGATAACACAGTATAGAGCTGGATGAACACAACTGGCCAAGCAGCATCAGAGGAGCAGGAAAGCTGACGTTTTGGGTCGAGACCCTAAACGTCAGCTTTCCTGCTTCTCTGATGCTGCTTGGCCTGCTGTATTCATCCAGCTCTATTCAGTTTGCTTTTGAAACATTTTTGTTCTACAACTTATTGAATGGCTCTGCATCCTATACATTATGTGCTAATGCTGCATATTTTGGATCCTTTGCTCTGACTGTATGCCATAAATACTTGATTACACAACATACTGTTGATAGCCAGAGACTATTTCCCAAGGCAGAAATGGCTAGCACGAGGGGTCATAGTTTTAAGCTGGTTGGTGGAAAGTATAGAGGGGATGTCAGAGGCAGGTTCTTTACGCAGAGAGTTGTGAGAGCATGGAATGCGTTGCCAGCAGCAGTTGTGGAAGCAAGGTCATTGGGGTCATTTAAGAGACTGCTGGACATGTATATGGTCACAGAAATTTGAGGGTGCTTACATGAGGATCAATGGTCGGCACAACATTGTGGGCTGAAGGGCCTGTTCTGTGCTGTACTGTTCTATGTTCTATGTTCTATGTTCTATGTTCTAACACTCTTATTCTGCAGCTGTGGAAATTGCCATGGCTTTGTGTCCATCTGAATTTCTTCACCATTGCATACTTAGAAGCAGGTAGAGGAACAAAAACTGCCAACAGATGAGATTTGGAATGACAGGAATGTGTGGGATACAGTTTGCTCTTCTAAAGAATCACAAGCTCTCATTGAAAATTCCATATAAACCAAGAGATTTGCTGCAAAATCTGTCTGTTCCCCTCACTTTGTCCAACCGAAACAAACACCAGCACTTCCCTTTTGCCATTATCATTCCTGCTCTCCTCCTGTTCTCTAAGGTCTCCAAATGATTATTCTAATGATCGTGTTTGAAAAAATTGGATGGACATCAGACTTCCCTCCTGTTAGTGAAAACTGGTTCTGAAATAACTTTCAGAGATAATGGGAACTGCAGATGCTGGAGAATTCCAAGATAATAAAATGTGAGGCTGGATGAACACAGCAGGCCAAGCAGCATCTCAGGAGCACAAAAGCTGACGTTTCGGGCCTAGACCCTTCATCAGAGCCTGATGAAGGGTCTAGGCCCGAAACATCAGCTTTTGTGCTCCTGAGATGCTGCTTGGCCTGCTGTGTTCATCCAGCCTCACATTTTATTATCCTGAAATAACTTTACTGGGACTGATATCCCATCAAGTTACCCTTTATTTACACATGGGCAGTCCCTGACCTGGCACAACCTCATCAGAGTCAGTGCCCAGAAAGTCAGAATCTTTGACTCTCTTTTTATCTGTTAGCCAGGGCTCCCTGATTGGATCAGATTAACAGCCTCAATTAAGGAAATCATACTCTATAAAGTCCAGGTGGCTGACCCTGTTGCAATCAATACATCTCTCCCCTCTTAATCCAAGGATATAGGCCAGCCCTTTCTCTTGGAGAGACTCCTGGGCCGTTTTAGCACTAGATCAGGTTCCTTTGGCTTGGCGTCTGATACAGGCAGCCTGCAACACATAAGAGCTCACCTCTGACATCAGAAAAGCCTTGGTAGAAGTATAGTCTCTTCTTTCACTGGCAAAGGTGTTGATGTGACGACACAGCTGTCATGTCCACCTAAGAATCAGAAGTCTCCTCAAAGCTTGAAGGAGAGGGTAGAGCCACATGTTCTGGCAGCTTTACCAACCATTCCAAGAAGGAGGGCATATATTGCTCCCATACTATTTGCAGATTTATGGCTTTCACATGGTCCATATGTTTGTTCAGGATCATCACATTGACCCAAACTTTATATGTCACTTGTCCTGACCCCATGTCGATTATGCCTCTTAGCCGTGCAGGCGATTTCCATCGTTCTTACAAGTAATCTCATCCCCTGTAGTAAACTGAGATAGTAGGAACTGCAGATGCTGAAGACTCCAAGATAACAAGGTGTAGGGCTGGATAAACACAGCATGCCAAGCAGCATCATAGGAGCAGGAAGGGTGATGTTCCGGGCCCAGGCTCTTCATCAGAAATGGGGGAGGGCAAGGGGTTTCTGAAATAAATAGGGAGAGAGGGGGAGGCAAATAGAAGATGGATAAAGGAGAAGGTAGGTGGAGAGGAGGCAGTCAAGTCGAAGAGGCGGGGATGGAGCCAGTAAAGGTGAGTGCAGGTGGGGAGGTAGGGAGGAGATAGGTCAGTCCAGGGAGGATGGACAGGTCAAGGGGGTGGGATGAGGTTAGTAGGTAGGAGATGGTGGTGGGGCTTGAGGTGTGAGGGGAGGATAGGTAGGAGGAAGGACAGGTTAGGGAGGCTGGGACAAGCTGGTCTGGTTTTGGGTAGGGGGAGGGGAGATTTTGAAGCTTCTGAAATCCACATTGATACCATTGGGCTGCAGGGTTCCCAAGCGGCATGTGAGTTGCTGTTCCTGCAACATTTGGGTAACATCGTTGTGGCACTGCAGGAGGCCCAGGATAGACATGTCGTCTGAGGAATGGGAGGGGGAGTTGAAATGGTTCACGACTGGGAGGTGAAGTTGTTTATTGTGAACGGAGCCTAGGTGTTCTGCAAAGTGGTCCCCAAGCCTCCGCTTGATTTTCCCAATGTAAAGGAGGCCACAATGGGAACAGCGGATGCAGGATACCACATTTGCAGATGTGCAGGTGAACATCTGCTTGATGTGGAAAGTCTTCATGGGGATTGGTTTGGGGGTGAGGGAAGAGGTGTCGGGGCATGTCTAGCAATTCCTGCGGTTGCAGGGAAAAATGCCAGGGGCTGTTGCAGTCCTTGAAAAATGAAGACATCTGAGATGTATGGGAGTGGAATGCCTCATCCTGGGAGCAAATGAGGCGGAGGTGAAGGAATTGGGAATAGGGGATGGCATTTTAACAAGAAAGTGGTTGGGTGGAGGTGTAGTCTAGGTAGCTGTGGGAGTCGGTGGGCTAGAAATGGATATCGGTTTCTAGGTGGTTGCCTGTGATGGACTCAGAGAGGTCCAGGAAGGTGAGAGAGGTATTAGAGATGGTCCATGTGAACTTAAGGTTGGGGTGGAAGGTGTTGGTGAAGTGGATGGACTGTTCGAGTTCCTCATGGGAGCATGAGGCGGCGCCGATACAGTCATCAAAGTAACGGAGGTGGATGTGGGGTTTAGGGCTGGTGTAGGTACAGAAGAGGGATTGTTCCACGCAACCTACAAAGGGCCAGGCATAGCTTGGGCCGCAGGTACCCATGGCCACCCACTTTGTCTGTAGGAAATAGGAGGAATTGAAAGAGAAGTTGTTAAGGGTGAGGACGAGTTCAGCTAAGCGGATGAGGGTGTCAGTGGGGGGGAATGGTCTGGTCTGCGGGACGGGAAGAAGTGGAGGGCCTTTAGGCTATCTGCATGGGGAATGCAGGTGTACTGGGACTGGACGTCCATGGTAAAAATGAGGAGTTGGTGATCGGGGAATTGGAAGTTCTGGAGGAGGTGGTGGGCATGAGTGGTGTCATGGACGTAGGTGGGGAGTTCCTGGACCAAGGGAGTCCAATGCACCATACTACAACAGCGTCTCCCTTGTCCGCGGGTTTTATGGTCCAACCCCCACACCAAATGTGCAGCCCGCTGATCCCTCTGCTCCAACCCCACCCAATATCTCCACCCCTCTCACCCACTTCAACCGCTCACCTGCAGAACATGCAGCCGTCCACTCCCTCCGCTCCAATCCCAACCTCACCACAAAGCCCGCAGTCAAGGGAGGCCCAGTTGTGGTAACGCGCACTGACCTCTACATCACTGAGGCCAGGCACCAACTCTCCCACTCCTCCTCCTACCACCCCCTGGATCATGACCTCACCCTTGAGCACCATACCATCATCTCCCAAACCATTCACAACCTTATCACCTCAGGCAACCTCCCACCCACAGCCTCTAACCTCATCGTTCCCCAATGCCACGTCGCCCATTTCTATCTCCTTCCCAAAATCCATAAACCCGACTGCCCTGGTCAACCCATTGTCTCGGTCTGCTCCTGCCCAACTGAACTTACCTCCACCTACCTGGACTCCATTTTCTCCCCTTTGGCCTAGGAACTCCCCACCCCCTCCCCACAATAACAAACAAAAAAAAGTCCCCCTCATCCTCCTGCACCACCCCAAATCCAATGTATTATCCTCCGACATTTGCGCCATCTGTAATCCAGCCCCACCACCAAAGACATTTTTCCCTCCCCAACCTTGTCTGACTTCCGGAGGGACCACTCTCTCCGTGACTCTTTTGTCTGCTTCACACTCCCCTCCAGCCCCACCACACCCGGCACTTTTCCCTGCAACCACAGGAAGTGCTATACCTGCCCCCACACCTCCTCCCTCACCCCTGTTCCAGGCCCCAAGAAGACTTTCCACATCAAGCAGATGTTCACCTGCACATCTGCCAATGTGGTATACTACATCCGCTGTACCTGTTGTGGCCTCCTGTACGTTGGGGAAACCAAGCAGAGGCTTGGGAACCGTTTTGCAGAACACCTATGCTCGGTTCACAATAAACAACTGCACCTCCCAGTTGTGAACCACTTCAACTCTCCCTCCCATTCCTCAGACGACATGTCCATCATGGGCCTCCTGCAATGTCACAACGATGCCACACGAAGGTTGCAGGAACAGCAACTCATATTCCGCTTGGGAACCCTGCAGCCCAATGGTATCAATGTGGATTTCAGAAGCTTCAAAATCTCCCCTCCCCCTACCGCATCCCAGACCTAGCCCAACTTGAATCCGCCTCCCTAACCTGTTCTTCGTCTCGCCTATCCCCTCCTCCCACCTCAAGCTGCACCCCTATTTCCTACCTACTAACCTCATCCCGACTCTTTGACCTGTCCGTCCTCCCTGGACTGACCTATCTCCTCCCTACCTCCCCACCCTCACTCACCTTTACTGGCTCCAACCCCGCTTTTCGACTTGTCTGTCTCCTCTCCACCTATCTTCTCCTCTATCCATCTTCGATCCGCCTCCCCCTCTCTCCCTATTTATTTCAGAACCCTCTTCCCCTCTCCCATTTATGAACAAGGTTCTCGGCCCAAAACATCAGCTTTCTTGCTCCTATGATGCCACTTGGCCTCCTGTGTTCATCCAGCTCCACACCTTGCTATCCCTGTTGTAAACTGTCTGTTTTGCTTGGCAGAGTCTTGGGTCTGGCATTGGTGTTCCTAAAGCCATTTCACCCGTCCTAACGCCCCAACAGGTCCAGGAAAATCCGATTTAACCTTGTGTGGATACTTCTACCCATGATAATCTCTGCCAGCGTTATCCCTATAGTTGCCTGTGGGGTGGTCCTCCAATCAAATATGAACCATGACAGCTTGGATTCTAGTGAGTTTGAAGGCTGTTTCTTCAAGCCTGCCTTGCACTGCTCTTTTGCCAGACCATTAGCTGATGGATGGTATGGATGGATGATATGGCATTCAACATTTGTAAATACCCAAATTCCCTGCTGGTAAATCATGACCAACACTTCCGGGAGTCCTTGTATAGTTTCTCTGTCGTCGTCCCTGTGTTTGATGAATGAACTCTATGTATGTCCATCCACTTTGAGTGAATGTCTACAATGACTGAGAATATTGACCCCATGAAATGTCCTACCAAGGTTTACCCAGTTATTTGCATGGATGTGAAGGAGCTCCTGGCAGTAATTATTGTCCTTGTGGGCACTCTGGGTATGGCCCCATCAATGCAGCTACGTCTGCACCCATGCCTGGCCATCAGACATAGCTTCTTGCTAAAATCTTCATTTTGGAAATCCCTAGATAGCCCTGATGGAGTTCAGCTGTAGATTCCCTCCAGTCAGGATATGTCCTGAGTGAGCCTATACAATTGAATGCACTCATGTGGTGTTTCCTGAGCTGAGATGGACTGGTGAGGCCATCCACTTCCATCAGAATCCACTATAACTCGTACAGTCCACTTGCAACATTCTCTAGTGCTACCTTGACAGTGATGGGTACTTTATACCTAAGATGGCATCATGTCAGGCAATGTTGTAAATGTTTCACTGTACTCCTGTACTTCTGTATTTGAGTATACATGACAATAAACCTAAATCTGATAAAGCCAGTTGTAGTGCATATTTGTCCAGTTGGGCTTCGACGAGTAGGCGCTTTTGCATGGTTACATCATTAACCCCACATACAAAATGGTTTCTTAACATCGCATTGAGGGTTAAACCAAAGTCACTTGCCTTTGCCAGTTGTCTTAACATAGTCAAAAATCCTCTGGTTGAGTAAAATCTATAGTGTATTCATAATATTTGTTCACTAAATCTGTCAACTCTTGGAAGGTTTCAGTATCTTGTGTCTCAAGGAAAGGTCAGCCTCCTAATAACAGGAAAAGCTGCAGGTCCTCAGACTGTCAGGGAATTAGTCATTGATTTTCATCTGCCCCGATGTCATTTGCCTGGAAAAAATGCATTCTTTCCTCATACTGGATCCCATGGGACGGTGAAATGAGTCAACCTTCCAAAATAATGGTCTGATGCAAGAAGTACTTACTCAATTTAAAGATGGCAGTTCCAAACATGCTTCTTCATGAATGTCTTTTACTCTCAATGTCACTGAAATAACTCCATAGAGGCCAATGTCCTATCTTAAAGGCATTCTTTATTTACTCGTAGATAGTCCTTAACATTGGCACAGAACCATTAGAGTCAACACTCTGAATGTCAGAATCTCTTACACTGTTTTTTTGATTTGTCAGCCAGGGCTCCGTCCACCTTCAGGCGACTGTCTGTGTGGAGTTTATACTTTCTCCCGTGTCTGTGTGGGTTTCCTCTGGGTGCTCCAGTTTCCTCCCACAGTCCAAAGATGTACAGGTTAGGTGGATTGGCCATGCTAAATTTCCCATAGTGCTCATGGATGTGCAGGCTAGGTGGAATAGCCATTGGAAAAAAGTGGGGATGGGTCTGAGTAGGATGTTCTTCTGAGGGTTGGTGAAGGCTTGATGGGCTAAATGGTCCGTTTCCACACCAGAGCCATTCAGATCTCACTCTATGAATCTGAGATTATGATTGGACCAGGTTAGCACCTCTAATCAGGTAACTCATATTACATGAGGTCCACCTGGCTGACCTCATTAGGGTCACTCCAGGTTCCACAATGAAAGATAATGTAGAACAGCCAGTGTGTCATGGTACATATCAGCACAGGTTTAAAAAAAGAGATGATGTCCTACAAACTGACAATGGAAGTTAGGACGTAAAAAAAGAATAGTACCTCAAAAGGTAGTGATCTGAGGATGACTGGTCATGTGCTTGCAAGAATAAAAATAACAAAATATGTTAGATAAATGTCCTCCTGAATAAATTATATAGTAGGGGTGAGAGATTCAGATTGCTAGGAAATGGAGAGTGGTCTGGGGAAGATGGGGCTAGTACAAACTGGGCAGGCAGGCTGTTTGTTAGTGATGTCGGGCAGGGTTTAAATTTGAATGACAGTGGGATAGGAACGTAAGCAGGGAGCCAAAGAAGGGAAAAGCAGGGGTAGATATGAAAGACAGAAAAATAAGAAGCAAAAGTATAAGGCAAAAAAATGAGGGCAAAATATAAATAGAATCATTGTGCAAGATAAAGATAAGATGATTAACAAGGTTAAGAAGAAAAGTCTAAAAGCATTGTGTCTTAGTGCACGGAGAAGTTGCTACAAGATTGATGAATTAGCAGTGCAAATAGATATTGATGAATATGATATAGTAGCAATTATGGAGACATGGCTGCATGGTGACAATCCAGACTTTTCAATATTTAGGAGCGGTAGATAAATGGGGAAAGGAACTGGGCTTTGATAGTAAAGGAGGAAATCAATGCGGTAGTGAGAAAGAATATTGATTGGCAAAAGTATCTGTATGGATAGAGATAATAAACACCCAGGGGCAGAAAATATTGCTGGGGTCTGTTTATAGGCCTCCAAATAGTAATGGAGCAGCAAGTGGTAGAATTAATCAGGAGATTAAAGAGGCATGTAATAAGGGTACAACTGTAATCATGGATGGCTTAAAACTACACGTAAATTGGAAAAACAACAAACTAGCAATAATACTGCAGTGTAGGATTTTCTGGAACGCATACGTGATATTTTTAAACCAATACATTAAGGAGCCACCTGGACAGCAGCTATCCTAGACTAGCCATTGTGCAACAAGAAAGAATCAATTAACAGTCTTTGTATTGTGTAGTCCATTTGAGCACAGCAACAATAAAATGAAAGAATTGTTCATTAAGATGGAAAGCGAAGAAGTCTTGACTTCATTACTAGGGTCTTGAATTTAAGTAAAAGGAGATACATGGATATGAGGTGCCATTCAGCAATGATAAATTTTGAAACGTTACTAAAACAGTTGGCATTAAGTCAACAATGGCTCATACTTAAGGAATGTAAGCATGAATCACAACCATTATTCATTTTTATCTGTGGCAAAAGTAAAAAGGAGAGGCGGCAGAGCAGACTGGAAGAGCCAAATGGCTCACTCCTGCCAATAATTTCTATGTGTCCATGTCAATCATACTATTAGATGCCTGTATGTTTCAACTATTGTGGATTATCTGTCCAGTATGTGGACAGATTGGTTACTGATCAAATGATAAGCTGGCTTTGAATGAACTGATTGGGTGGTTATGGCAAGGCTGGCTGACTATCGATGGGCTGACTAGTCCTTTTTGGTCAAACACAAGCAAAAATTGTTGGGAAAACTCAGCAGATTTGGCAGCATCTGTGGAGAAAAAGCAGAGTTAATGTTCCGCATCCAGTGACTCTTCATCAGAGCTGATTGGAGCTAGGGAATTGATGGTACACAGCAAAATGTTAACTATGCTATTTTTTATAGAATCCCTACAGGTTAGAAGCAGGCCGTTCAGCCCACCAAATCTACACCAACCCTCTGTAGAGCTGCCCACCTAGACCCACCCCATCACTGTAGCCCTGCATTTCCCACAGCTGACCTACCTTGCCTTCAGGGCAATTTAGCACAACCAATCCTAACCTGCACATCCTTGGACTGGGAGGAAACCAGAGCACCTGGAGGAAACCCACAAAGGCACAAGGAGAATGTCCAAACTCCATGCAGTTAGTCACCAAGGGTGGAATTGAACACAGTTGCCTGGTGCTGTGAGGCAGCAGCGTGAGCCACTGAGGTGCTATGCTGACCTTTCTCTCCACAGAATACTGCCAGGCTTGCTGAATTTTCCCATCAATTTCTGTTTTGTTCCTGTTTGCTTTATAGATTCTATTGCTGAGTAACTCAAAATCTACATTCTCTAGCTACAAAAATTAATTGGACTTACTGCAAAAATTAATTTAATACTATCATGGGCACCTAAGAATTTTATATGTAGATTCTAGGTTATTTTGATTTATAATTCTTTTTAGTGTTTTTCATTGATGTTGAGGTAGTATCTAAACCATCTTTATTCTTCTGCACATTCTTACTTTGCCTAAATTTTCATTCTATGTTGGAGTTTGAGTTTAACTTGGAGCAAAAGGGAATAGATTCAGAAGTATGGCTTTGCCAGCTGTAGCTCTTTATCTCTGTGGTGTAATTGATTTATTTATCACAGTATTCTTATTGTTACTATTAATCCTATGGTGAGTTTACAGTTTGTTTCTGAATGAATGATTAACAGCAAGCAGTTTCTGAATTCTTTCATGGATGCAACTGAGGAGAGCTGAGCAAATATGCGTGCAGTGATGTATATCACAAAAGCAGGAAATTTGTAAGTGTTGTCAAAATGTGGAATATAAACAGAGGTTGCTGGAATTTCACTGAAGTTCCACAAAGCTGTCAAAGAAAAAGAACAGGTGGAATTCATGAACAGATCCTTTCTGCCTTTACGCACTCCTTAGTTTTATGAATCACAATTGTAGATTATTTTCTGCATTCTTTATTGGCAGATCAAGTGATCAGTACATATGAGAAGGAGAAAACTAATAAAATGAAAGAAGAAATGCAAAATAAATTTTAAAACACACACTGAGCAAGGCTACTATGCCAACAGTAGTTTCTAGTTTAACCCATTACTTAAGCTGCAATTAAAATGGTTTAAAATGAAATTTATTGACAGCTTATTGCAGATGAAAGTCAAAATCCATGTACTTGTTTCTATTCACTTACAGGATGTGGGTGCCACTGAATAGGTCAACATTAATTGCTCGTCCCTGACAGCCCAGAGGGCGGCTAAGAGTCAGCCACGTTGCTGCGGGTTTGCTAGTCACAAGTAGGACAAGACCAGGTGAAGGTGGTCATCATTAGACTCTTAATTCCACGATTTGGTATGATGGGATTAGAACCCAGATCCTCAGAACATTATCTGGTCTCCGAATTAACAGTCCAGTGATAAAACCATGAAGGCAATAACCACCTCAGTACTGAAGGAAATGGGAGCTTGGTAGCCATGCTCTGCTTCTGTGAAAAATTAATTTGATTTTCCCTTCTTCATTGCTTTCTAAAAATGTATATAAACACATGCACATGAAGCGTGCTCAAGGGATGGCAAAGTGGCTCCAAACTGCTGTCTCACGGCACCAGAAATCTGGGTTTGATTCTACCCTCAGGAGATTGCCTGTGTGGAGTTTGCACATTATTCCCATGTCTGTGTGGGTTTCCTCTGAGCGCTCTGGTTTTGCCCCACAGTCCAAGGATGTGCAGGTTCAGTGGATTTGCAATGGAAAATGTAGCTTGCAGGGAAAAGGTGAAAGGTGCTTCAGAGGGTCAATATGGACTCAATGGGCTGACTGGGCTGCTTCCACACCATAGGGATTCTATAGTCCTAAGCAGGAGTGGGTCATTCAGCCCCTTGAATTTGCTACACTATTCAATTTAATCATGGCTGATCTTATTGTCATCTCAAAGCCACTTACCTGCCTACCTTTCACCCACTTGCTGATAAGCATCTATCTACCTCTGGCTTCAATATGTACAAAAACTCTGCCTCCAATGCCTTTCCAGGAACAGAATTCCAAATTTACATGTCGCACTTTGAGAAAATATTTCACTTCATATCAGTTTTAAATTGGTGACCCTTGAAGAGGACGCATCCCCTGCAAATCAAACCTGGTAAGAACCTACAGGGCTCTCGATGTTTCAATCGAGTCACCTCTTACTGTTCTAAACTTCAGTGGATACAAACTTAGACTATCCGATCTCTCCTCAGAAGACAACCCACTCATTCTAGGTGTGTAATCTGGTAAACATTCTCTAAACTACTTCAAATGCATTTACATCCTTCCTTAAATAAGATGATCAATAGTATTCATAATACTTCAAATGTGTTCTCACTGGGGCCTCTCTAAGTGAAGTATGGCCTTGCTACTTTTGTATTCAATTCCCATCAAAAATGATAGCATTCTACTAGATCTCCTAATTACTCCTAAATACAGAATGTAAATGGAAAACGAAATGTGTGGGTGGCAGTTGATCAGTGGTTAGCGGATGACGATTTCATTCCACCCTCGAGCACTGTCTCTGTGGAGTTTGCACATTCTCCCTGTGTTTGCGTGGGTTTTCTCCGGGTGCTCCTGTTTCCTTCCACAGTCCAAAGATGTGCAGGCTGCGTGGATTGGCCATGTCAAATTTCCCATAGTTTCCAGGGGTGTGCTGGTTTAGTGGATTAGCCATAGGAAATGCTGGGCTACAGGGATAGGGTAGGTTAGGAGGCTCTTTGGAGGGTCAGTGTGGACTTGATAGGCCAAATGGCCTGCTTCCACATGGTAAGGATTCTATGATTCTATGAAGTAAGTAGTTGACTCATAGACATCTGCTCATATTGCATTGTTAGCGGTCATTAGAAAATGTAACAGAGCATACTGCCAATCATCAATTAACTTAAGATTTGCATTAAAAAAAATGAAAGAGCAGAATTTAAAAAAAAGCCATTTAAACCAAGGAACATTTACAACTAATCACTGTGTTTGCTATTTTCTCGATTATCCTTGAGCTGCTTTGGCAAAAAATGTGTATTAGCATAGTTTAGTTCTTGATTGCTGGATGTCATTAACTGCTTCATAGCAAATTAAATCATCTAAAATATGACCAGTACTGGAACGCTGCAGCCAATTTGAGCACAGCAAATTCTCACAAATAACAAGGCAAGCATGGTCAGACAATGTGTTGGTAATGGATGGTTAGGGTTAACTGTTGGCCAGGAGACTGTCAAAGACTTGTCTTTTTCAAAATAGAGCGATGAGATTTTTTACATCACCTGAGACAGCAGACTGTGTTTCAGCTTCATGGTTTATTTAAAGGATTATATTTCCAACAGTGCAACACTCCCTGGGTATTGTACTGATGTGTCAGCCTAGATTATGCGCTCAAGTTCTTTACTTGGGCTTTCTGCCATGACCTTTTAACTCAGAGGTGAGAATATTACCACTGAGCCAAGCCTGATGCCTCTGGTACTTATGATGAGATATTTACATTTGTCAGCACAAGGAGTTTGAAGAACATTTCCAAAGCAAACTGACATCACTGTTAGTTATGCTTATAAGAATTTGAATAAGCAGTATTGTTAAAAAACTCGATTGTTTTTGCTGTGCCTTTGAAGGATTTGTTGCAAAACTAATCAAGCCAAAGGAAAAGAAAGAAAAAGATGGAATTGTCCATTTCTTGTCCAATTATTTATCAGTCCATTACGCAGCTCATTTATATATGAAAATGTTGTATCAGTGGGGTACTGGAATTCCCAGAGTTAGACCCTGGTTTGTCAAATTGATGGGCACTACAATTGTCTTTAGATACACTAGGTCAAGCTAGGGACTAACTAACTATAATTGACCCAACCACTATTCCCAAGAGCAAAGATATATCCCCGGCTTCTTTTCTTCTCCACCAGCTGTGTCCAAAAACAAATCCCTCTTGTCCCCCTCCTACTCAGCTCCCAAGGGAGCTACAAACAGCCAGTGGATTTATTTAGCATTAAACCTTACATCAATCATTCAGCTGCAATTGCTGCTTCCTTCCCTTCCACTTGCCACCGAGGCAGATCTTTGCTCCAGCTCTGGATCTAATGCATTGTCTAGCAGGGACCATTCCCTCCAGGACACCCTGGTTCGCTCCTCCTTCACTCCCAGCACCCCTCCACAGCCCCACAGTACCTTCTCCTACAACAACCAAAGGTGTAACACCTGCCCATTTACCTTCTTCCTCCTCAGTATCCAAGGACTAAAACACACCTTCCAGGTGAAGCAGCAGTTTACCTGCACTTCTCAGAATCTAGTCTACTGCATTTGGTGCTCACAATGTGGTCTTCTTTACCTCAGGGAAACAAAATATAGACTTGGTGACTGCTTTGCAAAGCATCTATGTTCTTCTGGCAAAAAAAAGTGCTGAGCTTCCAGTTGCCTGCCACTTTAAGACACCACCCTATTCCCTGGTCAACGTCTCTGTCCCAGGCTTGCTGCGGTGTTTCAGCAAACATCAGAGCAAGCTGGAAGTACCACACCTCATTATCCACTTGGGGACCCTGCAGCCCTCTGGACTCAATATCGAGTTCAATAATTTCATGGCCTGAACTCTGCCATACCCTACCTCCCTACCCCACACACCAGACCTTGTTATCACAGTCTGCCATTACACACTACCTATTGTTAGTCACTAACAGCCTCCATTAATAGCTATTCACCCTTCTAGCCAAATCATTCTTCACTCCTTGGCCCAACTGTTCTCTGCTTTCTTTGGGCTCTGTCCCCATCTATTGGTTCTTTCTTACCCTCTCCCCCCACTCTATTTTCTGCATATAAACCAACATTTTCTTAGCTACTATCAGTTCTGAAGAAAGGTCACTCAACCTGAAACCTTAACTCTGATTTCTCTTCACAGATGCTGCCAGACCTGCTGAGCTTTTCCAGCAATTTCTGCTTTTGTTTCTGTTTTACAACATCTGCAGCTCTTTTGGTTTTCTTTCCTTCGCTTCTCTTCTCCCTCCCTGCATAGCTGCTCCAAGAATTTCTGTTTACCAGACCCCATGAGCTGCTTATTTGACCCTGACCTCATTTAACTGCTGACCACACTAGCAAACTAACAGAAACCCTGAAAAATCTAAACCCTCATGTATTTTGGATTTTTGAACTTTGAATTAGTGGCATGTGGGTTTTCTCTGTTTCTAAAGGATTTTTATAATTAAGATATATGTATTTTTGTAACGATGATGATTTCTTTTATAACACAGTATAGAGAAAAATTTTCTGGGGAGCAATGGGATTTTGTCTAAATTTGGAGAGTTTATGATTGAACAAAATAAAAAGTGCAATACATTACATTTTCACACAGAAAATTCTGGATTTTTTTGTTTGGGGGAAACACCCTCAGCTTAAAGAAAAGCTTTTGTCTTTGAATTAGGTAGTTTTCAGAAGTCTTAGTTAAATTGGCTTGAAAATACTGTTGCTCTTGAGAAAAGGAGGTAGTTTAGAACTGTTAAGAAACTACTTCAGTGTAAGGAGGTTAGTTTAAAGTTTCCAGCCCTGAAGTGTTTGGCCTAGGTCCTAAAGGATTATTCGAAGCTGAGAAAGTATAAGCTTAATATGAAGGCTCCGGAAAAAGCTATGAGATTCTCAAGATAAGAACTTGAAACCATAGTTAAGTTAAGCCCCTTAGACGGAAAGCAGAAGGCAATTCTCTTTGGTGTGAGTATTATACAGAAGTCTTGTTGGGATTAATCGGTTGTATTCAATGAAGTGTTTTGAAATTTTGACTGTATGATAGAGAAGAAATAGTTTGGTTAACTTTTTTTGTTTTATTCTCAAGCCTGACCTCCATCATTGAGTTTCTGTTTCAGTGAACGACCCCTCGATAAAACTAAAGTAAACATGATCTATCAAGCCATATTTCAGGCAGAAATCTGACCTGTCCAGCAATAACATCAACTGAGATCGTAACAGGAGGAAAGGCCTCATTTTGCTTTCCTGCTCTGTCACCAATTGAGCCTCACAAGCGGTCATCCAATGACCACTGAACGTCTTATCCCAACTTGACTGCAATTACTACTGTTCAAGGGAGAATGAGAAATCAACCTATTTTGTACTTCATGCAACTCTCATTTTGCGGGGGCCGGGGGGGGGGGGGGCATGGGGGGCAGGGAGCGTGGAATAAGGATCCCTTGATGTGCATTAATTTATACAAAACAAAGGGACTGAACCACTCCCTTGCCCTGATTTCTGAACCTCCTTGTGTCCAGTCCCGGCCATCGCCAATCCCAGAATGCCCTCCAACCTATGTACCATCTACCTCGTTTCAAATGGGGATCTGGGCAGAGTATATTGTTCAATGAGCAAACACAGGTTCACAAATCTGGCCGAAGGTCCACCAGCAGCCAATCGATTGCCTGGTGCCAGGAGATCCTTTGGGCTTTCTGACCATGGTAGTTATGGCTCACTTTTCAGGAAACTCTGATAATTGGACTGTGTACAGAAATGGAAAAAACAACGCCCTGGTCATAGTTTTTGTTATGACATATTGCACATACAGTACTGGGACTCAGACTAGTCTTTAAAACTAGGCTGCTGAGTTGCTTGTTTCATATCATTGAAGCTTTCTAATTTGTACTGTACTTTCTTTTAGTTACCTTTAACCTATTTAAATATTCATTTTTTTTATTGCTGTTCTGTTTTGCACAGTACAGCGCACAGTTAGGATATAAGGGTAATAAGACATATTACTATCATTAAGCATGAGTCGTGCTAATGAATCTCATACGTCTCTATGACAATAACTTGGCAACTATAGAGCACAAGAGCCTGCAGAGTGTTTGAAAGTTTTTTTAAGTTTAACAGCAAATGTCTGTGACTTATTAAAAAAATTATAATGTAGATATGAATCTTAAGTAATTAATGTGAACAATGCTAATTAACCATCATAATTAAAAAACTAATAATCTAGAACATTGTTTTTTTTCACAAGTGCATTAGCTGTAATTGCCTAGCAACACATTTGGGCCTCATTAACGTATGCACAATACAGTTTTTTTCGGCTTAGTCTCCATAGCAACAAACTGTTCTTTAGTCTCTGGAGTACATGATTCTAAGTTGCTAGTGTGTGAGTGTTCATCTTTTTCATCTTAAGCAACAACAATAAACAGGTCAATGTGCAAATAATTTCATTCTAATCATTAAGTAATGAATGTATCATGAAGTTGAATATGAGATGTACATGACATCAAGTCTTACCAAATGCATCAAATACAGACCATCAATACATATAATATTATTTCCTCAAAGATGCTTTTGGTCACATGTGTTGCTCCTTGTAGTATCAAAGCACATAGATCACAAGGCCCCAGATTTGATGCCTGAACAGTGTCAAATTACCCTTCCTCAGTCCACATGGAAGAACACAAGAATATAAAAATTATTGGATTGGATATCATTCATAGACTTTACAAAATGCATGTGACCAGACTTACCTTCTAATTGCTCAAACCCTGAAAAACTTGGATGGTTTCTCTGCCACCTGTCTTCAGTACCTCTCTGGGCAGTTCTTTCTACATTCTCCACCTGTACAAAGTCTGAGGCATACATTTCCCTTTTCTAAGCTTCATAGCTTTGTGACAATCCTATTCTTTCATGGGATGTGGGCTCCATGCATTTGTTGTTCATCTTAATTGTTCTTCAACTGGGTGACACACCAGGCCATTTCAGAATGCAGTAAAGGGTCACTAATGTTATTGTGGGTCTGGAGTTACAAGTAGGCCAGATCAGGTAAAATTGGCAGATTTCCTTCCTAACAATGCACTAGTAGACCAGATGGATGTTTATAACAATTATTGATAATTTCATGCCTGCCATTTCTGAGAATAGCTTTACATTCCAGATTTACAAATTGAATTTGAATTGCATCAGTTGCTGTGGTAGAATCTGAACCCATGTCTCCAGAACATTATTCTGGGTCTCTGGGCTACATTATCACATTCAAAATGCCAAATACACTATTAGGTTTCAAAATTTCTATTTTTTTAAGAATTGAGAATACTTGAGTAAAGATTTCTTTGACCTTAGTCTTTAGCATCATAAATATAGAAGGTTACTTAACCTTTCCTTGTCTGTATTGCACTCGCGCCTGAATACCCTTGCTGTGGTAGGGTGAGTAGACTTGCACATAAAGGACTCAGGTGTGACTGCATCAACATTTTGTACAGAGACATTTATTTCCTTCTTTGGTCTCATTATCTTGCACATTATCTTCATGTAAAGGCTGTTGCCCATCCATCAATTCACTTACCCATTATCCCCCAGATGCTTCTTCAGTAAAATGGTTGCCAATTCACTATCACTCATTCAACACTTCTTTACAAATCAAAGTTATACCCATCATGTCTGTAATTTGCTTTTTATCTGTTTGTCAAATAGTTATAATTGATCCAAAGGAGACAGAGTGTCTATAACCAGATGGCTATATATATACTAATGTGATGCTATGTCTATCTACAGAACAGCATGTTGCAGCTTTTTCATTTGGTTTCTGTAGAACATGTCTCACACTTGACAATAAAAAGAGAGTTTCCTACAACTTAAATCTATAAACTCATGTTTAAAATCAATGTAAAATTAGATAAAATTGTCTTGACCAACTTTAAGATAATTTACCACTTTGAAAACACATTCACTGGATGAGATATTTTTTGTCATATTGCTTAACAGCAATGAGGGATAATTGTGTGGCTTGGCATAGTCTGAGGCCTCATAACTTATGTGGAAAATTCAGGCACTTACAGTGCGTACAATTCTAAGTAGCATTCACCTGATTTTTCAACATATGTTGCGTGTTTGTCAATCTTCCAGCCAAATTTGGAGAATTAACTGGTGCAGGTATTTGAATATTGTTATTCTTCAGTCAACATACCACAGGAACACAATAGAAAATTGAGAAGCCAAGCCTTTTAACAACTCAAATTTCAGCATTAAAGAACCTCCAGCAGTAGGTGGTGACAGTGAGGGAGGGCACAGCGTTTAACACCTGGAGAAGTCAAATAGACCCTCATGGAGGAAAAGGTGCCTTCAGCGAAAGAGACCTCATGGAGAGAAGAATCCGGCAGAGAATTTCTTCAACCATTGGTTCAGTTCTATTTACATTGCAGCGTCCTTCTTTAACCTTAGTTATCTTTCATGTTTGTGATGAACTGATACCAGTGGAATTAAAACAATAAAATTTCACTTGATCGTTTCACCATCCATGAGTTCAAATCTGATGTGAAATTTCTGCTGCCATCAGCAGGATTCAACAGCACACGCATCAAGACATGACAGATGAAATAGAGAGGTGCCACTTCATGGGCATCATACTGAGGAGTTTGAACTGATTGATGTCTCTTTCTTTTTCCAGGACTCTGCTTCACAAGATCAGACATCCCTAATCATGACTTGTTATCTGCCGTTAATCGCAATTTTCAAGATGGACAAAAAGTAGTGGAGGAGTTGATCCTGGATCCATCCTTCAGATTGACAAAGGACAGGCAGCTGAAGGAGCTCTAAATGTAAGCAATGAGGGAATTGAGTTAAGGCTTAATATTGACAAACATCAAAAATCTTTTTTTCATGCACAGGATCACATCATCCATGTCCTGGGGGAATATTGGACTCCCCAAGATGATGAAAGAAGCAATCATTGAGGAGGTGACTATTGGCATAGACAGGGATGTAAGACTCGTGCTGAATAGGCAGGCAGAATAGATTAATGTAAAGCAAATAGGGATCCATTTCTTGCTGTCCTATCTCCGCAGTAAGCTTTAGACTTCATTCCATCCAAACGGTTCTCTAAAGAAATGTGGGAATTGTGACTTTTGAGGGCAGCCCTCAACAACTATGATCACCACAGCCATTAGGCACAGAAACTCCATCCAGCGTAATGGCCTTCCCCTTTCACCTGACTAGTTCAGCTCCCACTGAGAACTAGTTTTTGGGGTGTGAGTGGGGAAGGGAAGTCAAGTTCCTCCATGAAGAAGTTCAGTCTTATGTAGTTGGAAGTCACATGGTGGTCTTATGTAGAGTGATAGGGACTTGCCCTACAGTTAGTTTGAAATTTGCCAGAGTAGAAGCTTCATGCCGAGTTGAGACAGGAATAGAGGTGTCAACTCTGACTTTACTTCATGGGCATCGTACTGAGGAGTTTGAACTGATTGATGTCTCTTTCCTTTTCCAGGACTCTGCTTCACAAGATCAGACATCCCTAATCATGACTTGTTATCTGCCCATAATCGCAATTTTCATAGCCAGTGGTTTCTGGTAGCTTGTGACCAGATCAATACTCCAGTGGAAAATAGAAAGTTGAGGTGACCCACAAAGTTGGACTGTAACATTGTTAAGATATATCTGGCACCCTTGGAAACCATGTATGGTGGCGACTACTGTTAGCAATACATTAATACATTACAAGGTCAGCAGATGGAGCTCAGAGATATCTGACCATTCTTTAGGCGATTGCGATATATCAGCCTGTATGGGACCCTAAGACTCTCTGCGAAGCAGATAATCGAGCAGTTCCTCTACCTGTCTGCACCATCACTGCTCTTGTAGGCTCATGCCAGCTGTCTCCACCTGGTCAACATCAGCCCTTACTGGAGTGTCTCATGGAGCAGAACTCCATCTTTGTGTAGGTTTGGGAGCCCCCCTTATCATTGTGGGATAAAATGAAAGAATACCCATGCAAATTGCTAATTTCTGCGACAAAGATATTTACATCCGACTAAAAAACACCTATACGTGTTCTTAAAGCAGCTATTACCATGGGCAGGGGCCCAACTGGAGGAAACATCTCTAACCTCACTTCAATGATGGGCATAGCAAGGTGGAGGAGAGCCACAGGGGGCAGCTGTTTTAATCTCACTAACCTAAGGCAACCTTCAGTTTAGGTGATGATCACATTGGGTCTTGTGACCTTGTATGCCACAGGATTGTGAATAAAGACAACCATTCAGTAAAGGTTCCTTACTGCTGTATCCCATCCCATCACTGGGAGCATGTCCAAGGCTACCTGCAGAATGAGGTGTCATCCAGAAGCTGTCAAGTCCATACAATTTTCCCATAGATCTCATGAGGGAGAAAGATGGAAAATTGGATCTGTGTCAATAAGGGAGTTCTCAATGCACTCAGTCAAAAGGATGCTTACTTTCTATCCAGGATTGAGGAAGCATCACAAGTTCTCAAAGGTACCAAGTATTTCTTCAGCCTCAATTTGGCTGAACCATCTATCCATTCCTGAAAAGGCAGCATTCAGAACAGGCACGATGGAGCTTTATGAATACACAGGGTACCATTTGGACTGTGTAATACTCTACTGCCTTCATGTGAGTGATAAATAAAACTTAGCAACTTTAATTTCCAATTCTTCCTTGGGTATCTGGGCAGCATATTCGTTTTTGTCTCAAGATCCAAGGAGAACATTAAAATACTGGACACTCTTTTAGCCTACTTGTCACAAGTGCACTTAAAAGTTAAGCCAGAGAGGGGCCAATATTTCAGAATGGAAGTCTGGTACCTGCACATTTTATTACCAAGGAAGGCATTATTTTGATGATGAGAAAAAGTAAGCAGTGAAAGCATTGTCCTAGCTGAAGGAGGGAACTGTGTAAGTCCCAGGGTTTAGTGGCTTGCTATGGGAGGTTTATGCAAGGCTCTGCACAGTTGATTTGCTGAGGAAATCCAAGAATACAGAAGGAGTGGTTGGTATAAGATGCACAAGGTCCAATACATAGAACATTACAGCACAGTACAGGCCCTTTGGCCCTTGATGTTGTGCCGACGTGTGAAACCAATCTGAAGCCCATCTAACCTACACTATTCCATTATCATCCACATGTTTATCCAATGACCATTTAAATGCCCTTAAAGTTGACGAGTCTACTGCTGTTGCAGGCAGTGCATTCCATGCCTTTACTACTCTCTGAGTAAAGAACCGAACTCTGACATCTGCCCTAAATCTATTACCCCTCAATTTAAAGCTATATCTTCATGGATCTTCACGAAAGAGGTGGCCCGCAGCATGTGAAGACACTTTTTGCACCATCAAACAGAACCTTGTCTCATTTACCGTCCCTGGCTACCCAAATTTCCAATTCCTTTTTATAGTGGAAAGTAGGACAGGGCAGACAAGAGTTGCTAGTACTTATGCAGCTGCACTCACTTATTTTTGCTTTCAGGTCTAGTACAGGTCAGGCAAAGTAATACAAATATGATGCCCTTTATTCTGAAGACTGATTGCTGGAGAGAGCCATCCTCTGCCTGGCTGGAGGGTCTGTGACTAATGCTATGTTTATATCTAAGCCACAGGTCAAAGGCAGCATTGGAATCCTGATTCCTTATGACTTTCACACAAAGGTTCAGCTGAGAGCCACCAATGCTCTTACAACTGAGATCCAAACAAGGCCCAGACACATCGAGCCAATTGTGGTTTCACATTTGCCATCTTTCTTGAAAGAAGGCCTCAGGCAACTTCAGCCGATTGATGTGGGCATCAGCAGACTATATCACCACTGGAAAACTCAACTTTTACGAACCCAGCACCTGTTGATGAAGGAATCCAAACAGGAACAAAAACTGTTAAGATGTTGGAAGAGAGTCTGTGAAGAAATGTTCTCTATCACCTGCATCATGACAAGAAGAGGAAAGTGAAGCCTCAACTGTCAAGTGTTGGCAGCAGTTCATGTTCAAGCTTGACAGAAAAGATGGTGGCCTGAAAAGACAGTAGTGTTACTGGCTCAGCTGCTGATTTTGATGACTACTCTCAGTTGTGAGATGTATACTTTGGCCTAAATATCTTACATCCTGAACTGTCCAAAGGGCAATTAAAAGTCAACCACATTGTTGGGGTCTGGAGACACACATAGGCAGGGAAGTGACTCCAAAATGGGCTCCCTAGTCACTAAGAGACCTCTCAAGATCCTGGCAATGGATTTCATAGTCCTTGACCCTAACAATAACAGGATGTTCTCATATTCATGAATGTCTTCACCAAGTTCATCAGGCCATTCCAACTCAGAGCCAAAAGCATCAACTATAGCTAGAGTGTTAGTGCTTTAAACACTAAACTAATACAAAGAACAGTTGATGCTAGAGATCTAGAACAAAAACACAACTTGGAGAAACTCAACAGGTTTGGGGACATCTGTGGAGAGAACATGCCTTGAGTCCAGTGACCTTCATCCTGAATGGGACTTTTTAGATTGGAAACATGTAAATAGTGGAATGCCATAAGAATCACTCCTAGGGCTTCAATTATTTATCAAGTATGTAATGACTTAGAGAGAAGTAGAGAGTGTATTGTATCCAAATTTACTTGCTATACAAACATAGGTGGGAGGGCATGCCCCAATGAAAACATAAGGAAGCTGCAAGAGGAAATGGATATATTGAACGACTGGGAAATCTTGTTACAATTGAGTGTAGTTTTAGTCCCCATTTTTTAAAAAAAATTGTTCATAGGATGTAGGAGTCATTGGCTAGACCAGCATTTATTATCTGTCCCTAACTACCCAAAGGGCAGTTAAAAGTCAACCACATTGCTGGGGTCTGGAGTCACACATAGATCAGATCAGGTAAGGACAACAAATGTCCTTCCTTAAACAATATTAGTGAGTTAGATGGGGTTTTACAACAATGGTACACGCTCAACATTGAGCGAGCTTTCTCTTGCAGATTTTGTGCTGCAAGGTATTACCACTTGCCATGTTCTGGATGACTAGTCAAGTGGCATTACCACTACCATTATCACCAGTCAACTGACATTTCATAAAGGAAATGCTACGATATGGTACAGTTCAAGAAAGATTCAATAGGGATGATTCTTGCGATGAAGAGATTGACATATCAAGAACAGCTAAATGGATTTGACTTTCCTTTATTAAAGTTAAGAATGAAGAGTACCTTGTTGAAACATGAAAGATTCTGAGAGTTCTTGAATGTGTCTATACCAATAAGATATTTCCATTAGTGGGGAGCTCTTAAACTGGAGGACATAGTTACAGAATAAATGGACATTCATTTAAAAGTGAGATGCAAACAATATTCTTCTCCCAGAGGGTAGTGAGTGTCTGGAATTCTCTATCTCAGAAGGTTGTGGGAGTTAGATCACTGAAAATATTTAAAGAGGAGGTAGATCAATTATTTTTCAAGTAACAGGGAGATGACAGCTATGCTGACTTGGCACAAAAGAGAAATTGAAGTCTGAGACAAATCTGCCATGATCTTATTAAATGGTAAGGCAGGCTTGATGGACAGAGTGAGCTGCTCCTGTTTCTTATGTTCTTATGTTTTTAAACTGTTTGTTGCAGTCATAGCTCACACAAAAGATCATGGAACATGTTGTGGGAGATCAATCATCTCAACTCTAGGACATCTCTGCAGGAATTCCTCAGGGTAGTGTTCTAGGCCTAACCATCTTCAGCTGCTTCATCAATGACCTTCCCTCCATCATAAGGTTGGAAGTGGGAATGCTTGCTGATGAATGCACAATGTTCAGCACCATTCGTGATTTCTCAGATACTAAAAGCAGCTTGTGTTCATATGCAGCAAGATCTGGACAACACCCATGCTTGGGTTGACATGTGGCAAGCAACATTCACACCACAGATCTGATGCGTGTGACATGAGATACTAGAGAAAAATTATCAATTGTCCTGTGATTTCAATGGCATTTCCATCACTGAATTAATAATTACCAACATCTTGAGGGAACAATTGACCAGAAAATGAATTGGATTAGCCAAATAAATAGTTTGGCCCAAGAACAGATCAGGGGCTAGGAATTCTATGGTGAGTAACTTATTTCCTGACTTCCAAAACCTGGCCACTATCTACAAGACCTGCCTGGATGATACAGCTCCAACAACACTCAAGAAGCTCAACAGCATCCAGGACAAAACTGCCTTCTTGATTGATACTCATCAACCTTTCAATATTCATGCTCCCCACCAGAGGCACATAATAGTTTATGTTCTACAAGATGCATCACAGTAACTCACTGAGGCTCCTCCAACATTTTCCAAATCTGAGATCACTCACCACCTGCAAGCTCCTCTCCAAGAGACACACCATGCTGACATGGAAATATAACACTGGTTCTTCACTATCACTAGGTCAAAATTTTAGAACTCTCTTCCTAATAGCACTGTAGGTTAATCCACACTCAACGAATTGCACTAGTTCAAGAAAGCAGTTCACCACCTTCTCTTGGGCCAGTACGAATGACCAAAAAATGCTGGCTTAGTCAGCAATGCCGTAATCCCACAAATGAATATTAAAAGAAACTAACTTTGTGTCATCAGTAAATTTGGTTATTTTATATCCAATGTCTTCATCCTAATCATTAATGCTTTAAGTAGCTAATTATAATAAATAAACTTCAAAATGTGATACTTGGGGCACCTCATTAGTTATAGATTGTCACTCAAAAATACCATCATACTAGTTATGTCCTCAAAAACTCCAACAGGTTTGTTAAGCACAGTTTTCCTTTCATAAACCTGTGCAGATTCTGCTAAAATACATCAGTACATTCTGAGTCCCATTACCACAAACTAGATTTTACTCTGTATCACGGTCCCCAACAACCCCAACCCTCACCATCACCCCCACCAGTAACATGTCCGTGAGGACCAAGCCTACAATTCCAATATCTGTCCCATCGTAAGTTACAGCTAATAGCAGTGTTAGTTGAGTTAAAGTGAAATACCTGACCTATCACATGAGGAGAACTCATTGTGAGATGTTAACAAATTCCATTTGCCCGCACTCTGTGTTCCCTTCATTCCAGTGTGTGCCTGAGGCTTAAACGGATTAAACTATTGGGCATTCTTCCTGCCCAACCCAATGGTGGGACCAGATACTCCTGAATTCCTTCCACCAACCAGAAAATTCCAACTGTGAAGGAGGCTACCTTTTAATATTCTGGCTTCTGTAAAATCAAGTGCAAGTGATTTACCTGACTTTTACCAAAGCCTTATGTGCTCAATGTCTGAAAATCTACTTGTTTTTATGAACTTACCACAGGAGGATTGAAAGTTGGCCTGCAACTTGTGGCATTTACAATTCACTTAGAACAGTGATCTTATTAGAATATTAGCTGATTTGCATCTGAATATTTTTATTTTAATCGATTTTTATTCACTCATGGGACATGGGTATCATTAGCTGGGCCAACATTTATTGTCTATCCTAGTTTCTCATCAGGAGGTGTTGGTGAGCTGCCTTCTTAAACCACTGCAGATCATACGTTGTGAGTAGAACCACAATGGTATTAAGGAGACAGTTGCAGAATTTTGGCACAGCAGTACTGAAGGAATAGTTGTATATGTCAAACTGCGAAATTGGACAGATTGAGCAACACAAGATTGGTCATTCATGAGGCGCTGTGGGCAACAGCAGTAGGATTGTACTTGAGCACAATCTGTAACCTCATGGCCCGGCATATCCCCCACATAACCATTATCATCAAGCCAAGGGTTTGACCCTAATTCAATGGACGGTGCAGGGTGGCATGCCAAGAGCAGTACCAGGCATACCTGAAGAAGATGAGGTGTCAACCTGGTGAAACCACCTAATGGGATTACATCTGTGCCAAACAGCATAAGCAGCAAGTGATAGACAGAGATAAAGTGATCTCACAACCAATGGATCAGATCTAAGCTCATATTCATCCGTGAATGGTGACGGACAACTAAACAACTAACTGGAGGAAGATGCACCACAAATATTCCATTCCTCAATGGTGGAAGATCTCAACGCATTAGTGCAAAAGATAAGGCTGAAGCATTTGGCATTCCCTTCACTGGCATTGGGTTAATATCCTGGAATTTCCTATGTAATTGTGGGTCAGATGGACTCCAGAGGTTCAAGAAGGCTGCTCACCACCACCTGTTGAAGGGCACCTGGAGATGAACAATAAGTGCTGTCCTGCCAGTGATGTCCACATGCCAGAAATGAATTTAAAAAGTCAGGATGAGGAGTAGCTTGGAGGGGAACTTGCAGGTGGTGCTGTTGCCATATATCTGAAGCCCTTGCACTTCCAGATGGCAGTGGTCATGGATATGGAAGGTCTAAGGCATTTTGGTAAATTTTTGCAGTGTATTTTGTAGATGGTGTACTGGGAGTTTTTTTTTTGCCGTGAGCCAATGTATGTGGATGTGGTGCCAATCAAGAAGGCTGCTTTGTCCTGAATGATAACAAAATTCTTTAGTGTTGTTACAGCTGCATTCATCCAAGCAAGTGAGGAGTATTCCATCAGAGTCCTCATTGTGCCTGGCAGTTGATGGATTGGCTTAAGGGAGTCAGGAGATGAGTTACTTGCAACAGGATTCCTAGCTTCTCAACTGCTCTTATAGCTACAGTATTTACATGGCTAATCCAGTTGAGTTACTTGTCAACGTTAAGCCCCAGGATATTGATAGTGAGGGATTCAGTGATGATAGCATCGTTGAATGTGAAGGGGCTGTGGTTAGATTTTCTCTTATCGGAGTTGGACATGGTCTGGCATTTATGTGGTACAAACATTACTTGCCACTTTCAGCCCAAGCCTCGATATTGTCCAGATTTTTGTTGCACTTGAATATGGACTTCATTTGTGTCATTATTATTTATCCAAACAATTGCTTTTTTTCCCTTTTCTATTTTTTATGAACTGCATAACTGAATTCTGTCAGTGTGCAATTGTTTGATTAGATCATGAGGATTTTATTTTTAAAGTCAGCCCACCCAATAAAACTCTAACAGAATTGAATTGTCCACTTGAGGGATAGCAAAATCAGAGCTGGTATGAAATGGCCGAGCGACATATTCCAATTTGTTTGCTGCTGGTTGGGCATTAACATATGTTGTTCTAAATGTGATGCAAACAATGTACAATAACTGCTCCAAAGCAGGTTAAGATAATTAGGTAGCTGAGGAGAAAATGTTCAATGCAAGTAATCATCGCTACTGGCTGTCTCTCGCAGGCAAGAATGACTCACTTCCACTCTCAGGGTAAGACCTTTGGTGGCTGTACAGACTGATATGGCTACTGCAAGTTCCGTTACACTTGGGCCAGGTAGTGGTCATGGGATGGAGTGTGTGGGGCATTGGTGTGGCAGCAATCTCCTTTCTCTGGTTTTGCCTGGCTTGCATTTTTTTCCCAGATTATCTTCCTCTACTTCGGACGGTCTTGGGCAAGCGATTCCCAGAGGTTTCTGTGGGAGTGTTGCACTTCGCCAGTGAGGTCTTGAGAGGGTATCCCGGAACTGTTTTGCTTGTCCGCCTTGGACTCACCTACTGTTTTGGAACTGAGCGTAGGGCACCTGCTTGTGGAGTCTTGTGTCAGTCATGCAGACGACATGCCAAGCCCATCCTATAAGATTAAGGATAGTCAGTGCCTCGATGCTGAGGAAGTTGGCCTGGTCAAGGATGTTGGTGAGGGTGCGTCTTCCCTCTGCGCAAGTATCTTTGGTGGTACTGCTTCAGCACCTTGAGGTGTCTGTTGTAGACAGTTCACATCTTGGAGTCATGTAAGAGGTTGAGAATAGCATGCAAATAATTAGTACAATTTGAAGTACACAATACGATAATTTGAAAAGCTGATGAAACTGGATGCAAAAATACTTTAAGAGTGATAGGGGTAATGTTACAAGACTACCAATTGGAAAACCTGGCCAAGTGTGGCAAAATGAATTCAAATTTCACCAAGGCACCTGGTAAAACTAATATACAGTTGAATGGCATCTGAGCTTAAAAGCTGGTCTCCCTAATGGTGATCATGAAGCTGTAATCCTTTAGGAAATGAAATCTGCTATCTTTAGCTGGTCTGATTTACATCAATGTTGCTGACTCGAGCTGCCATCAGAAGTGGCAATTTAGTTCAGTGATAATTAGGGTTGGGCAACAAATACTAGCTGCCCTTGACACCTACATCCCATCACTTTATACAAAAAATTAAGTTAAACATATAAGGCAAGGGAAAATGGGAAATGGTGGTAACTCACAGGGCTGACTGTTTTTTGTGCTGTATAATTCTGTGATTCTCATTGTAAATCGGTACCTATTTTTTCAAAAAGCTCAAAAAGTAGGGTCAGTCTAATTGCATAAATTAGCTTCATTTGTTCTGAAATCATGAGTGCATTCACATGGGATATCTCTAATTTCTCGTCAATTGTCTTTTTTTTTGGCAAAATCCAAACTTTAAAGCCAGAATAAATGTAGTCAGAAGTCACACAACACCAGGTTCTAGTCAAACAGGTCTATTTGAAATCACAAGCTTTTGGAATGCAGCCCCTTCGTCAGGTGAACTGAGGGAACAGAGCACACAATTTTCTGGCAGGGAGATTAAGGACAAAGAATTTTTTTAAAAAATTATATAACAACTGTAACCTGGTGTTGTGTGACTTCTGACTTTCTGACAGTACGGCACCTCCACATCAAGAATAAATGATTATACAGGTTGATGCTCTCTGGAGTTTCAGAGGATTTCTGATTGGTTTGAGAGTATGGTCCTGATAAACAGATAAAAAGCAGTAGTCGTTTCAAAGTTTGAAATGACTGTATACATTCAGGGAAATGTCAGGTCATGTTATAGAAAGACTTAACTATAAATGAAATGCAGTCAATTGTTTTTCTGTGGCAGTCACAAATCCTTAGGTCCAGTGATTTACCTTTCGTTTAATGCTAATTTAAACAAAATCTTGTTTATACTGACCATATGTTGATAGCAGCCTGTGGCATTCATCTGATGACCTTTTGCTCTTGTTAGACCAGTTAGAAAGACGCATTTCGAACTGTCAGAATCTCTTTGCAGTAGAGCAGCTACACCAGCAGTTACAACCTGCTGTCAGCCTGAAGACATATTCACTGATCATACCAAATGCTCACACACTTTGGTAATTCACACGTCATGAGAAAACGCTTACTTTACAGATACCACCTGTCTACTTACAGTCACAGAGGGACAGTTCAAGTGTACCACACCAGTTTAACTACATGCATCAGATGTGTCAGTTCATTAGGTTTGAATGTGAACGAGGGCAGCTGCAAAGAAAACTGCCACCTGGTCTCTTAAGGATCTACAGTGCAACTAGCCCGAGACACTTAGTGGAGGAATGAACGAGTCAAAACTCACATTTGTACTTTACAGGTCAACTTTTTAAAATGGTACCCATGTACCATGTAATCACTTCTGATGTGGGATCCTAGTGTTTTTCTATCAAAAACAGACAAATCTCCTGTCTATTTTCAGTTTATTTACTGTTTGTGGATGTTTAATATTAAATAAATAACAGACAACCCTAATTCTTTGTTTATTAATACCAGTCCATCTGTGATAATGTGAACCTGATGTTCACCCTGCTGTTTAAAGGCCATCTACATCAAACATTAACTTTCTTATCTTGTCACAATATGGCCCACTGAATAGAGCATAGAACAATACAGCGCGGAACAGGCCCTTTGGCCCTCGATGTTGCGCCGATGTGTGAACTAATCTAAGCCCCTCCCCCGACACTATCCCATCATCATCCATATGCTTATCCAAGGACTGTTTAAATACCCCTAATGTGGCTGAGTTAACTACATTGGCAGGCAGGGCGTTCCACGCCCTTACCACTCTCTGAATAAAGAACCCGCCTCTGACATCTGTCTTAAATCTATCACCCCTCAATTTGTAGCTATGCCCCCTTGTACAAGCTGAAATCATCATCCTCAGAAAAAAGACTCTCACTGTCCACCCTATCTAATCCTCTGATCATCTTGTATGTCTCTATTAAATCCCCTCTTAGCCTCCTTCTCTCCAATAAGAACAGACCTAAGTCCCTCAGCCTTTCTTCATAGGGCCTGCGCTCCAGACCAGGCAACATCCTGGTAAATCTCCTCTGCACCTTTTCCATTGCTTCCACATCCTTCCTGTAATGGGGCGACCAGAACTGCACGCAATATTCCAAATGAGGCCGCACTAGTGTTTTGTACAGTTGCAGCATGACATCACGGCTCCGGAACTCAATCCCTCTACCAGTAAAACTTAACACACTGTATGCCTTCTTAACAGCACTATCAACTTGGGTGGCAACTTTCAGGGATCTATGCACATGGACACCAAGATCTCTCTGCACATCTACACTACCAAGAATCTTTCCATTGGCCCAGTATTCTGCCTTCCTATTATTCTTCCCAAAGTGAATCACCTCACATTTATCCTCATTGAACTCCATGTGCCACCTTTCAGCCCAATTCTGCAGTTTATCCAAGTCTCCCCGCAACCTGCAACATTCTTCCACACTGTCCACCACTCCACCGACTTTAGTGTCATCTGCAAACTTACTAACCCATCCACCTATGCCTGCGTCCATGTCATTTATAACAATGACAAACAGCAATGGTCTCAAAACAGATCTTTGAGGCACACCACACCTGACGCCAGGCTGAATATTTTCCATCAAACACCACTCATTGCCTTCTTACTGAAAGCCAGCTTCTAATGCAAACTACTAAATCTCCCTCAATCCCGTGCCTCCGTATTTTCTCCAATAGCCTACCTTAGGAACCTTAAAGGCTTTACTGAAGTCCATGTACACCACGTCAACTGCCCTACCCTCATCTACATGTTTGGTCACCTTCTCAAAAAACTCAATGAGGTTTGTGAGACACGACCTACCCTTGATGAATCCATGCTGACTATCTCCAATATAATTGTTGTTTGCAAGATGATTATAAGTCCTATCTCTTATAATCCTTTCCAAAATTTTTCCTACAACGGACGTAAGGCTCACAGGTCTATAAATACCTAGGTTATCCCTACCGCCCTTCTTGAACAAGGGCACAATATTTGCAATTCTCCAGTCCTCTGGTACTAAAGACAATGAGGACTCAAAAATCAAGGCCAAAGGCTCCACCACCTCCTCCCTAGCTTCTCAGAGAATCCTTGGAAAAATGCCATCCGGCCCAAAGGATTTAGCTACCTTCACACCTTCTAGAATTGACAACACCTCCTCCTTACTAACCTTAATCCTTTCAATTCTAGTAGCTTAACCAACAGTACGTTAAGAGTGAATTGATCCATCAATTAGATTTCTTCAATAAACAACAAAATTGATATTGTAAAGTGTTTTATTAAAGATGTAGAGCTGATTTAAAACATTTCGAAATTCGCAATTGTAAATATTTACTCTTCTGTATAAGACAGATATTGTCAGTCTTGCTGGGTATTTCCAGCATTGTTTTGGTTTTATTTTTTAATGAACACAAAAAAGTCATGCCAGCTAATAGTGCATCCATGGATTCACATTGAATGATTTTATGATTAGGTTCAGGAAGGTGTTGCAGTGGTTTGCCACTACCTTCAGGAGGATGGCTGACAAGGAAAGTCTTCCCAATCTTACTACTTGCCATCAGGTGTACTGGAAGGATTTACAGTGTGATAATCAGTCCACCAGTCCACAATATGAATGTACATTCTGTGGTGATCGAGTCCTGAAATGGAGCTTGAAGCCAGAGTTCCTGACCCAGAAATAGTGTTGGATCCCATACGTCCACCTCACTTCTACCAGTTAACATGCTCAAATCTTTTATTGCTAGTGATAATTCTCAAAACACTTATTCTCACACACTGGCATCAAATAGACTGCAGCAGCAAGAATATTGTGGGCAAAAACAAGGCTTTATAGCTTTCATAATAAGACTCCCTCAGTCTAACATAGCTACTATTAACTGTTTGAAAGAATGCGACAATGATTTAAACAAACGTTACTGTCTAGGTAAAAAAGATTGAGAGCTGTGCAAAATACCAACACCACCCAAAATCACAAGAGCATTTATGTAGTGTACACTGAAATAACCTTTACTGTCAATTACACTGCCAACTTTGGTCTTATCATACTAATGTACTAAAAAATCTCCTATATTTACATCCAAATCGTTAAAACAAATGACAAAAAGTAGTGGACCCAGCAGCAATCCCGCTCCACACTAGTGATCAGAGGCCTCCAGTTCTAGATGGTTATATGAATAGGAAGTGTCTAGAGGAATATGGGCCAAAAGCTGGCAAATGGGACTGGATTTATTTAGGATATCTGGTCAGCATAGATGAGTTGGACTGTAGACTCTGTTTCATGTTCTGTATATGTCTATGACTCCAAGGAATAAATGCAATTTAATTGATCAGTCCTACCTCGTTCTCTGCTGTAATCAATGTTTTAATGGGGGAGAAGTTCTGGAATAGCTGTCACATTTCTGAGAGATTTCACTTGCTTACGGATAAGGACTAGACTAATCTTCGGGTGGAAGTGTTAAACTGGGTGAAAGCTAACTAGTGTAATATTAGAAAGGAGTTGGGGAATGTAGTATGGGGCAGCTATTTTAAGGTAAATCGACACCTGGCATATGGGTATCTTTTAAAGGCCACTTGATTAGAGTTCAGTACGTACATCAACACCACGATCTGAGGAAGGGTCACCAGACCCGAAATGTTAACACTGTGTTTTCCTTCACAGATGCTGCCAGACCTGCTGAGCATTTCCAGCAACTTTGTTTTCACTCCTGATTTCCAGCATTCACAGTTCTTTTGGTTTTTATTCAGTACATACTTGTTCCTTTGAAAATGAAGGATACGAATGGCAAGATTTGGGGATTTTGGATGACAAGTGAAATTGAGAGCTTAGATAAAAGGAAAAAGGTGACTAATGTAAGATCGAGGAAACTGAAGACAGACAGAGCCCTTGAGGGTACAAAGATACTAGGAAAGAACTCAAACAAGGAGTTAGGAGGGCTTAAAGGGACCATACAATTTCTTTGACAAATGGGATTAAGGCATTTTATACATATAAAAGGAGCAACAGGGTAACTAGGGAAACGGTAGGTACACTCAAGGACATAGAAGGGTATTTATTATGCGTAGAACCGAAGGAAGTCCTTACCAAACATTGCATCGGTATTCACAAAGAAGAAGGACATGGTGGATGGTGAGCCTTGTAGGGATAGGTTGATGCCAATAAAAAAAACAGAGTTGTTGGATGTTTTGGAAAGCCTTAACGTAGATAAGTCCCCAGGAAGGCATTAGCCTGCTTGCCTTCATTACTCAGTCCTTTGAATGTAGGAGTTGGGGAGTTATGTTGAGGCTACACAGGACATCGGTGAAGTCTCTTCTGGAGTACTGTGCCCAGTTCTGGTTCCCCAGTTGTAGGTGGTTATTATTAAGCCAGAGCGGGATCAGAAGAGATTTCCCTGGGATCTTTTTCCACTGGAGCGCTTGAGGTTGACAGGTGACCTTATAGAAGTTTATAAAATCAGGAGGGGTATATTATTGGTAGGTGTCTTTTCCCTAGGATGGTGGATTTGAAGACTAGGGGCATATTTCTAAGGTGAGGGGAGAGAAATTTAAATAAGTCATGATGGTCAAATCTTTGAAACAGAGGGTGGTTGGCATGTGGAATGAAGTTCCAGAGGAAGTGGTGGATCTGGCACAATATAACATTTAAAACGCATTTGGATAAATACAGGAATAGTTGAAGGTTTGGAGGGATATGGGCCAGAAGCAGGCAGATGGGGCTAGTTTAGTTTAGGGTTATATTTGACATGGACTGGTTGAACTGTTTCTATTCCAATGAACAGGGCCGGTTTCTGTGCTGTATGTCTCTGTGACTGTATAATCTGTTTGGATCTATCCCAGAATGCTGAGAAAGGCAGGTGAGGAAATTGCTGGAGCATTGTACAAAACCTTTGTATCCTCTTTTGCCACAGGAGAGGCTCCAGAGGATAGGAGAATAACCAATGTTGTTCTTTTGTTCAAGAAAGGCAACAGAGATAATCCAGGAAATTATGGGCGAGTGATCCTTATATCAATAGTAGCAAAATTATTCAAGAGGATTCTGAGGGATAGGATTTACTCACATGTAGAAAAATACGGAATTATTAGAGATAGGTAGCGTGGCTTTGTGTGGGGAAGGTCACATCTCACAAAATTGATTGAAGTTTTGAGGAAGTGACAAAGATGATTGATGATATTGTTTAAACCTTCTGGATTTAGTTGCTTTAAAAGAAATAGGGAGGGTGGTAAAAGGGGGGGGGGGGAGTGGCATTGCTAGTCAGGGCTAGTATATCAGCTTCTGAAAAGCAGTTTCTGAAGAAGGGTCTAGGCCCGAAACGTCAGCTCTCCTGCTCGTATGATGCTGCTTGGCCTGCTGTGTTCATCCAGCTCTACACCTTGTTATCTCAGTTTGTGAATAATATGTCTACAGAGTCAGTTTGGGTTGAGGCCTGGAACAAGAAAAGAGCAGTCATTTTTTCACAGGCCCCCTAATAGTTGCAGAGAAGTAGAGGAGCGGATTGGGAGGCAGATACTGGAAAGTTGCAGAAGTCACAGGGTTGTAGTCATGGGTGATTTCAACTTTCCAAACTTGATTGGAAACTTGTTAGTTGTAATAGTTTTGATGGAGCAGATTTTGTCCAGTGTATTCAGGAAGGATTCCTGACACAGTATGTAGATAGGCCAACACAAGGAGAGGCCACTTTGGATTTGCTGCTTGGAAATGAACTGGACCAAATGTTAGACCTGTTGGTAGGAGAGCATTTTGGCGGTGATCATAACTCTGTTACTTTTATAATAGTCATGGAAAAGAATAGGTACATACAGCAGGGAAAGGTCTATAATTCAGGGAAGAGTAATTACAATTCTGTTAGGCAAGAAATGGGTAACGTAAAATGGGAACAGATGCTGTCAGGGAAGTGCACTATAGAAATGTGGAGATTGTTGAAGGAATGCATACTGTGTGTGCTCAATATGTTTGTCCCTAGCAGGCAGGGAAGATACAGTTGAGTGAGGGAGCCTTGGTTCTCAAGAGGTTGAACGACTGTTTAGGAGGAAGAAAGATACTTATGTAAGGTTTAGGAAACAAGGAACGGAAAAGGCTCCAGAGGGACACAAGTTATTCAGGAAGGGGCTGAAGGAAGGGTTTAGGAGAGCAAAAAGGGGGCGTGAGAAAACCTTGCAGATAGGATCAATAAAAACTCCAAGCCTTTTTACATGTACGTGAGGAATAAGAGAATGACCAAAGAAAAGGGAGGGCTGATCAAGGATTGTAAAGGGAAATTGCGCATGGAGCCTAAAGTGATAGGAGAGGTCCTTAATGAATACTTTTCTTTGGTATTTAAAACTGAGAGGGACCTAGTTATAGGGGAGTACAAAACAGGCTGGTAGGCTAGAGCAAGTGGATGTTAGTAAGGGAGATGTGCTAGGAATTTTGAGGAACTTGGAGATAGATAAGACCTCCAGGCCTGATGGGATTTATCCAAGGATTCTGTGGGAAGCGAGGGAAAAGATCGCAGGTCCTTTGGCAATGACCTTTTCATCCTCACTGTTCATGGGTACAGTGCCTGAAATTGGAAAGAGGCAAAAGTCATTCCCTTGTTCAAAAAAGGGAATAGGGATAACCCCAGAAATTACAGGCCAGCTAGTCGTACGTCAGTGTTGAGTAAATTATTGGAAAGGGCTCTGAGATATAGGGCTTATGATCACTTGGAAAGGCACAGTCTTTTTCGTGATAGTCAGAGTAGATTTGTGACAGGAAGATCATGCCTCACAAACCTTATTGAATTATTTGAAGAGGTGACCAGACACGTGGATGAAGGTAGAGCAGTGGATGTGGTATACATGGATTTAAGTAAGGCGTTTGATGAGTTCCCCCGTTGTCGGCTCATGCAGAAGGTAAGGAGGCATGGGATGGGGAAAATGTGGAAGATTGGATTCAGAACTGGCTGATCCTTAGAAGACAAAGGGTGTTGGTGGATGGAAAATATTCAGCATGGGGGCTCAGTTACGAGCAGTGTACCATAAGGATCTGTTCTGGGTCCTCTTCTATTTGTGATTTTTGTAAATGATTTGGATGTTGGAGTGAAAATGTGGATTTGTAAGTTCGTGGATGATATGAAAGTGGGTGAGGTGTGGATAGCACAGAGGGCTGTTCTAGGTTACAAAGGGACATTGATAGGATGCAGAGCTGGACCGAGAAGTATGGAGTTTAACCCTGAACAGTGTGAGGTGATTCATTTTGGAAGGACAAACTTGAAAGCAGAATACAGGGTTAGATTCTGGCAGTGTGGGGGAGCAGAGGAATCTTGGGGTTCATGTCCACAGTTCCCTAAATGCTGCCACCCAGGTGGATGGAGTTGTTAAGCAGGCATATGGTATGTTCACTTTCATTAATGGAGGGATTGAGTTCAAGAGCTGTGAAGTTATGCTCCAGCTATACAAAAGCCTGGTTTGGCCACATCTGGAGTATTGTGTCCAGTTCTTTGCTCCAGGAAGACATGGAGAGCCCTAAGACCCTCCTAGTGGTGAATAGATGTGTAAAGGGATTGCACATCCATGGTTAAGAGGAAATAGTAGGAACTGCAGATACTGGAGAATCTGAGGTAACAAGGTGTGGAGCTGGATGAACACAGCAGGCCAAGCAGCATCAAAGGAGCAGGAAAGTTGATGTTTCGGGCCTAGACCCTTCTTCAGAAATGGGGGAGGGGAAGGGTGTTCTGAAAAAAATAGGGAGAGAGTGGGCCATGGATAGAAGATGGATAGAGGAGAAGATAGGTGGAGAGGAGACAGACAAGTCAAAGAGGCAGGGATGGAGCCTATAGATGTGAGTGTAAGTGGGGAGGTAGGGAGGGGATAGATCAGTCCAGGGAGGACGGACAGGTCAAGGGGGTGGGATGAGGTTAGTATCATAAGACCATAAGACATAGAAGTGGAAGTAAGGCCTTTTGGCCCATCAAGTCCACTCCGCCATTTAAATCATTGCTGATGGGCATTTCAACTCCACTTCCCTGCACTCTCCCCGTAGTCCTTGATTCCTTCCGAGATCAAGAATTTGTCGATCTCTGCCTTGAAGGCATCCAACGTCCCGGCCTCCAATGCACTCTGCGGCAATGAACTCCACAAGCCCACCACTCTCTGAAGAAATGTCGTCTCATTTCAGTTTTAAATTTACCCCCTCTAATTTTAAGGCTGTGCCCACGGGTCCTAGTCTCCCCACCTAATGGAAACAACTTCCTAGCATCCACCCCTTCTAAACCATACATTATCTTGTAAGTTTCTATTATTAATATTAGATCTCCCCTCAACCTTCTAAACTCTAATGAGTACAATCCCATGAGTATGTAGGAGATGGGGGTGGGGCTTGTGATGGGAAGAGGTGATAGGTGAGAGGAAGGACAGGTTAGGGAGGCAGGGACGAGCTGGGCTGGTTTTGGGATGCAGTGGGGTGTGGGGAGATTTTGAAGCTTGTGAAGACCACATTGATACCATTGGGCTGCAGGGTTCCCAAGCAGAATATGAGTTGCTGTTCCTGCAACCTTTGTGTGCCGTTGTTGTGGCACTGCAGGAGATCAAGGATGGACATGTCGTCTGAGGAATGGGAGGGGGAGTTGAAATGGTTCGTGACTGGGAGGTGCAGTTGTTTAGTGCAAACCAAGCGTAAGTGTTCTTCAAAGTGGTCCCCAAGCCTCCACTTGGTTTCCCAATGTAGAGGAGGCCACAATGCATACAGTGGATGCAGTATACCACATTGGCAGATGTGCAGGTGAACACCTGCTTGATGTGGAAAGCCTTCTTGGGGCCTGGGATGCTGGTGAGGGGGTGGTGTAGGGGCAGGTGTAGCACTTTCTGCAGTTGCAGGGAAAATTGCCGGGTGTGGTGGGGCTGGAGGGGTGTGTGGAGCGGACAAGGGAGTCTTGGAGAGAGTGGTTTCTCCAGAAAGCAGATAAGGGTTGGGAGGGAAAAATGTCTTTGGTGGTGGGGTCGGATTGCAGATGGCAGAAGTGTCGGAGGATGACCCACCCCCTTGACCTGTCCGTCCTCCCTGGACTGACATATCTCTTCCTGAACTCCCCACCTACACTCACCTTTACTGGCTCCATCCCCACCTCTTTGACCTGTCAGTCACCTCTCCACCTATCTTCTCCTTTATCCATCTTCTATCCGCCTCCCCCTCTCTCCCTATGTATTTCAGAACCACCTTCCCCTCCCCCATTTCCTAAGAAGGGTCTGGGCCCGAAACGTCAGCCTTCCTGCTCCTCTGATGCTGCTTGGCCTGCTGTGTTCATCCAGCTCTATGCCTTGTTATCTCATGGTAAAGAGGAGGTGGCTGGAGCTGATAAACAGGAAATTTTGAGAACGACGTAAGGCGTCAGATGAATCATGGATGTACATGGGTAGGGATTAGACCGGGGGAGAAGACTGACTCATGGTAGGAAGGGGTGAGTTCTGTGGGGCATGAACAGGCTAAAACAATGGGTCTGCCTGAACAGTCCTGTTTGTGGATTTTTGGCGGGAGGTAGAAACAAGCTGTGCGGGAATGGGGCACTATTAGCTTGGAAGCGGACTGGAGATGATCACCTGATGTGCCATGGTGGAGTCACGGTCCAGGGGAAGGTAAGAGGAGGTATCTGAGAGCTGGTGCTCAGCCTCTGCAAGGTAGCGGTCAGTACACCAGACAATAACAGCACCACCCTTATCGGCAGGCTTGATGACAAAGTCAGGGTTAGATCTGAGTGCACGGGGCGCAGTCAGTTCAAAGTGAGATAGGTTCGATTTGTCGAGAAGGGCAGTGAAATTGAGGCGACTCATGTCATGTTGATAGTTCTCAATGAAAAGAGCGAGTGTAGGTAAAAGGTCAGAGGGAGGGGTCCAGTTGGATGGAGAGCGTTGGAATTGGGCAAAGGGGCCTGTGAGACGGGGAGTAGACTCTTGTCTAAAGAGATGAGCACAGAGGCAAAGATGGTGGAAGAAGAGCTTGGTGTCACGTTGTGCCCTAAGCTGGTTAAGGTGGAGATGCAGAGGAATAAGGCTGAGGCCTTTGCTGAGTACAGAGTGTTTAGCATTAGAGAGCGGAAGCTTAGGATGGATGGTGAATACCTGACAGGAGGTGGGGGGTGTGGTTGGGCGAGGGGATAGAGTCAGAGGGCATGGGGAGGAGAGGTAGGTTCCAGATGGCCATGAGTATTTCTGAATTGGCCTCCTCTACATTGGGGAAATGAAACGTATACTTGGTGACCGCTACGCAGAACCTCTACGTTGTGCTCGCAAAAAAGACCCTGAACTACCTGTTGCCTGCCATTTCAATGCACCACCCTGCTCCCTGGCCAACATCCCTGTCTCCGGCTTGCTACAGTGTTCCAGTGAAGCCCAGCGCAAGCTGGACGAACACCACCTCATTTTGCGCTTGGGGACCCAACAGCCCTCCGGACTCAATATTGAGTCCAATAATTTTAGGGCCTAAACCCCCCCATGTCCTAGACCCCCACCCCACACGCCAGGCCTTGTTACCACACAACTTGCCTTTACACACCCCCTGTTGTTAGTCATGAACAGGGCCCATTAACAACTATTCACCCTCCCAGCCTGATCGTTAGCAACTCCTTTGTCTGTCCAACTGTCTTTCTCTCTCTTTGGGCTTTATCCTATTGTTTACTCCCTACTCCACCCATGTCCCTATTTTCTGCATATAAACTGATGTTTTCCCAGCCACCATCAGTTGTGAGGAAGGGTCACCAGACCCAAAACGTTAACTGTTTTCTCCTTCACAGATGTTGCCAGGCCTGCTGAGCTTCTCCAGCAACTTTGTTTTTGTTCCTGGCTTTGTTCCAGTTCTTTCAGTTTTGATTGTGTGCACGTATGGTAGAAGCTTGTTTCAACATTGAATAGGACATCAAGGTTGGTTCACCCACCGCCAGGGAATCAGCAAGTGAGATGAAGCCAGTGGCAAGGGAACAGATTTTTTGTTTTTAAAATCAGTGAAAAGACAACAGTGGCATCAGTCTTTCAGACCTCCATTTATATAAATGGTTATTTGACCATTTTCTTCTCACTGAGCACTGGCTGTCAGACAAGCAGCCTGACAGATTACAGATAGCGAGGGTCTTTGAGAAATGTGCTGCTGAGGTAGAGCTCGGTGTTTTTGGTACACACCCTAATGAAGGTGCTTCTATTACTCATTTTTTGAGAATTAAAGCCTAAAGGATTGAGGAAGTTAATTTATTTAATGTATTGGACTTTGTTTTAAAAGTTTACTGAAGTGTTCATCAGGAGCGGGAGCAGCGGAGGAAGTGACAAGGACCAGAGGGGCAGCTGGGAAGGAAAGCAGTGAGTATATATATCAGCAAGGCGGCTAAACCCGAGACTCTACAACTATAGTGTCTCCCACCCGCCCTCCTCCTCTAACCTAGTTAATAAGGTAAGGTTCATTCTAAACTTTCTACATTGAATATAAGTTTGTTATTAATTTTATAGCAACTTGAACTAAGCTTCCTACTTTAGTACTGAGTGGGTGTTCAGATAAGTGGGGTATGGATGCTAGGGCAGTTGCTTGCTCCTCCTGCAGAATGTGGCAGTTGGGAGACTTGGCACACATCTCCGCTGGCTACATCTGTGGGAAGTGCACCCAGCTACAGCTCCTTGAAAACCGTGTTAGGGAAATGGAGCTGGAGCTGGATGAACTACGGATCATTCGGGAGGCAGAGGGGGTAATTGAGAGGAGTTACCGAGAGTTGGTCACTCCTAAGGCTCAGGACAAGGATAGATGGGTTACAGTTAGGGGGAGGAAAGGGGACAGACAGACAGTGCAGAGATCCCCTGTGGGCATTCCCCTCAGCAATAAGTATACCGTTTTGGATACTGCTGGGGGGGATGACCTACCAGAGGAAAGCCATAGTAGTCAGTTCTCTGGCACTGAGCCTGACGCTGTGGCAAAGAAGGGAAGGGGGCAGAATAGAAAAGTACTCGTGGTAGGGGACTCGATAGTTAGGGGAATTGACTGGAGATTTTGTGGTCAGGATCGGGATTCCCGGAAGGTATGTTGCCTCCCTGGTGCCAGGGTCCGGGACGTCTCCGATCGGGTGTATAAGGTTCTAAAAGGGGAGGGCGAACAGCCAGAAATCGTGTTACATATTGGCACAAATGATATAGCCAGAAATAGGATTGAGGATATAAAAAGTCATTTCAGGGAGTTAGGATGGAAGCTGGGGAGCAGGACGAACAGAGTAGTGTTCTCTGGTTTACTACCAGTGCCACGAGATAGCGAGGCGAGGAACAGGGAGCGGGCGCAGCTGAACACGTGGCTACGCAGCTGGTGTAGGAGGGAGGGCTTCAGATATGTAGATAATTGAGATGCCTTCTGGGGAAGGTGGGACCTGTACAAGAAGAACGGGTTGCATCTGAACTGGAAGGGGACCAATGTCCTGGGTGGAAGGTTTGCTCGAGTAGTTCGAGAGGGTTTAAACTAGAATGGCAGGGGGGTGGGAACCTGAGCTGTATACCAGAGGTGAGAGTTGATGCAGGTGAGGCAGTAGCAAGAGGTAGACCAGCTAGTGGGAAGGAACCAAGGGATCGGTTAAAGTGTGTTTGCTTTAATGCAAGGAGTATCAGGAATAAAAGTGATGAACTTAGAGCATGGATCAGTACCTGGTGCTATGATGTTGTGGCCATAACAGAGACATGGGTTTCTCAGGGGCAGGAATGGTTGCTGGATGTTCCAGGGTTTAGAACATTTAAAAAAAATAAGGAGGGGGGAAAAAGAGGAGGGGGTGTAGCACTACTAATCAGAGAGGGTATCACAGCTACAGAAGCTTCCATTGTCGAGGAAGATCTGCCTACTGAGTCAGTATGGGTGGAAATTAGGAACAGCAAGGGAGCAGTCACCTCGTTACGGGTTTACTACAGGCCCCCAATAGCAGCAGGGAGATTGGAGAAAGCATAGGTCGACAGATTTTGGAAAAGTGTGGACGCAGTAGGGTTGTTGTAATGGGTGACTTTAACTTTCCTAATATTGATTGGAACCTGTTCGAGCAGAAGATTTGAATGGAGCTGTTTTTGTAAGGTGTGTTCAGGAGGGTTTCCTAATGCAGTACGTTGACAGGCCGACGATGGGAGAGGCCATTCTAGACTTGGTGCTCGGAAACGAGCCGGGGCAGGTATCAGATCTTGTGGTGGGAGAGCATTTTGGTGATAGTGACCATAACTGGCTCACATTCTACATAGCTATGGAGAAGGAGAGGATTAGGCAAAATGGGAGGATATTTAATTGGGGAAGAGGAACTATGACGCGATTAGACATGAGTTAGGAAGCATGGACTGGGAGCAATTGTTCCATGGTAAGGGAACTATAGACATGTGGAGACTGTTTAAGGAACAGTTGTTGCGAACGATGAGTAAATATGTCCCTCTGAGACAGGCAAGAAGGGGTAAGATAAAGGAACCTTGGATGACGAGAGCGGTGGAGCTTCTTGTGAAAAGGAAGAAGGTAGCTTACATAAGGTGGAGGAAGCTAGGGTCAAGTTCAGCTCGAGACGATTACACGCAGGCAAGGAAGGAGCTCAAAAATGGTCTGAGGAGAGCCGGGAGGGGGCACGAGAAAGGCTTGGCAGCACGAATCAGGGAAAACACAAAGGCATTTTACACTTATGTGAGGAATAAGAGAATGGTCAAAGAAAGAGTAGGGCCGATCAGGGATAGCATAGGGAACTTGTGTGTGGAGTCTGAGGAGGTAGGGGGAGCCCTAAATGAGTTTTTTGCTTCTGTCTTTACGAAAGAAATGAACTTTGTAGTGAATGAAACCTTTGAAGAGCAGGTGTGCATGCTGGAATGGATAGAGATAGAGGAAGCTGATGTGCTGAAAATTTTGTTAAACATTAAGATTGACAAGTCGCCAGGCCTGGACCAGATTTGTCCTCGGCTGCTTTGGGAAGCGAGAAATGCAATTGCTTCGCCACTTGCGAAGATCTTTGCATCCTCGCTCTCCACTGGAGTCGTACCTGAGGACTGGAGAGAGGCAAATGTAATTCCTCTCTTCAAGAAAGGAAATAGGGAAATCCCCGGCAATTACAGACCAGTAAGTCTCACGTCTGTCGCCTGCAAGGTGTTGGAAAGGATTCTGAGGGATAGGATTTATGACCATCTGGAAGAGCATGGCTTGATCAAATACAGTCAACACGGCTTTGTGAGGGGTAGGTCATGCCTCACAAACCTTAGAGTTCTTTGAGGATGTGACTAGAAAAGTTGATGAGGGTCGAGCTGTGGATGTGGTGTATATGGACTTCAGTAAGGCATTTGATAAGGTTCCCCATGGTAGGCTCATTCAGAAGGTCAGGAGGAATGGGATACAGGGAAACTTAGCTGCTTGGATACAGAATTGGCTGGCCAACAGAAGACAGCGAGTGGTAGTAGAAGGAAAATATTCTGCCTGAAAGTCAGTGGTGAGTGGTGTTCCACAGGGCTCTGTCCTTGGGCGTCTACTGTTTGTAATTTTTATTAATGACTTTGATGAGGGGATTGAAGGATGGGTCAGCAAGTTTGCAGACGACACAAAGGTCGGAGGTGTCGTTGACAGTATAGAGGGCTGTTGTAGGTTGCAGCGGGATATTGACAGGATGCAGAGATGGGCTGAGAGGTGGCAGATGGAGTTCAACCTGGATAAATGCGAGGTGATGCATTTTGGAAGGTCGAATTTGAAAGCTGAGTACAGGATTAAGGATAGGATTCTTGGCAGTGTGGAGGAACAGAGGGATCTTGGTGTGCAGATACATAGATCCCTTAAAATGGCCACCCAAGTGGACAGGGTTGTTAAGAAAGCATATGATGTTTTGGCTTTCATTAACAGGGGGATTGAGTTTAAGAGTCGTGAAATCTTGTTGCAGCTCTATAAAACTTTGGTTAGACCGCACTTGGAATACTGCGTCCAGTTCTGGTCGCCCTATTATAGGAAAGATGTGGATGCTTTGGAGAGGGTTCAGAGGAGGTTTACCAGGATGCTGCCTGGACTGGAGGGCTTATCTTATGAAGAGAGGTTGACTGAGCTCAGCCTCTTTTCATTGGAGAAAAGGAGGAGGAGAGGGGACCTAATTAAGGTATACAAGATAATGAGAGGCATAGATAGAGTTGATAGCCAGAGACTATTTCCCAGGGCAGAAATGGCTACAATGAGGGGTCATAGTTTTAAGCTGGTTGGAAGAAAGTATAGAGGGGATGTCAGAGGCGGGTTCTTCACATAGAGAGTTGTGAGAGCATGGAATGCGTTGCCAGCAGCAGTTGTGGAAGCAAGGCCATTGGGGTCATTTAAGAGACTGCTGGACATGCATATGGTCACAGAAATTTGAGGGTGCATACATGAGGATCAATGGTCGGCACAACATTGTGAAACACTCAAATTCACTGATTTGACAGATGGCACTATCTGACAAGTTCTGAGGAAGGGTCACTGGTCCTGAAACGTTAACTCTAATTTTTTTCTTCACAGGTGCTGCCAGGCCTAGCAGATAGTGAAGGGGACTGTCGGAGAATGCAGCAGAATATAGATAGATTGGAGAGTTGGGCGGAGAAATGCTGATGGCGTTCAATTCAGGCAAATGCAAGATGATGCATTTTGGAAGATTCAACTCAAGATCGAACTATGTGCTCAATGGAAAAGCCCTGGGGAAATTGATACAGAGAGGTCTGGGTGTTCAGGTCCATTGTACCCAGAAGGTGGCAACACAGGTCGATAGAGTGGTCAAGAGGCATACGGCACGCTTTCATTCATTAGACAGGGTATGGAGTACAAGAGTTGGCAGGTCATGTTGCAGCTGTATAGGACTTTGGTTCGACCACATTTGGAATACTGCGTACAGTTTTGTTCGCCACATTACGGAATGCTTTGGAGAGGGTGCAGAGTGAGTTCACCAGGATGTTGCCTGGTATGGAAGGTACTAGCTATGAAGAAACCTTGAGTAGATTAGGATTATTTACATCAGAAGGATGAACGTTGAGGGGGGGAACCTGATTGAGGTTTACAAAATCATGAGAGGTATAGACAGGGTGGATAGCAAGAAGCTTTCTCCTCCCCAGAGTGGGGGGCTCAATTACTAGGGTCACGATTTCGAGATGAGAGGGGAAGAGTTTATGGAAGATATGCTTGGAAAGTTCTTTATGCAGAGGGTGGTGGGTGCCCGGAACGCGTTGCCAGCGGAGGTGGTAGAGGCGGGCACGATAGCATCATTTAAGATGTATCTAGACAGATACATGAATGGGCAGGGAGCAGAGAGATACAGATCCTTGGAAAATAGGCGACAGGTTAAGATAGAGGATCTGGATTAGAGCAGGCTTGGAGGGCCAAAGGGTGTGTTCCTGTGCTGTAATTTTTTGTTCTTTGACCAGCTGAGCTTTTCCAGCAACTTCTGTTTTTGTTCCTGATTTACAGCATCTGCAGTTCTCTCGGTTTTTTATTTATGCACTAATAAACCTGAACAGAGCTTCAAATAGAGAAGGATTATATTTAAGAATTAATATTACAGCAATGAAAGGATGAGTGGATACAAATTTCTGTTATAATCGATCATGATTCAAATTTCTATTAATGATTTTGTTGCATTTTTGCTGCATTTCACCAAGCACTCTTGAAGAGACAGGATCCAGTTGGGTTCATAAGGTTCTGCTAATATTATTCCTTAATGACACACTAGAGGGTGTGAGAGTGCTGTGAATATTTTGCCAGTTGCAGGAGAGTTTGCTGTAATAAAACCTGCCTCGATCCTTGACAAAGCAGCAATATACCAGGTAGGAATGGTTAGCTGGATGTGATCCCAACCTATATGCTCAGTCAAAAAGAATTGGACATAAAAGTGGTAGAAACGAAAGCCTGTAGGGAACTAGATAATGGAGTCAGTGTGACTAAAAGGAATAGTAGTCGGGGAGCAGATGATGAACACAAAGGGACAGGTGGTCTGAAGTGCGTTTGTTTTCATGCGAGAAGTGTAGTAGATAAGGCAGATGAGCTTAGGGCTTGGATCGGTACCTGGAGGTATGATGTTATTGCTATTACTGAGACTTGGTTGAGGGAAGGGCATGATTGGCAACTAGTTGTCCCAGGATATCGATGCTTCAGGCGGGATAGAGAGGGAGGTAAAAGGGGTGGAGGAGTTGCAATACTGGTCAAAGACAATATCACAGCCGCACTGAAGGAGGGCCCCATGGAGGACTCAAGCAGTGAGGCAATACGGGTAGAACTCAGAAATAGGAAGGATGCAGTAACAATGCTGGGGCTGTACTACAGGCCTCCCAACAGAAAGCGTGAGAAAGAGGTACAAATATGTAAACAGATAGTGGAAAGTTGTAGGAGAAACAGTGTGGTGATGACGGGAGATTTTAATTTTCCCAACATTGACTGGGATTTACTCAGTTTTAGGGGTCAAGACGGAGCAGAATTTGTAAGGTGTGTCCAGGAGGGTTTTCTAGAGCAGTACTTATGTAGTCCAAATCGGGAAAGGGCCATTCTGGACCTGGTGCTGGGGAATGAACCCGGCCAGGTGGTTGATATTACAGTAGGGGACTACTTTGGAAATAGTGACCACAATTCCGTAAGTTTTACAATACTCATGGACAAGGATAGGAGTGGTCCTAAAGGAAGAGTACTAAACTGGGGGAAGGCTGATTATACCAAGATTCGGCAGAATCTGAGGAATGTAGATTGGGAGAAACTGTTTGAAGGTAAATCCACATTTGATATGTGGGAGGCTTTTAAGGAGAGGTTGATTAGCGTGCAGGAGAGACATGTTCCTGTGAAAATGAGGAATAGAAAAGGCAAGATTAGGGAACCATGGATGACACGTGAAATTGTGAGACTAGCCAAGAGAAAAAAGGAAGCATACATGAGGTCTAGGCAACTGAAGACAGACGAAGCTTTGCAAGAATACCGGGAATGTAGAGCGAATCTGAAACGAGGGATTAAGAGGGCTAAGAGAGGACATGAGATATTGCTGGCAAACACGGTTAAGGAAAATCCCAAAGCCTTTTATTCATATATAAAGAGCAAGAGGGTAACTATAAAGGTCATCCACCCTCACATTCTGTTGTCTTAGAGAAAGGATTGGCCCACTTAAGGACAAAGAAGGAAAGATATGCGCTGATTCAGAGAAAATGGGTGACATTCTTAACGAGTATGCATCGGTATTCACCAAGGAGAGGGACATGACGGATTTTGAGGTTAGGGATAGATGTTTGCTTACTCTAGGTCAAGTTGACATAAAGATGGAGGAAGTGTTGGGTATCCTAAAAGACATTAAGGTGGACAAGTCCCTAGGTCCGGATGGGATCTATCCTAGGTTATTGAGGGAAGAGAGAGAGGAAATAGCCGGGGCCTTAACTGATATCTTTGCAGCGTCCTTAGACACGGGTGAGGTCCCAGAGGACTGGAGACTTGCTAATGTTGTCCCCTTGTTTAAGAAGGGCAGCAAGGATAATCCAGGTAATTATCGACCGGTGAGCCTGACGTCAGTGGTGGGGAAGCAAATGGAGAAGATACTGAGGGATAGGATCTATTCCCATTTGGAAGAAAATGGGCTTAGTGATAGGCAACATGGTTTTGTGCAGGGAAGGTCATGTCTTACCAACTTAATAGAATTCTTTGAGGACGTGACAAAGTTGTTGATGAGGGAAAGTCTGTAGATGTCATATACATGGGCTTCAGTAAGGCGTTTGATAAGGTTCCCCATGGCAGGCTGATGGAGAAAGTGAAGTCACATGGGGTCCAGGGTATGCTAGCTGGATGGATAAAAAACTGGCTAGGCAACAGGAGACAGAGGGTAGTAGTAGAAGGGAGTTTCTCACATTGGAAACCTGTGACCAGTGGTGTTCCACAGGGATCTGGGCTGGGACCACAGTTGTTTGTGATATATGTAAATGATCTGGAGGAAGGTGTAGGTGGTCTGATCAGCAAGTTTGCTGATGACACTAAGGTTGGTGGAGTAGCTGATAGTGAAGGGGGCTGTCAGAGATTACAGCAGAATATAGATAGGCTGGAGAGTTGGGCAGATAAATGGCAGATCGAGTTCAATCCGGGCAAATGCGAGGTGATGCATTTTGGAAGATCAAACTCAAGGGTGAACTATACAGTAAATGGAAAAGTCCTAGGGAAAATTGATGCACAGAGAGATCTGGGTGTTCAGGTCCATTGTTCCCTGAAGGTGACAACACAGGTCAATAGGGTGGTCAAAAAGGTATATGGCATGCTTTCCTTCATTGGGCGGGGTATTGAGTACAAGAGTTGGCAGGTCATGTTGCAGTTGTATAGGACTTTGGTTCGGCCACATTTGGAGTACTGTGTGCAGTTCTGGTCACCACATTAGCAAAAGGATGTGGATGCTTTGAAGGGTGCAGAGGAGGTTAACCAGGATGTTGCCTGGAATGGAGGATGCTAGCTATGAAGAGAGGTTGAGTAGATTAGGATTATTTTCATTAGAAAGATGGAGTTTGAGGGGGGGCCCTAATTGAGGTCTACAAAATCATGAGGGGTATAGACAGGGTGGATAGCGAAAAGCTTTTTCCCCCAGAGTGGGGGACTCAATTACTAGGGGTCATGAGTTCAAAGTGAGAGGAGGAAAGTTTAAGGGAGATATGCGTGGAAAGTTCTTTACACAGAGGGTGGTGGGTGCCTGGAACGTGTTGCCAGCGGAGGTGGTAGACACAGACACGTTAGCGTCTTTTAAGATATATTTGGACAGGTACATGGATGGGCAGGGAGCAAATGGACAAAGACCATTAGAAAATAGATGATGACAGGTTAGACAGAGGAGCTGGATCGGCGCAGGCTTGGAGGGCCGAACGGCCTGTTCCTGTGTTGTAGGTTTCTTTGTTCTTTGTTCTTTAAAACCTCCTTTCTTTTACCTCACCAGATTGGTAAGTTGGTTCATGAGTGCAAGGGTAAGTCCATATCCCAATGGGCCTGGACACTGCATGTTGGGGTGGGTGGGGAGAATACATGTCTGAAATTTTAGCCTGAAGCCATGAGGAACTTGTAATAATATCAATCTAACTAATACTTTCAGAGTTTATTAGTTGTAACTGTATAGATGGAATGGCAAGAGGGGAAACCCTCTCGTCTCAGGTTCTCAGTATCATACAATCTCATGTCATTGGCATCACTTTTTACACAAACTATTTTTAGAGTAAAAGTATAGCAACATAGGAATAGAGCATTCAGCCAGTTGAACCTATTCTGCCATTCAATTAGATCTGGCTGATCTTAATAGCATTTTACATTGCTATTCCCATAGTCTTTGGTGACATTAGTCTCCAGAAACCTATTGGTTTATGTCTTTAACATGTTAAAGAAGAATCGAGCTTGAATAACCCTCTCGAATTTCAAAGATTCATCACCTTCTGACTGAAGGCATTTTCTTTCATGTCAGGATTAAATGGCCTGCCTCCTATTCAGAGAATATGGCCTTTGATTGTAGGCATATCAACCATTAGAAATATCCTTTCCACATCCACATTATATGTAAGATTTTACTGTGTTTCAATGAGATAACCTCCCATTCTTTTAATTTTGAGAGAATGCAGGTCCAGTTACCTCAATCTCTCCTCATAAGAGGGATCCCCAAACCACAGGGATTAGTTTGGTAAACTTTCATTGCACACCCTCTCTGGAAGTCGAGAGAAAAATAGAATTTGCTGGAAAAGCTCAGCAGGTCTGGCAGCATTTTAGAATATCCTTTACTGTCATGTGCACTCAAGTACAGAACTGCAGGAATACAATGAAAAGTTTACAATGTTGCCCCATTTGACATCATCTTAGGCACAAAAATACCTAGGTACCGACCTCAGACAAAATACAGAAATAAAGGGAAAAAGGAAATAAAACATTTACAGTTGTTCATAGCACAAGTTAGAAAAATGAGAATAAAGTTAAGATTAGCATTGCAGTTTTTCAGAAGATCAGCTGAGGGGGCTTCCCCTGTGGGCTGCCCAGGAACACGAGCTACGGACCACCCACTCCAATTTCTAGTCCAACAACCGTCCCTGCTCAACTCAGGCCTCCAGCCCACTGGCCAGCCTTGCACCACTTGAGCCTCCAATCCACTGGCCATCCCCTTTGCTCAGGCCTCCAGTCTGCTGACTTCCCACTCCGCTTGGGCCCCGTCCCCACTCCGCTCAGGCCCCCAGCCCACTATCTTAGGAGGTGAAAATGGGGACAAAGAAAATGGGAAATAAACAGAAAGAGCAGGGGAGTTCTGGTCGGAGAGTCCTACTCTGCTGCCATCTTGATTGTAACAAGTCCCGAGGAAGGTCACTTGACCCAACGTGTTAACTCTGATTTCTCTCCACAGATGCTACCAGGCCTGCTGAGTTTTTCCACCAATTTTTATTTTTGTTTCTGATTTGCAGCATCCATAGTTCCTTCAGTCTTTATGATGTCAGGAGCCTTGCTGCCATGGTATCCTCTCACTACTGGACCCTAAACCATACCTGGGGTCTTAACCAATTTGTGCAGGTTGGGTGCCCTGCATCTCTGATTGAAGGTGTGGCTCTGGTCAGCTCTATAATATTGTTCTTTTTGTTGTATTAGTTCATGTTCCTGCACCATAGCACTTAATCTTCGTGAACAGAAGAGGGAGGAAATTTGAATTCACAACTATTCAGTGGGCTATCAAAGGTTGGTAAGGAGTAAAGCTGCTCTGTAGCAATGTAGAGCAATGGGTAAGCAAGGAGGAATGAAAATCAATCATTCTCAGGTGCTTTTTTCAAACAGTACATAATCATCTCTTGGCTTCACCATTTGCCTGAGAGAGAGGGCTTGTCATGTGAAATATTAACACGAGGTTGCAAAGGATTGAAAATTGGTAAATAATGGTCAGGGATGACTGGGTTCAGGCTGGAAGGGCCAAATGGCCTACTCCTGCACCTATTTTCTATGTTCAGGATTCCATGCATCTTAAATCTGACTTTCAAGAGGTTATAACAACTTTCAGTGTGCTTGAATTGAGCTTCAGGATCCATGAGGAATTAGTTGACCAGAATGAAAATAAAATTCACTAAATTCAAATAGATCTCCATTGAGACCAAGATTCTCCAATGACTTAGATGGAAAGGACAAGGGCAAAAGAAATCCTTCTGCTCTTGTTTGTTAGTGGTTGAAGTGTCACAATTAGATATCACATCCTGATTGAGATGCCAGGCCATCATGCTGATTGCTGTATCCTGGCCTGACTCGTGGAAATACCTAGGCTTCCCTGGTGGACTTACTGAATCATGGCCAGACAGAGCATGTGCTACCATAGACAAAAATGATGAATCGGTCTTTTTCTGTTTGCTAACCTGGGGTGCCACAGTGTTCAGTCGTTGGGCCTCAACTACTTACAGCCTACATGAAAGACTTGGATGTGGGGATAGAAAGTATTACAGCCAAATTTGCAGGTGGCACTAAAGCATGTAGAAAACCATGTTGTAAAGAAGAAATTTACAAATGGATATGGCTGAGTTGGTGCACAGTGTCTCAGGGGTTAGCACTGCAGCCTCACAGCACCAGGGACTCGGGTTTGATTCCAGCTTTGGGTGACTGTGTGGAGTTTGCACATTCTCCCCATGTCTGTGTGGGTTTCCTCCGGGTGCTCTGGTTTCCTCCCACAGCCCAAAGATGTGCAGGCTAGGTGGATTGGCCATGCTAAATTGCCCCATAGTGTTCAGGGGTGTGTGGGCTACAGAGGGATTGGTCTGGGTGGGATGCTGCAAAGGGGCAGTGTGGACTTGTTGGATCGAAGGGCCTGTTTCCACATTGTAGGGAATCAGTGTGAGGTAATCCATTTTCGTTGGAAGAATTAAAAGGCAATTTATTACCTAATGAAGGAAAACCTCAAGTGCTTCTGTGCAGAGGGATCTGGGTGTCCATGGACAGAATCATGGAGTCATTGAGGCATACAGCATGGAAACAGACCCTTCAGTCCAACTCAAAGCTGACCAAATATCCTAGGAAGTATAGTACTCTTTGCCAGCATTTGGCCTATATCCCTTTAGATCCTTTCTATTCATAAAACCATCCAGATACTTTAAATGTTGTAATTGTACCAGCCTCTACCCCTTTGTCAGGCAGGTCATTCCATACATGCACCACCCTGTGTGAAAGTTGCCTCTTTGGTCCCTTATCAATCTTTCCCCTCTCACCTTAACACTATGGCCTCTAGTGTTAGACTCCCCCACTCCAGGGAAAAAACCTTGCCTATTTACACTATCCATGACCTTCATGATTTTACAAACCTCTATAAGGTCACCCCGCAGCCGATGTTCTGGGGAAAATAGTCCCAGCCTATTCAGCTTCACCCTATATTTCAAACCCTTCAATCCCATCAACTTCCTCAAATCTTTTCTAAACTCTTTCAAATTTCACAACATCTTTCCTTTTCAAAGAGACTAGAATTGCATGCAGTACTCCAACAGTAGCCTAACCAATGTCCTGTACAGCTGCAACATAATCTTACTCCTACACTCAATCTACTGACTAATAAAGGCAAGCATACCAAATGCCTTCTTCACAGTCCTATCTATTTGCAACTCCACTTTCGTGGAAGTATGAACATGCACTCCAAGGTCTCTGTTCAGCAACACTCCCTAGCACCTTACCATTAAGAGTATAAATCCTGCCCTGATTTACCTTTCCAAAATGCAGCACCTCACATTTATCTAAATTATAGTTCATCTGTCACTCCTCAGCCCATTGGCCCATCTGATCAAGATCACTTTGTACTGAGGTACCTTCTTTGCTGTCCTCCACACCTCCAATTTTGGTGTCATCTGCAAACTTACCAACCATTGCTCCTGTGTTCACATCCAAATCATATGCACAACAGAAAGCAGTGGACCTAGCACCAATCCTTGAGGCACACCGATGGCCACAGGCTTCCAATCTATAAAGCAAACCTCCACCACAACCCTCTGTCTTCTACCTTTGAGCCAGTTCTGTATCCAAATGGCTAGTATTCCACGTGATCGAATTTTGCTAACCAGTCTACTATGAGGAACATTTTGTTGAATGCCATCCTAAAGTTCACATAGATCACAACCAGCACTTTGCCCTCAATTCTCTCCATTGCTTCTACAGAAAAAAACTCAGTCAAGTCAGTGAGACATGATTTTTTTCATGCACCAAGCCATGTTGACTGTCCCTAATTAGTCCTTAATAAAAACCAAAAGAGCTGCAGATGCTGTAAATCAGGAACAAAAGCAGAAGTTGCTGGTAAAGCAGCATCTGTGGAGAAAAGATCAACTAATGTTTTGGGTCCAGTGACCCTTCCCCACAAGTTCTGAGGAAGGGTCACTGGACCTGAAATGTTGACTGTTTTTTCCTTCACAGATGCTGCCAGACCTGCTGAGCTTTTCCAGTAACATTGTTTCTGTTCTTAGTCAGTCCTTGCCTTTCCAAATACATGTAAATCCTATCCCTCAGAATTCCTTCCAACAACTTGTCCAGCATATTAGCTTAGTGTAACTAAAATGAAAGTGCAGTTGTATTAAAGAGATCAAATTGAATTTTGGCAGTTATTGTAAAAGGAATGGAATACAAGAAAGGGAACTTTTGTTGCAATTGTACAAGACATTGGTAAGACTATTGTGTATAGTTCTGAGTTCCTTACTTGCTGAGGGATGTAATAGCTTTGGAGGTAATTCAGGGAAGGTTTGCCAGATTAATGCGAGATGAATGGTTTGTTTTATGAGGAGAGATTGAACAGTATGAACTGATACTCACTCAACTTTAGAAGAATGAGTGGAGATTTAATTAAAGTATATAAAATGCTAAAGAGAATTAACACAGTAGGCATAGAAATGATGTTTCCCCTTGTGGGGCAACCTAGAACAAGACATCACAATTTTAGGCTAAGGGTGGTAGATTATAAACAGAGATTTTAAACAAAGTTACTTCTCAAAGGGTCATGAATCTGTGAATTCACTATCCCAGAATGTTGTAGATGCAGAGACACTGAATAAATGTACCGAGGAAAAAGACAGATTTTTAATTTGTAAAGGGTTGAAGGATTATGGAGAGTGGGAATGCAAGTGGAATCGAGGCCAAGATAAGATCATCCATGATCTTTGTTTTTGATATTGTTAACAATAGTGCCACACGGATGAAGCTTACTAAGGACATATTGTGGTCCGTTTGAGGTACAACATCTGAATACATTCAATTAAGCCTCATGAAATTCCCTGAAACTTTTTACCGTAGCTGGCAGTAATGATCTGCTAAGTTTGCAAAGGCTTCAACTTCTGGAAGCCATGTTTCATCAAGCCTCTCCAGGCTGTTAATAGTTATCCTTGATGTAGCATCAACGTCTGACTGGTGTTTTCATTGTAAATATTCTGGAACTGCTCTGCAACTGTTGCCTTGGTCCATATCCTTGGATTCCGAGAGGCAACTTTGAAAGCTTCTTTGTGCTCAAAGTAATGAATGGCTTATGGTCAGTTTCAATCTTGACCGGTCGATCCTCAGATATAACCAGAGAATTTTCACACATCTAAGACACTGCAAGTGTTTCTTTCTCAATTGCAGCCTATATCTGTGGCAGTAAGAAGCACAGTGAATCAGCTGTTTGAGGCTATTACACTGAATCTGGAATTAGATCCATCTAAACCTGTAGATAATGCATCTGTTGCCCTTTTAGCCAGAAGATCACAATCATAATGTGTGAGGATCTCAGATGAAAAGAGTACATCTATGATTTTGTCAAAAACCTTTAATCAAGGCAAGACAACACCCAATCTCAGCCCAAAATAACACCTGATCTTTTATCATTATTCATTAAATCTGGCAAAGTGAAGTTATAACTTTCCCACTTGTTTCACCATTCCCAAAACCGTTGGCATTCCATAATATTCTTTGACAGTGGAAAAGTCTGGCTTTCCAATTTCTGTGGGTTGTTTATGAACTTGTTGATTGAATCACATCACTTAAATATGTTATCTTTGGTTTTAAAGATTCACACCTGTCATTGGTGTCAACCAGAATCTTGTAATTTTCTCTAAACTGCACCCCTAGTCCCCTTGCACTGTCACCATCATGTTATCCTTCAGCAGGTTCCTTATGGAGAGTATTATTCCTATGGCATATTCCATCTTCCATACCCTTTCAGTATGTTGGCTGTCTTACACTGGAATATCTCAAGTGTGGAACAGATGCCAAAGTGCAGACAGTTAAAATTATTAATTTTCAGACGATGTTATAAAATTGGTCTGTAGCTTGGAGTCCTCCTGTAGGGGAAGTTGCCAAAATCTATTGTTTGTGTCCAGTTTAAAGCAGAGTATACTGTTTCTAAGTTTAGCTAGACTGTTATGCATACATACACCTTGGATGTATCTCTCATTGTACTGCCTTATTCATAACAGTCAAGTTGATGCAAACTGATGAAAACTCTAATGATTTGCATTGGGAAGTAGCATTTTGGTAGTGCACCAAGCAGGCAACATTTGAAGTAACCCCTCTGTAAGCATGGCTTAAATCTCAGCTTGTACCTTGGTCTTAAGAGGCTGTGGGATCATCTTGGGTGATTCTGGATTATTTGTCTACTTGCAGCATGCAGTGATATAGAGTTTCTTCAGGCCTTAAAGCAGGTTTGGGAATTGTTGTTAAAACATGTTTGTTGGGGGTCTCTGTCTGATAACTGCTTCTACCTTGGGGATGGGATTGAGGTCTATGTAGGATCTCTTGCTCAGTAGAGAAAATGACAGGTCAAGGACAAATTAGTGATCTAAAGATTTACTTGACTCTATCTGAATGATACCTGAAGTTGACATTTACTGTGTATTGTTTCCTCAGAGATTTGCAGTTGAGCAGATTGAATAGTCCCCGTGTCCAAATTAAAGTGCATGCAGCAGCCATTAACAGTGATGTTTACTCACCAATATATAGCTATACTGGCCTATGACTTCCCAGAGGGGAATGATTTGCTCTGTGACATTACATTTTGAAAGTGGGATTTTAGGGGGACTTCTTCCTCTACAATGGTGTAAGTAGACCTCCTGCAGACCACTCTGCACCATAGGAGGAAGATTTCAAAATGGTGCTTGACATCCCTGATGCACTTCTCCCAGTTGCAGCTGCCTTTGGTTCCATAGCCATGACAGAAATTCCTTTCCCATTCTGCCTACCTGTGGCCCAGCACTATCCAAAAGGTTTTCAGGTGGGTTTCAGCAGAGCTCATTCCTTACCTAAGGCAACATTTACGTATTAGATGGCAGGCTGAGTCTGGGTTGACCTTGAAGTACTTTGTACACTGTATTCCGTATTCATTGGGTTGCTCTTGAGGTGCTCTCTTGATGGAATCACTGGATTGAACATACATAGAACAGAGAACATTACAGCACAGTACAGGCCCTTCGGCCCTCGATGTTGTGCCGACCTGTCATACCAGTCTGAAGCCCATCTAACCGACACTATTCCATGTACGTCTATATGCTTGTCCAATGACGACTTAAATGTACCTAAAGTTGGCAAATCTACTACCGTTGCAGGCAAAGCGTTCCATTCCCTTACTACTCTCTGAGTAAAGAAACTACCTCTGACATCTGTCCTATATCTTTCACCCCTCAATTTAAAGCTGTGCCCCCTCGTGCTCGCTGTCACCATCCTAGGAAAAAGGCTCTCCCTATCCACCCTATCTAACACTCTGATTATTTTATATGTTTCAATTAAGTCACCTCTCAACGTTCTTCTCTCTAATGAAAACAGCTTCAAGTCCCTCAGCCTTTCCTCGTAAGACCTTCCCTCCATACCAGGCAACATCCTAGTAAATCTCCTCTGCACTCTTTCCAAAGCTTCCACATCCTTCTTATAATGTGGTGACCAGAACTGTACGCAATACTCCAAGTGCGGCCGCACCAGAGTTTTGTATAGCTTCACCATAACCTCTTGGTTCCGGAACTCGATCCCTCTATTAATAAAAGCTAAAACACTGTATGCCTTCTTGACAGCCCTGTCAACCTGGGTGGCAACTTTCAAGGATCTGTCTACATGGACACCGAGAACTCTCTGCTCATCTACACTGCTAAGAATCTTACCATTAGCCCAGTACTTTGCCTTCCGGTTACTCCTACCAAAGTGCATCACCTCACACTTGTCTGCATTAAACTCCATTTGCCACCTTTCAGCCCAGCTCTGCAGCTTACCTATGTCTCTCTGCAACCTACAGCATCCTTCGTCACTATCCACAACTCCACCGACCTTAGTGTCGTCTGCAAATTTACTAACCCATCCTTCTACACCCTCATCCAGGTCATTTATAAAAATGACAAACAGCAGTGGACCCAACACCGACCCTTGCGGTACACCACTAGTAACTGCTCTCCAGGATGAACATTTCCCATCAACTACCACCCTCTGTCTTCTTTCAGCAAGTCAATTTCCGATCCAAACTGCTATATCTCCCACAATTCCATTCCTCCGCATTTTGTACAATAGCCTACTGTGGGGAACCTTATCGAACCATATACACCACATCAACCGGTTTACTCTCATCTACCTGTTTGGTCACCTTCTCAAAGAACTCAATAATGTTTGTGAGACACGACCTTCCCTTCACAAAACCGTGCTGACTATCCCTAATCAATTTATTCTTTTCTAGATGATTATAAATCCTATTCCTTATAACCTTTTCCAACACTTTACCAACAACTGAGCTAAGGCTCACTGGTCTATAATCACCAGGGTTGTCTCTACTCCCCTTCTTGAACAGGGGAACCACATTTGCTATCCTCCAGTCATCTGGCACTATTCCTGTAGACAATGACGAGTTAAAGATCAATGCCAAAGGCTCGGCAATCTCCTCCCTGGCTTCCCACAGGATCCGAGGATAAATCCCATCCGGCCCAGGGGACTTATCTATCTTCACCTTCTGAAGGATTTCTCATACCTCTTCCGTGTGAACCTCAATCCCACCTAGTCTAGTAGCCTGTATCTCAGTATTCTCCTCGACAACATTGCCGTTTTCTAGAGTGAATACTGTTGAAAAATATTCATTTAGCGCTTTCCCTTTCTTATCTGACTCCACACACAATTTACCACTACTATCCTTGATTGGGCCTAATCTTACTTTCATCATTCTTTTATTCCTTAAATACCTATAGAAAGCCTTAGGGTTTACCCTGATCCTATCCGCCAACAACTTCTCATGTCTCCTCCTGGCTCTTCTGAGCTCTCTCTTTAGGTGTTTCCTGGCTACCTCATAGCCCTCAAGCGCCCTAACTGAGCCTTCACATCTCATCCTAACATAAGCCTTCTTCTTCTTCTTGACCAGAGATTCTACCTCCTTCGTAAACCATGGCTCCCGCACTCTACAGCTTCCTCCCTGCCTGACAGGTACATATTTATATAGGGCACACAGGAGCTTTTCCTTGAATAAGCTCCACATTTCTAATGTGCCCATCCCCTGCAGTTTCCTTCCCCATTCTATGCTCCCTAAATCTTGCCTAATCTCATCGTAGTTGCCTTTCCCCCAGCTATAACGCTTGCCCAGTGGTATACACCTATCCCTTTCCATCACTAAAGTAAACATAACAGAATTGTGATCGCTATCACCAAAGTGCTCACCTACTTCCAAATCTAACACCTGGCCGGACTCATTACCCAGTACCAAATCTAATGTGGCTTCGCCCCTTGTTGGCCTGTCTACATACTGTGTCAGGAAGCCCTCCTGTACACAATGGACAAAAACTGACCCATCTATAGTACTCGAACTATAGTCAATATTTGGAAAGTTGAAGTCCCCCATGACAACTACCCTGTCTCTCTCACTCCTATTGAGAATCATTTTTGCTATCCTTTCCTCTACATCTCTGGAACTATTTGGAGGCCTATAGAAAACTCCCAACAGGGTGACCTCTCCTTTCCTGTTTCTAACCTCAGCCCATACTACTTCAGTTGACGAGCCCCCAAACATCCTTTCTGCAACTGTAATACTGTCCTTGATCAACAATGCCACACCTCCTCCCCTTTTACCATCTTCTCTGTTCTTACTGAAACATCTAAATCCGGGAACCTGCAACATCCATTCCTGTCCCTGCTCTATCCATGCCTCCGAAATGGCCACAACATCGAAGTCCCAGATACTAACCCATGCTGCAAGTTCACCCACCTTATTCTGGAAGCTCCTGGCATTGAAGTAGACACACTTCAATCCAACTTCTTGCTTGCCGGTGCCATCTTGCTTCCCTGAAACTTTATTTCGGACCACCCTACTCTCAACCTTTTCTATAGTCGAACTACAATTTTGGTGCCCATCCCCCTGCTGAATTAGTTTTAACTCACCCAAACAGCCTTAGCAATTTTCCCCCCCAGGATGTCGGTACCCCTCTGGTTCAGGTGAAGACCATCTTGCTTGTAGAGGTCCCACCTACCCCAGAAAGAGCCCCAATTATCCAAGAATCCAAAACACTCCCTCCTGCACCATCCCTGTAGCCACGTGTTCAACTCCTCTCTCTCCCTATTCCTCGCCTCACTAGCACATGGCACGGGCAACAAACCAGAGACAACAACTCTGTTCGTCCTAGCTCTCAGCTTCCATCCTAGCTCCCTGAATTTCTGCCTTAAATCCCCATCTCTCTTCCTACCTATGTCGTTGGTGCCAATGTGGACCACAACTTGGGGCTGCTCCCCCTCCCCCTTAAGGATCTCAAAAACACGATCAGAGACATCACGCACCCTGGCACCTGAGAGGCAACACACCAACCGTGAGTCTCTCTCGTCCCCACAGAACCTCCTATCTGTCCCCCTAACTTTGTCTTTCAGCTGCTGCTTGCTTGAATTTGAGCTTGTCTCCAGTTCTGTGTCTGATCACTGAAATGACTTCACAGAGTATTCATGACACTGATCCAACTCCCTCAAAGCGGGTTCTCAGAACCTCTGACACTCCTGTTTAAATCTGTCAGCCAGCACTCCCTGGTTGGACCAGATTAACAGGCCAATCAGGTAACTCATATTTGATGAGGTCCACCTGGTTGATCTTGTTACAATCATTACGTTCCTTTCTCTCTGAGTCCAAGGACATCAGCTGGCTCTTTTTGTTGGAGCTTTTCTTGAGATGTTTTTGCCCTGGCTCAGGTTCCACAAACTCTGCCTCTGATATGGGCAGTGTGAGATACTCAGCAGCTTGCCCCGTACACCCAGAGCATCTCAGAAGAAATTCATGCCCCTCTTCAGGAAGCAATATTATTGAGGTGGGGACATGTGCCATTTCCATCTCAGATTCCAAAGTATTTTCAATGTATGATAGAGAGGGAGAAGCCATGGATTCTGGAAAAGTCCGGAAGGCTGTCAAGTAGCCGAGCACATTTTGCCCACATGCCACTTGTGAGTTTGTATCCTTGATATGGTTCATGTGCTTGCTCAGGACCATCACACCCACCTGAGCTTTCTACATCACAGTACCTGACCTCATGTCGATCATGCCTCTTACTCATGCATGGCTGTTTGCAAAGTTCCTGCACCAAATTTTGTCCCTTGAAGTAATCTGTCTTTTTTACTCAGTGATGTTTTGCGTCCAGCACTGACGTTCCTGATGCTGTTTCACCCTCCCCTGCCCCAGGGTCCACGGAGATTGGATTTAACCTGCTGTGGAGTATTGTCCACAATGGCAACTCAGCTGGAGTTATCCCTGTAGTTGGGTGAGAGTTGGACCTGTCATCAAATGGGGACCAGGGCACTTTGCTATCTAGTGAAGCTGTGGGCGATTTCTTCAAGCCTGCCTTCAAAGTTTAGACTGCTCTTCCTGTCAGACCATTGAATGATGGATGGTCTCGAGCTGTCCTTATATGTTGAATACCATTGAACTTTGGGAAGTACTCAAATTCTCTCCTGGTAAACAATGGTCTATTATCAGTGTCCAACTGCTACTGGCAGTAATTTTTATTCTTGTTGGTGCTCTGGGCACTGCCCCACCAAGATGGCTATGTCTGCATCAAATCCTGGTCACCAGATATAACTTCTTGCCAACATCTTTATTTTGCAAACCATAAGATGACCCTGGTGGATTGCAGCCAGTATCTGGCGGCGACTTTTACTCGGGGCAATCACTCTTGCTCCCCATAATAATATGCCGTTCTCTATTGTGAGCTGGCCTCTGCAGGTTCAAAAAAATTCAGTTCTGGTTGTGACAGGCTTTGATTTCCACCAGCTGTCTCAGTTTTGCCAGGGCCAGATCTTTCTTTGTCCAAAGACAGATATTGCCAGCTCTGACTGGAAGTATGTCCAGAAAGTTATATACCATTATGGACTCTTCCGGTGGCAGTGGTGTATCTGCCAGTGGGAGGCAGCTCAATGCATCCTTATTTGCTACTTGGCCTCCTGGACAGTGTTCTAACTTGTAATTATATGCACTTAGTATTAGAGCCCACCACTGAATCCTACCTGAAGTTCGGGGTAGTGCTGCCTCATCGTCTTTTAGTAGACCCAGTGGCAGTTTGTGGTCCATTATTGTTACAAATTTACATCCGTAAAGAAACTGGTAGAACTTCCCTCCTCCAAATATGACTGTCAAACCTTCCTTCTCTATCAGGATGTATTAACGCTCTGCATTAGCCAAAGTCCTGGATGCATATGCTATAGGGCTTTCCTCCACATCGGGTTACCTACGAACTATAATTACTCTGATCCCATACAGGAAGGCATTGAATGTCAATACCAGATCTCATTTGGAATCATAGCGTGCCAACACATTAAGTAATGATATTTCTTCACTTCCCTAAAGATTTGGCTTGGCTAAGTGACAATTTCCAATGCTGACTCTTTTTTAGGAGTTGATGCAAAGGTGTCAGAATGGAGGCTAGGTTACATGTGAACTTTCTGTAATAATTCACCAGCTCAAGGAAAGACCTAAGCTCCTGGACAGATGTGAGAGACGGGGCATGTTTGATCACCCTCACTTTACCTTCCAAGGATGTAACCCAGTCTTGTTGACTCTATCACCCAAGTAGGTCACTTCGGGTGCCTGGAAACACATTTGCCCTTTTCTAAGGCATTCACTTGCCTGGGAGAAATGTCTACGGACTATGTTCAAGTTCCCTAAGTTCGCCGTATTGGTTTTCCCTGTTATTAGCATGTCGTCTGCATGAATGGCAATCTATGGTAGACTTTGTAAAATGTTCTTAACCATCCACTGAAAAATTGCCCAGGCTGATGGAACCCCAAATGGAAGTCACACATATTGGTACAAATACCTTATGAATGGTAACATACTTCTGGGAATCCTCAACTAACTGCAATTGCACATACGTATGGGTCATGTCCAACTTTGTGAATGACAGACCCCTGTCAGCTTTGTGTACAAAACCTTTATGCAAGGGATAGAGTATGTATCCAGCTGAGAAAAGCGGTTTACTGTTTGTTTAAAATCCCAACAAAGGCAAACCGATCTGTTGGGTTTCACAATCAGTACAACCAGTGCTGCCCATTCTGCAAACTGGACTGGTTTGATGATTCTGAGAGAACAAGGTATGGAGAGGGGTGAACATAGCAAGCCAAGTAGTTTCAGAGGAGCAGGAAAGCTGACATTTCAGGGTTTTTGTCAGAAGGATCTAGGCCCGAAACATCAGCTTTCCTGCTCCTCTGATGCTGCTTGGCCTGCTGTGTTCATCCAGCTCTATACCTTGTTATCCTAGATTCTCCAGCATCTGCAGTTCCCATTATCTCTGATTTGATGATTCTTTCTCTTTCCAGCCTTTGGATTTCTCTGTCTACTTTTGCCCACAAGGCAAATGGCACCGGGTGGGCCTTGCTATATCATGGAATTGTTTCCTAGTCAACATACAAGGGGGCCTTTTAACAGTCCCAAGTCCCTTCTGAAAAGTTTTAGGATATTTAATTACGTGGTTATGAACCGGCTGCTTCTCATAAGATACTGAAACTGAAGTTGTACTCTTAACCACAAAGCCTCCCAGTATAGGTTCTAGCCGCAGATGCAAGGATTGGAGTCCAGACAAATTTTGTCCAAGACTGCTTCTGTGATCACTGAAACAGCTGCTCCGGGATCGACCTTCATTAGGACTGGGTCACCATTTTGATTGGAAACACAAACAGAAGTTGCTGGAAAAGCTCAGCAGGTCTGGCAGCATCCGTGAAGAGAAATCAGAGTTAACATTTCAGGTCAGGTAAACCTTCCTCAGAACTGGTTGGTCACTGGACTCACAACGTTATGTCTGATTTCTCTTCACCGGTGCTGCCAGACCTGCTGAGCTTTGCCATCGGATTCTGTTTTTGTTTCTGGTTTACAGCATTTGCAGTTCTTTTGGTTTTTATTTTGATTGGTTCTGATTTGAATGTTTCCAAGCAATTAACTGTTCCAAACCAGATACAGGTGGATTTTCCAGTGTATGCATTCTCCTAGACATCACCGTATGAGTTCTCTTATTCAATTTAGGTTTAGTTGGACTCTTTTGTTTTCATAAGTCTGTATAGTAGCAGCAACTACAATGGCATGCTGGCCCGGATCCTAAAGAAAATTTTAACCATTTGGCCGAGGCTTGGTTTTGGCTTGGTATTTTGCTGTGGGCTGACCAAGAGTCCCTCTATTCAGGAAATGTTCTTAGTGAGGCTATGCAATTGCCTTCTCAAATGATGTTCCCCAAGCTCAGTTGGACTGGCGAGATTCTCTACTTCCATCAGAATACCCTGTAATTTAATTGCTCCACTTGCCACATTTTTCAATGATATAGCCAGCTGCAATGCCTGTTTGAAGTGCAGTTTCGCTTCAGCTATTAGGCACTTTTTCATGGTTCCATCATTAATCCCAAATATCAAATAGTTTCTCAGCATCCCATTGAGGGTTAAACCAAAATCGCATGCCTCTGCCAGTCATCATAACCTAGTCAAAAATCCCAATACCTATTCCTCTGGTACTTGAATTGCTAAGAGAAACTGATAACATCCTATATTGAACATAGAACATAGAACAGTACAGCACAGAGCAGGCCCTTCAGCCCACGATGTTGTGTCGACCATTGATCCACATGTATGCACCCTCAAATTTCTGTGACCATATGCATGTCCAGCAGTCTCTTAAATGACCCCAATGACCTTGCTTCCACAACTGCTGCTGGCAACACATTCCACGCTCTCACAACTCTCTGTGTAAAGAAGCCGCCTCTGACATCCCCTCTATACTTTCCTCCAACCAGCTTAAAACTATGACCCCTCGTGTTAGCCATTTCTGCCCTGGGAAATGGTCTCTGGCTATCAACTCTATCTACGCCTCTCATTATCTTGTAGACATCAATTAGGTCCCCTCTCCTCCTCCTTTTCTCCAATGAAAAAAGTCCGAGCTCAGTCAACCTGTCTTCATAAGATAAGCCCTCCAGTCCAGGCAGCATCCTGGTAAACCTCCTCTGAACCCTCTCCAAAGCATCCACATCTTTCCTATAATAGGGCGCCCAGAACTGGACGCAGTATTCCAAGTGCGGTCTAACCAAAGTTTTATAGAGCTGCAACAAGATCTCACGACTCTTAAACTCAATCCCCCCTGTTAATGAAAGCCAAAACACCATATGCTTTCTTAACAATCCTGTCCACTTGGGTGGCCATTTTAAGGGATCTATGTATCTGCACACCAAGATCCCTCTGTTCCTCCACACTGCCAAGAATCCTATCCTTAATCCTGTACTCAGCTTTCAAATTCGACTTTCCAAAATGCATCACCTCGCATTTATCCAGGTTGAACTCCATCTGCCACCTCTCAGCCCATCTCTGCATCCTGTCAATGTCCCGCTGCAGCCTACAACAGCCCTCTATATGTCAACCACACCTCCAACCTTTGTGTCTTCTGCAAACTTGCTGACCGTCAACTCTTGAACAGTTCTCGTATCTCAGGCTCCTAATAACCAAAAAAAACTGTGTGTCCACAAGCTGTCCGGAGAATTATTTGTTGCTTTTCATCTGCCCCAATGTCATTTGCCTGGAAGAAAAAATGCATTATTTCCACGTACTAGGCCCAGTCTTCAACATCAGGATCAAATAAGTCAAGCTTCCCAAATAACGATATGAAGCCAGAAATGCTTGCCTCAACTCAAAGACAACTGTTGCGAGTGAATTTCTTCAGCTGCATGCTTTTCTCTTTTCTCCACTGAAATAACTTTACAGAAGCTGGTATCATGTCACCAAGTCACTCTTTATTTACACAGGGAGACTCCTTGACATTGATCTAGCTGTCTCAGAGCCAGGTCTCGGAGTGAAGAGCATGTCTGACACTCCTGATCATTTTTTCTAATTGCCTACACTACCACTGCATAACAGTAGTGCTTATATTTACTCCACATCACCTGCAGTTGAGTGTGGATACAGACTCAGTAAAAAAGACACCACAGTGCAAGCATTTTATTCAATATTTCAACACTCCTGTTCTTATCTGTCAGGCAGGACTCTCCAATTGGACCAGATCAGCACTCCCCATGATGGAACTCATATTCTATTAACTCTACCTGGCTGACCTCATTACAGTCACTACAGTCACCACAAGGCAGTTTGGAGTAAAATTAGGTCTATACCCATGTGAGTGAGCATTAGCAAATTTTATTAAACATTAAATTACGCGCTGGAGATTGAAAGATACAACGTTTCTGAAACCGACAGGGTCAGCTACCAGTTCTGGATGGCCTGATGTGATCACCACATGGCTTCTTACACTCTCACTCCATCGTCATTCCTAGTTCATGCCCAGCCTAGTTTGCATCTTGCCATGAGGAGGCAGAGCTAAGAACTTGCAGATGGAGACACTGTATGTTGACATGGAGAGATTTATATATTTGGCTCTTGATTTGGAATTGCTGTTAGCTAGTGACGTGAGCTGAAAACAGAGTAAATTAGTGCACAAGAGGTAACTCTCGACCTCTAGACACATCACGTCAAACTGCTGGACACACAAGTCCACGTAGTAAGGTTTGTAAAATATATGGGAATTACTTGCATTTTTCCAGGCAGACCCAGATCCCAGTGTCCAAATAATCTAAAGCCCCTTCAGTGAGTCGTAAGTAAGTTAAAGGACCTTCCTGACTCTACAAGTAATGACAGGGAGAGGCTGAAGTCCCAATCAAGTGTAACTCAGAACTTAAGTTAACAAGTCCCTGCACTACTGTGCATTTACTGGTCAACCTACTTTTAGTGAAACAAAACAAAATGTAACATTTATATTATTTCAGGTTAATTTTAGGCGAAGCAACATTTCCTACATTATAATAGTGATTCAAAAGTATTTCACCTTGTTGTAAAGCACTTTGAGACAACTGGTGCTTGCAAGCTTAATTATTTAAATCCACCTGTCTGAAACAGAGCCACAGAAATCACATATTCACGTAAAGTCACAATGGAGCAGATGAATGCAAGGATAAGAGATCTGGAGAAGGCACTACTAGTTTGTGCAGAGCAAGGCACAGGCCACAGGCCACATTGCAGCAGTTATGGGTCAGTAATATTTTAATTAACTTCATGAGCAATCTGGTACCAAATGGTCAGGTACCTTCTCCAGCTCATAGTTATGAACTGATAAATTAGTACACAGAATTTATTGAAAGTGGAGTGCTGTTTCAAAGGTTTCAACTGTCAAAAAGTGATGTGGGACTTAAGCGCAAGAAAGGAGGCCAGGCTGAAACTTTTTAAACAAAACACACCAGGCTTGTGGAATGATTTTCCTGAAACCGTATTGAAGTATAAAACATAAATGGGTTTGAGAAAGAAGTGGACTCGTGATACTCTGCAGGTTAAAGGTGATGAATGTGCAGACTAGAGTGCCTGTAATTAACAGAGGTTTATAAAGAGTGGGCAGCAATCAGAGATGAGAACGCAGAATAAATCACTGGAGCAATGAGATGGAAAGATTTCATTAGAATCATTAATTACACTGTTCATGAGACTCTGAAAGTAAACATTCATCTTGGTCTTCAAGTAATGATCCCAGCAATTCACATTTAGGATTTATTATGATAATAAAGAACAATATTACTGAATGGAGATCTATTGTAATAATGAGTAAAGAAAGATGCAGTTGTGGGAAAAAAAGAGGCAGTGTAGAATTTTCTGTCCTGGCAACTGTTGACTGGACTTGAAGGTGATAGTGCTGTACTGAATAAGCTATGGAATGTCACAGACTTTTAGGTGCACATAATGGCTAATTGAGTATTTATCACATGGTGTAAATTCATTGTTGAGCACTGGCAGCATGATGGGGAAATAAGTGCTGGAGTGTTGTTAACCACATGCTGACCTCCACTACCCTCAAGCCAGACTCCCAAGGAGTATGAACTGGAAAGAATGACTTTTGAGAGTGCAAGCAAATTTAAGATGCAGAAAGCATGCGTTTTGACTGTTGAACTGCAATCCTGAGAGGCCAGCAAGCATCCACAAAATAGATGGTGTTTTCACCTGGGCTGACACCACTGAGAATGAGACTGGGAAACCTTTTTTGCCTGTTATTTTAGCAGCTTCTTGAGCATCCCCTGCCCAATTACACCATATGAAACAAATGTGGGTGAGCATACTCAAAGAGTATGCAAATGACAAGGATAAATCATCTAGCATTTTTGATGTAACTTGCACCCTGACCACAGAAAGAGTGCTAAGTGATTTCCTGCTGTCCATCATCCTAATAATGTGCTTTTTGGGAGACTTCATTACTAGAAGTGTGGGAGTTGAATGGATTGAGGGGAAATCTATTCCTTTGTGGCTGCTGTGGAAGCCCATGACCTTAAAGAGAGTTGCAATACCCACCTTGGCCCAAAGTAAACATCCAACCGTGATTAATAATTAAAATAGTTAATGTTTATTTTATTATTACGCATTCATAGCATGTGGGTATTTATTGCCTTTGAAAAAGTGCTGCTGAGGCTTCACGGTAATGATCTATTCTCATTCCTGACTGTCATATACTTTTTCTAAATACCATGCTTTCAAACACCATTCAGAAAGATTAATTAAATATTATAGTGTCATGAATTGGGGGGGGGGCGGTTTGAAAGCTGTTTCAGACTGCACATGCAGTGCACTTAAAACTGTCACTGCAATCCATATTTATCATCATGGATAACAAATTATCATGGATGGCAAATAAAGTTAAAATTAACTAAAATTGTGAAAGTCAGCCCAACTGTTTGAGCACCACTACATTTGAGAAGCTGTTCCAATGGTCTGTGGTCCAAGTTGTTTAGACAAAGGCAGTTGAATCCATGGCCTCTGAGAGTGAGTCTCCCCAGTGGGATTATACATTATACTTTCATCTCATGCATCTGATTGCCTTTTTACAGTCTAGACAGCAGTACTTGAAGACTGACTCCATTTTCCATGTGTTCGTACTGGTTGACTGGATGCCAGTAAGGTACAGGCAGGATTTGCCTTGACGTGTGGTTATACTCCAGAGAGTTCCAGTCTGCCCTGAACATGGAGAGTGAGAAGTAAATAACTTTACAGATTAATAAAATCCATATTACTGTCGCATTTAGAATAGTGTAAATTTATAGCAGCAAGGCAGGGAGGCCCTTCCGCCCACAATGCCTGTACCAGTGTGTTAATAATTATTATCTAAAGTGTTAGATAAATGCTTTGAATAGCATATAATATCTATTAGCACAAATGTTCTGTTTATTTGTTGTTGTGCACAGGCAGCATGATGGGAGAATAAGTGCTGGACATGAAGAATGCGAAGTAAATAACTTTACAGATTAGTAAAATCCACATGACTAATCTAGACATGCAACTCACTTTAAGGCCATGTGTTACCACAGCAGCCACAAAGGAATCAATTTCTCCTCAATCCGTTCAACTCCCACACTTAAAGTAAAGGTGTAGGAGCAACAGGATGGTGGTGATGGGAGATTTTAATTTTCCCAACATTGACTGGGATTCACTTAGTATTAGGGGTTTAGATGAATCAGAATTTGTAAGGAGCATCCAGGAGGGTTTTATAGAGCATAGAACATAGAAAAGTACAGAACAGTACAGGCCCTTCGGCCAACGATGTTGTGCCGTGGAATAATCCTAATCCAAAAATAAAATAACCTACATCCCCCTGAATTCACTGCTGTCCATGTGCATGTCCAGCAGTCACTTAAATGTCACTAATGACTCTGCTTCCACGACTACCACTGGTAAACTATTCCATGTGCTCACAACTCTCTGGGTGAAGAACCTCCCTCTGACGTCTCCTCTATATCTTCCTCCTAACACCTTAAAACTATGACCCCTCGTGGCAGTCAATCCTGCCCTGGGGAGAAGTCTCTGGCTATCGACTCTATCCATGCCTCTCATTACCTTGTACACCTATGTATGTAAATAGTCCAACTTGGGAAGAGGCCATACTGGGGACCTGGTGTTGGTGAATAAGCCCGGTCAGGTGGTTGAAGTTTCAGTAGGGGATTACTTTGGGAAGAGTGATCATAATTCTGTGAGTTTTAGAATACTCATGGATAAAGACAAGAGTAGCCCTAAATGAAGAGTGCTAAATTGGGTAAAGGCCAACTATAGCCAAATTCAGAAGGAGTTGGGGAATGTGGATTGGGAGCAGCTGTTTAAGGGTAAATCCACATTTGATATGTGGGATGCTTTTAAAGAGAGATTGATCAGACTGCAGGACAGACATGTCTCTGTGAAAATGAGGGATAGAAAGGGCAAGATTAGGGAGCCATGGATGACAGGTAAAATTGTGAGACTAACAAAGAGGAAAAAGGAAGCATAAATAAGGTCTAGGCGACTGAAAACAGATGAAGCTTTGGAAGAATAGTGGGAAAGTAGGGCCAATCTGAAATGAGGAATTAAGAGGACTAAAAAGTGTCATGAAATATCTTTAGCAAACACGGTTAAGGAAAATCCCAAAACCTTTTATTCGTATATAAGAAGCAAGAGGGTAACTAGAGAAACAGTTCGCTCACTCAAGAACACAGGAGGGAAGTTATGCGAGGAGTCAGAGAAAATGAGTGAGATTCTTAATGAGTACTTTGCATTGGTATTCACCGAGGAGAGGGACATGATGGATGTTGAGGTTAGGGATAGATGTTTGATTACTCTAGATCAAGTCAACATAAGGAGGGGGAAGGTGATGGGTATTCTAAAAGGCATTAGGGTGGACAAGTCCCCAGGTCCAGATGGGATCTATCCCAGGTTTATGAGGGAAGAGAGAGGGGAAATAGCTGGAGCCTTAACAGATATCTTTGCAGCATCCTCGAGCACAGGTGAGGTCCCAGAGGACTGGAGAATTGCTAATGTCGTCCCCTTGTTTAAGAAGAGTAGCAAGGATAATCCAGGCAATGGATGTGAGTTTGCTCGCTGAGCTGGAAGGTAAGTTTTCAGATGTTTCGTCACCATTCTAGGTAACATCATCAGTGAGTCTATGATGAAGCGCTGGTGTTATGACCCGCTTTCTATTTATCTGTTTAGGTTTCCTTGGGTTGTTGATGTCATTTCCTGCATTGGTGATGTCATTTCCTGTTCTTTTGCTCAGGGGATGGTAGATTGGCTCCAAATCAATGTGTTTGTTGATGGAGTTCTGGTTGGAACGCCATGCTTCTAGGAATTCTCGTGCGTGTCTCTGTTTGGCTTGTCCTAGGATGGATGTGTTGTCCCACTCAAAGTGGTGTCCTTCCTCATCTGTATGTAAGGATATGAGTGATAGTGGGTCATGTCGTTTTGTGGCTAGTTGATGTTCATGTATCCTGGTGGCTAGCTTTCTGCCTGTTTGTCCAATGTAGTGTTTGTCACAGTTCTTGCAAGGTATTTTGTAGATGACGTTTGTTTTGCTTGTTGTCTGTATAGGGTCTTTTAAGTTCATTAGCTGCTGTTTTAGTATGTTGGTGGGTTTGTGGGCTACCCTGATGCCAAGAGGTCCGAGTAGTCTGGCAGTCATTTCGGAAATGTCTTTGATGTAGGGGAGAGTGGTTATGGTTCCTGGGTCTGTTTCGTCTGTTTGTTTGGGTTTGTTGCTTGCTTCAAAACTCGCTATAGTCCAGGCAATTGTAGACCGGTGAGGCTGAAGTCAGTGGTGAGGAAGCTGCTGGAGAAGATACTGAGGGATAGGGTCTAGTGACATTTGGAAGAAAATGGGCTTATTAGTGATAGGCAGCATGGTTTTATGGAGGGAAGGTCATATCTTACCAACTTGATAGAATTCTTTGAGGAAGCGACAAAGTTGACAGATGAGGGAAAGGCTGTAGATGTCATATACATGGACTTCAGTAAGGCGTTTGATAAGGTTCCCCATGGTAGGCTGATGGAGAAAGTGAAGTCGCATGGGGTCCAGGGTGTACTAGCTAGATGGATAGAGAACTGACTGGGTAACAGGAAACAGAGGATTGTAGTAGAAGGGAGTTTCTTAAAATGGAGATCTATGACTGGTGATATTCCACACAGATCTATATTAGGACTACTGTTGATTTGTGATGTATATAAATGATCTGGAGGAAGGTGTAGATGGTCTGATTAGCAAGTTTGCTGATGACACTAAGATTGGTGGCGTAGCAGATAGTGAAGGAGACTGTTGGAGATTACAGCAGAATATAGATAGATTGGAGAGTTGGTCAGATAAATGGCGGATGGAGTTCAATCCGGGCAAATGCGAGGGGATGCATTTTGGAAGATCTAATTCAAGAACGAATTATACGGTAAATGGAAAATCCCTGGGGAAAATTGATGAACAGAGATATTTGGGTGTTCAGGTCCATTGTACTCTGAAGATAGCAACGCAGGTCGATAGAGTAGTCAAGAAGGCATACAGCATGCTTTCATTCATCAGACGGGGTATTGCGTACAAGAGTTGGCAGGCCATGTTAAAGTTGTATAGGACTTTGCTTCGACCACATTTGGAATACAGCATACAGTTCTGGTCATTACATTACCAAAAGGATGTGGATGCTTTGGAGAGGGTGCAGAGGAGGTTCACCAGGATGTTGGTTGTTATGGAGGGGGCTAGCTATGAAGAGAGGTTCAATAGATTAGGATTATTTACATTAGAAACAGAGATTGAAGGGGGGACCTGATTGAGGTTTACAAAATCATGAGAGGTATTGACAGGGTGAATAGCAAGAAGTTTTTTCACAGAGTGGGGACTCAATTACTAGGGGTCATGAGTTCAAAGCGAGAGGGGAAAAGTTTAAGGGAGATATGCATGGAAAGTTCTTTACGCAGAGGGTGGTGGGTGCCTGGAGCGTGTTGCCAGTGGAGGTGGTAGAGGCGGGCATGATAGCGTCGTTGAAGATGTATCTAGACAGATACATGAATGGGCAGGGAGCAGAGGGATATAGATCTTTGGGAAATAGGTGACAGGTTTAGATAGAAGATCTGGATCGGAGAAGGCTTAGAGGGCTGAAGGGCCTGTTCCTGTGCTGTAATTTTCTTTGCTCTTTCTTCTTTGTTCTTTGTTCTAGTTGTATAGGACTCAGCTGATGTCTGTCTATTGCTGGTTTACTAGTAATTGCTTTAGAGTATCAATTCAGGCCACTCTATGTCAGATTTTCTGATCAAGCTAGTTTGAAGTGCAGGGGAATTGGGCACAGTGATAACAGCATCAGCCAAAGTGCCAGCTTCCCCACCCATTCTGGCTGTGTGTATTTGCATCCAGCAGGGTGGTCTCCGCCCATGAGCCAAGAAGGCGAGCAGGCTCATTAAGAGCCTTGTAAAGCCTAGGTAATTAAGGCTGAATCAGATTTTCCAGTTAGCTTCCAGTTTCTTGCTGCATTCTGGGGCAGTTCACCTGTTCTCTGATGCACACCAGGTTGTAGCGTTGGGGGGGCAGCAATCCTGACACTTCGTCTCTGTCTGCCTGGAAGTGGGTCCAGCTGCATTGCAGAGAGTGTTATCTCACCCTGCTTATCCTCCACACTTGTTGGTGGCCTAGCTTTCTTTTCTACTTTTTAATTACATTTTTAATGATGAGACTGAGAGCAGACCTTCATGCTGAAGTGCCTTCCCAAATATTTTCCATTCATTGGATCCAGATACACAACATAGGATTGTCATTTCTTGTTCATGGTAACCTTCAGGTTGCTGATGAGGGGAGATTCAGCAGTGGTGATTCCATTGAATGTTGACAGGAGATAATGAGATCCTGACTTATTGGATGGCCATAGCATGTAATCTACATGATTATAAATGGTTTATTGGACCAAATCCAAAGAATGACCTTGTCTTGTTGCAAACAGGCATGGACTACTTCAGTATCTGGGGAATCGTGAATCTTGCTGAACATTGTTCAATGATGATTGCCCATTCCCACCTTATGAAGGAGTAACTCAATGAAGCAGCTGAAGTTGTCTGGGCCGAGGACATTACCTTGAGGTATACCAGTTGCAATTTCGTGGGAGCTGAGATTATTGTCATCCAGCACTCTTAACCATCTTCCTTGGACTAAATATGACTCCAACCAGTGATTCTAATCAACTTCAAGAAACTGATTTTCTGTTTTGAGGCTGGGTTGCTGGGGACTTTCCTGAGAAAGAATTGATTATTTCCAGAAAAGAGGCCATCGCACAGCAATAATATAGGCAAGAACAACAAAAATTTGCACAATACGTTGAGGGCGACCTTTATGAGTTGAGTTTGCTGTTTCTTGAAAGGAGTGGGAAAGGTCATCACCCTGAAATGTTAATTTGGGCAGATCTTCCCAGCCCCTGAATGATTTGGCATTGACAAGCAAGTTGGGAGAATCACGTGATCAGCAGGAAGAAGACTCTTAATATTGGAAGTGAAAAGTTCTATTTTCCAACCAAGTGTTGAGCAGCAATTATTGCTAGTGGGTGACAAGAGGCCTGCATGCATTAATATCCCCACTATTGCCTCATTTTACCTTTGATGCGCAGTTTCCCATTATTTCTCCTGCTGGTAGAATATGGATGGTGAGAATCCCTGAAAAGAAAGTCAGAGCTGTAACTGACCACATTAAGTCACCTACTGCTCTTTGGGCCCTCCATTTTGGATATCCACTTATCATCCCAGAGCATGGTCCAGAGGTAGTGACTGAATACAAGCTCCATTCACCAGGACCTCCAGGACCATGGTGGCAAAGAGGGGTGCCAATTTCCTATATCTGTTAACTCTAGGGCCATTGACAGGCATCTAGCAGGGTTCCAGTGAATTGCCAATGCTTGAATGGGTGCGTAGCTCAGCTTTAAAGATAACGTCAGTGCCAAACAGTGGCCAATACTTCAACTTTCAATGAGTCAGAGTCATACAGCATAGAAACAGACCTTCCAGTCCAACTTGCCCATGTGAGAGAACATAATCAGATGGGTGGCACAGGAGTGTGGTGATAGATAATAAGGTTGCTTTGGGAAGTTAGAACAGAAATCTCACTCAAGCTCACAGGGAGAAGCCCTCTGGGAAATTCACCAATATTGACACTTGGCTGATTGCAGTTAAAATTCAGCAACTTGTTTTTCTCTTTGCAGATACTGCTGGAGCTTCTGAGCGTGAGTCAAATGTTAGTTGATGGACATGAAACAAAATGAAATGTTAATAATGACTTCAATTTGGAAAGGTGTGTGAAATGGCATTTACCAGGATTGGAGCTTCAGGCATTATTTCCAGCAGGGATCATTAAGATCTTTAATAGTCCATAAAATTATGGAGCACTTTGGAGCAAAGGGGATAAGACAATTTCTTGTGCTGGAGGAATTTATAACATGAGATTATTAATTTTGAATTGCCACTGAGAGAATGAAAAAATAAATTAAGCAACATTTCATTATGAAGAGAATTGCTCGAGCTGTTGAAGCTGAGGCAACTGTGTTATTTAAGATTAGATGGGTACTTGAAGCAAAGAAATCTACAACGCCGTAAGGTTAAAATATATTGAACAAAAACAAAGTTGCTGGAAAAGCTCAGCAGGTCTGGCAGCATCTGTGAAGGAGAAAACAGAGTTAACGTTTTCAGTCCGGTGACCCTTCCTCAGAACTCAAAGTATCAAAGCATATGAATTTTATGAACTCAAAGTTCTGAGGAAGGGTCGCCGGACCTGAAACGTTAACTCTGTTTTCTCCATCACAATGAAGCCAGAGCTGAGTGTTGCAATTTTTCTTTGTTTGCACTCATTTTCACAAAGTAAAATATTTATTTCAATCAATTTCAGGGCATGACATCCCTCACCTAATTCACTCCTGTTGGACAGACACCACTATATAGACAATGGTGGCATCCCAGAGTTTCCATGCGAAATAAGCATGAATTCCATTGGAGATGTGAATTAATGTACTCGAAACCAAATTTAGATTCCATCCAAATATTAGCTACAGAATTAATTAGCTTTCCAAATGTAAAAACAACCCAACCAGCAATGCTTAAATGGGCTGCTGGAGGCAAAAAGATCATTTTAGCTAATATTTTTTAAAAATCAATCTGTGGAGCCAGGATTCTCCTCTTGACCTGGAGGCTACCATTCGATCGGACATCACAGGAAACAAATAAACACACAATGATGGCTTGCAGCTGGACAGTCAAATTCTCTGATGTTGCTGATGACCTGACATTTGTTCCATATTCATCACACCAAAGCTAAGAAGTGGCTAATGCTTATCTTTCCACAGCATCACTTTCTTCTTTTCTTTCAAATCCAACTTTTGGTACTTACATGTTTAAATACAGTTTCATCTGCTACCGGCAGAGCTTGAAGATGAGAGAGACAGAGAGAGACACGAACAATACTTGTTAGGGGACTGAAACAAGTTGAGAACCTTGACAAACAGAAACAGAGGCTGTGATAATGGGAACTGCAGATGCGGGAGAATCCAAGATAACAAAGTGTGCAGCTAGATAAACACAGCAGGCCAAGCAGCATCTCAGGAGCACAAAAGCTGACGTTTCGGGCCTAGACCCTTCATCAGAAAGTTCTCTGATGAAGGGTCTAGGCCCGAAACGTCAGCTTTTGTGATCCTGAGATGCTGCTTGGCCTGCTGTGTTTATCCAGAAACAGAGGCTGTACTTCTGATTAAAGAAGTCTTATGTTGGCAATTTGTACTTTCAGAGAAGGGTGACGTAAAGTATTTTCGGAAAGTTTTCCTGTTTTCCATCAGGAGCTTCACTTATCAGCAGTGTCCATCAGAATTCAAACACTCAGTCTGAATGATTTACTGAGCATCCTTCCCTACGTTTTCAAAATCACTTGCAGCTGAGCTTTTGTTAATATTGTACTGGCCAGGTATGGGATAACTGTTTCCCACATCTTCCTGCCTCCACTTAAATAACACCTGAGCACTCTAACAACTAACCCATCATTCCTCACAGGTAGATGTAATTTTCCTAGTAATACACAGCTAAATTAAAGGCATTTGATGTTGTTCATAGGCAGCATGATAAATCTGTCTCAGCTGTGCTGAAACATTATTTTTAAAAAACAAAGCACATCAGTTTTCATTTCTGGAAGTGAATACAATTGAAAAGCTAATTTATGTCATTCTGCACAAGTAAACAACAATAGCTTCATTCCAGTAGCAAAATTTGTTGTAGAAATTATGCCGTGATATATTTTACGATTTCAGGTAAGTTACTGACCCTGGGTGTGCACCATGACAGTTTGAGCAATTGACAAGTAACACATTTGTCATGAAAGTAATCATCTGTAACAAGAAAATGGCCACTTCTGTCTTCCCGATTTCCAATGTCACTAATTATTGAGTTGATCGCTATCCTGGGGGTCATCACTGACAACAATCTTCATTGAACAAGGTAGCCAGGTAGAGGCTGGGGAATTTGTGACTTTGAGAACCTATAGACTCTTTAAAGCTCCTTCGTCGTCAACAAGCACATCAGAAGTGGAATATTAGCTGATTTCCTTAACAGAAGCAGCCACAACAACACTCATGTATAGGATGCACTAAAGCAACTTTAAACCCTCCACAAAATTCCTCAATCTTGAAATATTGAGGCAGACTTTTTTTTTCTTCAAGCAAGGAACAGGAGAACAAACTCTGGAAAAATCCTACCTGATTCTGTTAAGAAATTGAAATTCTGCTCATGTGCAGGCTTATTTCTGTTTTAATGGATTCTACTGTCAGATGAAACCTCTTCCTTGTTTTAAAATGATTAGGGAGCATCTTATAGGGGCCTCAGTGATGTTGAGAATTGTGTGAAAAGCCTGACAAAGCCTATCTGAACACTGGGATCAATTTGCTGCATATTTTATGCATGGCTGAGTGATGAAGTGTATTTCTTACTGGGCGGCATCAAATTGGCAATTAAGGGGAATTATAACTTGTTAAACACCTCATTAATAACACAACTCACCTTATTAATATGCAACATTCTGATTTATGAAATTTGCCGATCATGTTAAAACAATGAGAATTCGTGACATGGAAGTCAGAGCTGGTACCTGGTGACTATAGTTTACCATTGGCTCCAATCAGCCTCCATGTTGCCTGACACCAAGTGGCATCTTGGGGCATGATGTACATACGCTGGCCATACCTACCCCTCATCCTCAGACATTGGCACCTGACGTTTGCTAACCCCTCACAACAATCATGGCAGCTTCCCTTCCAGTTGCAGATTGCCTGGAAAGTGCAGACTTACTCTGCAGGACACACAGGCAACCGCAGTGAAAGGCCACTGCAAGGACAGGCACCGAATCACAGACTGGACAAGGCTGCAGGTCAGGGCTACTAGCTTGGTTTTGTTTTAATTCATTCACAGGATGAGGGCATTGCAGGCCAGGGAGCATTTATTGCCAACCCTTAATTGCCCAGAGAGCAGTTCAGATTCAACAACACTGTTATGGGTCTGGAGTCACATCTAGGCCAGACCAGGTCAGGATGGCAGTTTCATTGGTGAGCCATTGCTCTGTTTTCCCTGTCACTTGGCAATGGGTTCATGGGCATCATTAAGTTCAAACCTGGGTCCCCAGAATGTTATCAACAGTCCAGTGATAATCCAGATTTCCAATGTCACTAATTATTGAGTTGATCACTATCCTGGGGGTCGCCACTGACAACATTCTTCACTAATCTTCACCAATCTTCACTTCAACAATCAATACCACTAGGCCATCACCTCCTGCTCTCAGCACTTGCTCGCTTTGCACCTATCTGCAGACTTGCAGCATCCATGCCTTATTTTACTTTGCCAATCTCTCTGATTCTCACTATTTAATATAGCTCTATCTTTCAATATGTATTCCCTTCCCTTGTTATTCCTCCCAAAATTCAACAGCTCACATATCTCAGGAATAAATTCTATTTGTCACTGTTCAGCACATTTATATTGTCCTGGAGTCTAAGGTTTCCCTCCTTACCATCTACCACACTGCCAATTTTCAACTGTGAACTTACTGATTATATCTCCTATATTCATGTTCAAATCTGCAGCACTTTTGGTGGAATATGAACATTGACCCTTTAAGAGGAATAAGCTGCTGTCTCCAACCAGTGTGCAGCATGTTTTAAGGTGAGCTAGGCATTGAAAGCATTTTGACCAGGAGGAACACAGAGTTTGTACACTGTCAGCTTCAATCCTGATCCCTGTACCCTAAAATGGGCTTAAATGAATTCCCCAGCTCCGGTCCTCAGTTTGTGCGATTGACAAGTATTCCACACTAAGCAGTACAGCAAAAACACAGCAGATGGCAGTGTTGAGCAGAATGTGTCGCATGCCCCAGCTGTACAATCATGGTAATATAAACTTGTATTTAAATATTTTATAATGTTATTATCCTTATTTATTCCTTTGCTATTTGTACACTTCCTGCAGAACAAAAACACCAGCTTCAGGTAATGAATCTGGAGAAGACAGTACTCATGGGGAATGAGACTTGTGAAGCTGGAGGCTTCAAATGGAGAAGATTATTTTATGTCTCAGTTTGTTTCATTTTGTGAGCCTCTGAAAAAGACATTGCTTTTAAATGATTTCCACAATACCTGCTGCTGCAACATTATATGCCATATTATGGCTATCTATATAGCGCACTCTCATTTTTTATTTATTTGTGGGATGTGGGTGTCACTGGCTGGCCAGCATTTCATAGCCATCCCTAGTTGCTCTTGAGAAGGTGGTGGTGAGCTGCCTTCTTAAACTGCTGCAGTCCTCCTGCTGTGGGATGACTCAAAAAGCCCTTATGGGGGGAATTCCAGGATTTTGACCCGGCAACTGTGAAGGGACAATAATACATTTCCAAGTCAGGATGGTGAGTGGCTTGGAGGGACATGTGCAGGTGGTGGAGTTTGAGCAAACAGATAAGGCCTCAGTTTAAGTTTTCACCCAAAAGACAGGACTTCCAATATTACAGTACTTGTTGAGTATCATACTGAAATGTCAACTGTGATGTTTCTGCTCCAGGCCTGAGTTAGAATCAGAGAATGCCTGCAGCATGGAAACAGACCACTTGGCCCATCAAGTCCACATTGACCCTCCGAAGAGCATCCCACCCAGACCCAACTCCACCCCACCATCTCAGCCCTGCATTTCCCATAGCTTATCTATCTAGCTTGCACATCCTTGGATACTATAACTATTTGGCTTGGCTAATCCACCTAATCTGCACATTATGACTTCGAAGATCAGTTTTGGATTGTGGTTCCATGCTGCATCGTCGGCACTAGTGCAAGTCTATTTCAATATGCAGACCTGTTAGTTGGGTCCAAGATGAGCTCAGTGCACAATACCTGGTGCTGGGCACTGCAAGGAGGCAGTCCTAACTCTGGAGTAGAAGCCATGAATGGGTTTGCTATTGTCTTAATGAATGAAAGAAATAGGAGGGCAAAGGCCCAACTGCTCCTCGGTGCAGACAAGTAGTGATCAAAGAGATACTAGACATACTCTGTGCCAAGAGTGCTTTCTAGTGCAACAATTTTAGGGCAGCTGAAACAGTACTTGATGCTTAAAATTTGAGCCAAATGAGCCTGAGGCAATGATCGTCTCCAATGAGAGGCAACGTAATAATCACCTTGATGCACTGTTTTTTTCTTCTTTTTCATTCACAGGATGAGGATGTCACTGGCTGGGCCAGCATTTATTGTTCACCCATCATTGGGCAATGTGGGTCTGGAGTCACATGTAGGCCAGACCAGGTACGGATGGTAGTTTCCTTTCCTGAACAGATGGGTTTTTCCTGACAATCAACAATGCATTCATGGCCATCATTAGACTCTTAATTCTCGATTTTCATTGAATTCAATTATCCTCATCTGCTGTGGCAGGAATCAAACTCAGGTGCGCAGGCATTACCTGCGTCCCTGAATTAACAGTCCAGTGACAATATGACTAAGACATTGCCTCCCCTATCATTGAATCTTCCACTATCAATATTCTTGGCTTTAGCATTGACCATAAATGAAATTGACTAGCCCTATTAAAGTTAGTGACTACAAGATACGTTGGAGGCCAGGAATGCTGCAGTGAGTGACTTGTAGAACATAGAAAAGTACAGCACAGTACAGGCCCTTCGGCCAACGATGATGTGCCGTGGAATATTCCTAATCCAAAAATAAAATAACCTAACCTACATTCCCCTTAATTCACTGCTGTCCATGTGCATGTCCAGCAGTCGCTTAAATGTCACTAATGACTCCGCTTCCACGACTTCCACTGGCAAAGTATTCCATGCGCTCTCAACTCTCTGGGTGAAGAGAGCTCACATCCTGACTTCTGAAAACCTGTTCACAATCTACAAGGAACAAGTCAGGAGTGTGATGGAATAGTCCCTTGAACACTTGCCTAGATGGGTGCAGCTCCAACAACATTAAGGGAGCTTGATGCCATCCAAGACAAGGCAGCCCACTTGATAGGTACCACATCCACAAGCATCCACTCCCTCCACCACCATCAGTAGCAGCATCATGTACTTTCTACAAAATTCACTGCAGAAATTCACCAAGGCTCTTTTGATAGCACCTTCCAAACCCGCAACCACTTCTATCTAGGAGGACAAGTGCAGCAGACACATGGGAACACCACCATCTGCAAGTCCCCTTCCAAGACACCTAGCATCCTGACTTGGAAATGTGTTGCCATCCCTTCAGGGTTGCTCAGTCAAAATCCTAACCATAACCCTAACCCTAACCCTCAAGTCCCACTGCCATTTCCTACCTACTAGCCTCATCCAACCTCCTTGACCGGTCCGTCCTACCTGAACTGCCTGTCCCCTCGCTAACTCCCCACCTACACTCATCTTTACTGTCTCTACCCAAGCCTCTTTGACCTGTCTGTCTTCTCTCCACCTATCTTCTCCTTCATCCGTCTTCTATCCATCTCGCCCTCTCTCCCTATTTATTTCAGAATCTCCTCCCCTCCCCATATCTGAAGAAGTGTCTAGAACAAAAGCGTTAGCTTTCCTGCTCCTCTGATGCTTCTTGGACTGCTGTGTTCATCCATCTCTACCTTGTTAGCTCATATGTTTCTTTAGTATGGTGACCAAAACGGCACACAGTGCTCCAGCTGTAGCCTAACCAAAGTCTTATACAGCTCCAACATAACCTCTCTGCTCTTATAACCTATGTTGACTCATAAAGGCAAGTGTCCCATTTGTCTTTATATCAGTACTGCCACCTTCAGGGACCTGTGGACAATCATCCCAAGATTCCTCTGTTCTTCTGAGTTTACTCGGTCCTGCCAGTCATTGAGGACTCCCTTGCCTTGTTACTTCTTCCAACATCATCTCACACCACTTGGGGTCAGGGTTAACTTCCATCAGCCAATGATCCGCTGATCTGACCAATCATTTTCCTCACTGTCAACCACCTGGCCAGTTTTCATCTTATTCACAGACATACACCTCAGGAAGGACATACTAGCCCTGGAGCGTGTCCGGCGGAGATTCACATGGATGATCCCTGGAATGGTAGGTTTAACGTACGAAGAACGGCTAAGGATCCTGGGATTGTACTCATTAGAGTTTAGAAGGTTGAGGGGAGATCTAATAGAAACTTACAAGATAATGTATGGTTTAGAAGGGGTGGATGCTAGGAAGTTGTTTCCATTAGGCGGGGAGACTAGGACCCGTGGGCACAGCCTTAAAATTAGAGGGGGTAAATTTAAAATGAAATGAGACGACAGTTCTTCAGCCAGAGAGTGGTGGGCTTGTGGAATTCATTGCTGCAGAGTGCATTGGAGGCCGGGACATTGGATGCCTTCAAGGCAGAGATCGACAAATTCTTGATCTCAAAAGGAATCAAGGGCTACGGGGAGGGTGCAGGGAAGTGGTGTTGAAATGCCCGTCAGCCATGATTTAAATGGAGTGGACTTGATGGGCTGAATGGCCTTACTTCCACTCCTATGTCTTATGGTCTTACTTATCATTCTCCCCCTACTCTTCCTTCGACATCCACTTACATTTCCACCCAAAAACTTTGAAGCATGAAACTCATAAGTGCCTATAATAGGAACAATGATTGATTATAATCAAGATACATATTCGGTCAAGGAAAGACTACTTAATTTTTATTCTCCATACTCCTCTCTCTGTGTGCCTGCCTTCTCTTAAATTATGCTCTTGGGCTCCAATTGGGATCTAGACTTGCAACTTAAAGGCCAAATACCTCAGATAAACATGACAGTCAAGCTTTGAAGGAGGTGGAAAGTAATGGGAAGTATTATTTCAATCTTGTACAAAATAACCTAACATTTGGAAACCTTTTGCAGCATTTTTCCTGCTTCACTGCCAAACTGTTGTCAGTTTCTGTTGTGGTGTCTCCAAAATTACAGTGAAGAAGCCTGAAGAAAGCCAAGGAAACTATTTCCCTCCAACACCCGCACCCCCAATACCTTTGGGATTTTGCTGAGCTGACTCTCTTCAGAAACCCGAGCAATGTAACTCTGGAAATCTAAGCATTAAACCAGCATGCTCGATAGGTAATGACTGGAACAAAGACTTTCACATGCTTGTACTTGGAACTGGTAAAGTTAGCAATTACCTTGAATTGCACGTCAGGGCATTTTACTGAAATTAACCACCATATCAAGGCGGGTTGATGTTCATATGTTGTATTGAAGAAACAAACTGTGAGTTGATAATTCACTGTTTAAGTTCCTAAGTGTAAGAGGGCCATTTTGTGACAAAGATATTTAGATATGTCAGATCTGAAGGTGACCTGAAAACACTTTGGAAGAGAATGAAGAAGTGTAAAAGTATCACTGTTTGATTTGTGCTCCTAAGATGCCACTTGGCCTGCTGTGTTCATCCAGTTCCACACTTTGGTACCACTGTTTGAACTGCCAGCTCCATTTACAAGAACTATGATCCCAAAAAGAAGCCTGTTCAACAGGGCCCACCAATCAGTCAATGTCTGATCTCTCCATCATTCTGCACCAGGCATCACTCTCAAATATTCTGTCAAAATGATGAGATTAGGATTTATTTTCAACAGAAAACATTTCAGATTTATCTGTTGGTTGAAATTACAAATGCCTATTATGTGAAGCTCAGTTTCTCCTTTTAATTATGGGTAAGACCTGATTGGTTTTAGAAGATGCAGGGGAGATGGTGGTATAGTGACAATTTCACTGGATTAATGAAGAACTGGAAAGGGACCAATATCTTAGCAGGGAGATTTGCTCATTTTATTAAAGGAGACTTTATACTGATAGTGAAGGCAAGTGGAAGAATTCTAAGTAGCGCTGTAAATGGAAGGATTCTTGGGGTAGGTTCTGAATGTGAGGAGAGCACATCATTTAGAAAAGAGTCAGAGTCAGTCATGAGACAGAGTCAGAGGATAGACTAACTCTCAAAAACTAAATTGCATTTATTTCAATGCAAGGGGTCTCACAGGTAAGCCTGATGAACTCAGGGTGTGTTTAAGAACATGGGATAGGGATGTCATAACTATTACAGAAACTTGGCTGAGAGAAGGATAACAAGGTGTAGAACTGGATCAACACAACAGGCTAAACAGCATTAGAGGAGCAGGAAGGCTGATGTTTCGGGCCTAGACCCTTCTTGAGAAATGGGGGAAGGGAAGGGGGATCTGAAATAAATAGGGAGAGAGGGGGAGGCAGATAGAAGATAGGTGGAGAGCAGACAGCCCGGTCAAAGAGGCGGGGATGGAGCCAGTAAAAGTGAGTGTAGGTGGGGAGGTAGGTCAGTCCAGGGAGGACGGACAGGCTAAGGGGGTGGTATAACGCTAGTAGGTAGGAGATGGGGATGGGGCTTGGGGTGGGAGGAGGGGATAGGTCAGAGGAAGGACAGGTTAGGGAGGTGGGGACGAGCTGGGCTGGTTTTGGGATGTGGTAGGGGGAACGGGAGATTTTGAAGCTTGTGAAGTCCACATTGATACCATTGGGCTACAGGGTTGAGGAGCAGAATATGAGTTGCTGTTCCTGCAACCTTCGGGTAGCATCGTTGTGGCACTGCAGGAGGCCAGGATGCACATGTCATCTGCGGAATGGCAGGGGGAGTTGAAATGGTTTGCAACTGGGAGGTGCAATTGTTTAGTGCGAACCAAGGGTAGGTGTTCTGCAAAGTGGTCCCCAAGCCTCCACTTGGTTTCCCCGATGTAAAGGAGGCCACAACAGGAACAGTGGATGCAATATACCACATTGGCACATGTGCAGGTGAACATCTGCTTGAGGTGGAAAGTCTTCTTGGGGCCCGGGATGGGGGTGAGGGGGGAAGTGTGGGCACAAATGTAGTACTTCCTGCGGTTGCAGATGAATGTGCCGGGTGTGGTGGGGAGTGTGGAGCGGACAAGGGAGTCACGGAGAAAGTGGTCTCTCCGGAAAGCAGACAAGGGTGGGGAGGGAAAAATGTCTCTGGTGGTAGGGTCGGATTGCTGATGATGGAAGTGTCGGAGGATGATGCATTGGATCCAGAGGTTGGAGGGGTAGTACATGAGGACGAGGAGGATTCTGTTTTGGTTGTAATTGCGGGGAGTGGGTGTGAGGGATGTGTTGCTGGAAATGTAGGAGACACGGTCGAGGGCGTTCTCGGCCAGTGCAGGGGGAGTAGTTGCAGTCCTTGTAAAATGAGGACATCTGTGACGTATGGGAGTGGAATGCCTCATCCTGGGAGGAGATGTGGTAGAAGCGAAGGAATTGGGAAGAGGGGATGGCATTTTTGCAGGAGGGTGTGTGGAAGGAGGTGTATTCCAGGTAGCTGGGGGAGTTGGTGGGCTTGAAATGGATATCTTAGGGACCACTGTCTCCATGACTCCCTTGTCCATTCCACATTCCCCTCCAGCCGCACCTCACCTGGCACTTTCCGCTGCAACCATAGGAAGTGCTATACCTGCCCCCACACCTCCTCCCTCACCCCCATCCCAGGCCCCAAGATGACTTTTCACATCAAGCAGATGTTCACCTGCACATCTCCCAATGTGGTATACTGTATCCGCTGTACCCGTTGTGGCCTCCTCTACATTGGGGAAACCAAGCGGCGGCTTGGGGGCCACTTTGCAGAACACCTATGCTCAGTTCACACTCAACAACAACACCTCACAGTCGCGAACCATTTCAACTCCCCCTCCCTTTCCTCAGACGACATGTCCATCCTGGGCCTCCTGCAGTTCCACAACGATGCTACCTGAAGGTTGCAGGAACAGCAACTCATATTCCGCTTGGGAATCCTGTAGCCCAATGGCATGAATGTGGACTTCACAAGCTTCAAAATCTCCCCTCACTCTACCGCGTCCCAAAACCAGCCCAGCTAGTCTCCGCCTCCCTAACCTGTCCTTCCTCCCACCTATGCCCTCCTCCCACCTCAAGCCCCACCCCCATCTCCTACCTACTAACCTCATCCCACCCCCTTGAGCTGTCTGTCCTCCCTGGACTGATCTATCTCCTCCCTACCTGCACTCACCTTTACTGGCTCCATCCCCACCTCTTTGACCAGTCTGTCTCCTCCCCACCTATCTTCTCCTCTGTGCATCTATCCAGCCCTCTCTCACTCCCTATTTATTTCAGATCCCCCTTCCCCTCTCCCATTTCTGAACAAGGGTCTAGGCCCGAAATGTCAGCCTTCCTGCTCCTCTAATGCTGCTTGGTCTGCTGTGTTCATCCAATTCTACACCTTGTTATCTCAGATTCTCCAGCATCTGCAGTTCCTGCTAATCTCTGAGAGAAGGATAAGGTTGGCAGCTCATTGTTCAGTGTTTTAGATGCAATAGGAAAGATAGAAAAGGAGGCAAGAAAGGGGGAGGGGTGGTGTTTTTAATTAAGCAATACATTACTACAGTAAATAGGAGTATATTTCTGAAAAATAGTCCAGTAAAAATATGTGGGTGGAAATTACAAATAAGAAAGGAAGGATCACTTTGATGAGATTGTACTATAGGTCCCCCCAGTGGTAAGAGAGAAGTTGAGAAACAAATATGTCGGAAGATCTCAGAGATATTTTAGCATAATAATGTTGTAATAATGGAGGATTTTAGTTTTTCAAACATTGACTGGGATTACCATAGTGTTAAATGTTTGGATTGTGAAGAATTTGTCAAATTCGCTCAAGAGATTTTCTTACCAATATTTGGATGCTCTGACGAGAGAAGGAGCGAAACTAGATCAGCTTTTGGGCAATAAAGCAGGGCAGGTAACAGAAGTAAAAGTGGGAGAACTCTTTGAGTCTAGCAATTGTAATTCTATTAGTGTGAAAATGCTGAAGGAAAAGGATAAGCTTTCCATAAAAGTTGAAATTTGTAATTGGTATAAGGCAAATTTTAATGGTATGAGGTGAGAACTTTCAAAAGTTGATTGGAGTAGACTGTTCACAGGTAAAAGGATGTTTGACAATTGGGAGGCTTTCAAGAGTGTGATGATGAGAGTGTGATGAATAAAGGTTAAAGCTAGTAAGATTAAGTAACAATGGATGAATATGGATATTGAGGCTCTAGTCCGAATTAAAAGAGAATCTGGTTTGGATATAGGCAAACATGGTTTAATTGAATCTCTTAATCAATATAAAAAGTGTAGGGGTATGCTTAAGAGAGAAATCAGGAAGACAAGGAGGCAATTTGAGATAGCATTGGCAGATAAGATTAAGGATAATCTAAAGACATTCTACAAATACCTTAAAAGCAAGAGGGCAACTAGAGAGAGGGTAGGGCCTCGGAGGAAGTCATCTTTATGTTGAACCCCAGGAGATGGGAGAGATACTAAATGAATATTTTGTGTCAGCTTTTACTGTGGAGAAAGAAATGGGGTCTAGAGAAGGCAGGGAAATAAATTTTGACATTTTAAAAATGGATCATATTACAGAATAAGAGATTCAGGAGGCATTAGAGTATTTAAAAGTGGATGTATCTCGGGGACCTGATCTAATGTATCCCAGTATGTTGTGGAAAGTGAAGAAGTAAATTACGAGACACCTTGCAGGAATATTTGCATCATCTATAGTGCGGGTGAGGTGTCTAATGGCTGGAGGGTACAATTGTTGTACCTTTGTTTAAAAAAGGTTATAAGGATAAACTGGGGAGCTATAGACTTGTGAGTCTGACTTCGATTGTAAATTTTTGGAGGTGAATATAAAGTTAGGATTTATGGACGTTTAGAGAGATGAAAATTGATTAAGGATAGTCAGCATGGTTGTGTGCAAGGAAAATCATGTCTTACAAACTTGATTGAGTTTTTTGATGAAATTACCAAAAAGATTGATGATGGCAGAGCAGCAGACGTTGTATATTTGGATTTTAGGAAAGCCTTGGATAAGGTTCCACATAGTAGACTAATTAGTAAATTTAGGTCACACGGGATTCAGGGTGAGCTTGCCAGTTGTACACGTAATTGGCTTAACAGCAGGAAATAGAGAGTAATGGTAGAGTGAGGAGATAATGGGAACTGCAGATGCTGGAGAATCCAAGATAATAAAATGTGAGGCAGGATGAACAAAGCAGGCCAAGCAGCATCTCAGGAGCACAAAAGCTGAAGTTTCGGGCCTAGACCCTTCATCAGAGAGGGGGATGGGGTGAAGGTTCTGGAATAAATAGGGAGAGAGGGGGAGGTGGACCGAAGATGGAGAGAAAAGAAGATAGGTGGAGAGAGTATAGCTGGGGAGGTAGGGAGGGGATAGGTCAGCCCAAGGAAGACAGACAGGTCAAGGAGGTGGGATGAGGTTAGTAGGTAGATGGGGGTGTGGCTTGGGGTGGGAGGAAGGGATGGGTGAGAGGAAGAACAGGTTAGGGAGGCAGAGACAGGTTGGACTGGTTTTGGGATGCAGTGGGTGGAGGGGAAGAGCTGGGCTGGTTGTGTGGTGCAGTGGCGGGAGGGGACGAACTGGGCTGGTTTAGGGATGCGGTGGGGGAAGGGGAGATTTTGAAGCTGGTGAAGTCCACATTGATACCATTAGGCTGCAGGGTTCCCAGGCGGAATATGAGCTGCTGTTCCTGCAACCTTCGGTTGCGACCCGAAGGTTGCAGGAACAGCAACTCATATTCCGCCTGGGAACCCTGCAGCCTAATGGTATCAATGTGGACTTCACCAGTTTCAAAATCTCCCCTTCCCCCACCGCATCCCTAAACCAGCCCAGTTCGTCCCCTCCCGCCACTGCACCACACAACCAGCCCAGCTGTTCCCCTCCACCCACTGCATCCCAAAACCAGTCCAACCTATCTCTGCCTCCCTAACTTGTTCTTCCTCTCACCCATCCCTTCCTCCCACCCCAAACCGCACCCCCATCTACCTACTAACCTCATCCCACCTCCTTGACCTGTCCGTCTTCCCTGGACTGACCTATCCCCTCCCTACCTCCCCACCTATACTCTCTCCACCTATCTTCTTTTCTCTCCATCTTGGGTCCGCCTCCCCCTCTCTCCCTATTTATTCCAGAACCCTCACCCCATCCCCCTCTCTGATGAAGGGTCTAGGCCCGAAACGTCAGCTTTTGTGCTCCTGAGATGCTGCTTGGCCTGCTGTGTTCATCCAGCCTCACATTTTATTATCTTAGTAATGGTAGAGTGTTGCTTTTTGGACTGGAGACCTGTGATCAGTGGTGATCCACTGGGGATCGGTTGTGGATCCTTTTTTGTTTATCATTTATATAAATGATTTGGATGGGAATATAGAAGGCATGGTTAGTAAGCCTGTGGATGACATCAAAATTAGTGGTATTGTAGTCAGTTGAAGATAACAAAGGGATTTTGATCAAATGGGTCAGTGGACTGAAAAATGGAAGATGGAGTTCAAACTGATAAATATAAGATATTGCATTTTGGTACAACAAACATGGGTAGGACTTATACCATTTATGGTCGGGCAGTGTTGTAGAACAGAGGAACCTAGGGGTGCGGGTACATAATTCTCTAAAATTTGCCTCACATATGGACAGAATGGTCAAAAAGGTGTTTGACACGCTTGCCTTCATTGCTCAGTCCTTTGTGTATAGGAATTGGAGATGTTATACTGAGGTCGTACAAGACATTGGTGCGGCCCTTCTTCCACATTCTGGAAAATGTGTTCTGAGGAATGGTCACCGGACCGAAAATGTTAACTCTGTTTTCTCCTCCACAGATGCTACCAGACCTGCTGAGCTTTTCCAGCAACTTTGTTTTGGTCTTCTGGAATCCAGTTCTGGTCCCCCAGTTATAGGAAGGATATTATTAAGCTGGACAGAATTCAGAAGAGATTTACCAGGATGTTGCTGGGTATGGAAGGATGAGAGGTGACCTAATAGAAATTTATATAATGATGAAAGATATAGATAGGGTTGATGGTAGTTGTTTTCATCCTAAAATGGGGATTTCAAGACTGCAGATACATTTTTAAGGTGAGAGGAGAGAGACTTAAAAAAGACATGAGGCAAACGTTTTACACAGAGGGTGGTTCACATGTGGAATGAACCTCCTGATGAAGTGGTGGAAGCAGGTACAATTACAACATTTGAAAAACATTTGGATGAAAATATGAATAGGAAATGTTTGGAGGTAAATGGACCAGGACCCGGCAGGTGGTACTAGCTTAGTTTGGGATTATGATCGGCATGGACTGGCTGGACCAAAGGGTGTTTCCATGCTGTATGACTCTACAGCTCTGTGATTATATAACTGCAGATGGGAAAGATCTGAAACAAAAACAGAATTTGCTGGAGAAACTCAGCAGGTCTGGTAGAGTGTGTGGAGAGAAAACAGAATTAAAATTTTGAGTCCAGTGACCATTCTGATATACTTTACAAAGTGAGATCTGCCATTCTTACACAGTGGCTAGCCTACATGTGACTCCTGACCCAATGTGTTGACTTTCAACTGCCTTCAGAAGTTTTCATTTCAAGAGCAATTGTTTTGTCACTGATGCCCATTAATTTCACAATAAAGGATAAACAAAGCACAACTGTGAAATGAAATTCTTGGTTTGAGTGGGCACATGAAATATAATTTCTTGCAAGGTGCATTAGTTGCAGAGAGAAGAATGCACCCCATTTCAATAAATGATAAGAATATGAGCTCCTAAATTTGCACCAGGGATACAAAGCTCAATGATTACCTTATGATGTCAGGCACATGATGTTGGAACTACTTGGACTTTCCAATCAAGTTGAAAGATCAATAAAACAGTTCTGAGGAAGGGTCACCGGACCTGAAACATTAACTCTGTTTTTCCCTTCACAGATGCATCCAGACCTGCTGAACTTTTCCAGCAATTTTGTTTTTGTCACTGTTTTACAGCATCCATAGTTCTTTCGGGTTCTATTGGAATGAAACTATTCCTCTGGATAAGGATATTGTGACATAGAAAAGCAAGAAACAGCAGTTTCATAGCAACATAGAAGATAGGAGCAAGAGGACACCATTCAGCCCTTTGAGCCTGCTCTGCCATTCTTTATGATCATGGCTGATTGTTCAACTCAATCCCACTTTCTCCCATAACCTTGGATCCCATTCACCCCAAGTGCTATATCTCGTCACCTCTTGAATACATTTAGCATTTTGGCATCAACTACTTCCTGTGATAATGAATTCCACAGGCTCACCACACTTTGGATGAAGAAATGTCTCTTCATCTCCATCCCAAATGGTCTATCCCGAATTCTCAGACTGTGACCCCTAGTTCTGGACACACCCACCATCAGGATCATCCTCCCTGCATCTACCCTGTCCAGTCCTGTTAGAATTTTATGAGTCTCTATGAGATCCCCCTCATTCATCTGAACTCTAGCGAGAACAATCCCAACCCAGTCAATCTCTACTCATAAGTCAGACCCGCTGTCCCACCTCATAAACCTTCACTGCACTCACTCGAGAGCAAAAGCGTCCTCCTGCTGAATGATTATAGTCACTCCTTTTCAACCATCAAATATTGGGAAATCCTTGCAGGAAAATCTCAGAAGCAAGTGAAACGACAGCTCACATGTTTATTTCTTAAATGGGCCGATAATGCTCCAAATGAGCTTATTTCAGTCATTGGTCCACTACTTAAGGTAAGCACAAAAATTTGTACAAATGGTCAATCACGTCATCAGTCTGTAGTGTAAATGCAAGATAGAGAACACTTTTAAAATTCATCACCAGTAATGAAACAGTCTCTTCAATTTTTCCAATTCGCAGTGAAATTCTCAGCAGCTTAAAACTAGTGCAACAGGCAAAGCAGGATCTCGCTTTGGAACAAAGGCCTCCCATGTTAATTCCAAGCTGGTTTGAGTGAGTGTGCAAACTCACAAACAGCCCATAGAACACAGGCTGAGGATGATTGAATTCGGTCAAGGTTAACATTAGACTGCAGGCAGGAAAGACTGTAGGCTGCTTTGAAAATTGTCCTCAGCGGCATATCATTGATACCGCAGGCTCAGCCATGATTGCGTTGAGTGGTAGGCAGTTTAAGTCTGTGGTGAATTTGGCTGCAGGATTCATGTTGAGATCGGGAAATAGGGCAGTCGACGGGGCCATGAAAATGACTCTAGGGCAGTAGAAGCCTCAGTTTACTTTGTGTTCCACCTCCTTTAGGTCATATACACAAATGAATGTAGAAATATAGAAATTGGTACAGCCTCTGGCCCTGATTCCCAAACACTTTTAACTGCCAATAACTGCAGTAATCTGGATGATTTTAACTTTCCACTTTTAAAGTTAATGTGCCCCACAATCATCACTGCAGCCACCACGTGATGGAAAAATAAAGCCGGAAGAAAGCCAAGGCTTTGCTTCACAATATGAAGAGGCAGTGATGTAATGGTAATATTACTGGGCGAGCAACCCAGAAATCAATGCTCTGGAGACATGGGATTGAATCCTGCCATGACAGATGGTGGAATTTAAATTCAAATAAAGAACAAAATCTGGACCATGCAACTACTGTTACTTGTTGTAAAAACCCATTTGGTTAACCAAAGAAGTATGCTGTTTTACCTGGTCTGGCCCAGATGTGATTGACTCTTAACTGATGCTCTCTGAGCACTCTCGTTGGGCAAAAAATACTGGGCTGGGCAGCAGGACTACATCCTGTGAATGAACTTAAAACAAAAAATAAGAGTTCAAGCTGTAATAACTGATAAACTTGAATTCAGTCCTCTGGGAAAGTGAAATGGATTCTTGTAAGTGTGCGACACCTCATAGAACATAAAACAGTACAGCACAGTACAGGCCCACAATGTTGTGCTGAACTTTTACCCTAAACCCAAGGTCAATCTAACCTCCACCCCTACCTTATACTGTCATCTGTATGCCTACCTAATGGTCGCTTAAATGCCCCTAATGAAGCCGACGCCACAACCCTAACCAACAATGCATTCCATGCCTCTACCACTCTCTGAGTAAAGAACCTATCTCTGATGTCTCCCCTATATCTACCTCCACTCATTTTAAAACTAAACCCCCTCGTAATAGCTACCTCCAACCTAGGAAAAAGTTTCTGGCTGTCCATTCTATCTAAACCTCTGATCATTTGGTACACCTCTATCAATTCATCTCTCATTCTTCATCATTCTAAAGAGGAAAGCCCTAGCTCTCTCAACTTTTCCTCCTAAGACATTCCTTCCATTCCAGGAAACATCCGGGTAATTCTCCTCTGCACCTTTTCCAACGCTTCCATATCTTTCTTGTAATGAGGCAACCAGAACTGGACATAATACTCCACATGTAGCCAAACTAGGCTTTTGTATAGCTGGAGCATAATTTCGTGGCTCTTGAACTCAATTCCTCTATTAATGAAAGCTAACACACCATATGCCTTCTTAACAACTCTATCCACCTGGGTGGCAGATTTCAGGGAACTGTGTACATGAACCCCGAGATCCCTCTACTCATACACACTGCCTAGAATCTTTCTGTTAACTCTGTATTCTGTTTTCAAGTTATCCTTCCAAAATGAATCACCTAATTTTTTCAGGGTTAAATTCCATCTGCCACTTCTCAGCCCAGCTCTGCATCCTATCAATGACCCTTGAAACCTAGAACAGCCCTCCGCACTATCTACAACTCGGCCCAGCTTCATATCATCCAAGAGCTTACTAATCCAGCCTTCTACTCCTACATACAAATCATTGACAAAAATCATAAATAGAAGAGGGCCCAGAACAGATCCTTGTGGTACACCACTCGTAACTGAGCACCATGTTGAATATTTTCCATCCACTACCACCCTTTGTCTTCTAAGGGTCAACCAATTCTGAGTCCAATCTGCCACATTTCCCCATTCCATGCCTCCTTACTTTCTGCAAGATGTCAGTTTTTTTTTCCTTTATTCATTTATGGGTTGAGCATGTCACACTTAGGCAGTGGTTATTGCCCATCCCTAATTGCCCAGAGGGTAGTTGATAATCAACCACATTGCTGTGGGCCTGGATTCACATGTCAGCAAGACACGATAAGGATGGCAGGTTCCTTCTTTAAAGGACATTAGTGAACCAGATGGATTTTTCCCAAAAATCAGCAATGGATTCACGGTTATCATTAGATTCTTAATTCCAGATATTTATTCAATTCAAATTCTGCCATCTGCTATGGCAGGTTTCAAACCTAGAATGTTACCTTGGTCTCCAGATTCTAGTCCAGCGATAATACCACTAGCCTATTGCTTCCTCCTATAAGTTCTTACTTGATACAAGTAAGAACTGAGGATGAAAGAGATGCTTAGTGCAAACCAGATCCAATAGCAGATTACTGAGGAATCATCATTTATAGAAAGACCTGACAATCAAGTTACGCAACAATAGCGCTCAGGCAAACAAAGCTGCTCAGGCAGACTCCAATCCAGGACCAACAGGTCACACAAGAAAAGGTTGAGCTCTAATCAATGGAGCCAGTCTGGAAAGCATCACTTTCACTTTATTTATAGACTAGACCACTGTCCACTCACTCTAACAGTTGTCGAATTTGTTTTCAGGGGAAAAAATTAGCCATTCAGGGACAAAATAATTTATTAGGACTGCTGGCACTCTGGAGGTTAACTGATTCAATTGGCTGCACGCAGCAATAGTTTGACTTGACTATGTATACAAAACAAGGAGAATGCCCCAGAGCCTATTATGTATTCATCTGCAAGGGTGTGTTAAAAAGTGTTGAACCTTTCATAGGGAGTTCACTCTTGCTTACTCATTCACATTACTTCAAATTACAGGCAGGGTTACACCCTTGAAATTTTTCAAATTTATACCTGGATCCTACACAAATAATACAAAGTGATCTTTTATGAAATGTAAGTAATTACCATAAATATCACTGTAGCTTTTTATTCAAAGTTTTACCTGGCTATTAGCCTACGTTAAAGGAAACTCAACTCAGCAAGGTAGAGACCTGTAAGACCCTTCGCCATTGAAGTGGGAGAGAGAAAATGCAGACAAGGGCAAAGTACTGAGAATGGACATCTTAAAAAGAAAAGAACAATGAGGAAAGATCAAAATTGGAGCAAAATTTCTGCAAGAGAGTGTGAACATTTCTCAATCAGTGTAAAAATCTGCCAGAGAAAACAAAAGAAAATTGACTTGATTCTGAAAGCTCCTAATGCAAGATAAAATTACTATTTAAGGAGCAAATCGTATTATTTAAATTTCACTAAGAAAAATAAAGGTTTCAAGTATAATAGTTAAAATTAAAGCTCCAGGACTTTACAGATCCACCTCTCATTTTAAGTGTTAGTTCTTGCCTCTTATATTTGTAGTTAGTTTACTCTCTTGCAGTAATTTCTGAAATTATATTTGAAAGAGGAGCTTCACTTGGAAGCAAAGTGTGAAGCTGGATGAACACAGCAGGCCAAGCAGCATCTCAGGAGCACAAAAGCTGACGTTTCGGGCCTAGACCCTTCATCAGAGAGGGGGATGGGGTGAGGGTTCTGGAATAAATAGGGAGAGAGGGGGAGGCGGACCAAAGATGGAAGGAAAAGAAGATAGGTGGAGAGGAGAGTATAGGTGGGGAGGTAGGGAGGGGATAGGTCAGTCCGGGGAGGACAGACAGGTCAAGGAGGCAGGATGAGGTTAGTAGGTAGGAAATGGAGGTGTGGCTTGAGGTGGGAGGAGGGGATAGGTGAGAGGAAGAACAGGTTAGGGAGGCGGGGTGAAGCTGGGCTGGTTTTGGGATGCAGTGGGGGAAGGGGAGATTTTGAAGCTCGTGAAGTCCACATTGATACCATTGGGCTGCAGGGTTCCCAAGTGGAATATGAGTTGCTGTTCCTGCAACTTTTAGGTGGCATCATTGTGGCACTGCAGGAAGCCCATGATGGACATGTCTTCAAAGGAATGGGAGGGGGGGTTAAAATGGTTCGCGACTGGAAGGTGCAGTTGTTTATTGTGAACTGAACGGAGGTGCTCTGCAAAGTGGTCCCCAATCCTCCGCTTGGTTTCCCCAATGTAGAGGAAGCCACACCAGGTACAGTGGATACAGTATACCACATTGGCAGATGTGCAGGTGGACATCTGCTTAATATGGAAAGTCATCTTGGGGCCTGAGATGGGGGTAAGGGCAGGAACAGCAACTCATATTCCGCTTGGGAACCCTGCAGCCCGATGGTATCAATGTGGACTTCACAAGCTTCAAAATCTCCCCCTCACCCACTGTGTCCTAAAACCAGCCTAGCTTGTCCCTGCCTCCCTAACCGTTCTTCTTCTCACCCATCCCCTCCTCCCACTTCAAGCCGCACCTCCATTTCCTACCTACTAACCTCATCCCGCCTCCTTGACCTGTCCGTCTTCCCTGGACTGACCTATCCCCTCCCTAGCTCCCTACCTATACGCTCCTCTCCACCTATCTTCTTTTCTCTCCATATTCGGTCCGCCTCCCCCTCTCTCCCTATTTATTTCAGAACCCGCTCCCCATCCCCCTCTCTGATGAAGGGTCTAGGCCTGAAACATCAGCTTTTGTGCTCCTGAGATGCTGCTTGGCCTGCTGTGTTCATCCTCTCCACCTATCTTCTTTTCTCTCCATATTCGGTCCGCCTCCCCCTCTCTCCCTATTTATTTCAGAACCCGCTCCCCATCCCCCTCTCTGATGAAGAGTCTAGGCCTGAAACATCAGCTTTTGTGCTCCTGAGATGCTGCTTGGCCTGCTGTGTTCATCCAGCTTCACACTTTATTATCTTGGATTCTCCAGCATCTGCAGTTCCCGTTATCTCTGTCCACTTGGAAGCATTCAGGTTTGACCCAATGCCTTCACTGATAGAACAGTGTCCAATCATAGTGAAAATTGATTACTATTTGTAAATATTCTTTATCTGATTTTTATACTTGAAGATTTGTGGACTCAAATGGTTTTAAAAAGGTCAATAACGACCTAACATGGCTATTGTGATCGCCTGACAAGACCAGGAACTCACATGAAATACACAAAATGATCAGCATCAGATTTACCATTTTAATCAAGAAACACAAACTCAATGAGGCATCAAGAATTTGCATTTCTTGTTTTGCTCACACTGGTACGATTAATTCACATATTGGAAGATTAAAGATAACTTGTGGAGTATTCAGTTGGACAAAGACGATAGAGCTAGGCTAGGAATGTACAAATGAGCCATTTTGCAGTTGCTTGCTTTTGGTGAGCAAAGGAGAAGAAAGCAACATGCACTGATAACAGTAAAGATACCGAAGTTTTTCTCCCTTGCCTTCTTACTGTCTCAACCTCAAAAATCAGAAATTCAAGCTTCACCACAGCTGGAGAAACAAGACAGCAAAGTGTGAAGCTGGATGAACACAGCAGGCCAAGCAGCATCTTAGGAGCCCTAAAGCTGATGTTTCGGGCCTAGGCCCTTCAGGTTTTGTGCTCCTAAGATGCTGCTTGGCCTGCTGTGTTCATGCAGCTTCACACTCCGTTATCTTGGATTCTGCAGCATCTTCAGTTCCCATTATCTCTGAGGAGAAACAAGACAACAGCTAAACAGTCATAGCACAGGCCATTCTCACAACTCAAATACTGAAAGGATTTTAAACTGGAACTGTTCTGGCTTCCTGTCTGCAAAGAGAGAGAGACCCAGACTCAGTTTTTTCAGGATTATTTTCTGTATGTGTTTGCCATTTTTTTTGTTATTTTTCTTGGGATTGTAGGTAATAAAATTTCTCTTTCTTTCACTTATGTGGACCTTCCAATTAATTAGTGTAATAGCTGTAAGCTTAGAAACATTTTTTTTTAAAGTTGCTATCAGCGATGAAGAAGATAAAAAGCAGAAAGCTGTTTCCTCCTCACCTGGCTGTAAAAGAAGTGCTAAAGTTAATGAGTAGAAAAACAGAAGATATTCGCAGTTAAATTAGGCTCAATTTTGTGACTGATTCCCCAACCACTGAAAGGAATTGGTCTGTACAGCAATATAAATGCATTGAAAAATAATGTTTGCAATATTGGTTACAACAACATAGAAAGCTCTGATGGATAACAATCCAGTTGCAAACTGAATGCAGTAAAGCAGAAAATAGACTAAAGGTGCATATTCATTCTGGCACATAGTAGGAAGAGACATAATGGGAACTGTAGATGCTGGAGAATCCGAGATAACAAAGTGTGGAGCTGGATGAACACAGCAGGCCAAGCAGCATCTCAGGAGTGTTTAACAAGAGTCATGTTGGAAGCACTGTTGTCATCATTTACACAAAAAAAGGGACTCAAAATTCAGAAGCCATTTTAACATTTGCTGAGGACAGCCATACCAAGCACACTTAACTCAAAAAAGGCTACAGTAAATAAATCATAGAATCCCTATTGTGTAAACAGGCCATTCAGCCCATTGAATCCACACTGACCCTTTGAAATGCATCCCACTCAGGCCTATATACTACCCTATACCCCTATTTCCTGTGGCTAATCCAACCAGCCTGTACATCCCTGAACACTGTGGGTCATTTGACATGAACAATCCACCTAACCTCATATCTTTGGACTGTGGGAGGAAATGCATGCAGTCATGGGGAGAATTTGTAAACACGGACAGTCACCTAAAGCTGGAATCAAACCTGGGTCCCTGGCATTGTGAGGCATCAGTGCCAACGACTGACCCACTGTGCCACCCCTATTGTTAATATACTTAATAGATAAATTACTATTAATAGTTTTAATAAGTGACAACAGGGATTTCAGTATCTTTGCTGTTTTCAGTCTATGTTGCTGTCTTTCTCTTTGCTTATCAAAAACATTTGTGCAGTATAACTAGCAGATTAATTTCATTATAATTAAGTATAATTACAATGTTTTCTTGAATAAAAGAATTTTTTTTTAACCTATGAGCTCAAAAAAAACCATGACATCAAACTCATATACAAACTCATTTTAATAGGATGAATAAGGTGGACCATGTTCCTTGGAAAATGAAGACAGGAACATCAGAACAGTAGTAGGCCATTCAGCCCTTTGAGCCTATTCCATCATTCAATGAGATCATGGCTAGTCTGTGGCATTGTTCCACATACCTGCCTTTGGCCCATATTCCTTAACACATTTGCTTAGCAAAAGGTTAACCAGCTCATATTTAAAATTAACAACTGATCCAGAATCCACTGCCATTTGTTGGAGAGAGTAACAAACATCTACCACCGTTTACGTGTAGAAGTGCTTTCTTGGATCTCTCCTTATTGGTCAGGTCTTAATTCTTCAAATGTGCCCCTGGTTCTAGAATCTCCAACCAATGGAAATAGTTAATCTTTATCCACCCTGTCTTTTATACGTAGGGCATCTATATTCTGCTCCATTACTCCCTTTAATGCCTTCAGATGGAAACCATCAGATCCCGTTGATTTATCACTGTTTAATTCTGTTAATTTATTTATTACTGATCCTTTATTTACTTTAACATTTATCAGCCCCTGTTTCCTATCCACTATTGATTTCCTCCACACATCTGACAAACTATCTTCCTTTGATACTATAAAAACTGAAGCAAATTAATTATTTAAGACATCCAGATATCCAGCTTTATAACTTGAATCCTCCAATCCTGGTAACATCCCTGTATATCTTTTCTGCACCCTTTCAGATTTAATAATGTCCTTCCTATAGCAGGGAGACCAAAACTACACAACACTCCAAAAGTGGCCTCACCATGCCCAGTACCACAACATGATGTCCCAACTCTTACATTCGATGCTCTGGCCAATGAAGGCAAACATGCCAAACACCTTCTTCACCATAGATAACAAAGGGTAGAGCTGGACGAACACAGCAGGCCAAGCAGCATCTTAGTAGCAGATACTAAGATGCTGCTTGGCCTGCTGTGTTCATCCAGCTCTACATTTTGTTATCTCGGATTCTCCAGCATCTGCAGTTCCTATTGCCTCTGATACAATTTTAACCTGCTTCACCATCCTATCTACCTGTGATGTCACTTTCAAGGAACCACGTACCTGAAACCTTAGGCCTCTTACCTTGGGGAGCTACCAGTAACTGTGTGAGTCCTGCTCTGGTTTTAGCTTGAATTTATCTAAATTAAACTTGGGGCAGCACAGTGGCTCAGTGGTTAGCACTGCAGCCTCACAGCATCGGGGCCCAGGTTCGATTTCCCCCCTCAGGTGACTGTCTGTGTAGAGGTTGAACGTGCTCCCCGTGTCTACATGGGTTTCCTCCGGGTGCTCTGGTTTCGTCCCACAGTCCAAAAATGTGCAGGTTAGGTGGACTGGCCTTGCTAAGTTGCCAATAGTGTTCATGGATGTGTAAATTAGTTGGGTTATAGCGGGATGGGTCTGGGTGGGGTGCTCTGAGGGTTGAAGGTTGAGGGTTATTGGTCCAGCTGATCAAGATCCCAATATCCAGGTCTTCACTGTCCACCATACCACAAAAATATGCTTCCTGTATTCTCATCCTATATAGATATATATGTGTGTGTGTGTGTGTATAAATTACAAAGAACAGTGGACCTAGCGTCCATCCACGCAGATGCTGGTCTCTCGCCTCCAGTTTGAGAAACAACTCTATATTACAACCATTTGGGGCAGTTTAATAGGTATGAATGCATAATGGAAAGCTAAAATAAACACTTGATTGCAAATAGAATTGAAAGATGTGTTAATGAGTTGGATGAAGAATAGTTGGATGACACTCATCAGCAACATAATGCAACAAATGGTTTGTTTCAACGCTGTATATTGTGCACAATGAGACTCTTTCAATTTCCTCACTAAACAAGATGATGATACATAAATGCAGTGAGGGAGTTTTATGCTGAAACACTCTGATTCACATTTATCTTTAAATTCCTGACTTGTTTATATTTACTTCGATGATTATTTTGAATAATTTTATTTCAAGATGTTGATGATTCCAGTCAGTAATTATTGTCATGAATTACTGCATTCGTGACCCTGAGGGATGAATTATATGGTGCACCCACATCGATGCTACAGGCAAGAAAGCACACCACTCTTCTACTTCCTCAGAAGGCTAAGGAAAATTGGCATGCCCACAAGGTCACTGGCCAATTTTAATAAATGCACCATAGAAAGCATGCTATCTAGATGCATCACAGCTAGGCATAGAAACTGTTCTGTCCCAGACTGCAAAAAATTACAGAGAATGATGAAAGCAGCCTATCGTGCAAACCAGACCGCTGTCCATTGACACTGGTTACACTTCCGCTGCCTCGGGAAAGCCACCAGCGTAATCAAAGACTCCTCCCACCCCGGTTACACTCTCTTCCACCTTTTTCAATCAGGCTGAAGATACAAAACTTTAAAAACACATACCAACAGATTTAAGAACAGCTTCTTCCCTGCTGTTATCAGCCCTTTGAACAGATGTCTCATATATTAAAGATAACAAAGTGTGGAGCTGGATGAACACAGCAGGCCAAGCAGCATCTCAGGAGCACAAAAGCTGACGTTTCGGGCCTAGACCCTTCATCAGAGAGGGGGATGGGGGGAGGGAACTGGAATAAATAGGGAGAGAGGGGGAGGCGGACCGAAGATGGGGAGAAAAGAAGATAGGTGGAGAGGAGAGTATAGGTGGGGAGGTAGGGAGGGGATAGGTCAGTCCAGGGAAGACAGACAGGCCAAGGAGGCAGGATGAGGTTTGTAGGTCAGAAATGGAGGTGCAGCTTGAGATGAGGGGGATGATAGGTGAGAGGAAGAACAGGTTAGGGAGGCGGGGACGAGCTGTGCTGGTTTTGGGATGCAGTGGGGGAAGGGGAGATGTTGAAGCTGGTGAAGTCCACATTGATACCATTGGGCTGCAGGGTTCCCAAGCAGAATATGAGTTGCTGTTCCGACAACCTGTGGGTGGCATCATTGTGGCACTGCAGGAGGCCCATGATGGACATGCCATCTGAGGAATGGGAGGGGGAGTTGAAATGGTTCGCGACTGCGAGGTGCAATTGTTTATTGCGAATCGAGCGGAGGTGTTCTGCAATGCGGTCCCCAAGCTTCTGCTTGGTTTCCCCAATGTAGAGGAAGCCACAACAGGTACAGTGGATGCAGTATACTACATTGGAAGATGTGCAGGTGAGCATCTGCTTGATATGGAAGGTCATCTTGGGGCCTGGGATGGGAGTGAGGGAGGAGGTGTGGGGGCAAGTGTAGCACTTCCTGCGGTTGCATGGGGAAGGTGCCGCGAGTGGTGGGGTTGGAGGGGAGTGTGGAGCGAACAAGGGAGTCACGGAGAGAGTGGTCTCTCCGGAAAGCAGACAAGGGTGGGGATGGAAATATGTCTTTGGTGGTGGGGTCGGATTGTAGATGGCGGAAGTGTTGGAGGATGATGCGTTATATCCGGAGGTTGGTGGGGTGGTATGTGAGGACTAGGGGGATTCTCTTTGGGCGGTTATTGCGGGGGCGGGGTGTGAGGGATATGTTGCGGGAAATGCGGGAGACACGGTTGATGGTGTTCCTGACCACTGATGGCAAATGTTGCGGTCCTTGAAGAATGCGGACATAAACCCCCAGCTCGTCCCCGCTTCCCTAACCTGCTCTTCCTCTCACCTATCCCCCCCCCCACCTCAAGCCGCACCTCCATTTCCCGCCTACTAACCTCATCCGCCTCCTTGACTTGTCCGTCCTCCCCGAACTGACCTATCCCCTCCTTACCTGCCCACCTATACTCTGCTCTCCATCTGTCTTCTCCTCTATCCATCTTTGGCCCGCCTCCCCCTCTCTCCCTATTTATTTCAGAACCCTCTCCCCATCCCCCTCTCTGATGAAGGGTCTATGCCCAAAACGTCAGCTTTTGTGCTCCTAAGATGCTGCTTGGCCTGCTGTGTTCATCCAGCTCCACACTATGTTATCTTGGATTCTCCAGCATCTGCAGTTCCCATCATCTCTCATATATTAAAGTTGATTCTTCTCTGTAGCTGTAACAATATACTCTGCATTTTGTTCGATTAACCTAATGTACTAATGTATACTAAGATTTGCCCAGATAGCATGCAAAACAATACTTTTCACTGTATCTCTGTACATGTGACAATAATAAAATCAAATCAAATTAAATCAAATAAGATGACTGACATAAACTTGTTCAAGGCCATGCTCTGACAGTATAGTTTCAATATGACCCATTCTAATATCAACTTCCAGTTTGTTACTTTGATACATCAGTACCAGATACTTTGAATTGCTAAACTGAATGATGATTAATCAAATAAGTAACAAGAAGAGTTAGACGTGAAACAAAAAAATGAACTCCATCATAATTGTATTCTTTAAAAGACCATTCTGTGTTAACTCCCTTTTAAATATAGTAGCATAGTCACTTCTGTCAAATATATGATTTAATGGTCTTGACTGTTGTCTCGCTAAGTGCTGATGAGATATCTGCTCTTTTTTAGTGTAAGAATGCACCTTATTCATAAATTATTAATATGTAAGTACAAAGGTCCAAAACAGTTCTATACAGACTTTGCAGAGGCAAAAGAAAGCAATAGATTTAAATATCTCTCATCTGAACTTGAATCCATCAACAATAAAATAGAAGGCATTTTCTAATCATGGAAGGAAGCTATTTACATTCCCTTTAGGGCAAAGAGGAGGCCTTGAAATTGAACAGGCCCTCTTTATGGTTTGGCAGTAAGACCTTCAACAGTGGTCTTTCCCCCCACTGCACCTTGGCAAGATTTAGGACATCGCTCAGCACATAGTCCTGGACCTTGGAATGTGCCAGAAAGCAACACTCAGTTGGGGTCTACTCTTTCCTTTGTTCTATCACTAGAATATAAAAAGATGAAGAATATGGCTGAAAACATCCACCTCTGAGCACACCACTCCCATCATCCTGATCGTAACAGCTGCCTGTGGGTAGGAATAAACCATCATATTGAGAACATCGCCAGCATTCAATGGGATTGCACAATGTGCTGCGGGCAATATTGCTCGATCCATCCAGTCGAGACTTGCAGTCTGGTTTTGTAAAATTATTATTTGAATGATGTACATTCAGCAGATAAAATGGTTGCTCTCAGATTGGAGCTGACAATCTGATCATTTGCTGTGAAAATCAGAATTTCCAATCAGACAGGCAGGAAGAACTCCCCATTATTTATTCATTCAAACAGGTCACACTTCATAGACAGACACCATGTAGAACTTTTCACGTGTAGAATCCATTTGTTTGGAAAGAGGGCCTTTGGCCCAACAAGTCCACACTGACCATTGAAGCATCCCACCCAGACCAATCCCTTATAACCCACCTAATCTATACATCCCCGAACACTATAGGCAATTTAACATGGCCAATCCATCTAGCCTGCACATCTTTGGACTGTGGGAGGAAACCAGAGCACCTGGAGGAAACCCATGCAGACACAGGAAAAATGTGCAAACTCCACACAGGCAGTCAGTCAACGGTAGGATTGAACCGGGTCCCTGGTGCCGTGAGGCAGCAGTGCTAACCACTGAGCCACCGTGCCACCCTGAATGAGGGGATTCAGTATACTATTTCGCTGCTGGTTCTTTGAAAAAGTTTTGTTCTACTCTGGAGCGAAGTTCTTATGAGGAAAATCTGAGTGACTTGGATCTGTTCTCATTGGAGAGAAGAAAGCTAAGAGGCAATTTAATAGAGACATACAAGATGTTCAGAGGATTAGATAGAGTGGACAGTGAGAGTCTTTTTCCTAGGATGATGGCGTCGGCTTGTACGAGGGGGCATAGCTGCAAATTGAGAGGTGATAGATTTAAGACAGATGTCAGAGGCAGGTTCTTTACTCAGAGAGTGGTAAGGGTGTGGAATGTCCTGCCTGCCAATGTAGTTAACTCAGCCACATTCGGGGCATTTAAACAGTCCTTGGATAAGCATATGGATGATGATGGGATAGTGTAGGGGGATGGGCTTAGATTAGTTCACAGGTCGGTGCAACATCGAGGGCTGAAAGGCCTGTTCTGCGCTGTATTGCTCTATGTTCTATGTACACCACTGTTCACTCCTACAGTCCTGAAATGTTTATCAACCCCAAATTCCATCTGGAAAGTTACTTTTGAAGTTCTTTCACACATTTTTGAAAGTAACACATTCCAGATTGTAACAATTTAATCCAATTCTCCTCTAACACTCCCTTTATGCTGCTGTTTGTCAATTTGTGTCCTTTTTTTACTGCACATTCCGGCACTGGGAATTGTTTTGGCTTATTTAATTTATCCTCCCTTAATCTACTTTCCAATAAAGAGAACAATCTCAACTTCACCAGTCCCTTTACAATTCTGAAGTCTCACATCCCTGGTGCGAGTCTGACAAATCTCCTCTGCACCATCTCCAAAGTCTGAACATTAATTCTATAACATGAATTTTAGCAATAACTGTTCAAGTTAACAATCCCTACAATTGCAACAATGAATTATATGTTTACTAACTTGCAAAAAAGTATGATTCAACCTTACCATACTTACTTACAGAAGTCAACCCATTATAGGTCAAGATTATGTCTAAGGCAATTATCTAAGCATTAACTCAAGCAGGAACCTTCTTAAAAGAAATGTTTAATGGAACAGAGTTAATGGGCCATATTTTAACAGTGTTGTGGGGACAGGATGGACACAGGGAGGAGGTTGCCCATAATCTTGTGAGGAAAACTATGGATCAAGTGCCCCTTATCTTCCTGCTGCCATGTCATTTAAGGTAATAGAGAAGGTGAGTGTTGGTCCTCCCACTCAAAGGCAAATTGTATCCTTTAAGTGACAAGTAAAGGCAGTTTCCTAATGGTACTGCTATTTTACCAGTGACAGGGATATGGGGATGGGGTGCTGGGTGGGGGAAAGTTGGACGATTCACCCAAACGGGCACCCTGTAACCACTCTGGAGAAATGATACTGAACTGCTAAATAACTTGACCAATGCCCCAGCCCCCAAGATCTTTGCAAGGTCTGCCTAACTGGTCTCAGAAATCCAAACCCTCCTTTCACAGAGGTGTAGTATTCTGTTATATTCTCTTCCCTCAGTGTCAGTGCTAGCATTGTTGCGGGTGGCTCTGCTGAGTTGCCAGTCCTCTGATTGACTCAAAGCTCTGTTGATCATCCTTTAAAGGGACAGCAGCCCCTGAGGCAAACGGTTCATTGCCTGGCCCCATAAAATAGAGTTAGGCCGTATCTAACTACCCTCTGAAATGACATAGCAAACCGTCTAGTTCCATCCAAGGACAGATAGGGATGGGCAATAAATTCTGGTCCAGCCAGTGACATCCACACTATGAGAGATTTTAAGCCTGGAAGAGATTCTGGATTGTCCATGTCATAAAAAGAAGTTTGGAGCCTCCACTATCATTATGCATATCTTCAGATTACAACATACATGTGATAGTGTATAGAATTACATCATAACTCCCTGAGGGAGCAGTGACAATACTACCATCTGTAGGTTTGCAGCCATCTAGGGGAGATATCAAGTAAATTACAGAGGACATGTAATTATGGAGGCTGAAGAAGATCGTGCTCATAGAGTCTCCCACCTTTGTCATAACATTTACAAGGGAACTAGATGAACACCCTGAAGGAATTGGTAGGATAGAGTCTAAGTCTCGTAACAATTTTACACATGGAAAGCAAAGAACATAATTTCTCAAGACAATTACTTTCTTTTCTATCTGAAGAAGCAGAAATATAAAATTGTACCAATTCTATTCCTCTGTTCAGTCTCATTGCATGTTTTCATCCGTTAAAAGATTGCAGTCTGCTCCTTGGATCTGAGATAATGGGAACTGCTCCTTGGATCTGTTGGTTTTTTTTCCTCCAAACTATTGATCTTTAATTACTCAACATGAGTATAGTGTAAATAATTGCAATGCCACAATTCAATCTTGTCCAATATGTATGTCATGATTCACACGTGACTAACTGTGAAGCGAGATATGGCTAATTAGGTTTTAGTTTAGTAAATGAAAATAAGTTAAAGACAGGATCAGTAGGCATCTGGTCTCCATTACATATTCACACCATCTCCATGAAAAACAGAGTATGTGTGCATGCTTTTCTTTTCTATCATTGTGAATGTTTTCTGTTTGCCTATTTACCTGCAAAAGTGGTGTGTAACATACTTTGAGGCCATGGAAACACCAGCAACATTATAGCGAGAGGGGAGCCACATTATTGGTCAGCTTAACCATTCAGCACATTCCCATCAAGGCATCAATTGAAATATAATGAGTATGTTCAACAGGACACGTCACAGTATAGGATAGCAGCAATGTCTGAATGGATTGCAGGGATGGGTCTGGTTGAGTCAACTAACACTTACACAGAGGAAATTCATGTACCTCCTGTAACTGCTAGTCATGAACCTGGGCGTGACGCTGACTGTCAAATGCACCTTTGTCATAACATTTACAAGGGAACTAGATGAACACCCTGAAGGAATTGGTAGGATAGAGTCTAAGTCTTGTAACAATTTTACACATGGAAAGCAAAGAACATAATTTCGCAAGACAATTACTTAAATTGAAAGAAAACTGAAGTTTGGGCCTGTATCATTGGAGTTTAGAAGCATGAGTGTGCTTATTGAAATATGTAATGTCCTGAGTGATCTTAACTGGGCGGATCCTGAAGGGATGTTTACCCTCGTGTGAGAGACTAAAACGAGGGGCACAATTTAACAATGAGTTGGCTCCCATTTATGATTGAAATGATGAGATTTTCTTTCTCCCAAGGGTCACGTAAAGACTTTCTTCCCCAGAGAGCAGTGGAGGGAGGGTATTTGACTATTTTTAATGCTGAATGAATTGGCAAAGTATTTGTCACAATTAACAAGAGAGGAAAAGGTGATAGGGAGTGAATCAGAAATTAGAGGCCTCAGTCAGAACACCCAAAATTTTATCAAATGGCAGAGTGGGTTGCAGGGGAAGAAGAATGCCCTACTCCCAATCCAAATTCTTGTGTTTGCTATATATGTTCTGATAATAAAATCTTGTACTTAAAGAATCATACTCAGGATTCACAGGTGGCAGACCTTAATAGGTGTTAAACTCTTAAATTTATAAATACATTTGTCTAATGTCTGGTTAAAAAACTTAAGTCAAGTTGTGAGCATTAAACCAAGCAGATTCCAATATTTTAGGAACTAATTGCTCACCCAGCAGCTATTAACAAACAAATGAACTTCTCTTTATAAAGCTTACTTGAATGAGAACCCAGGAAAAAATGGAGTGTTCAGTTAGGGGCTGCATTTTCCTCATGCCATTGAGATTGGTTTTACAGCTGGGGACCCAGGCAAGCTCTCGTCTCTAAGTGTTCTCAAGACCCTGTGGCTCACTTCCAGTTGAGCTTCCCAGACATGGGAAACAGAGTTGGAAATCTTAATTTGCAAGTTGGGTAGGCAGCCAATCTGAAAAGCTCAGTTCAAGGTAGGCCACAAATGAGTGGCAGCTTTAGGAGGGACATGCCCTTTTGGCAATCGGATTGAGCATCATTGGTGATGCATCAGTAACTGCCTTCTTCCTTGTTGGTGACATTTCTGTGTAGAAAATGAAACTACTTGAATGAGCAGCTGTATAAAAGCAACTGCTTCACAACACCAGGGACCGAGGTTCAATTCCAGCTTCGGGTGACTGTCTATGTGGTGTTTGCAAGTTTTCCCCACGTCTGTGTGGATTTCTTCTGGGTACTGGGGTTTCTTCCTACAGTCCAATAATGTACGGTTTAGATGGATTTGCCAAGGGAAAATGTATGGTTACAGGGGTAAACTAGGGGGAGTGGGTCTAGATGGGATGCCCTCCCATAGGGTCAGTGTGAACTCCATGGACAAAATGGCCTGCTTTGATACTGTAGGGATTCTGATTCTATGGGAAGAAGTCCTCGAACATGCTGGGGCTGTGTGATGAACTTCATTATCACTAATACAATTATAAGTAGCTCGATAATTGACTCTTTGAGATTTATTAATAAGGTAACATGTTGCAGTCATAATTAGTTTTCTTCATAATGACTAAGTCATGTCAGGTAATTGGGTGGGCTCAGCAGATTATTCATTGTATCTGATCAGGTCAGATTTTAATTTTATTTTCCTTATATGTTACCACTGGTCTAAAACATTGGGCCCCACAGAATGAATTGTCTTGTTAGTACAGTGTTACTGTAGTAAAGATATGCCTGTATCTTAATTCTGTGATAGTAGCAGTGTTACGATAAAATTGCAGAAAAATGGTGGAGTCGCTGATGTAACTTTTAAGCTCAGCTCTTATTAAAACAGCTGGCCCAGACAGTACAGAACTGCCTGGAGCTGTGCCATGACCTTGACCTTCAAGATTGTATCCAAGTATCACCAAGACAGCCCCATTACTGACTCAAGGATATTTATCTGTCTTAGTGTAATTCTATCTATTAAAACCAACTACAGCAAAAAATGTTTGTTTATGGGCGTACTATTCTGTTAGCACCTGACACTGTGACAGTCTACCTTTCAGGTATGTTGTCACTCTTGGCAGTGTGCCAATAAGGAAGTACCAAAGTACAGCTTCAGTTTCAGTGGCAGGCTGTGCAGTATGGACAGGATCTAATGGGTCTCTACAGTTCTTTCACTGAACACAACTAAACACAGGGGCAAATGTGACCATACCATGAGATTCGGATAATCTGCTTACAAAGTTTTATGTCAGTAGCACCTCACTTGTCAGGTGCTGAATTACAAACATATCCAGTTTTAAAAGCTTTTATTTCTTTTCGGAAAGGTGAGTGAGAAATTTTTCTTAATTATGTTTTATACAAAAGGTAGCAATAATTGCAAATATAATAATTATTTAAGGATACCTAAAGGTTTGTGTTTTCTGGTTGAAATGAAAGATAAATAAAAGAGAAATCTAATAATTGTAATTTTCATTCTTATCATAAAAGAACAAGTCTGATTTTGTTTTTCTAATCAGCAGAGATTTTTAGATGGGAGTCCATATATTCCAACGTATAAAGTGTCCGCCCTCCTAATATCTGCAAACTGAGCCATTGGAAGTTGGGATACTGGGTATTCTTACCTCGGCCGATGATTTTCAACTTTGCGTTTGGTCTGTCTTCAATTAAATTTCCAGTCCAAACAGGCAAGTTCAATTCAGTTTGTGCCATCACAAATGTTGAGCTGTGTATTTTGTTAGGGCTTACAAAATAACTTCTCAATGAAGCACAATCCTGAATCCTTTGTCTCAGGTGAGGCCATGGAACAGGTTGAAATGCAGACCGGGTAGGATTACACCTCTTGTGGAACTACTTTTTAACTACTGTGTTTCCACTGAAAACAGATCAGTAAGTCTGGCACTTAGCTACACCAGTTTGGTTTGACAACAAAGGGATCAGCTTCCTTATGGCAGGAAACAAAAATATGTTATTGTGAATCAAATACATAGATAGGATTGAACAATCTTTATGCGGGAGCTTTTTACCTACCATGTCCAAAACTTTATCTAGATTTAATTTTTATCCTTATTTGAGTAAATTAACACAATCTGGCACAGGTTTAACTTATCTGTAGTTTTTAATATTTTGTGGTTCTAAATATCAATGCTAGGAAAGAGAGCAGCTTATGTGGATGGCTCAGGGTGACATTCTGGGCCGATCCCATTTGTACGCCAGCCAAACTGCGATGAAATGTCTACCAGATCTTTTGCCCGCTGCCCCTTTCACAACCCAGCAACAATTTTTGAGCAGGTCTGGAGATGCTGTTTGGTTGCCAATTGTTTGCTGAGAATAGGCATTCTGTGGTTTGGAAAGGTGCTAAAGAGGATGAGAAACTGTGGTAATCAATTATGGGCTTCTTACATCCAATAAAAGAGTATATAGCACAGAAAAAGGCCCTTTGGTCCATCAAGTCTGCACGGGTCAAGAACTTAATTATTTTAATATCGTTTTCAAGCCGATATCTTTGAATGACTTCATCTGATGAAGGAGCAGCGTTCCTTGAGTTTGTGATTTTGGATAAATCTGTTGGACTATAAGGTGCCGTGCAACTTCTGATTTTGCCCACCTCAGTCAAACACCAGTACCTCCACATCATTTTTATGTCTGGGCATTGCAAGTGTACATCCAAATACTTCTTAAATTTTATGAGAGTTTCTGCCTCTATCACCCTCACAACTGGTGAGTTCCAGATTGCCACCACCCTTTCCTCATATTTCTTTTAAAACCTACTGCCTCTTACCATAAATCTATGCCCCTGGCCATTGATCCCTCTATCAAGGGGAAAAGTTTTCATTCTACCCTATCTATGCCCCTCATAATTTTATACATCTCAACAATGTGCCCCCTCAATCTCCTCTGCTCCAAGGAAAACAACCCTAGTTTGTCAAATTTCTGCTTATACTTGAAACTCTCCAGACAATTTCTTGGTAAATCTCCCCTGCGTCCTTTCCAGCGCAATCACGACCCTGCTGTAACTTGGATTCCAGAATTGCACACAATTGTCTCACAGAGGCCTAACCAACATTTTACTTATTTCCAGCATATCTCCTTGCTCTTAAACTTTGTGCGTCAACTAACAAAGGCAGTTATCAATTATGCCTTCTTAAACACTTTATTGACATGTCCTGAAGGAACTGGTATTTGGATGTACACTTGCAATGCCCAGACATAAAAATGATGTGGAGGTACTGGTGTTTGACTGAGGTGGGCAAAATCAGAAGTTGCATGGCACCTTATAGTCCAACAGATTTATCCAAAATCACAAACTCAAGGAACGCTGCTCCTTCATCAGCTGAAGTAATTCAAAGATATCGGCTTGAAAACGATATTAAAATAATTAAGTTCTCGACCCGTGTAGACTTGATGGACCAAAGGGCCTTTTTCTATGCTATATACTCTTTTATTGGATGTAAGAAGCCCATAATTGATTACCACAGTTTCTCATCCCCTATTTTGAAACTAGGTGTAGAAGCTCTTATTCCTCTCTCAGTTATAGCTAACATCTGGAGTTCTCTTCCTGTTGCTAGAATTGCATTTGAAACGATCTATATTATTGAATTTGCCTTTGCCAAAGGTGTTACTAAAAGGGATGTTACTACATTGGAACAGTTAATTTGTAGTGTGTTATATATGTATAGTTTTATTAGAAATTTCAATAGAGTTAGAATTAAGCCAATTCTTTCCTCTTCTTTTCATTCTGCCTGTATTTTAATCATAGTGTATAAGTAAGGTACATTTTGTTTTAAAGCCTGGAAATTTGACCAATCCTTTTGCAAGTGGAACACAGTGCTTTACACTTACCTTTAAAATAAGAAAAAGTAGGGTCTAGACTATCTTCTGAATATGTTTTGAGGGGTTTAGTCTTGTCCATAACATCCATGAAAAAAACTATTTTGACTGTTCTCGACTAATCTCCACTTCTCCAAGGGAGATAGAGGACTTGGTAACATGGTGCAATGAAAACTATCTGTCTCTCAAAGTCAGCAAAATGAAAGAACTGATCATCGACTTTAGAAAGAATGGAGAACTCCCCCTCAATTATTTCGACAGAACTGAAATTGAGAGAGTGAAAAATATCAAGTTCTTAGGAGTGACGATAACTGATAACCTGTCCTGGGCTCCCTGCATAAATGCATTGGTCAAGAAGGCACAACAATGTCATCTGTTCCTCAGCTGGCTCAGGAAATTTGGCACGTCCGTAAGGACCCTCACCAACTTCTATGGATGTACCATTGAAAGCATACTGTCTGGGTGCTTAATAGCCTGGTCCGGCAACTGACCTGCCCAGGACCGTAAGAAACTACAGAAGGTGGTGTGCACAGCCCAGACCATCATGGAAGCCAACCTTCCATCCATGGACTCTAGTTATGCGGCTCACTGCCATGGAAAGGTGGCCATCATCATCAAAGACTCATTGCACCCCAGTAATGACCTCCTACAACCTCTTCCTGGAAGATTGTTTTCATTGCACCATGTTACCAAGCCCTGTATCTCCCTTCGAGAGGTGGGGATTAGTCAAGAACAGTCAAAATAGTTTTGTTAATGGATGTTATGGATAAGACTAAATCTCTCAAAATATATTGAGAAGATAGTCTAGACCCTTTTTCTTATTTTAAAGTGTAAAGCGCTGTGTTCCAAGTACAATTTGATTGGTCAAACTTCCAGGCAGACAGATGAAACAGAAGTGCTTCTTTAATAGAGATAATGGGAACTGCAGATGCTGGAGATTCCAAGATAATAAAATGTGGGGCTGGATGAACACAGCAGGCCAAGCAGCATCTCAGGAGCACAAAAGCTGAAGGGTCTAGGCCCGAAACGTCAGCTTTTGTGCTCCTGAGATGCTGCTTGGCCTGCTGTGTTCATCCAGCCCCACATTTTATTATCTTGCTTCTTTAATACTTCTGCAGTTTTGAGCCTTCAGTATCTGCCCACAAGCATTTCTTTTTCTCTTCTTCTACTCCTGTCGATCCCTTAATATCTAGGGCTCACTGGTAGTTACTTCACTTTTTGGAACAAAGACAAATTTTAATATCATCTACCACCTAGTAAGATCAAAGTGCCGTTTGTATTTTTGGCTTTCTCACCAAAATCTATTTTCTGATTTCACTCACACACAAGACAAATGTAGCATTGCATCTTTTGGGTTATATTCTACTAGAGCAAAGCTGTGTTCTATTCATTCATATTTATTCTCCTCCACTGTGAATTGACATGCTGTCACTCACGATGCATTTCCTTGGAAGGTATAGTTCCTTTGAAAAAGAAGCAAATAGAGGGCTGTCAAGTTACCAAATGCAGGCAAACTATTATATTGCTAGTTTGTAGATTATACTATTTTAAATAGCAACATGCATTTCAATCTTGTTTTGCTTATTTTGAAGTCTAGTTTCCAATTTTTTGTAATATTTGATCTTTACACTCTATTCTGGAGATTCAATGAAATTCTTTCCTCCAATATGGTTTGATTAAAAAATGCATGAAGACCATTACTAATACATGCATTAATTCCTTTGTATATCAGCATTCATATGTCTGTTTACACTGCCTCTAGCATTGCCAGTATTTACAAAAGGTATTTCTTATTGTTTTGTCATTATTAACACCTACACTCGTCCTTTCTTCCTTTCAGTCATATCCAATTGCTTTGCCTCATAATCTTATACACCCCTGTCAGGATCCCTCCAAACCTTCTCTGCTCCAAGGTAAAGAACCCATGACTATCCATACTCTCAAAAGTGTTGCAACTCAGAAAACATCCTGGTGAATCTTCTCCACAATCACATACTTCCTATGGTCCTGTGACCAGAACTGCACACAGTAGTCCAGCAGTGGCCAGACCAAATCTTGTACCATTCCAACATAACCTCCCTGCTCTTACAATCTATGCCTTGACTGATAAAGACAAGTGATCCATGTGCCTTCTTAACTTCACTGTTAACTTGTCTTGCCACCTTCAGGAATTTGTGGACAAAGGCTTCAAAGTCCCTTTGTTTCTCTGAGTTTTGAGTGTCTTAGTATTTCTTGTGTAGTACTTTATTTCTTCCTAAGTGCATCACCTCACACTTTACAGGGTTTAATTTTCTATGCCATTGATCTGCCCATATTGCTAATCAATATATACCATCTTCTAAGCCCTTCTTCCTCAATGCCACCTAGGCATTTACTTATTTTACCCCCGCACTCTTATCCATATCATATACCATGAATAATAAGGGGCCCAGCACTGATTCCTGTTGTACGCCACTGGATACTGGACTCCAGATACACAAACAGCTTCTATCATCACCCTGTGTCTTCTGCCACTGAACTAATCTTCCTGATGAGAAAGGTTTGGAAGGTGCTGTCAAAGAATTCTTGGTGATTTGGTACAGTGCATCTTATAGATGGTACTCGTTGCAGCTGATGTGACCAGTTTTGAAGGGACCGAATGTTTAAGGTAACAGGACAAGTGCCAATCAAGTGAGCTGTTTGATCTGGATGGTGTCCAGTTTTCTGTATGTCATTACAGCTGCAGCTCCAGGTAAGTCGAGATTATTTATATCGGCTGCAAGAGTTTTCAGCATTGCAACACAAAGAAACTAAATTGATCATTGTCTGTCTGAGAAGATAATTGACATTCATCTGAACAAATAGAAATAACAATTCAAAAATAGAAATTGCTGGAAAAACTCAGTTGGTCTGGCAGTATCTATGGACAGAAAGCAAAATTATGTTTCCTTTCTTTGTCACCTCAAAAGGTTTCACCTTTATTTCACTACAATGTATTGCACCGAGAGAAGAGTGTTGGAAAACAACAGTCAAAGATCAGAAGGGAAAAAGCTCTACTATGGTTCTGCTACGACACAAATTAAGGAAGAGACAGAGTACATTAAAAAGGTGAAATAATAATCTTGATTATTCATGATTAGCATTGCACAGGCTTGATGAATAACTGATTCTTATCATCACTTAAAGCACAACATGTGACTCCTGTGATGTTTGACTTAGTTAATTCATGTGATGCCAACAATGTCTACTTGTAACCCATGTGTAAGATGGTGCGAAATTGGTGCTGTATTCCCAGAAGGAGATTACAGGCATTCCACGTTTCTAGATGGGCTCTAACAGGTAGTGTACCAGTTGCAAAGAGGAACATTGAAAGAAGTGTGGTGATTTGAGGCTGATCTTGATGGACCAGCAATAGGAAAAACTGACTGCAATAAATGACAATGCAGTACCTGGATCAGTACCTGGTGCTATGATGTTGTGGCCATAACAGAGACATGGGTTTCTCATGGGCAGGAATGGTTGCTGGATGTTCCAGGGTTTAGAACATTTAAAAAGAATAGGGAGGGGGGAAAAGAGGAGGGGGTGTAGCACTACTAATCAGAGAGAGTATCACAGCTACAGAAGCTTCCATTGTCGAGGAAGATCTGCCTACTGAGTCAGTATGGGTGGAAATTAGGAACAGCAAGGGAGTAGTCACCTCGTTAGGGGTTTACTACAGGCCCCCCAATAGCAGCAGGGAGATTGTAGAAAGCATAGGTCGACAGATTTTGGAAAAGTGTGGACGCAGTAGGGTTGTTGTAATGGGTGACTTTAACTTTCCTAATATTGATTGGAACCTCCTTCGAGCAGAAGATTTGAATGGAGCTGTTTTTGTAAGGTGTGTTCAGGAGGGTTTCCTAACGCAGTACGTTGACAGGCCGACGAGGGGAGAGGCCATTCTAGACTTGGTGCTCGGAAACGAGCCGGGGCAGGTATCAGATCTTGTGGTGGGAGAGCATTTTGGTGATAGTGACCATAACACTCTCTCATTCTACATTGCTATGGAGAAGGAGAGGATTAGGCAGAATGGGAGGATATTTAATTGGGGAAGAGGAAACTATGATGCGATTAGACACGAGTTAGGAAGCATGGACTGGGAGCAGTTGTTCCATGGTAAGGGAACTATAGACATGTGGAGATGGTTTAAGGAACAGTTGTTGGGAGTGATGAGTAAATATGTCCCTCTGAGACAGGCAAGAAGGGGTAAGATAAAGGAACCTTGGATGACGAGAGCGGTGGAGCTTCTAGTGAAAAGGAAGAAGGTAGCTTACATAAGGTGGAGGAAGCTAGGGTCAAGTTCAGCTAGAGAGGATTACATGCAGGCAAGGAAGGAGCTCAAAAATGGTCTGAGGAGAGCCAGGAGGGGGCACGAGAAAGGCTTGGCAGAAGGAATCCGGGAAAACACAAAGGCATTTTACACTTACGTGAGGAATAAGAGAATGGTCAAAGAAAGAGTAGGGCCGATCAGGGATAGCATAGGGAACTTGTGTGTGGAGCCTGAGGAGGTAGGGGAAGCCCTAAATGAGTTTTTTGCTTCTGTCTTTACGAAAGAATCGAACTGTGTAGTGAATGAAACCTTTGAAGAGCAGGTGTGCATGCTGGAATGGATAGAGATAGAGGAAGCTGATGTACTGAAAATTTTGTCAAACATTAAGATTGACAAGTCGCCAGGCCCGGATCAGATTTGTCCTCGGCTGCTTTGGGAAGCGAGAAATGCAATTGCTTCGCCACTTGCGAAGATCTTTGCATCCTCGCTCTCCACTGGAGTCGTACCTGAGGACTGGAGAGAGGCAAATGTAATTCCTCTCTTCAAGAAAGGAAATAGGGAAATCCCCGGCAATTATAGACCGGTAAGTCTCACGTCTGTCGTCTGCAAGGTGTTAGAAAGGATTCTGAGGGATAAGATTTATGACCATCTGGAAGAGCATGGCTTGATCAAATACAGTCAACACGGCTTTGTGAGGGGTAGGTCATGCCTTACAAACCTTATCGAGTTTTTTGAGGATGTGACTAGTAAGGTTGATGAGGGTCGAGCTGTGGATGTGGTGTATATGGACTTCAGTAAGGCATTTGATAAGGTTCCCCATGGAAGGCTCATTCAGAAGGTCAGGAGGAATGGGATACAGGGGAACTTAGCTGCTTGGATACAGAATTGGCTGGCCAACAGAAGACAGCGTGTGGTAGTAGAAGGAAAATATTCTGCCTGGAAGTCAGTGGTGAGTGGGGTTCCACAGGGCTCTGTCCTTAGGCCTCTACTGTTTGTAATTTTTATTAATGACTTGGACGAGGGAATTGAAGGATGGGTCAGCAAGTTTGCAGACGACACAAAGGTCGGAGGTGTCGTTGACAGTGTAGAGGGCTGTTGTAGGCTGCAGCGGGACATTGACAGGATGCAGAGATGGGCTGAGAGGTGGCAGATGGAGTTCAACCTGGATAAATGCGAGGTGATGCATTTTGGAAGGTCGAATTTGAAAGCTGAGTACAGGATTAAGGATAGGATTCTTGGCAGCGTGGAGGAACAGAGGGATCTTGGTGTGCAGATACATAGATCCCTTAAAATGGCCACCCAAGTGGACAGGGTTGTTAAGAAAGCATATGATGTTTTGGCTTTCATTAACAGGGGGATTGAGTTTAAGAGTCGTGAGATCTTGTTGCAGCTCTATAAAACTTTGGTTAGACCGCACTTGGAATACTGCGTCCAGTTCTGGGCGCCCTATTAAAGGAAAGATGTGGATGCTTTGGAGAGGGTTCAGAGGAGGTTTACCAGGATGCTGCCTGGACTGGAGGGCTTATCTTATGAAGAGAGGTTGACTGAGCTCGGTCTCTTTTCATTGGAGAAAAGGAGGAGGAGAGGGGACCTAATTGAGGTATACAAGATAATGAGAGGCATAGATAGAGTCGATAGCCAGAGACTATTTCCCAGGGCAGAAATGGCTAGCACGAGGGGTCATAGTTTTAAGCTGGTTGGTGGAAAGTATAGAGGGGATGTCAGAGGCAGGTTCTTTACGCAGAGAGTTGTGAGAGCATGGAATGCGTTGCCAGCAGCAGTTGTGGAAGCAAGGTCATTGGGGTCATTTAAGAGACTGCTGGACATGCATATGGTCACAGAAATTTGAGGGTGCATCCATGAGGATCAATGGTCGGCACAACATTGTGGGCTGAAGGGCCTGTTCTGTGCTGTACTGTTCTATGTTCTATGTTCTATGTTCTATGTCATCCACAATCTGCTCCATAATCCAAGGCCTGGTGGAGACATGAACAATTGAGGCATTCAAAACAAAATTAGAACATTAGCTGAAAACAAAAATCAGCAATACAGAGAGTGGCACTAGATTAATTTCTCCTTCAAAGGCCAGCAAAGACATGATGGAACATATGGCCTCTTGTTGTCATGATTCAATGAGTTTCACAGGCAATGAACATAACACAGATTTTTGGACTGTATCCTAATGGGTTGAATGTGGTGTTTTCCCAGTGTAAAGTGAATCAGCCAGATTTTCAACTGAAATAATGAGTCTGAAGCCTTCAATTTCTGGGGACAGATAAAATCAGTACTATGTGGTTGAGTATTTCTCTGCTGCAGTATTAAACTGACAAACATCCTACAATCAGTGCCATTTTTTGACCAAGCAACAATTGAATTTGAATGTCCTCATGCACGTTCATCTAAAACAAACAGAACTTCTTGACATAAAAGTCAACATAATTCTTTATTTAATTTGGTCATAGGCTTAGGTTTAGGTTATATTGTAGGCTGGACCAACATATATTGCCCATCCTTAGTTGCCCTTGAGAGGGTGGTGGTGAGCTGCCTTCTTGAACTGTTACCGTCCATTTGCTGTAGATAGACCTATAATACCATTACGGAGAGAATTCCAGGCTTTTGGCCTGGTGAGACTGAAGAAATGGTGATATATTTCCAAGTCAGAATAGTGAATGGCTTGGAGGAGAACTTGCAGATTGTGGTGTTCCCATGTATATATTGCCATTGTCCTTTTAGATTGAAGTGGTCATGGATTTGGAAGGTGGAAGGTGGAAGGTTTAAGGATCCTTGGTGAATTTCTGTAGTGCATCTTGTAGATAGTATGCACTTCTGCTACTGAGTGTTGGTGGTGGAGGGAATGGACGCTTATGGATGTGGTGCCAATAAAGCGGGCAGCTTTGTCCTGGATAGTGTCGAGCTTTTTAAGTGTTGTTGAAGCTGTACTCATCCAGGCAACTGGTGAGTATTCCATCACACTCCTGACTTGTGCCTTGTAGATGATGGATGGGCTTTGGTGTGTCAGGAGGCGAGTTACTCTCCACACTACTCCTCTGACTGGCTCTTGTAGCCACTCTATTAATATGTTTAGTCCAGTTGAGTTTAGGGTTAATGGTAACCCTCAGGATGTTCATGATGAGGGATTCAGTGATGGAAACACCGTTGATTGTCAACAGGTGGTAGTTAGATTCTCTGTTGTTAGAGATTATCATTGTCTGGCATTTGTCTGGGCATGGATAGGGTGAATATGCAAGGTCTTTTTCCCAGAGTAGGGGAGTCAAAACTAGAAGTCTCAAGTTTAAGGTGAGAGGGGGCAGATTTAAAAGGGACCTAAGGGACAACATTTTCATACAGAGGATGGTGCGTGTATGGAATGTGCTGCCAGAGGAAGTGGTGAAGCCTGGTATAATTACAATATTTAAAAGGCATCTGTATGGGTACATGAACAGGAGGGGTTCAAAGAGATATGGGCCAAATGCTGGAAAATGGGACTAGATTAATTTAGGGTATTTGGTCAACATGGACGAGGTGGACTGAAGGGTCTGTTTGTGTGCTGTACAGCTCTATGACTCTGTGACTGCATGACTGATGCAAGTGTAACCTACCACACCTCAGCGCCAGCATGGATATTGCTTCCTGCATTTAGAAAAAAAACCAAATAAAAAGAACTGCAAACTAATGAATTGTTCAATGCATTGTACAATACTCTTACATTATTAAGTGATAGATCACACAAGAAGTTTGTTCATTCTAGTTAAAATATTTATTGGGAGGAAGACTCTGACTTTGTCAAGGCAAAGGCTCCCAGAGAAACCAGAAACTGAATTTGTCAACAGGATGAGTCAGAGGTGCCAGTAGCCCAGATTTTTATCTTTCTATCTTTCTATCTTTCTATTTAGATGCGAATTACATTACAAACAATGCGACAACAACTATTTGGAACTGAGGGTGAAGAGGCTGACAACCAACAAGATCAAGAGAGGAAGGTACACTTTGTACATTCTTTATATTTGCTGATTTTACGATTACAAAGTGGGAATCTCTAGGGTAAGCACTATCAACTGTAAACAATTACCAGTGTGTTATTAGAATTAGGATTCCATGTTTTGCCAGGATAGCTGACATTGCATTGGTGAGAGTGATAATGGGAACTGCAGATGCTGGAGAATCCGAGATAACAAAGTGTGGAGCTGGGTGAACTTAGCAGGCCAAGCAGCATCTCAGGAGCACAAAAGCTGACGTTTCGGGCCGAGACCCTTCATCAGAAAAGAGGGAGGGGGAGAGGATTCTGAAATAAATAGGGAGAGAGGGGGAGGCAGACCGAAGATGGATAGAGGAGAGGATAGGTGGAGAGGCGACAAGGGAGTTGCAGTGGGAGAGAGATCCCTGAGATTGGTCCTAAGATGCTGCTTGGCCAGCTCCACACTTTGTTATGTTATATTGCATTGGTGAGGCTGACTTTGTACTCACCTGCACAAAAAACATTTCACAAATTATTTTGGTATGCCCCCAATATGGTTCTACTCATGCCAGGGAATGTTCCACAATGTGGGGGAAGATAATTGTGACTAGAATAGATCTGTGCCACTTTGATGCCAGCTATCACTCTGGTATGCAGCCATGAAACTCAAAATCTGCAAATGGAGGAGTGTGTCTCATTTTTATGCAGCCAAGCCCCTTCCCTCCAGCAAATAGCGGTGCCTGTAAAACATTGGTGGAAGCAACATCTGTCATACATAATGTATAAAGGTAGAAATTATGATGACTGATTCCTCTCTGTCACTTATATACTTATTTGAATGTACCTTCATAAGTTGTCTCATAGACCCACAGACATGAACAACACAGAAGGAAGCCATTCAGCCCATTGTGTCTACTCCAGCCAACAATGATCTGACTACACTAATACAATTCTCTAGCTCTTGACCCATAGCCCTGGAGGCTATGGCAACACAAGTGAATATCGATATTATGCTAAAATGTATAGGGATCCTCTGACACAACTACCTTTTCAGGCAGTGAGTTCCAGAGCCCCACTACCCTCTGAGTGAAAATATTTCTCCTCAACTCTCCCCTTAGCCTTTTTCATCTTCCCTTAATTCTATGCCTATAGGTTATTGACCCCTCAACTAACTCAAAATCTATTCTCACAGCTCAGATCATCAAGGATTGGCATTCTGATAAATCTCCCCTGCACTTTCTGTAGTGCAATCTTATCCTGCGTATAACACGATGACCAGAACTGCACGTAGTATTCAGTTGTGGCCTAATCAAAATGTTATACAGTCCCAGCATGATTTCCTTGCCTTTGAGTTCTATGTCTCAGAAAATAAAGGACAAATATCTCATATGCCTTCTCAACCACACCATCTACTGTTACCTTCAGGAATCTGTGATGTGCTCACCAAGATCCTTTTGATCCTCAGCACTCAGCACTTTCTAAGGTTCTACTATTCATAGTGCACCTTCTGTCACTGTTAACCTCACTCACCCCCAAATGACATCCCTGCTCCTCTCACCACCCCTAAGCCAATTTGGGACCAGCATGCCATTTTGCCTTGGACCTTCCACCCGTATCTGCCCATTTCCAGGTATTAGGCATTGAACTGCCCCTCTTTTGTGGAACTTTCTGCATTTTGACTAAAAAATGTTCACTTGGAAGTAATTTATAAATTTTACTTCCTTCTTACCTTGCATACTTGGACTATCACAATTAATATTTGGGTATTTAAAAATCCCCAACTACTGCTGCTTTAGTATTCCTACATTTGTTTCAAATTTGATTGCATATTTGATCCTCTATCTCTCTGATTATTTCGGGAATGCCTCTGGTAGCCGTCTAACAGCATATCTGCTCCTCTTGGTTTCATTTGATTCTTCCAAGAATATCATCACTATTCATTGTTGTAGTTGACTCTTTGAGCAAAACAGTGGCTTGCCCCTCTGTCACCCGATCTGCCTCACAAAAACAGCAGTAGGCCATTCAGCTCATCAAGGCTGTTGAGGCATTCAGTGAGATCATAGCCAATCTGATAATCTTCAACTTCATTTTCCTACCTTATTATCACAACCCTGGATTCTCTTAAAGATTAAAAATCCATCCATCTTAGCCTTAAATATACTTAATTATCGAGCTTTGACAGCATACTATGTAAAGAATTCTACAGATTCACTCAAACAAAACAAAATTAAAACTGCAGATGCTGAAGATCTGGAACACAAACAGAAATTTCTGGAGAAACTCAACAGAAGTTCTGTTGAAAGAAAGCAGAGTTAACATTTCGAGTCTGGTGGCTCTTCACCAGAACTGTTAGGAGCTTTATCCTTCTGTCAATCTAGTTTAAACCTTCCCCAACAGAAATAGTAAACTCTCCACCAGGACGTTGGTACTGTTCTAACTTAAGATGTAACCCATCCAACTTGTGTAGGTCCCACCTCCACCAGGAATGATCACAATTCCTGGGAATCCCAACAGTTCAGAATCAGCTACATTGCTGTGGGCCTGGAGTCACATGTAGGGCAGACCAAATGAGTAGAATAGCTTCCTTCCCCAAGAAAGGATATGAGTGAACTCGATGTGTTTTTCTGCAACAATGATAATGGCTTCAAGATTAGTCTTGTGCTCAAAATTCCAGATTTAAATTTAATGCCCTGGCAAGATTTGAACCCAGCTCCGCAGTGCATTACCTGGGTCTCTAGATCAATAGTTCTACAGTAATGCCAATGGGCCATCACCTCCCCATCATGCTGTATTTCCATCTGCAAGTGGTGACAGGGCGAGCCTGTGTCTGACTACGGCCTGAAAGTGGTGACGGTAAAAGAAAATAAGAAATAGGAGCAGGAGTATACCATCTGGCCCACCAAGCCTGCTTGGCTATTCAATAAGGTCGTGGCTGATCTACTCAGCTCCACTTAACCACTCTCTCAACACAACCCTTAATTCCTTTACTGTTCAAAAATCTACCTATCTTTGCCTTAAAAACATCCAATAAGGTACCCTCAGCTTTTTCACTGGGCAGGGAATTCCACAGATTCACAACTCTTTTGGAGAAGATGTTCCTCCGCAATTTAGTCCTAAATCTGGTCCTCCTTATTTTGAGGCTATGCCCCCAAGTTCTAGTTCTACCAGCCAGTGGAAACAACTTCCCTGCTTCTATCTTAACTATTTCCTTCATTATTTTATATGGTTCTAAGTGCAAGAGAGAAGAGGTCCCAGAAACAGAGAGACAGGATGGTGACCTGTAGGGAATTTGGGAGTGACAGCAATGAGGTTAAAAGGGGCAGTGAGTGCAGAGAGATCCCAGAAACAGAGAGACTAGTGGTGGAGCTCTTTAAACAAATCAAAGTGTGACCTCCCAGGAGCTGCAGTCTAAGGAAATTCCATGCAGAGAGAGAATGGGAACCAACAGAGGGAGGAAGGGGGAGCAGCCAAAGGTCATGATCCATGTTTGTACCGATGGCATAGGAAGAAAGAGAAATGAAATGCTATGAGCAGACTTTAGGGAGTTAGAAAGGGGAATGAAAAGCAGAACTTCAAAGGATGTAATATCTGGATTAATCCTGATATGATGCAATTTTGAGTACAGGAGTGCAGAGTTAGAGCAAATTAATGTGTGGCTTGACAGTTGGTGCAGGATGGAGGACTTTAAATTCCTCAGACATTGGGAAATTAGGGATAGGCAATAAATGATGGCTTATCTAGTGATGCCCATATTCCATGAATGAATAGAATATGGTAACAGAGGCAGAAGCCCTGGCTCATAACTCTCCGTTCATTTGCACCCTTCACTGACATACTTCACTGTTGATGTATTTTAAACAGAGAGAGATAGTTGCTGAAGTTCCATAGTTGGACCACTAGTCTGTGTAGAGTTGGTGGCTTTCAGTTCACGCAGCACCAAGCAGATCATCATTGTCCACATCTACTCTGTTATGTCTCACTTTGATAACATCAAAGCTGGGTTAGGAGGAAGAAAAAATCAACCAATGTGCTTAACCCTCATCAATAGTCAATAACCTGTATTTGAAAGACTACGTAGACTTTCGATTGAGTAGAATAACCAACGGTCTCCCAACCCCATAAAAAAAGTTAGTGCAAGTTAGTTCAAAGAATGAAAGAAATAACTTGCACTGACATAGCCATTTGTGACATAAGTATTTGTCAAAGTGCTTCTGGTCAATCAAGTACTATTAATGTGTAGTAATTGTTGTATCAATGGGATTGGAAGTGGGTTTGGTGGGTGGAGGATTTTGCTCAGCCTTTGTCTGGCTTCTAGAAAAGCAAAGGTCATGTCCGATGCCTCCAGCTAGACTGAGATATACGTGAAATGTCCTATGGGATGAATCACTGCTGTGACCGATTGTAGCCCTGATGGGCATTTGCTGCAGGCCTGGTCATTTGCTAATTGCCATGAAGCAGTTTGGTTGCTCACAAAGAAAGCTTGGTAGGCAGACCTGTGGATGTGAAAAAATGGTGTCCATTGATTTCTTCATCCTGCTCTCTGGTGATCTCCAGTTTGGGAAGGGTTCATGTCATGCTCCTCATTTCCTCCAGTTCCAAACCCACTGCATTGTTTACATCTAATACTCTCCCCTAAATTCAACCTTAATACCTGGCACATTTAGTTCTAAACCTCAAAGTCTGTCTTCCTAATCTGTAGCTAGTCCTAGGGTTTTGCCATCTTTTAATTTTCCTCAGTACCTACATTATTCATCAATTCTTACAAAGTGCTTGGAAACAATTCTCTGTTTCTCAGGGGCTCAGGAGAAATTAAAGTTTGAGTACTGCAAAGTGAACAGTTTTGGTCTCCTTTAAGAAAATGGATCTGGAAACACTGGAGAAGCTGCAAAATAAATGTGCAAGAATGATACTAGAATTGAGGGGATAAACCCATAAGGGCAGATTAAATGCATTGGACCTCCTTCCTTTAGATATGATGAGTTTCATGAGTGTTATTAAATGATTTGAAAGGGTAGAGAGTTAGGGGCCATAGTGTAACGTAATCTCAAAACTAACCAAGAATTTAGCAGAATCTCCTTTTCCCAAAGAGTTGTTGGAAAGTGGAATTTGCCATTTCAAGGGGTAGTTGATGATTAACATAAATATACCTAAGTGGGAGGTAGTAAATAATACTAGGGAATGAGGAAACTTGAAATGTAAGCAGCCTTGGTGAACTTTCAAGTTGATGTGCAGCTTGACAACATTATTTTAGTTAGGGGTATTGTCTTCAGTTGCGATATGAGGCCTTCTCAGGTAGAGGCAAATGATCCCACGGCACAAATATTTAGAGGACCACAGATAGTGATCTCTCAAGCAACATTACAAATAAAGATTATCTAGTTATTAGCTTGTTGCTATTTATTGGGCATTACTGTAACTACACCTTAAAAGGGTTCAGGTACATAATTCTTTGAAGTTTGCTTCAGATACAGATAAGGTGGTTAAGAATGCTTTTGACATTCTTGCCTTCATTGCACAGATCTTTGAATGTAGTAATGAGATGTTAAGTTGAGGTTGTACAGCGTATTGGTGAGACCTTTCCTGGAGTACTGTGTCCAGTTCTGGTTGTCCTGTTATAGGAAGGATATTACTAAGCTGGAGACATTTACTAGGATGTTGCTGGGAATGGAGGGTTTGAGCTATAAGGAGATGTTGGATAGACTGAGATGTTTTTCACTCAAACATAGGTTGTTGAGAAGGGACCTTATAGAGGTTTACAAAATAATGAGGCTTATAGATAAGGTGAATGAAAAGTGTCTTTTCTCTTGCGTGGGGAATTTCAAGAGCGGGGGGCATATTTTGAAAGCAGGAGGAGCAAGATTCTAAAAAGACACAAAGGACATTTTTTTTACACAAAGTGGATCACGTTTGGAATGAACTTCCAGATGAAGTTGTGTATGTGGGTATGGTTACAACACTTAAAAGACATTTAGATAAAAAGATGAACAGGAAAGGTTTGGAGGGATATGGGCCAAACACTGGCAGGGGGGACTTTGGTATGGACTGGTTGGACCAAAGGATCTGTTTCCATGCTGTATCACTCTATGGCCCTAAGTACTGAGTGACTGTAACATATTCTGGGATGTCCTGCCGTATTGGTGGATATTTTTCATTTTTGTTCGAACTACAATGTCACTGGTTGGATTATTACATAAAACTTTGGGTTGATAAAAGGCCTGCTGTACACATTGCAGATTGTGACTGTGCAAAAACCTTTGCTCTGTCATTGATATCGCCTGATGAAAGCTTTACCATGAGTAATACAGTAGCTGTTTACAGTGCCCCACCTCTCAATGTACAATTGGTTATTACCTTGCAAATGTTTCTTTATGCTATTGTAGTATGATTGCGATAATATTTTGGTACAGGTTGCTCAGTTAATTACGAAATGTATTATATAGTTTTGACAAGAACCGGAAGGCCCTGAACCAAAAATCACAGAGGCACTTATCACATCCACTTTCAATCCTTCAGTATTCTGCTTTAGCATCGGAATTTATCTCTTTAAATAGTGGAGGGAATGGAGTTTGTAAAAATATACAATTATTCTTTCATGAAATAAGTGTTTCGGACATGTTCGGTAAAATTGGTGGTTAATTGCATTGTTGTATTCTCATATTCCATGTGGCATGGTAATTAATCCAAATGTATCTTCCATGCGGGTGTAATTGCTCATGATATAAGAATATATAATGTACAAAATGATATGACTGATTAAATACTACATGATTCATATCTTAACTAAGACCTCAGCTTAATATAATTGAACCTGGTAAAACGCTGCAGAATAATACTTAGAGCATTGAAGTATGTGTGCTGTTGCTTCTATGATAAAGTCTATTTTTTCTTCTTCGTGTTTTATCTCTGTAGTTAGAGCTTTGGGATGGTGTTGACTATGGAGTAGAGATCTGAGACTTTACTTGTCTCAATCCCCTACCTGGTGAACAGGTTGGTTGTCCCTATCTGTTCTACTGCACCAGTAATTGGGGCATAAGTCAGATAAAGTGATTCCATTTCTGTATTAACACTGTTCTGATTACTGTCATTTAAAAGAATGTTGCTTCTCTCATTGTCTACATCTCAGACTGTTCTCACAGAGCATTCTGTCTTTGTGATATCAGTTATATTACAGGCTGATTAACAGAAACTCCTTACTCCATTATCTTCAGGAATAGTGCCAGAAGACTGGATGATAGCAAATGTTGTCCCCTTGTTCAAGAAGGGGAGGAGGGACAATCCTGGTAATTACAGACCAGTGAGCCTTACTTCGGTTGTGGGTAAAGTGTTGGAAAGGATTATAAGAGATAAGATTTATAATCATCTAGAAAGGAATGATTTGATTAGGGATAGTCAACATGGTTTTGTGAAGGGTAGGTTGTGCCTCACAAAACTTATTGAGTTCTTTGAGAAGGTCACTAAACAGGTGGATAAGGATAAAGCAGGTAATGTGGTGTATATGGATTTCAGTAAAGCGTTTGATAAAGTTCCCCATGGTAGGCTATTGCATAAAATATAGAGGCATGGGATTGAGGCCGATTCAGCAGTTTGGATCAAAAATTGGCAAGCTGAAAGAAGACAGAGGGTGATGGTTGATGGGAAATGTTCATCCTGGAATTCAGTGACTAATGGTGTACCGCAAGGATCTGTTTTGGGGCCACTGCTGTTTTCATTTTTATAAATGACCTGGTTGAGGGCGTAGAAGGAAGGGTTAGTAAATTTGCAGATGACACTAAAGTCGGTGGAAATGTGTGAGTGATAATGGGAACTGCGGATGCTGGAGAATCCAAGATAACAAAGTGTGAAGCTGGATGAACACAGCAGGCCAAGCAGCATCTCAGGAGGACAAAAGCTGACGTTTCAGGCCTAGACCCTTCATCACAGAGCTCTCTGATGAAGGGTCTAGGCCCGAAATGTCAGCTTTTGTGCTCCTGAGATGCTGCTTGGCCTGCTGTGTTTATCCAGCTCCACACTTTGTTATCTAAAGTTGGTGGAGTTGTGGATAGTGCAGAAGGATGTTGCAGGTTACACAGGGACATCGATAAGCTGCAGAGATGGGCTCAGAGGTGGCAAATGGAGTTTAATGCAGAAAGCGTGAGGTGATTCACTTTGGAGGGGATAACAGGAATACATAGTACTGGGCTTATGGTAAGATTCTTGGTAGTGTGGATGAGCAGAGAGATCTCAGTGTCCATGTGCATAGATCCCTGAAAGTTGCCACCCAGATTGATAGGGCTGTTAAGAAGGTGTATGGTGTGTTAGGTTTTATTGGTAGAGGATTGAGTTTCAGAGCCATGAGGTCATGTTGCAGCTGTACAAAACTCTGGTGCGGCCGCACATGGAGTATTGTGTACAGTTCTGGTCGCCGCATTATAGGAAGGATGTAGAAGCTTTGGAAAGGGTGCAGAGGAGATTTACCACGATGTTGGCTGGTATGGAGGGAAGGTCTTATGAGGAAAAGCTGAGAGACTTGAGCCTGTTTTCGTTAGTGGGAAGAAGGCTAAGAGGTGACCTAATAGAGGCATACAAGACTATAGGATTATATAGGGTGGACAGTGAGAGCCTTTTTCCTCAGATGGAGATGGCTAGCACGAGGGAACTTGGCTTTAAATTGAGGGGTGATACATATAGGACAGGTATCAGAGGTAGGCTCTTTAATCAGAGAGCAGTAAGGGCGTGTAATGCCCTGCCTGCAGCAGTAGTAGACTCGTCAAGTTTAAGGGCATTTAAATGGTCATTGGATAAACATATGGATAATGATGGAATACTGTAGGCTTCAGTTTGGTTTCACAGGTCGGCAAAACATTGAGGGCCGAAGGGCCTGTACTGTGCTGTAGTGTTCTATGTTCTATGTTCCACAGTTAACCCATTTACAAAAACAGAAAGCATTTGAAAAGCTCAGCACGTCTGGCAGCACCTGTGAAGAGAAATCAGAGTTAGGGTTTCAGGTTGAGTTCTTTCAGTTTTGAACAAATTTACATTGGCCAGAGATAGAATTTGCTGTTGGTCTATGTGCAGTATCTCTGATCTTTCACTTGAAAGCCGTAAAAGTTACTTTATTTTTGCTCTGGCCCAGTGAAATTTCTCTCAAATACAAATGGTTTTAATTCCACGAGTCCATAAGGTAATGTACACTGGCTTTCTCTTTACATGTCTCACATTTTCTCCGCAAACAGGCAATATTTGCAAATGAGTTGTCAGGAACATTCCCCACAACTACCTCACTATGCAGATTATTGAGAAATAATCTCAAAGAATTCAATTATACTCACCAGCAGCCACTTCTGAACAGCATAATTTGTATAATATATGTTCACAATATAGTAATATAACTCTAATTAAAAGTAGATTTACAAGGATTAGAGCTATAGGGAGAGACTGAATAGATCATAGAATCCCTACAGTGTGGAAATAGGCCCTTCTGCCCAACAAAACCACACTGACCCTCAGCACATCCCACCCAGACCTATCCCCCTATAACCCCACTACTCTAATCATTCCTGAACACTATGGGCAATTTTGCAAGTCCAATCTACTAAGCCTGCACATCTTCGGACTGTGGGAGGATACCCATGCAGACACGGGGAGAATGTGCAAGCTCCACACAGGCAGCCACCTGAGGGTGGAATCGATCCCAGGTCCCTGATGCTGTGAGACAGTAGTGCTAACCACGGAGCCACCGTGCGCTCTTATGAATAGGTTGAGGCTTTTTTCCCTGGTGTGTCGGAGACTTGAGTTCTGACCTTATAGAGGTTTATAAAATCATGATAGCGTAAATAGCCAATGTCTTTTTTCCCAGGGGAGTCTAAAACTAGAGGGCATAGGTTTAAGGTGAGAGGGGAAACACTTAAGAAAGACCTGAGGGACAACCTTTTGTGCAGTGGGTGGTGCATGTATGGATTGAGCTGCCAGAGCAGATGGTGGAGGCAGGTACAATTACAACATTGAAAAGGCATCTGGATGGGTGCATGAACAGGAAGGGTTTAGAGTGATATGGGCCAAATGCTGGCAAATGGGACTAGATCAGTTTAGGATAAGTGGTTGACACAGATGAGTTGGACTCAAGGGCCTGTTTCCATGCTGTTTAACTCTATGATTCTGTAACTCTATATGTTGTTGGAGATTAAATCAGTCTGCTCGCAATCTTGGTGCTGCTTTATGTTTTGAGATGGACTTCTGACCTCATAAGCATGCCACTGCTCAGATCACCCTTTTCCACTTCAATTATTTTATCCAACTTAAACCTTGTTCCAGCTGCTCTATTGCTGAAACTCGCATGAATGCCTTTGTGCTTCTCTTTGACCGATATAATTCACTCTTGGCATGGTTCTTGCTATCCAACCTCTGTAAACTTGAAGTCATGTATAATTCAGGTGCCAGGATCTTAACATACAGCAAGTTTAATCCCCCTGTCACCTATGTGTTCACTGGCCTACATTGGCTCTTGGTCAAGCTACGTCTTGATTTTAAAATCTTCCTCCTTGTTTTCAAATCTCACAATGGCCTGATGTGCAGGCAGGAAGGATTAGTTTAAAATGACATCATGGTCAGCACAGGCAAGGTAAGGCAAAGTGCCTGTTCCTGTGCTGTACCGTTCTATGTTCTATTAATTGTTGCCTAGGTCCCAGTAAAGCTCCTAAATGTCCTTCTACCACCTCTCTGCCCCTTACATTCCTCCTGTAAGACACTCCTTAAAAACCAACATCTGGGATGGAGGAGCTGGACTCATTGCCGACTGCTGACAAGCTGAGCAGAACCATTGACAGCTTACCCACTGGAAGGCACCAGGGTTGGATGGCATCCCACCAGAGGTCATCAAGTGTGCAAAGGGAGTTCTGCTTAGCCACCTGCTGGAACTACTGTGCCAGTGCTGGGAGGAGGGAATGGTGCCGCAAGATATGAGAGAGTGCAACATTGTCACCCTCTATAAAAACAAAGGGGACAGAAGCGACTGTAACAACTACAGAGGAATCTCGCTGCTGAGCATCATTGGAAAGGTTTCCGCCTGCATGGTCCTGAACAGACTACATGCCGAGAGCAAAGACAGCCACTCTGTGTCACTTTCATTGACCTCACGAAGGCATTCGACCTTGTGAGCAGAGACGGCTTGTTCAAAATCCTCACCAGGATTGGTTGTCCTCCGAGACTCCTCAGAATAGTCCAATGGTTTCACGCGGATATGAAAGGTGTCGTTCAATTTGACGGATCTTCTTCGGAGGCTTTCAACATCCGCAGAGGTGTGAAGCAGGGCTGTGTGCTTGCCCCCACCCTGCTCGGCATCTTCTTCGCAGTCATGCTGAAACACGCATTTGGAACATCAACTGATGGTGTCTGCCTCCACACCATTTCGGACGGAAGGCTGTTCAGTCTGTCCTGGCTGAGGGAAAAATCCAAAGTTCGTGAAGTACTCATTAGAGACATGTTGTTTGCAGATGACACAGCGTTGGCAGCACACTCTGAAGAGCAACTGCAGCGCCTGATGGACAACCTCTCAAGAGCCTGCTAGGAATTCAGCATGGCCATTAGCCTGAAGAAGACCAACGTGCTGGGTCAAGGCGTTGAGCACCCCCTTGTCATCACCATCAACAACCACGACCTGGAGGTGGTCCACGACTTCACACACCTCAGCTCCACCATCACAGACAGCCTCTCCCTGGACTCCAAGATCAATAGGCGGAAGGGACAAGCAGTCTCCACATTCGCCAGGCTGACCGAGGGAGTCTGGGAGAACAAAAAGCTGACTACAAACACCAAGATTGCAGTTTACAGGGCGTGCGTCCTCAGCACACTGCTTTACGGCAGCAAGACCTAGAGCCTCTACTCCAGACAAGAGCGGCGTCTCAACACTTTCCACCTTTGCAGCCTGAGACGCATTCTGGACATCAAGTGGATCTACCGAGTCATCAACACTGAAGTCCTCGCCCGTGCCCCGGCACCCAACCTCTTCACCCTGCTCCAACAATGCTGCCTCCGCTGGTTCGGTCACGTACATCGTATGCCAGACGGGAGGATCCCGAAATATGTACTGTTTGGGGAATTGGCCATTGGCAAGAGAGCACGAGGACGACCTCACCATCATTTTAAAGACGTCTGCAAAAGGGACATGAGGTCAATGGACCTGGACGTTGAGAGATGGGAAGATGTCGCAAACAATCACTCACGCTGGAGACAGGAACTACACCGAAGGCTGGAGCGAGGAGAGGAGAAACTGAGGCTTGCTGCTGAGGAAAAGTGCGCTCGATGGAAAGACAGCAACACGGCAACACTAGAGAAGAGTGTCTTCAAATGCAGTCGCTGCAACTGAGACTGTGGGCCTCCCGTGTGAGCCTGTAGAGCCACAACAGATGCTGCGCTACCACCAGCAGCTGAATCAAAACTCCTCAGGCGCAAATCCATGGTCTCTCAAGACTGATGGATGCCACACACATGGTCCCAGCAAAGCTCCTAAATGTCCTTCTTCCCCCCCTCTGCCCCTTACATTCCTCCAGTAAGACACTCCTCAAAAGCCAACATCTAGCTTTGGGTTATCTGATCTAATATGTTCTTATGACTCGGTATCGTACTTTATTCTGTCAGGTTGTTGTGAAGGAGCATTTCATTAAAGCCACTACTTAAATATGGTTTTCTGTTTTATAGAGACAAACGCTGGAATCAGCTGGAGTTAGTGAAGCTGAGCCATGTGTTGCTGAACTCTGTTCTAAGTATCGTCAGACCCTAGAACAGATCAAAACAAAGGATGCCCAGCTGCGCGCTATTCAGTGGGAAAACAAGGAACTATTAACGAAGGTACGAAATATTAATGCTTATAACAGAAATTTTGCTCCAATGGAAAGATCAAATTACTACATGTCTCGAAATTTAATTGATACTTCAGTGCATTACTGAGTGAGGGCTTTTATGGTAACTTAAAAAAAAATCCCAGAAAGTGCTGGGAAAATACAACAGGGCTGGCATCACCTGTGGAGAGAGAACATATCTAGTGCTTTGGGTCTGATATAACTCTTCTTCAGAGCTCTTTCTGTTTCAGGCTCGAAGCGTTATGTCGGTTTCGCTCTCCACAGATGCTGCCAGACCTGGCGAGTTTCTCCGGCATTTTCTGTTTTTACTTGCATTTTGAATGTTAAACTGAGGCCTTATCTGCCTATTTATTTGAGCGTAAAAGAAGCCATGCTATTTAATTGAACATAGAACATAGAACAGTACTGCTCTTCAGCCCACGATGTTGCACCGAACTTTCACCCTAACCCTAAGGTCTATCTAACCTCCACCCTGACCTTATACTGTCATCCATATGCCTATCTAATAGCCACGTAAACGCCCCTAATATGGCCAGCTGCACTACCCTCTCCAGCAATGTATTCCATGCCCCTACCACTCACTGAGTAAAGAACCAGCCTCTGATGTCTCCCTTATATCTACCTCATCCCAATTTAAAACAATGCCCCCTCGCAATAGCTACCTCCACTCTAGGAAAAAGTCTCTGGCTATCCACTTTATCTATAACTCTGATCATTTTGTACACCTCTATCAAGTCGCCGCTCATCCTTCATCATTCTAAAGAGAAAAACCCTAGGCCGAACCAGGCTTTTGTATAGCTGGACCATAACTTTACGGCTCTTGAACTCAATCCCTCTTTTAATGAAAACTAACACAACATATGACTTCTTAAGAAATCTATCCACCTGGGTGGCAGCTTTCAGGGAACTGTGGACATGAACCCCAAGATCGCTCTGCTCCTCCACACTGCCAAGAATCTTTCTGCTAACCCTGTATTCTGCTTTCAAGTTTTTCCCTTCCAAAATGAATCACCTCACACTTTTCAGGGTTAAACTCCATCTACCACTTCTCAGCTCTGCTTTACATCCTATCAATTTCCCTTTGTAACTTAGAACAACCCTCCGTACTGTCCACAATGTGACCCACCTTCATATTGTCTGCAAACTTACTAATCCACCCTCCACTCCTACACCCAAATCATTTACAAAAAAATCACAAATAGAAGAGGGGTTAGAACAAATCCTTGTGGTACACCACTTGTAGCTGAGCACCATGTTGAATATTTTCTGTCCACCACTGCCCTTTGTCTTCTAAGGGCCAACCTTGTAGCCTTGTAATGTGTGAGAATCATTCCCCTCTCAACCAACATCACCAAAAAAGACTGGATTAATTATTCATTATTATTTAGAGGAATCATTTTTGTGTTTAAAATAAGTGTATGTCTGCTTTTCTTCAAATATCAGCATTCTTGGAAGTAATAATTTTTTTGTTAGGCACTTTTCCATTTTTAGTTAATTTACTCACTGGTCTCTGGTGTTAACCAAATATCTGAAAGGTTGGAACAATATTATTAGTGTTCATACAAGTTATTATAAAATACTTGATAATTCACCTGCCATAATCTATATCTGGATACAAAAGTGTTGGGCCTGTTACTAGTATCATATTTTGATTACATTCTTGAAATTGGAGAATGTTTTCTAAATATGCAGGCATAAATAACAGCCTTGTCTGCTCCTTGTTTGTAAATGAATATTGTCCACATAATCTTGGAACGAAGCTGGTCTGGAATTTCTCAATGAACCGACTTGACAACTTAACAATATATTGACATGAGACATTGTGGATGAACAGTAATAGACAAAGCAAAATTAATAATTGGGCTTTACTTCTCTGAGAAATGTATGCATCAATGTCCTAAATATATGATGATTGCTTTCTTAAAAGCATTTCCTTTAGTATCTGTTATGGCTCCACTCTACAGAGGCTTTACCCTGACACACCCAACTTCAAATTTGCTGGAGTTTCCCAGAGTAATAGTGAATGCGGCCTTTGTATCAGAGATTTACCCTTGCCCTCTGTAAATTTGTACCTATGTATTAACACTGAGTTTTGGAACCTGTTAATATTGGTGGAGTTTCAGGCAAGTTAAAATCTAGAATAAAACTGTCCATGCTGAAGATCTGAAACAAATCAGAAACTGCAGGAGAAACTCAGCAGGTCTGGCAGCATCTGTGGAGTGAGAAAAAAGTTAACATTGTGAGTCGAGTGATTCTTCATCAGAACAGAATTGAAGGGTTTTGGGAACAGGGGGAAGCTGAAAAAAAAAGTGACATGCTGTCAATGTTTTTCGACTTGCAGTCATCTGGACAAATATAAGAACAGCAAATCTCAAAGGGAACAATTTATACTGCTTGGGAAACAGGATGGAGTTTCATTGGCAAATGGTTTCTGATTGGCTGAGGCTTTGCTATGGAATATGCAGCAGGGAATAGTTACTCCAAATCTTGCATTTAAAGTCAAAACTGGCAAATCAACTCTGATTTGTTAAAATGTACCATGAGAGATGCATAAGGAACAGTGTTCCCCAAGCTTTTATTTGAGAATACCAAACATCTTAACAATTTCCTTTAGTCTGCATGATGCTAGTCTATGCATACGAATATACATGATTTTGTGTGAGTAAAGTGAGCTACATTGTGAGCCCAATTGATAATCTAAAATTGGCTGTTTATGCAAATCTTGATATACTCCGGTTTGTTCAATAAATGCTGCCCAATTATGGAATCATATATAAAGTTGGACACTATGGTCTGATATTTCGTATTAATGAAGAGGTTGTCAAAAATGATATCAGAGACCTGATTCTAGAAGTAATAGCCCTGACCTTTATCGACAGGATGAGTGAGGTTAAGTAGAAGTGGTAATGGGGACTGGTTGTACTTTGCACATCTTATGAGGTGCACAGTTTAAAGTGCAATGCTACTTGTGCTAGTGAATGTCCAAAATATAGCATGTTTGAATTTAGATAATGAAAAATAAAATCTAAAGATGTTGTAGTTCTTTGGAGTGTTAGAGTACCCTGTTAAAGGAGCTGGATAATAAAATGTGAGGCTGGATGAACACAGCAGGCCAAGCAGCATCTCAGGAGGACAAAAGCTGACGTTTCGGGCCTAGACCCTTCATCAGAGAGGGGGATGGGGAGAGGGAACTGGAATAAATAGGGAGAGAGGGGGAGGCGGACCGAAGATGGAGAGTAAAGAAGATAGGTGGAGAGAGTATAGGTGGGGAGGTAGGGACGGGATAGGTCAGTCCAGGGAAGACGGACAGGTCAAGGAGGTGGGATGAGGTTAGTAGGTAGCTGGAGGTGCGGCTTGGGGTGGGAGGAAGGGATGGGTGAGAGGAAGAACCGGTTAGGGAGGCAGAGACAGGTTGGACTGGTTTTGGGATGCAGTGGGTGGGGGGGGGAAGAGCTGGGCTGGTTGTGTGGTGCAGTGGGGGGAGGGGACGAACTGGGTTGGTTTAGGGATGCAGTAGGGGAAGGGGAGATTTTGAAACTGGTGAAGTCCACATTGATACCATTGGGCTGCAGGGTTCTCAGGCGGAATATGAGTTGCTGTTCCTGCAACCTTCGGGTGGCATCATTGTGGCAGTGCAGGAGGCCCATGATGGACATGTCATCTAGAGAATGGGAGGGGGAGTGGAAATGGTTTGCGACTGGGAGGTGCAGTTGTTTGTTGCGAACTGAGCGGAGGTGTTCTGCAAAGCGGTCCCCAAGCCTCCGCTTGGTTTCCCCAATGGAGAGGAAGCCGCACCGGGTACAGTGGATGCAGTATACCACATTGGCGGATGTGCAGGTGAACCTCTGCTTAATGTGGAATGTCATCTTGGGGCCTGGGATAGGGGTGAGGGAGGAGGCGTGGGGACAAGTGTAGCATTTCCTGCGGTTGCAGGGGAAGGTGCCGGGTGTGGTGGGGTTGGAGGGCAGTGTGGAGCGAACAAGGGAGTCACGGAGAGAGTGGTCTCTCCGGAAAGCAGACGGGGGTGGGGATGGGAAAATGTCTTGGGTGGTGGGGTCGGATTGTAGATGGCGGAAGTGTCGGAGGATGATGCGTTGTATCCAGAGGTTGGTAGGGTGGTGTGTGAGAACGAGGGGGATCCTCTTAGGGCGGTTGTGGCGGGGGCGGGGTGTGAGGGATGTGTTGCGGGAAATACGGGAGACGCGGTCAAGGGCGTTCTCGATCACTGTGGGGGGAAAGTTGCGGTCCTTAAAGAACTTGGACATCTGGAATGTGCGGGAGTGGAATGTCTTATCGTGGGAGCAGATGCAGCTGAGGCGGAGGAATTGGGAATAGGGGATGGAATTTTTGCAGGAGGGTGGGTGGGAGGAGGTGTATTCTAGGTAGCTGTGGGAGTCGGTGGGCTTGAAATGGACATCAGTTACAAGCTGGTTGCCTGAGATGGAGACTGAGAGGTCCAGGAAGGTGAGGGATGTGCTGGAGATGGCCCAGGTGAACTGAAGGTTGGGGTGGAAGGTGTTGGTGAAGTGGATGAATTGTTCGAGCTCCTCTGGGGAGCAAGAGGCGGTGCCGATACAGTCATCAATGTACCGGAGGAAGAGGTGGGGTTTGGGGCCTGTGTAGGTGCGGAAGAGGGACTGTTCCACGTAACCTACAAAAAGGCAGGCATAGCTGGGGCCCATGCGGGTGCCCATGGCCACCCCCTTAGTCTGTAGAAAGTGGGAGGAGTCAAAAGAGAAGTTGTTGAGTGTGAGGACGAGTTCAGCTAGGCAGATGAGGGTGTCGGTGGAGGTGGACTGGTCGGGCCTGCGGGACAGGAAGAAGCGGAGGGCCTTGAGGCCATCTCCATGCGGAATGCAGGTGTACAGGGACTGGACGTCCATGGTGAATATGAGGTGTTGGGGGCCAGGGAATTGGAAGTCCTGGAGGAGGTGGAGGGCGTGGGTGGTGTCACAGACGTAGGTGGGGAGTTCCTGGACCAAAGGGGAGAAAATGGAGTCCAGATAGGTGGAGATGAGTTCGGTGGGGCAGGAGCAGGCTGAGATGATGGGTCAACCAGGGCAGGCAGGTTTGTGGATTTTGGGAAGGAGATAGAAACGGGCCGTGCGGGGTTGGGGAACAATGAGGTTGGAGGCTGTGGGTGGGAGGTCCCCTGAGGTGATGAGGTCGTGAATGGTGTTGGAGATGATGGTTTGGTGCTCGGGTGTGGGGTCATGATCGAGGAGGCGGTAGGAGGTGGTGTCGGAGAGTTGGCGTCTGGCCTCGGCGATGTAGAGGTCAGTGCGCCATACTACCACTGCGCCACCCTTGTCTGCGGGTTTGATGGTGAGGTTGGGGTTGGAGCGGCGGGAGCGGAGGGCTGCCCGTTCTGCGGGGGAGAGGTTGGAGTGGGTGAGAGGGGTGGAGAGGTTGAGGCGGTTAATGTCTCGACAGCAGTTGGAGATGAAGAGGTCGAGGGAGGGTAGGAGGCCTGGGGGTGGTGTCCAGGAGGAGGACTTGTGTTGGAAGCAGGTGAAGGGGTCAGTGGAAGGAGGGTTAGGCTCCCGGTTGAAGACGTAGGCATGGAGGCGAAGACGGCGGAAAAACTGCTCTATGTCCAACCGTGACTGGTATTCGTTGATGTGTGGTTGTAGGGGGACAAAGGTGAGCCCCTTGCTAAGGACTGACCGTTCGCCCTCAGTTAGTGGGAGGTCTGGGAGGATGGTGAAGATGCGGCAGGGCTCAGTATGGCTGTCTCCTCTGGGGTTGCTGGCTGTGGAGGTTGTGGGCGGAGCGATGAGGTCATCGGCCGTGGGCGGGGTTCCGTCGGCCGTGGGCGGGGTTCCGTAGGCCGTGGGCGGGGTCCCGTCGGCCGTGGGCGGGGTTCGTCTTCCCTGGACTGACCTATCCCCTCCCTACCTCCCCACCTATACTCTATCCACCTATCTTCTTTACTCTCCAACTTCGGTCCGCCTCCCCCTCTCTCCCTATTTATTCCAGTTCCCTCTCCCCATCCCCCTCTCTGATGAAGGGTCTAGGCCCGAAACGTCAGCTTTTGTGCTCCTGAGATGCTGCTTGGCCTGCTGTGTTCATCCAGCCTCACATTTTATTATCTTGGAATTCTCCAGCATCTGTAGTTCCCATTATCTCTGTTGAAGGAGCTGTCCTTGTTTGTAATTGTGTCACAATGGTTTTACCTACCTCAGGGCTCTTGTTGGAGAGAGACAATTGATGGAAGCAGAAGTTGTGAAGGAGTCCTTCAAGGTAACCTCAGGTAATAACAGGAATTGAACCCATGCTGTTGGCATCACACTGCTTTGCAAACCAATTGTACACCCAACACCCTATTTTGTTCGTAATGGTATTTACAACACAAAAGAGCATGGTGATGACCATCTCCAACAAGAAAGACAATATAACCAATGCCTCTTGACATTCAATAACATTATCATCACTGAATTAAATAGTAGCAATATCCTCAGAGTTAGCATCGGCTAGAAGCTGAACTGGACCAGTAATAGAACTACAGAGCAGGTTAGAGGCTAGGCACCCTGTGATAAGCAACTCACCTCTTGTCACTCAAAATTCGGCCCACTATCTACAAGCAAGAGTGTGGGGGAATATTCCCTACTTACTTGAAAGAGTACGGTTCCAACAACAGTCAAGAAGATTGTCACCATCCAGAACAATGCAGTCCATTGAACTGGCAACCCATGCACCTTCCTCGACATTTACTCACTTCACAATTGATGCACAACTGCTGTGGTGTGTACCATGTATAAGATTCACTGCAGTAATTCACCAAGCCTTCTCCAGCAACACCTTCCAAACCTGTGACCTTTACCAGCTGGCTGGACGATAGGAGCAGATACATGGGAATATGACTAACAGCAAGATCCCCACCAAACCACAATCCTGATTTGGATCTATATCATTGTTCTTTCATTTACATGGGGTCAAAACTCTAGAACCTCCCACCTTACCAGGGCTGCAACATTTCAGGAAGGCAGCTTATCCCAACTTGTCCAAGGTAATTGGTGCTGTAACAGTCCTCAACTCCCCTAAATTAATTTACCCTCCTTGAGGTCCCGTGAAATTTTAAAAAATGTCTTATACCCTGGCAATAAATTATTTGAGTACAAATTTAAAAGTACTTGATTAATTGAATTCAGTTTCACAACTTGCTATGGTGAGATATGACAACAGTGGAACATGACAATATGTATACGATGTTACCTGAGGGCAAAAGAAGGGCAAGAATACAGCTCAGGAAGGGGAGTCAAATTTCCTTGGGCTTTCTCCTGTTCATGCACAGTAACTTTGCAGAAGCATCATGGAATAGCTAGAAGCATGGCATAAACCACACATAGGCATTCTCTTCTATCAAGGTTCTAACAAGAAAGGGGGTGTCATTCTGTGGTAACTGGCTTACTTCATTTTACTGAGCATTATAACTTGGTGACATTACTATCATTGTTTTGTTAGTACGCAGAATGGAAATGTAATTTGTTTTACTAAAAAACAATTCAGCAGAGTTTGCCGTCCACAGCCAGTACAAATCATACAAATAATTTCCTGTGGAAGTTGGCAAAAATTCAAAATTGTCCCAGGTTGCTTATCAGGAAACCAGTTTAATCAAGTATTTTGAAAATCTCTCCGATTTGTCTCGTGAGCAATGTGAAATCAGTCGGGCTCTAATTATAATATGACATACAATCAATCTTTTCAGCAGTCAGATGGAAATGATGCCATAGGAAAAACTGCATGGGGAATTGCCAACATCCTTCAGCCCACAAGAATACTGAAAATTCTATTGCAATAACATCATGGGAGCATTTGTCATTTAGCTTGAAGAACATATAACATAGTTTAATAAAACAATCAATACAGTTGTCATCATCCATACTGGATTACATTAAACAAAAAAAATTAAGTAATTTTCGCACAATATACAGTCCTAATTTAACTTGAGGTGGCAGTAGTGAGGTCCATTAATGAGTTAGAGATGAGAGTGGAATATTAATATTCTACTTTGCATTAGAGGGATCCCAAGGGGGAAATTCGTAAAATAGGAGTGGCACAAGTCTAGAGTTTTCAACATCTCGTATGGTAAAAGCTGAATAACCTTGTTTTAAAGGTGGCCAGAAGGACAAGGAGATTAGAAGCAGAACTTAGATAACAAAGTGTGGAGCTTGGTGAACACAGCAGGCCAAGAAGCATCTTAGGAGTACAAAAGTTGATATTTCGAGCCTCGACCCTTCATTGGAAAAGGGGGATGGGGAGAGGATTCTGAAATAAATAGGAAGAGAGGAGGAGGTGGACTGAAGATGGATAAGGGAGAAGATAGGTGGAGAGGAGAGAATGGGTGGGGAGGTAGGGAGGGGATAGGGCAGTCTGGGGAGGACGGACAGGTCAAGGAGGTGGGATGAGGTTGGTAGGTAGGAAATGGAGGTGCGGCTTGAGGTGGGAGGGGGTGATAGGTGAGAGGAAGAGCAGGTTGGGCAGGTGGGGACGAGCTGGGCTGATTTTGGGATGCAGTGGGGGAGGGGAGATTTTGAAGCTGTTGAAATCCACATTGATACCATTGGTCTGCAGGGTTCCCAAGCGGAATATGAGTTGCTGCTCGTGCAACCTTCGGGTGGCATCGTTATGCCACTGCAGGAGGCCCAGGATAGATCATGTCATCTAAGGAATGGGAGGGGGTGTTGAAATGGTTCGCGACTGGGAGGTGCAGTTGTTTATTGTGAACCGAGTGGAGGTGTTCTGCAAAATGACCCCCAAGCCTCCGCTTGGTTTCCCCAATGTAGCGGAAGCCACGCCAGGTTCAGCAGATGCAGTATACCACATTGATGGATGTGCAGGTGAACATCTGCTTGATGTGGAAAGTTATCTTGGGCCCTGGGATGGGTGTGAGGGAGGTGGTGTGGGGGCAGGTGTAGCACTTCCTGCAGTTGCAGGGGAAGGTGCCTGGTGTGGTGGGGTTGGAGGGGAGTGTGGAGTGGACAAGCGAGACGCGGAAAGAGTGGTCTCTCCCCCTCTCTCCCTATTTATTTCAGAATCCTCTCCCCATCTCCCTTTTCTGATGAAGGGTCTAGGCCCGAAACGTCAGCTTTTGTGCTCCTGAGACGCTGCTTGGCCTGCTGTGTTCATCCAGCTCCACACTTTGTTATCTTGGATTCTCCAGCATCTGCAGTTATATTACCTCTTAGAAGCAGAACTTGACCATTTGGTCTTGCTTCTGCTCTGTCATTCAATATGTTCATGGCTTCCCTGCATGTGCATTCAATTCCACATTCATATTTACTCCCTAATAATCCCCCATTACAACATCATGGGGGTTACAATTGACCTGAAACACAACTGGGCTCACCTTATGAACACCACAGCTACAAGAGCAGGTCAGAGGATAGGAATACTGTGGCAAGTAACTCATTTCCTGACACACCAAAGGCTGTCCAGCATGCACGAAGCACAAGTCAAGAGTGTAATGGAATACTGTCCTCTTACCTGGATGGGTGTAGCTCCAACAACACTCAAGAAGCTTGACATCATCCAGGACAAAGCAGCTTGCTTGATTGGCATTACATCCACAAGCATCCACTCCCTCTACCACTGATGCTCAGTAGCAGCAGTGTGTACTATCTACAAGATCCACTGCCAAAGTTCTTCAGGGCAATCCTTAGACCACACCTTCCAAATCCATGACTATTTCCATCCGGAGGGATCAAAGCTAATACATAAGAGCATGAGTTCTCCCCCACTCACTCACTATCCTGACTTGGAAATATTTTGCTGTTCCTTCACTGCTGCTGGGTCAAAAGCCTAGAATTCCCTTCCTAATGGAATGGTGCAGACACACATGCGTTGCAGCAGTTCAAGAAAGCAGCTCACCACAACCTTCTGAAGGGCAACTGAAAATTTTGGCCAGCCATACCCCACGAATGAATGTGTTAAATTTTATTCCCTTGCTTTGTAAGAATCTATCCAGCTCCACCTTAAAAATATTCACCGACACTGCCTCCAATACCTTCTGAGGTAGAGAAGTTTAACGTTGTGGAGGGTTTTTCAATGCTCTTTCTTTGGTTTGCTCTTTATTGCCATTAAGAGGTAAGTGAAGAAGTTAAGGGAGGTAGATAATTAGGCATGCTTGATGAAACGAAAGAGGTAAGGTAAGAAATTTGAAGGCATGAGGTGTTAAGTTGGGGACAGAGGCTTTGTGTTTGTGTAATGCAGTTTTTATATATTAAGGGAGCTGCAAAATATAGTTCAACTTAGGGAGTTGGAGGCACCTCTTACGGGCTTCAAAATTTCCCCACCCCCGACCTCATCCCAAGACGAGCACACCCCCCAATCACTGCCTCCTTGACTTATACATCTTCTCTCCCACCTATCTGCTCCACTATCCATCTTCTATCACGGCCCCTCACTCTATTTATTTCAGAACCCCCTTCCCCTCCCACATTTCAGAAGAAAGGTCCAGACCTGAAAGGTAAGCTTTCCTGCTCCTCTGATGCTGCCTATCCTGCTGTTTTCCTCCTGCTCCACACCTTGTTATCTCATACTCCAGCATCAGCAGTTCCTACTATCTCTTATCAGGAAATGTTGCTTTTAGATTGTAAATATTGTCCTGATCCCAAAGGTAGACAAGGAAGGAGGGGGAAGTGTATACAGCCTGTAATATGCTTGCCCAGCTGAAGATAAGAAACTTTTTGTGGCATTTTTCTGCATCTCTGAGGAGTTAATGTTGTTACATTATTACATGAGGCAGATAGAGGTACCTGATGTGGTAGATGAGATAGATGAGCTACCTGAGAGAGTTAATTGACATGACAAGATTAGTTCCACATCAGGATATAAAGGACTGTTCCTGGTAGGAGCAGATCAGTTTGTACATTATTGTAGTCTTGCTGTATGTAGCAGTAATGAGTAATGAGTATTTACTCTTAAGTTGAGCCTGAAGTCTTCAAAACACCATCATGTATCTCAGCTGTGATGTAGCCAGCTGCAGTTTAGTGGCACTGTCATTGAACCAGTAACCCAGGCCACGAGGTTTATGTTGTATGGACATGGGCTCAAATCCCAGTATGGCCATATTCAATGCAAGGATAAAAAAAATCTAACAAACCTTTACTGTTTGTCTGCTGAAGACATAGGATGGAATTGTATAGGGCCCTGAAAGACATAGTCTACGGCAAGGAATCCAGGAGAGTTCCAGCAAGGCATTTCTTGTCATCGGGAGCAACAAGTCAAGTTTTCCAGCAGAGACAAGAACATCAGGACAAATTTCTTAGTAGGGAGGAGCAGGCTATCTATTGGTGGGGATTATTTTTCTCGTTATCACTGTCATTAATACTGAACCTTACTACTTTAATTAGCAAGTTCCTATCCTACTATGGTGCAGGTAGAAAAGAGACATCAACAAATCCTGACACAAATGTTAGAGTGGGCACCTTACAACTCCAATTCCCTACTTTCTCTTCTGGGGTCTATTTTGGGCATTTTGCACAAACAGCTCAATGCGCCTTCCTTGGGCAGTAGCTACAAGAGCCCAGGCATCTGATACATGCCAACTGTTTTGCTTTTGTAGAATAGAATTACTACAGGGTGGAAGCAGGCCATTCAGCCCATCAAGTCCCATTCAGTCACCATAACACAGGATTTCCCCAAACTAATCCAAATAACCTTCACATCCCTGGACGATACGGGACAATTTGGCATGACCAATCCACCTAACATGCAATTCTTTGAACTGTGGCAAGAAACCAGAGCACCTGGAGGAAACCTGGGCAGACACAGCAAGAATGCAAACTCCACACAGACAGTTGCCCAAGGATGGAATCAACCCCAAAACCCTGGCACTGTGAGGCAGCAATATTAACCACTGAGCCACTGTGCCTCACAGCTGCTCTGTGCACTCGTAGCACATCTCTAATCAACTTACAGTACATTTACAGTACACTTATAGTATATTGGGGAAGCAATGGCCTGATGACACTATTGCTAGACTATTAAATCATAAACTTAGGTCATGGTCTGGGGACCTGGACAGATGGTGGAATTTGAAATAAATAATAATCTGGAATTTGGAGTCTACTGTTGATCATGAAACCATTGTTGATTGTCAGAAAAACTCAACTGATTCACTAATGTCGTTCAAGGAAGGAAACTGCCATCCCCACTAGATCTGGTCTACCCTCCATACCCACAGCAATGTTGCTGACTCTCAACTGCCCTCTGAAATGCCTAGGAAGCCACTCAGCTCAAATGAAACTAGGGAGGGACAATAAATGCTGGCCAGCCAGTGATTCCCAAAACCCACGAATAAATTTAAAAAAATATCTGTAATGCGCTCCTGGCAGATAGTGACTCATGCAAAGGGCATTCAGAAATGAAAAAGTATCCACCAAGGTTCTGATATAGCAACAAATTGAACCTGAACCTGTATACAAGTAGCAGATCTATTTTACATAGGTTCAGCTCATCTCTGCATTTATTTAGCCAGGCGTCCCAAGCCAAATTGTCTTAGGCTGCGTAATTAATGGTTTTTCTCCATTATAAATCTCAGAAGTGGGAATGTTCACCGATGATGGAACAGTGTTCAGCACCGTTCATGACTCCTCAGAGACTGAGCCAGTTCATGGCCAAATGCAGCAAAACCTTAACTAGACCAGACTGTCTAGCAGCAAGTCATATCAGCAAGAAAATCTAACCATCGCCACTTTCCATTATATGGCATTACCATCACTAAATTCCCCACTATCAACAAGCTGGGAGTTACCATGCCCAGAAACTGAACTGAATGAGCAGCTCAGTGAAAGTGGCGACAGCAGAAAGTCAGTGGATAAGAATTCTGCAGCAAATAACTTCCCCAAAGCCTGTCCAGCATATACAAAGCATAAATGGGGCTGGAATACTCCCCACTTGCCTGGGTGAGGGCACTTCCAACAACACTAACAAAACTTGGCACCATCCAGAATAAAGCTGTCCACTTGATTGGCACCACATCCACATCCATAAACGTCCAAACCTTCCACCATAGACGATCAGTCATAGCAGTGTGAACTATTTGCAAAAAACCGAAAGAATAGTGGATGCTGGAAATCAGAATCTCAGCAGGTCGGGCAGCATCTATGGTGAGAAAGCAAAGTTATTGTTTCGGGTGCAGTGACATTCATTTAGAAAAAAAAATTGAAAAGTAATAAAAAGAAATAAAAAGAACAAATAATAAACTTGGGAGAAATATACAGGATAGTTAGTACCTGGGAGTTAACTGATGTCATTGGATAATCCCTGCCCATCAGCATAAAAAGCACTGTCCAGTGACCAGTATAGCATAATTAGCAGGAACAGCAATGTATACCTACTCTAAAAGTGAGCCTGATGCCTCACAGAAGACACTCATGTATCTCAGCTACAATGTTAATAGCAAAGCAAAAGTTAATAAATCCTACTTATCAAGACTTAACCTATCTTCTGCTGAAAATTTCACATTGGCATCCTTTCCTACTTGCTTTCTGTAAGTAAAGTTAACATCAATATGAAGGATTTGTGGCAGTGACTCTACCTAAGGTATGGTTCAAGAGAACAATAAATCATTAAGCCATGCTGGAAGCACTTCTATTCAAAATTGCGCACAATGTCAGTGTCAATGCCACCTTGCTGATATGTAATAATTCCGGGAGATCTGGTAGCACCCACAGTCAGAAATATATTCTTCTTACGCGCATGGCCTTCCCTTCCATGCACCCATCTCCAGGAGCACTTGACAGTCTGAACGAAGTCATTCGTTCTTAGGTTTGATGCCGTTTTTGCTGTGCTTTTGCTGGCAACAGAAATCTCCTGAATATTTTTAATTCAGTCCAGGTATTAAATAAATAATGGCAAGACATTAAGTGTGATAATTTGAGAAAAATGTAAGACCCAGAAAGAATTCTTGTAGTACATTTTGCCTCCTAGTATTCTGATGATTACCAAAGCCTGAGGTAATACTACTAATATTTAGTAGTAAATAATACTACTATTTCCTAGTAATAGTAACTATTACTATCTACTAACATTTAACTACTGGTGCCAGAATTATCCTTGACATGCAGATGGCATAGCAGGAAACCTCTAACATATTTCTTTAAATAAGATTCTTTGAGCCGAACTGGACATTGTTGAATTTTCAGGTAATATTCTGACTTTTGATTCTGGAATAAGGAATTTTTACATGGACCGATCGTTGAGCTTAAGTTATAAATGGGTTAAAATCTATGAAGAAACTACAATCTGGTTGCTTAGTCTGTTTCATTTCCACAGATTTGTAGGGTGCCACCATAGTTTCAAACTTTTTCAAAGATAAATAGGACACAAGCAGGAAGCTTATACATAAATTGCTCTGATTTTAGTAACTGTTAAGATGCTTCAAGACACTATTTTGTGAAAAATTGAAAGTCAAGGCATTATCAGGAACATCTGATTTTTGAGAAGTGTGGTGCAACTCTGACTTAATTTTTTTTTGCAATATTCTTTACATTGGTGGGTGGGGGATATTGTTTACCAGGCTTATCAGGAGATTAAGGTGCCATAAAAGTAGAGACTTCTCAACAAGTTACATATTCTTGTGGAATTTCTGATGGTTTGCAGTCATAGAGTCATTCAGCAAAGAAATAGAAACCCATTTTAAAATCAGATGTAACACCAAGATTGCAAACAGACTGACTTGATCTCAGGCAACATATAGTCATACAGCATGGAATCAGACACTCTGATCCAACTCATCCTTGTTGACCAGGTACAGAATCATAGAACCCCTACAGTGCAGCAACAGGCCCATCAGCCCAACAAGTCCACAGCGATTTTTGGAACTTCCCACCCAGGCCCATCCCCCTATAACCCACCTAAGCTACAGACCCCTGAACACTACGGGCAATTTAGTATGGCCAATCCACCTTACCTGCACATCTTTGTGGCAGGTAACCCACGCAGAGAACATGCAAATTCAACACAGACACTCGCCCAAGAGTGGAACTGAGCCCGGGTCCCTGATACTGTGAGGCAGCTGTGCTAACCACTGAGCCAAGATGCCACTCTTAAACTGTACTAAATTTATCGAGTCACACTTGTCAGCATTTAGCCCAAGTCCCTTTAACCCCTTCCTATTCATGTACCAAGGTGCCTTTAAAATGTTGTAATTGAACCAGTTTCCACCAGCTCCTCTGGCAGTTCAATCCATACATGCACCACCCTCTGTATTAAAACGTTGCCCCTCAGGTACCTCTTAAATGTTACCCTTCTACGTTAAACCTATGCCCTCTAGTTTTGGACTTGCCTATCCTGGAAAAATTACTTGGTTATTTACCCTTTCCAATCTCCGTCATGATCTTATAAACCTCTATAGAGTCACCCCTTAGCCGGCAATGATCTGGGGAATATAGCCACAGCCTATTCATCCTCTCCCTACAGCTTAGATGCTTCAATCCTGTTGCATTGCTTGGAGAATTAGCTGAAAGCAGAAAAAGTTAGTCATGAGACTGAGATCTGCTTTGAGATTGTTACCAGTGTTATTTTCAAAGAACGGCTCTTGGTGAGCAGGAAAAATTGGTCTCGTTATTGACCTGTTGGAGAAATGTATCTGAAGAGGTGGCAAGGAAACCCAGTTGAGGCCCTTCTTCATACGATAGTATTCCATTGGAATCATCCAGGCTCTACTGTTATTGTGACTGGTAATCTGAGGGGGAAGCCACCTGTCCCACAAAGTGACAAGAATGAGAAATAAGATCAGGAACAAAAACAGAAGTTTCTGGAAAAGCTCAGCAGGTCTGGAAGTATCTGTGAAGTAAAAATGTCAGAGTTAATGTTTCAGGTCTGGTGACCCTTCCTCAAGACCTTGAGGAAGGGTCACCAGACCTGAAATGTTACTCTGATTATTTTCTTCACAGATACTTCCAGACCTGCTGAGCTTTTCCAGCAACTTCTGTTTTTGTTCCTGACTTACAGCATCCGCAGTTCTTCTGGTTTTTATTTAGGGAAGAAGATCAATGGGCCAGAAGTAGCCTAAACATGTGAGTCTTTTATCTTTTCTTCTGATACCAGGAGGAGCATCGTGCCCCACAGAAATGCTTATACCTCCTCCACATTGGGCACTACCCTCCTTCCTAATGGCAAGCACATTCCGCACCCCCTTCCCTTGCCCATCCCCAATGACACAGCTCCCAAAGCTGATTCCTCGACCTTCCTTGTATTTGTATCTGCTTCATCCGGCTGATTTCTTACCTAGGAATACATTGAGCAGGCACCTTTGACAAAGGAGCAAGCACGTTTTCAGCTTGTCTTGTCGTCCACTTGTCCAAAAACTGACCAATGTTAAAATCAGGGCCCAAGATTTTCTCTGTTGCCGCTTCAGAAGGACAAGGCTATAGGTTTGCATCAAAATGGTTAATTAATTGGTCATGATCAAGCTTGGAAACATTTCTGAGTTCCCAGGAACAGTAAATTTATGGTTATAACAGTGAGAAATATAAATAATGAAATGAGACATGAATTATGAATCTTTTCATCAATTTTATTTTAATCCATTTTCACTGCACTTTAATTAATTTAAGCCTATGAATATAAGATGAGCCAAAGTTATTACTTCAGGCACTTTTCTGTCAGGCATTGACTCATTTATTAGAAGGAATTATGGTTGATTATGCCAAACCTAACCCAAGAACTTATTATGTTGCTGGCTAAGGTTATCTTGCTCTTGAATGACAAATTCTAGGTTTAGCTCATGACCTAAAATAATATGTAAACATGAATAGAATTTTGTATATAGGCCTTATGCTGGTACATCTATTAGAACTGCTTATAATATTGTCTTTATGTTATAATCCAATATTGGACATTTCCAAAATGTCAATGAAATGGGATCAGATTGATAAGGAGTGGCAGATTGGTTTCTAGAACTAAAAATAATAATTTTAAAATGAGGGCTTTGTCATTTTAGGTCGAGATGAGGAAAATAGTTTTCTCTCAGAGGATTGTGAGTCTTTGGAATTCCCTTCTTTGAAAGGGAGAAACTTAACATTTTTTTAAGGTAAAGGTAGATAGATTATTGATTACCAAGGAAATGAAAAAATATTGGAGATATGCAGGAATGTAGAGTTGAGTTTAAAATCAGATCAGCCAAGATCTTATTAAATTGCAGAGCAGATTTGAGAAATGAGTGGCCTACCTTTGTTCCTGGTTTGTATGTAAACTGAATAAGGCTAATGGATAAGGCCAACTAATGGAATATAGGGCTAAAAGAGCTTGGATTGTCTGACTGCTTGGGAGCTGGAACTTTGGGTGAAATTGAAAGCTGCTGCATATTAGTTCTGGCATCCTCCAATCTATGTTCCCCGCCTGAGATTACACATGAGACTTTTTACCACCCTCCCTAAGTCAGTTAGAAAATCCAAGGCCACACCTGGTTTATTTTACACCATACACATGCTCCCTGGCCTTCTGTCAATAATGAAAATGTTCAAAACTACACTCAAAAGATCTAATGTTAACGATTTTACCATTTGAATATTGCTGAGACACATTTTAAAGAAAAAAAAAACAAAGAACAATGCAGCACAGGAACAGGCCCTTTGGCCCCCCAAGCCTCTGCTGAAACATTTTGCCATTCCATATTAAAACTGTCTTCACTTACAGGATCTGTATCCCTCTACTGTCTTCCTATTCATATATTCATCCAGGTGTTTCTTGAATGATGCTATTGTGTCTGCTTCTACCAGCTCCTCGGGCAGTGCGTTCCAGGCACTCCATTTGTGTGAAAAACTTGCCACATACATCTCTTTTAAACATCTTCCCAACCCCCGCAACTTGAGCCTGTGTCCCCTAGTAATTGTTGACTCCTCAAGCCGGGAAAATACCTCATACTGTCCACTCTGTCTGTGCCATTCACAATCTTATCAATATCTATTGAGCCACCCCGCAACTTCCTGCAGCCTAGTGAAAACCAACCCAGTCTATCCAAATGTTCTTCATAGCTAAAATCCCCCATGCCAGGCAACAAGCTGGTAAACCTTTTCTGCACATTCCCCAAAACATTTATTCCAAGTGTTGCCTAAATGAAGTCGTATAAAGCTGCAGCAAAATTCACCTATCCTTATACTCAATGCTCTTTCCAATGAAGGCAAGCATGCCATTGGTCTTCTTTTACTACCTTATCTACCTGCGCTGCCACCTTCAATAATCTGTGGACCTGGATACCCAGATCCCTCCCATTTCAGTACACCTAAGGGTTCTGCCATTCCCTTATAATTTCCACCTGTACTTGACCTTCTAAAATACATCACCTGAAAATGTTCGTCGGTCTGGATTAAACTCCATCTTCCATTTTTCTGCTCACACTTGTAACTGATCTATGTCCTGTTGTATCCTCTGATAATCCTTATCACTATCTGCAACTCTACCAAACTTTGTATTATCAGTAAATGTACTAATTAGACCAACCATGCTTTCCTTTTACGTAGACTGCAAACAGCAAAGGTCCTAGCACTGATCCCTGTGGAACACCACCAGAGACATCCCTCCATTCTGAAAAGCATCTTTCTACTGCTACCCTCTGTCTCCTCTGACTAAGTCAGTTCTGTATCCATCTTGCCAGCTCACTCCTGATACCATGTGACTTCACCTTTTGTACCAGTCTGCCATGAGGGACCTTGTCAAAATTTTTACGGAAGTCCATGTAGACTTAATTGAAGACACTTTTGTCTGGTACTCAACAGGACAAGTCTCAAGAAATACAAACTCAAATAGAAAACAACATTCATACTACATGATAGGCAAGTACTGATTGGTCAGCATGTGGACTCTGTTTGGGAGAGGGGTTTCCATGGAGAATGTGCCAATCAATGATGAATGACAGTTAACTGCCAAGTTCAAATTTTAAACAAGACCTGTTCACTCTGAATGACCAAAACATTGGCCTGGAAAATGAGCCAGAGAATGCTGTTTGTGTATGTATTTTTCCTACTCTACAATATATCATTTGGTTGAGGGCAGTTAACTTCTAGTAATTTCCAGTTGGGAAATTGCTCCAGTGAAATGGGTGCCTATTTTGTAGAAGTATCAAATGAGATTTTAATCCAGGGGTCTCATTGGCACCAGTCCACTTTCATCCTGGAATAAATGGTGCACAGCAGTTGACAGGAGATAAAGATCGGGTAGCCGCTTTATACCCTACCACATCCCTGTCCATTCCCAGCAACTCTATACACAGGTTAAAACTACTTTGTCTTCCTCCAGACATATAAGTGCCCTGTCTTGCATAACTTCATGTTACTCCAGGCTTACGTAGGAACATGCAAAACCCTGCTGGATAATATTGGAAGTAATTTTCAATTGACTGTGTCAGTAACCTTGATTTTAACAGCCTGCCTGTCTAGCTGCACCAGGTGAATAGATTAAAGTTGATTTTATTTTATTCATCCTTGGGATGAGGGTTTCATTGGCTGGAGCAGCAATTATTGCCCATAAACCCAACCACATTGCTGAGTGTCTGGAGTCACATGAATGCCAGACCAGGTAAGGATGGCAGCTTCCTTCCCTAAAGGGCATTATTGAAGCAAATGTTTCTGCCAACAATCGAAAATGGATTGAATGATCATCATTAGAATCTTAATTCCAGACTTCCATTGAATTCAAATTCCACCATCTGCCATTGCGGGATTTGAACCTGTGTCCCCAGGACATTACCTGGGTCACTGGATAAAAAGTTCAGTGATATAACCACTTCCCCTTTTGTCTTGTACTGTTTGCCCCCTTTAAGAAACCCAAACTACTAGCCATCACTTTTTTGACCCAGTGTTAACCATCTGTATGCACTGGCCTGTAAATTTGACCGCACACTATCCATTTTCCAGACATAAACTTTTCTTCCAATATGGTAGGTCTGGGATTTTTTTATCTTTGGTCAGACCAAGCATCCCCAGACTGACATCCCTGGCCTGACCCCTTCCCCAGACTTCAGGCTCCGATTTGTCTCGTCCCACTTCTCACCGCCCTGATTCTGGCCTCCCTCATGGCAGATTAGGCAGGAAAGGCCAAATGGCCTACTCCCATGTTCCCATTAATCCTGATTCCAAGGCCACCATTCCAATTCTGTAACAACTGCAGCTACATCTTGCTTACAACAATCACTGAGATCCTGAATGTATGTCACTATGAACAGTTCTTTACAATTTGATTAGAAAGCACATCAGTATAGTCTGTGGTGTTAGACATTGACACCAATACAGCTATTTCAATATAGCAGCTATCCCTCCCAAGAGCTTTCTTTGGTCACTGAAGCTCAAAGGCGATAGGAAAAGCAACATTTGAAAAATGATAAAATATTGATTTGAGTAATCTCCCATCCCTAGAATCTGATTTAAATAATTAAATTATGGCAATACAGGACATGGCTTGTGGTTGTAGTGCAAGATCTAATCTACAGTTGTAACCTTCCATCGAAGTCCCCTTTCATTAAAGTTTTCTATTTTCTCAGGTGTTCAATCTCATTAAATGTATCCACTTTGAATCCTGTCATTCATCATAACCAATTTCAGGTTTCAAGCCTAGCTCACACAGGCAAAATTATTCTCTGATTCATTATGAATTAGAGGAACATTCCACCCACGACATCAATAGCAGGTTCATGATCTGCATCTATTAAAAATGACTTTTTGACATCCTAAATTGATCTCTAGAACATTTTGTTCGATTCTCCAAGGCATTTTGATTAAAGGTACTCTTGATTCACTGCAAAGGATTCTTAAAACTTTTTCTTGCTTGAACATAATTTCATATGCCTTCATTTTAAAGTGAGACACTTAGTTTGGGTGCAGGAAGTGTACTGAGAGCTTTGGCAGTGTTCCAAGCTGCTTTTACTTTTCAGTCTTCTGTTAATAATGATCGATGGACTGGACTCCAGATTGCTTTGATAGTTAGCCAGCCCTGCACACGATTGCTCACAGTTACTGAGGCGATCTTGAGTCCTCTTTAAAGGTGTTACATGTCTTAGTGCTGGGGTTTAATCCCCTAATTTAGTTTTTCATTGCAAATGTACAGAATGTGCTTTTGATGAGATAGATTAGTCACTGAACTTTCCCCATTCCCAGTTATTCAGATACCTCCTTGTTTTTCCTAACCTCTTCACCTAATGAAGTAATGAAAATGTTCTTGTCTGCTAATTGCATTAACCCCATGTGGAATATATTTTGGCAGTCTTAGCCCATCTTCATAGAGTTGCAACTGATTCAATGATAATTTGAATGAATGAATGAATGATGTATTGTCACATATACCTCGTGAGATAATGTGTTCTGCCACAACCCAGCACCATTTTGAGGTGCAAAAGAGTGGAAATAAATTACTGGAGTTGCAAACATGGCTCCAGGACTTCTGCAAAGTCCCTGTTCTGGATTTACTGGATCCAGGAACCCTGCTCCGGGCACCGACACCACCATCGCCGAAAGAGTCCACGCTCCAGGCCTACTACAGCTAAGAGTCCTGTCTACACGACTGCTGCAGCAGATGCTGTAATGCCATTGCAGGGTTCCATGCATCCAGCGTATGAAACCAGGACTCACCACTGACACTGCTGTGGCCAACTTGATTCCAGTGAAATATCCACAAAGCATTTATACTTTCCTGTAATCTCAGTTAGACAGAATGGCTGGTGAGGAAATGAAGAACCTCACTTTGCGTAGAAGGAACTCAAAAAAAGGCTATGACACAGGACAGAAAGGTATATCTGACACCTAACCATAAGATAACCCAACCAACTGATGCTGGTTAAAGGGGCTGAAGATTAGACAATATTCCATTTCCTAGGCTATCCAAAAGCATGCCAATAATGGCCTGTTAACTTAATGTCTGTCATTGTGAAAGTGTTTAGAACTTTTTTAAGGAAGTAATGGCGAGGCACTGAGATAAATTTGAGGTAATCAAGCAAAAACAACATGATTTTGAGAAAGGGAAATCAAGTTTAACCAACCAATTGGAGTGTTTTGAGGAAGAAACAAATGCTGTGGAAAAAGAAAGCCAATGGAGGCACTGTACTTGGGTTTCGAAAAGTTTTTTTCAGAACTTGCTTCACCAAAGGTTCTTTTGGAAACTAAATGCTCATGTGTACTTGGTAACATATTTGCATGATAGAAGATTATTAGGTAACAGGAAGCAGACAGTAGGCATGATTGGATCACTTTCAGGCTGGTAAAATTTAAAGGGTGCTGTGCCATTGGGATCATCTGCTGGAAACCCAATGCTTTGCAGTTTATATAAACTACTTGGATGAAGGGACAGAAAGATTTGTTGTGAATTTTGCTAATGACACAAAGGCAGGAAGAAAAGTAAGTTGTGAAGAGGACATAAAGAAACTACAAAGGGATATAGATAGTTTAACTGAGTAAAGAAAGATGTAACAAATGAGGGATAATGTGGGAAAACTGCAAAATTCTATCCATTTTGAAAGGATGAATGGAAAAGAAGGATTTAGCTATGTGATGAGAGAAATGATGTCAAGCTCTTAGATGCATAAAGATCTGGGTCTCATCGTGCTTGATTCACAAAGGGTTAGTTTGCAGGTATAGTGAATAGAATCTTTTAATTTGGTACTAGATGAACTGAATACAAAAGAAAAGAGTTATGCTTCAGTTGTACAGAGTACTGGTGAGACACATTTGGAACACTGTACACATTATGAGTCATGTCATTTGAGGAAGGATGTAAGGAAGGAAGCAGTTCGGAGAAGGTTTACCATACCTGGAATATGTCTTATCGGGAAAGATAAAACAGACCAGACTTATACCTGCTGGACTATAGTTGAGCAAGAAGATTAAAACATTGAAGATCCTGAGGGGTTTTGGCAGGGTATATTTGGATAGGATGTTCCCTTTTATGGGACAATCAAGAACTTGAAATCACTTTAAAAATCAGGAGTCGCCTATTTAAAATTGAAATTTTCTCTCACACGGTTATGGGTCTTTGGAACTCTTTTCCTGAAAAGTTGGTAGAAGTGAAGTCCTTGAATATTTTTAAGGCAGAGATGTCTTTACTCTTGTTAAGCAAAAGAGTGAAAGATTATTAGGGTTAGGTGGGAGTGAACATTTGAAGTTCCATCAGTTTGGCCATGCATGGCAGAGCATACTCGAGGGGCTGAATGGCCTACACCTACTCCCTGTTTATAAATCAGCTAGTAGGTGACAATCTGAGAAATAGCAGTGGGGGTAGGGCATTCGGCCCCTTAAGCCTGACCTACCATTTAACAAGATCATGGCTGATGTGTCATAGGCCTCAACTCCTATTTAATGCTAGCTCAGCATTAACACCAACTCCCTGATAGTTAAAAAATCTACCTAACCCCTCTCTAAATACTTTCAGTGATCTTGCCTTCAAATAATTTTTTGGGGTAGAGAATTCCAGATATTCGTTGCCATCTGGGAGAAGTAATTCCTCTTCACATCTCTGATTTAAGTGAGATTACAAAGAGTGGAGCTGGATGAACACAGCAGGCCAAGCAGCATCTTAGGAGCACAAAAGCTGACATTTCGGGCCTAGACCCTTCCTCAGAAAAGGGGAATGGGGAGGGGATTCTGAAATAAATAGGGCAAGAGGGGGAGGCCGACCGAAGATGGATAGAGGAGAAGATAGGTGGAGAGGACGAGAGAGTTGCAGTGGGAGAGAGATCCCCTGAGGTTGGTCCAGAGGTTGGTCCAGCATCTGCAGTTCCTATTTTCTCTGATTTAAGTGAAAGTCATTTTATTCTGTATTCCTGGTTCAAGATGCGCACAAGCAGAAGCATCTTTTCAATGTCTATCCTGTTAAGCCCCTCAGAATCCTATATGTTTCAATAAGATCATCTCTTATTTTTCTAACCTCTAATGAATAAAGGTCTAATCTGTTTAGCCATTCTTGGTACATCATCATTCAGGAATCAATCTCATGAACTTCTTTTAATCTGTCTCTAGTGCCAGTATATCCTTTATTAAATATAGGGACCGAAACTATACCCATACTCCAAGCCAGGTCTCACTGTTGTAGTGATTGGAACCAGGTTGACCTCATTGACTATAAGGTCAGTGATTGGGGATGTTAACCTGGGCCAAACAGGAAAGCGCTGGCTGACCAATATAACCAGGAGTTGCCTGCAGCAGTCCCCTGTAACTGCACATTGTGGTGGTTCTTGGACTCCCAGCCCAACTACCTGTTTTGTGGCGCTGCGGAGTCCATGAACCATGTATAAATTAGGTGTGGGCACTTGCACCCTCTTTTCAGTTATCCTAAAGACCTCCTTTTGTGTTTTTGCTTGCACTTCAGCCCCACACTACTGATGTTTGGGCACCCAGTGCGGAGGAGAGTGGGCAAGTCTGAGAATCTCCTCGTAGTCCTGCTCCTGGACCTGGTCAAGCTGGCCAGGCAGCGAGCCATGGAGGAGGTCCTTGTGGCCAACTGCCTGCCCTTTTTCCACGGCAACATCCGTGCCCGGGTCTCCCTGGAGAAGGAGTACGCAGAGTCCACCAGCACACTTGATACATTTCAGGAGCATTGGGCACCACAGGGTGTGAAATGTTTTATCTTCCCCTCCAATTCCATTTTGATTTAATCCTATACTCCCCTTCATCTTCTTGTTCACATAGGCATTGCCCCCAGGGCTCTGCTTGCTATTGGCTCCTTAGTCACATGGGTGTCTTTCCTGGTGCTGGTTATGTTGACAAAGTTATTTACACACCTGGTATTTTTATTGTGTATAAAAGAAAAAAAAATATGAACGGGGATTTAGAATCTCCCCAGCCCAGATGACTGACTCCAAACTGGCTGGTGATAGTAAATAAAGGAGACTCAATGACAGATTACCAGACTGTGTGCAGTTATTTCAGTGGTAATGTGAGAAAACAGGACAAGACATTCACTTGTAACAGTTATCAACAGTGGAGTTGGGATAAGCATTTCTGGCATCATGCCTCAATTTGGGAAGCTTGGCAGATTTGACCCTGCTGTCGAAGATTGTGCTCAGTGTGTGGAAGGAATGCAGTATTTATTCCGGACAAATGACATTGGGGGCAGATGAAAAGCAACAAGTAAATCTTTCGGACTGTATGCAGACCCTCAGCTATAAGGGGCTTAACTTTCCCAGAGGCACCAAACACCAAATCCTTCAAAGAATTGAAGAAGTTACTTAAGGAATATTACGACTTCAAACCTCCTCTAATTCTGAGATGCTACTGTTTTTGTTCGGCTATTAGAGAACCAGGGGAATCTGTATCATTTTTGATGTGGTTGAGACGACCGGTAGAGGCATGTGATTTTGTGCTAACCCTGCAAGAGATACTAAGAGACAGTTTGGTATGTTGGATTAATGGTGTAATCATGCAGAAGTGCCTACTGGCCGAAGCCTGACTGGACTTCGAATAGGCACTGCATCTGGCCTTGTCATTAGAAAATGTGGCAAGTGAAGCATGAGATCTATGGGGCCTCCCAATGGAAGTGAACATCCTCATCTCTCCAACTGAGTTGGGGAACACCACTTGAGTGTGAGAAATCGCAGAGTCTGACGCAGAGCATATCCTGAGCATAGAGACCCTAGGCCAACCCACAACAGAACCCCACAACAAAGCCAAGTATCACCAGGCAGCTAAAAAGGTCTTCAGGATCTGGGTTGGCAGGGCATTGTAGTTGCTGTTGGTATGCTGACTCCAGACAGCAAAGGAATCCTACAAGGCCTGACTTCAGTAAGAGAGTTCATAGGCTGGCACCCAGGAGAATGCATGTGGGTTGGAACAATTAAATTACTTAGTGACAGTCAAATTGGAATTGATTAAAATTAATGTTTGGTTAAATGGTCACCCAGTTCCCATGGAGGTCGATATCAGTGCAGCTGTAACTTTGGTTTCAGAATCTGCCTTTAACCTCAGCCAGACTGAGAACATACACTGAGGAACGTTGTAGATTAAGGGTACAACTTCGGTTCCGGTCGCCTATGAGAAGCAGTTACCACCAAAGGTAGCGAAAGGCTCAGGCCCAAGCCGATTGGGGTGGAATTGGTTCAGGAATATTCACCAAGATTGGTTCAACATATTTCCATTGGAAAATGACTGCCTCAGTGAAATCCTAGTGAAATACCCAGGAATTTTTTTGGCAGTGCTTGGGACTATCGAAGGGGCCAAAGCCACTTTATGTTGACGATCAGGAAGCAATTCTGAGATATTGCAATGCCCGTCTGGTGCCATTTGTCTTCTGGGCAAAAGTAGAGGTGGAAATCAGGAGGCTGGGGAGTGAAGGAATCATCAAACAAGTGCAGTTTGTAAAATGTTCAGCACCAGTCGTACCAATTGTGAAGACTGATGGCTCAGTTTGCTTTTGTGAGGATTTTAAGCAAATGATAAACTGCTTCTCGCAGCTGGATAAATATCTGACCCCTTGCAAAGATGACTTGTACAGAGAGTTGGTTGGAGAGTTGTCTTCTATGAAGCTGACATGAGCCATGCCCACCTGCAATAGCAACTGGATGAGGAGTCCCAGAAGCACGGTACAATTAATGCCCATAAGGGTTTATATCAATATACAAGACTGCCATTCAGTGTATTGTCAGCGTGCGCCATTTTCCAGCGGACCATGTGAACATTTTACGGGGGCTACCCCAGATTACCATTTATTTGGATGACATATTAATAATAGGGAAGACCAAAAAAAGCACTTAAAGAATTTGGACATAGTGTTTAATCATTTCTTCCAGGAGGATGTACACCTTAGAAGGGAGAAATGTGAGTTCCGTGCACCCCAAGTGACCTACTTGTGTTACAGAGTTGGCAAAAGCAGCTTATATCCATTGGAAGAGAAAGTGAGCATGATCAAAAGAGCCCTGGCTCCCAAATCTGTATGTGAGCTTGGTCTTTCCTTGGGTTAGTGAATTATTACAGAAAATTCATACGTAGCCTGGCATCCATCATGGCACACTTACACTTGCCAGTGAAAAAGGGTCAGCCTTGGAAATGGTCGCGTAGCCAAAAAGTAGCCTCCAGGAAAGCTATCATCCAAGGTATTGAGCTACAACGATCTGAAGCAAGAGGAAATGCTGACATGTGATGCCTACCCGTTGGGTGTCGGGGTAGTGTTGGGTCACCAGTGGTCCAATGGAGAGGAATGCCCAATAACGTATGCTTCCCGAAATTTGGCTGATGAGTAATGCAAATATGCCCAAACAGAGAAGGAGGGTTTGGTGGGCATCTTTGGTGTGAGGGAGTTCCACCTGTACCTTAATGATAGCTAGGGCTACAAAAGGAAGAAAAGGCAGAGCTACCCATAGCTACCCATGCCCAGTACATTTCAGCGTTAGGCCCTCATTCTCAGTTTGCTCAAATTATAATGCCATCCAGGAAATCCAAGTGGCTAAAGCAGATACCCCGAGCTGCCTCCTACTGGCAGATACTCCACCGGTCGTGCCAACCCTGGAAGAATCCAAGATAATAAAATGTGAGGCTGGATGAACACAGCAGGCCCAGCAGCATCTCGGGAGCACAAAAGCTGACGTTTCAGGCCTAGACCCTTCATCAGAGAGGGTGATGAATGGTCTAGGCCTGAAACGTCAGCTTTTGTGCTCCTGAGATGCTGCTGGGCCTGCTGTGTTCATCCAGCCTCACATTTTATTATCTTGGATTCTCCAGCATCTGCAGTTCCCATTATCCCTGGAAGAATCCATTCTGGTTTCAAACTTCCTGGACACCTTTCCAGTTGCCGCTGATAATATCCAACTGTAGGCCCAAAAACATCCTGTCCTAACAAAAGTGAAGCAGCTGGTGGTAATGGGTGAAGCAGAAGGGCCATCGCAACCAGGATGGAAACCTGTCTGGACCCAGTGAGACCACATTACCGTAGAGGATGGCATATTACTATGGGAAGCAAGTGAGATTGTCCTGAGTGAAGGTTCCTGCCAGATACTGACTGAACTCCACTAAGCTCATTCAGGGGTTTCCAAGATGATGATACTAGTGAGAGGCTATGTCTAGTGGCTACGGTTGGATGCCAACAAAGCTGCATTGGTGGGCCAGTGCCCAGAGTGCCAACAAGGACAAAAATTACCACCACCAGCATCCCCCACATTCTGGGAAAGCCTTGGATTCATTTGCATATAGATAATGCCAGTCCTTTCGTGGGCTCAATGTTACTGGTCATTATGGATGCCCATTCAAAGTGGTTGGTCATGGCTGAAGTTCATTCGGCGAACTCAGAGATGAGAAGCTGTGAGCATCATTTGTGATACTCAGACTCCCAGAAGTAGCTATGAAGAGAGGTTGAGTAGATTAGGATTATTTTCATTAGAAAGACAGAGATTGAGGGGGGACCTGATTGAGGTCTACAAAATCGAGGGGTATAGACAGGGTGGATAGCAAACAGCTTTTTCCCAGAGTGGGGGACTCAATTACTAGGGATCATGAGTTCAAAGTGAGAGGAGGAAAGTTTAAGGGAGATATACGTGGAAAGTTCTTTACACAGAGGGTGGTGGGTGCCTGGAACGCATTGCCAGCAGAGGTGGTAGACGCAGACATATTAGCATCTTTTAAGATATATTTGGACAGGTACATGGATGGGCAGGGAGCAAAAAATAGATGACAGGTTAGACAGAGGATCTTGATTGGCACAGGCTTGGAGGGCCGAAGGACCTGTTCCTGTGCTGTAATTTTCTTTGTTCTTTGTTCTTTGTTCTATTGGTCATGGACAATGCGATATCATTTACCAGCAGGGAATTCAAATATTTCCTAAAATGACATTCGGCACATTATGACAGCTCCATAACATCCATCATCCAATGGTCTAGTGGAAAGACCTATCTAAATGTTGAAAGAAGGCTTAAAGAAGCAGCCTATAACATCAATTGATACCAAACTGTTCGAGTTCCTGTTCATTTATAAGACCATCCCACATGGGGCAGTGTGGACTTGTTGGGCTGAAGGGCCTGTTTCCACACTGCAGGGAATCTAATCTAATCTAAAAAATGCAACAACAGAGATATCTCCGGTACAGTTGCCGATGGGGAAAATACTCCGTACCAGGTTAAACCTCATATTTCCAGGCTGGGGTAAGGGAGGTGGGGGAGAGTGAAACAGCAGCAGGAACGTCTCCTCTAAGCAAGAGAGTCAATTTAATTCAGGGAATGAAGTTTGATACCTGAACCATGGAAATGGCCCTGTTTGCGTATGAGGCGAGGTTGACGTGAGGTTAGGTCCCATCACTTACAAAGTTCGGGTAGGTGAGACAGTCCTGAACAAACATATGGATCACCTAAACACTGTTACCTCACAAACGGGGCAGGGGCAAAATGCACCTGGCCCCACAGATCAGCCTGAAAGCCTGTCAGAAACCGTAGGTTCCTCCCACTTTTTTCAGCATCAGACAAACCTCAGAGTCTGAGATTGATGCAGCTTCGAGGCTTTACAACTGAAAGAAGAGGAGAGAACTCTCCTGAGATGCTCCAGATGCAAGAGATGGGCTACATTTGGCAGATGCCACCCGTGTCAGAGTCCAAGTCAGAGGAACCAGATTTGGAGTAAAGACACCACAGGAAAAGCTACAAGCCAAAGATGAGGTCTATTTCTCCTGACTTAGGAGTGGGGAGGGGTGTAGTGAATGGAACCAGGTTGACCTCATTGACTATGAGATCATTGGTTGGTGCTCTTAACTGGGCAAATCAGAAAATCCATGGCTGACCCCTAGGGACTCTGCTTTTTACTGATGCTTTTATCACATGGGTACTTTTCCTGGTGGTGTTCTGTCAATGACATTATTTCCACAAAAAAAAACAAGATGTTAGAATCTCCTCAGTTTAGGCGACTTACTCCAAGCTAAAGGGTGACTTAGTGACAGGATATCAGCCTTTGTGCAGTTATTTCAGCTGAGTATATTTGTAACAAGCCCTGCTTATTTGTACAATACCAACAAAAACAGAAATTGCAGCAAAATGTGGGGCGGCACGGTGACTCAGAGGTTAATGGCCACCTGAAAATTGTTACCTGTACAGGAACACAAAGCAGGGAAACAATACACATAAGGATTGGTAAAGATTACAGAATCCATGGATTCTGAGGCCTGAAGGATTTCTCATACCCCCACTGGAACTTTTCAGTACTCATTTTACATTGGTTCTGCTTGATTTAAGGTTTGTTCATTCCTACTTTATACAACTGTTAGCACTGCTGCCCCATAACACCAGGGTCCCAGTTTTGATTCCGCCATTGTGCAACTGTATCTGTGTGGAGTTTGCACATTCTCTCCAAGTCTGCATGGGTTTCCTTTGGGAACTCTGGTTTCCTCCACAGTCCAAAGATCTGCAGGTTAGATGGGCTGAGCATACTAAAATTTCCGTAGTACCCAGGGATATGCAGGCTAGGTAGGTTAGGATATTTAGTGGGTCTAGAAGGGATGCTCTTTAGAGGGCTCGTGTGGACTCGATGGGCCAAATGGTCTGCTTCCACACTATAGAGATTCTATGTTTCTGTGAAAAAGCCAGTAGGTCCGTGGAGAGAAAGCAGAGTTAATGTTGTAGATACCTTGACCCTTCTTCAGCACTCCCTATTGTTGACTCTTCACCTCAGTGAATTTCTTTGAATAGCATATCCTTTCTTGGATGTGGGGACCAAAACTGTGCATAACATTTCAGGTTCAGCCCCAACAACAACCTGCACAGTTGTAACAAAACCTCTCTGATTTTAAACTCCGGCCTCTAACAATAAAGCGTAAAATTCTATTTACCTAATTTCTTGCTGTTCCCGCATTTTAACTTTAATTTTTCATGTACAAGAACACCCAGATCCCCCTGTGCTGTACAGTTTTTGGAGTCTGGAGTTTGTATTTAATTAAAAGTGTGCCTTTTTATTCTTCCTCCCAAAGTGTATAGCCTCACACTTTTCTACATTCAATTCCATCTGTCAAGCTTTTGCCCAATCACTCAACCTATCTGTATCATCTTGCAGATTCCTTATGTCCTCATCACAATATCACCTCACACTTAGTTTTATATTGTCATCAAATATGGATAGGCTGCACTCTGTCCCCTGCTTCAAGTCATTGATATTGATAATAAATAAATGAGACCCCAGGACTGATCCTTGTGGCACTCCACTGGTTCCATCTTTCCAACCTGAAAAAGACGCATTAATCCTGACATTCCATCTTCTGTGTGTTAGCCAATCCTCAAGCTTTACTCTTGCATTCCCCACAATACTCTGAGCTCCTAGTTGGGATTGAGGAAGATGCTAGGGAAATCGGCTGTTGGGTATATATGTTTTCACTGTGAGTTCTGATGTTGAAATACTTCATGTCTTTAGCTGGAGGCCTGCCAAGAAGCAGGAGCTGCAGCACTTCGGAATGCCTCACAAAAACTTTTTGAAAACTACCAAAGGCAGATGGATGAACTAAGACAACGGCATGACGAAGAGAAGCACAAATTGCAGGTCAGCATCATTGAGCATTAGTCTGAAAATTAGAAATTAAAAGGCAAAGGCAGAATGAGGAAGACAAACACTTGACAGATCTGCATATCTATAGAGGTTAACACAATTGAATTTGCTCAGTTCCTATAATTCACCAAAGTATCTAGGAAGAATATGCCAGAGATCAGGCTTTGACCGCATAGAGTCGTGGAGATGTACAGCATGGAAATAGACTCTTCAGTCCAACTTGTCCATGCCGACCAGAAAGCCTAAATTAATTTAGTCCCATTTGTGAGCATTTGGCCCATATCTCTCTAAACCCTTCCTATTCATGGACCCATTCAGATGCCTTTTAAATGTTGTAATGGTGCCAGCCTCCACCACTTCCTCTGGCAGCTCATTCCATACACACGCCACCCTCTGTGTGAAAAGGTGTCCCTTAAGTCCCTTTTAAATCTTTCCCCTCTCACTTTAGAGCAATGGTCTTTATTATTGGTTTCCCCAGTCCTGGGAGAATGGACTTTTCAATGGCAGCTCCAACAGCAGGTTGCCTTTCTGTCAGCTCATTGTCTTTAGTACATGATGAATTAAAGCCAGAGCCCCTAAAAGCTAGACAGGCTTTTATTTTTGAACAAGAAGATAAATTAGTGGAGAAACTCAGCAGACCTAGCAGCATCTGTGGGAAGAAAGCAAAGTTAACATTTCAAGTGTCGTGACCATTCTTCCACTGATGAAGAAGATGGACCTGAAATTCTGCTTTCTTCCCCCAGATGGTTCCGGACTTGCTGAGTTTCTCCAACAATTTCTGCTTCTGTTTCAGATCTCCAGCATCCGCAGTTATTTGTTTTATTTCATTTAGTGCGTATTGGAGGTGCAGTAGCAAGAACAAAATTATCAATTGATCATTTGATTAGAGCAATGACCTCTTTCTGAATGTTTCATTTCCTTTTCAGACTTTTGCTGAGGAGCAGGAGCAAAGTTTAAAGAGAAGTGTGGAAAATTACAATAGCCTGGTGCTGCAACTCCAGCAAAAACAGAACAGAGCCACAGAACTGGAAAATCTAATAGAGAGGATGGAGAAGGTAAGAGCCTGAAGAAAATTCCCTTGGGAGACCTTAAGGCACACTATAGGTTGGAGCATAAAATCCAACAACTTCAATAATGCTAGCCTTATCTGAAATTCCAGGGTGGGCAACCTGACCAGGAGAAGAAACAATTTCATTATGTTTGAGATTGAGATCCACCCTAAGTGCCCTCCTGTTTCAATATTGTTTCGCAGAGTGCTACTTCCTGTGTTGGGCCAGGACTCTGATGCTGTGGTGTGCAGTGCAGGGCCCAACCCAGTAATGTGTTAGAAGCAATTTTCCATTGATGGGTGAGAGAATGTACTTGCTGTCCAATAGGTGGAGTAACAAAGGTGGCCCTCCAGCACAGAAGGATGTATAGCGTGGTTTTATAAGGCAGCCTCTCAGCAACGTAAACGTAAAATCTGAAATTTAAAAAATGCCTCTTCAGGATGTCCAGCAACAGGAGGCAGCAGAGACAAAGTCTGCTTTGTAAGCAGTATTTTGGTATCTGTGCTGCTAATGCTGCAGGAGATCCCATAGGCCGACTGGGAAATTCCAGTCAACCTGTGATAATTAGCCTTAATCGGACTTTAACTTACCTTAATTGACTGCCAATGACTTTGAAGGCAGACAGTATTCCTGACCTTAATCCAGCCTCTGAGGAATTGTTCCAGTGGGGAATGGTGCCGACAACTCAACCCACTGGCTCCCTGCATGGGGGTTATTATGCTCTTACTTCCAATCACTGCACCGTATCAGGACAGAATCACTGCCTGTAATGTTCCTCGAGAGGTTCTGCTCATTATAATCCGTACACACTCCTTTCCATCCATTCTAAGGGATGAAGATGGTCTTTTTTTTATCTGATTATGAAAGATCAGGTTTTCATGCTGAAAAAATGCCAAGAAACCCACACTGATTTCTTATGAGGAGAGCTCTCTGTGTCTCCCTTCAATCAGACAGCCTGGAGGGCAGCAGTGTGCCTTCATTCGAAATAAGGGCCAGTGGTAAGGTGTGGGGTGGAACGTTTGGCATAATGCCTTACTGGCCAATTAGAGGTGCATTTTCTTCGCCTTCAGTAACACCACTAAGACTGCGACTGCTGCTAGAGTATAACCGAGATCAGGGCAGGCAAGATGTCAGGTAAGAATTTTTTTTTTGGAGGGGATTCGGGCCACAAGGAGAAAGATGTCCTAAGCAAGGACGAGAGCTGGCTCTCAGTGGCCATGATTCTCCCCTATTTCCAGTCCCTTAATCAAGCACAAACTAGTGCTGTTGGAGTGACCCCCTCAACAACTTATAACCTGATAACTACCCTACCCTTTGGGTCGCTGATTTCTTTTTCATCCCACCTGGAGCAAGATAACCTCAGCCCCAGGAAGGAACAGGCTGTTGTGTGGACTGACCAATTAAGAGCCTCAGTTGCTGGTGGATCATGAAGGGCAAGCTTGAATGTTCACACTCAGAGCTTAAGCCTAGTGTACGACCGATTGCAGTAACATTCTGGAATATTGCCACCCCAATAAATTAAGTCATCCCACCGCCTGCAAGACCAGCATATGCCAAATACAGTTAATGTTTCAGGGGACAACTGTTCTTTAGAACTGGGAACATCAGAATCCAGTTCTGATGAAAGGCCATTGATCTGAAAAGTTAACTCTTGTCTCTCTCCAATGGTGCTGCCTGACATAACTGAGTATTTCCAGCATTTTTTGTTTTATTGATCTTATCTCATATTTGCAGCATTTGCAGTATTTTGATTTCGTCTTAATTAAGTTCCGATGCAGGCAGCTCCATAACATTCCCAGGCTGATGGTGACTTGTTAGTAGCCGTGGGATCTTTCCAGTTTGACACCTGATAGCTGGAAAATGTATTCATTGATAGAGTGATCTCTGCTGGACATGTAATGGAGTGTTTTACCAATTCACTTTCTGTCTGTAAAGTGGGGCTTGCTCAAAGAAATTGTGCAAATGAGAGATGAGGAGAATGTACCCCCAGCTACATCAATAGCACTGAGATTGAGAAAGTGAAGACCATCACGTTCCTTGGAGTGACGATAACCAACAACCTTTCCCGGACTTCCCGTGGGCACAACAACACCTCTTCTTCCTCAGGCAGCTCAGGAGTTTTGACATGTTCATAAGGCTCCTCAGCAACTTCTGCAGACACACCATTGAAAGCAGTGTCCGGGTCAATAACAGCGTGGTACAGCAACTGCTCTGCCCAGGACCATAAGAAACTACAGAAGGTGGTGTGCACAGCCCAGACCATCATGGAAGTCAACCTCCCATCCATGGACTCCGATTACATGGCTTGCTGCCAATGGAAAGGATGCCAACATCATCAAAGACCTATTGAACCCCAGAAATGGGCTCTTCCATCGGGCAGAAGATACAGAAGCCTGAACACACGAACAAGCAGATTCAGGAACAGCTTTCCCCCAGCCATTATCAGACTGATGAATGGACTGTCTAGCCTCAAATAATGCTGATTTTGCTAATGCTGACCCCGCCTAGAACACACCCTGTCCAATGTAACCTGAAAGCCTCTGATTACACTTTTTTGATCTGTACATCCTTGCTTGCTTTAATCCGCCTATACTGCTTGTAAACAAAACTTTTCATTGTACTTCAGTACATGTGACAATAAATCAAGCAATTAATCAATTAAGAAGCTGAGCCACATGGTGCTGGGTTTTAACCTGTATCAGGCATCCTGCTAATCATAGAAACTTGCTGCTTCATTGTAAGTGGAAAATCTTCATAATTGAATTGTCCAGATGTAAAATGATGAAGAATTTTGTGGCAGAGTGTTGTCCATTTTCCATCCAGATTCATGATGCTTACTTGTGTGCCCAGATTATCTAATAAACTTAGGGAAAATAACATTTTTCTCAGATTAAAAAAAATGTTCTACATTAATGGAGATCTGAAACAAAACAAAATAATTCCTCGTGAAACTCAGCAGGTCTGGCAGCATGTATGCCTCAGAATTCTGATTAGGATTCACCAGAATCAGAATGTTAACTCTGCTTTCTCAGATGCTACAAGACCTACCAGCAACATCTTCCTCAGGATCTGTAATTGTAACCCTGCAGGTCTATCTGCTCAATTGAATATAGTCCAAAAATCTCACTCTTTACAGAATTCCTAATGGGAATAATGAAAATACACATTCAATGTCTAACATTGTGTCATTAAAGATGCAATAAAGACTGAGGTAAAGGCAAGATTACAACATTTCTGAGGTTTTGTTTCCTCTGGCAAGGCACTAGTTAGTATATTCGCACATAGTTCCTTTCCATTCTATTTTAACACAACCTGTTTCATGAATTAACATCAGTATCCAAATAGCACACAAGGGAATCTTGAAGGAATGCATTAACTAAATTTCTATGAGAGGAAAATAAAGTTTTGTACAGATCCTAAATAAAGGTCCAAACAAAAAGACAAGTTGGAAGTGTTTTGTCACTTTTAATTTTTTAGATCCATATGAAAATTTAATATTAACTCTCTTAAGGTTTAAACATTTTGTGTTCTGAGAGGATTCCTGAATTTCTACTTCAAATATTTGTTTAGGAGAAGAAAGAGCTGATGGAAAAGAAACAGTCATTGGAAAAAAAGATGCATTGGAAGAGGTCTACTTCTATGGATGTTCCAGATGGCTCATCGAGGTGGGATTATTTATGACATAACAAAGTGTCATTAGTGTTTGAACTTGACTTCCATTGTCTAATACTTACCATTTCTTGTCTATTGGGCGTACACTGTTACCCTCAGCAATGGGGGGTTGTAAGCTCATTTGGCTGAGGATCTAGTTTGTGATGCAGGTCAATGCCAGCACAACTGGTTTAATTCCCATACTCACTGAGGTTACTATCAATGACTCTACTTCTCAACCACTCCCTTTGCCTGAGTTGTAAAGACTCTCGTCTCTCTCATGATAAAGCAGACCCAGGATCTGGTAGGACTCTGGCAACAGAACTCGATCTTCAAATCAGTCAAGCAGACAATTATTTACAATATGTATTAAGCGACTGAATGAGGATAGTGAATGTACTACAGCCAAGGTTATAAATGATACAAAAATAGGTGGGAAGGCTAGTAGTGACACAAAGAGTCTGCAGAGAGACAATAGACAGGTTAAGTGAATGGGCAGAATTTTGGTAGATAGGCTATAAAAAGGGCATATGTGAGGTTATGAGCTTTGGCAGGAAAATAGAGGAGCTGAATATTATTTAAATGGAGAAAGACTGCAGAATGCGACAGAACAGAGGGAATTGAGAGTTCTCATCCTCATATCTCAAAAAGCTAGCATTTAAATTCAATAGGTAATAGGGAAGGCAAATGGAATTTAGACGTTTATTTCAAAGGAAATGGAGTAAAAACGTAGGGAGATTTTGCTATAGCTATGCACAGCATTAATCAGAAGCTAGAATTCTGTGAACAGTTTTGGGCCCCTAATCCATGGAAAGATATACTGGCATTGGAGGTTGTCCAGAGACAGTTCACTCAGCTCAAACCAGGTATGGAGGGACTGCTTAATGAGCAAAGGTTAAGTAGATTGGGCAAGTATTCATTGGAATGAAGAAAAATGAAAGACAACCTTACTGAAAAATGTATGATTCTTGGCAGGCCTGACAGGGTTATTTCCCCTCTGGTTAATTCTAGGACTCAAGGGCATAAAAAGGAAACAAGGGGTTACACATTTAAGGCAGAGAAAAGGAGGAATTTCTTCACTAAGCGGGTAATGAATCAATAGAATTAGAGCCATAGAGTCTTACAGCACAGAAAGAGATACTTTGGCCCAACTTGTCTATGCCAACCAGGTTTTCCGAACTAACCTTGTCCCATTTGCCTGCATTAAGCCCATAATCCTTCTAAACTTTTCCTTTCCGTATACCTGTCCAAATATCTTTTAAATGTTGGAATTGCTCTACAAATTCCTCTGGCAGCTTGATCCATACATGCATCACCCTCTGTGTGAAAAAAATTGCCCCTCGGGTCCCTTTAAAATCTTTCTTCTTTCACCTTAAACCCATGTCTTTTAGTTTTGGACACAGCCTACCCTAGGTAAAAGACCTTGACTATTCACCTTATCAATGTCTATCATGACTTTATAAACTTCTATGAGGTCACCCCTCAGCCTCTTATGCTCCAGGAAACAAGGTCCTAGCCTATCCAGCTTCTCCTTTTGATTCGAACCCTCCTTCTTTGCAATTCTTTTTTGTATCCTTACCAGTTAGATGACATCCTTCTGATAACAGGGTGACCAGAATTGTATGCAATATTCCAAATGTAACCTTACAAATGTCTTGTGTACTCATAATACGATGTCTCAACTCATGTACTCAATGCTCTGACCGATGAAAGCAAGCATGCCTAATGGTTTTCTTCACCAACCTGTCTACCTGTGGCGCCACTTTCAAGGAACTATGTACCTGCACCCCTCAATCTCTCTGTTCAACAACACTCCCCAGTAATCTAACATGAACTGTGCAAGTCCTGGTTTGTCTTGCAGAATGCAACACTTCCAATCTACCTACATTAAGCTCCATCTACCTACATTAAGCTCCATCTACCATTCCTCAGTCTAATGGCCCAGTACATCAAATTGCATTGTACTCTTAACGAACCTTCTTCACTGTTAATAGTGAACCTAGCATCAAGCCTTGCAGCACACCACTGGTCACAGGCCTCCAGCCTGAACAACAGCCCTCTACCAAAACACTCCGCCTTCTACCGTCAAGCCAAATTTTGTATCCAATTAGCCATCTCTCTGTGAATCCCATGTGATTTAACCTTACCAACCACTATACAATGCAGAACCTTGTTGAAGGCCTTGTTAAACTCCATGTAGTCAATGTCTACTGCCCGGCCTTCATCTATCTTCCTGGTCACCTCTTCAAAAAACTCAATCAAGTTTGTGAGACACGATTGCCAATGTACAATGCCATACTGACTATCTAGCACCGCCCTGGTCTTACCAAATGCATGTAAATCCTGTTTCTCAGAATCCTTTCCAACAGCTTACCCACCACTGATGTCAGGCTCACAAGTCTGTAGTTCCTTGGCTTTTCCTTACAGCATCAATGGCACAACATTAGCCACCCTCCTGTCTTCCAGCACCTCACCCATGGTTGTAGATGATAAAATGTCTCTGCTAGGGCCTCAGGAATTTCTTCCCTAGATTCCCACAATGCCCTGGGATACACTTGATCAGGTGCTGGAGATTTATCTACTTTTACCTATTTTAAGATCTCCAGCACCTCCATTTTTGTAATGTGGATTCTTTTCAAGACATCACGATTTATTTCGCTGAGTTCCCTAGCTTCCGTGTCTTTCTTCGCTGTAAAATCCTGATGTGAAATATTAGTTTAAGATCTCATCCATCTCTTTGGTTCACCACATAAATGGCCTCATTGATCTTTAAAGAGCCTTCTTCTCTTCCCAGTTACTCTTTTGCCCTTAATATATTTACAAAATCTCTTTTCTTAACCCTTATGTGCCAAAGTTAACATGTCCTCATTTGGCCCTCCTGATTTCCCTCTTAAGTGTGTTCGTAAATGTCCATACTCCTCAATGGAATCACTCGATCCCATCTGCCTCCACCTGACATATGCCCCACTTTTATTTCTTGACCAAAGCCTTAGTATTTCCAGACATCCAGTATTCCCTACTCTTGCCAGCCTTGCGCTTCACACTGACAGGAACATGCTGTCCCTGAACTCTCATTACCTTGCTTTTGAATGTCTCCCAGTTGCCAGAGGTTCGTTTACCCACGAACAGCCTTTTTACCATGGAGGTGTATTGATTCTAAGTTTTTAAGTATGTTCAAAACTGAGGTAGATTTTAAATCAGTAAGGGGACAAAGGGTTATAGTGAAAATCCAGAAATATGGAGTTTAGGCTTATCAGGTCAGCCATGATCTCATTGAATGGCAGAGCAGACTTGACAGACTGAACAGCTTAGTTCTGCTTCTACTTTTATATTCTAATGAACTTATTGTTCTTTGTAGATCCTCCTTTTTTTTACTTCAATTGAAATCAAGTTGGTTCTATATTAACTGCCTGAGCAGCTCCAGCAGGTTACTATACAATCTGTGGAAGTGAAAATCATCCACTTTGTCTTTCTGATTTTCTCACTTGTGCTCTCTCAGTATGAATAATTTCCAGAACATCTGTGAAGTGCTTTAGTGTATGTCTTATAATTGTCTCAGCCAACCATACTTGCTGTACATTGTTTTCTTATGATTTGCTTCCAACTTTGGGGGTCTGTCAGCTCAGATGGCTAGACCATTACAGTGTAATACAGAATGATGCCAATGCCTAGGAATTGCCTCCTTGGCTTTCCCCATACTTGCAGAGTTGCGTCCATCAAACTACATATAACCTATTGATTCAGTGGAACATGCTGGGACAGTTCACATGGTTCCAAGTGACGAAATACAAAAATGCACATCACTCTCATTTTTTGGAAAAAAATACTATTAAATTCAATGTAATCAATGCTTTATTTTTTACTTTGCAAAAATACAATTTTTCATTATCATTGAATGTGTTTAACTATACTAAAGACACTGCAAGATTGTAAACTGTAATTATGGTAGCCCACATCTTTCTATTCCCAGTCCAAAATGTGGAATCCAGATATTCGGCTTTCTGATGTTGCATTGCGAGAGGAGACTCTTTCCTGCTAATTGTGCACAATACAAATTAGGCATTCAGCCAAATTTCTGAAATCTGTTTACAAGGATTATAACAGTTACCAGCAGTAGAGAAGTATAAAATATCCCTTAGAGGTTTACCTCCAATTGAGGTAAGATTAACTGAGCTGTAATGCTCTGTTTTCTCACCCTGCTTTTTTTAAAAATACAGTGTAACATTTGCCAGCCGTTATTTCTTTGGCACAATTCCTAGCTCTAAAGAACATTAGCAAATGATAATTTGTGTCTCCTTTATCCTTTCTGCTGCTTCTTCTTTTGTTCTGAGATGCAAGAAATTTATTTTTAATTTGGTTAAGTCACTGATGCCTACACCCCACCACCATCACACCACACTCTAATTAATGTTTCTCAATTCCCAGCTATTAATACTTTGCATATTTACATATAAACATTGCATGAATGCCAGTCTTGATGCCTTTTTTAAAATTCTCCCTTAAAATGTTCTGCAAAATCCTTTCCTCATTAGACCTAAAACAATATCCATAATCACAGTAATTTAACTGCTCTCCCAATCTTCTAAAATGCTTTAAAACATAAGAATTAATGTTTCCCTCCTCAATATCAGGGAGGCAATATATTGTCTGGACCGTAATTGACATCCCCAAGGTATCTGTCCATAGAACATAAGAGATAGCAGCAGAAATACACCATTCAGCTCATTCAACCTGTTTCATCATTCAATAAGGTCACCTGATCTCCATATTCCTCGATTACACTAAATGCGCAGAAATCTATTCATCTCAAATTTGAAAATAATGACCTTCTGTGATAGAGAATTTCAAAGTTATTCAAACGTTTAATTGAAGAAATTTCTCCTTTTTCAACTCCTAAATATAATTGACCCCTTATACTGGAGCAATGTGCCAAGGTTCTAGCCTCTGTAGCTAACAAACATTCAGTCAGCAACTACCTGTAAAGCCCAATTAGAATTTTATTCCTTTCAAAAAAATTTCTTTCTCATTCTATGACAGTGCAGTAGATATTCACAGTGCAGAAGGAAGACATTCAGCCCATCAAATCCACCAGTCAACAAAAATCTGTCTATTAAGGTTTTTTCCAGAGGGAGGAGGGTAACTTCTTCAATGAGGGAATTCTTAGAAGAGGCTTCACAGTGGGCCCGAAACGTTAACTTTCCTGCTCCTATGATGCTGCTTTGCTTGCTGTGTTCATCCAGATCGACACCTTGTTACCTGTCTACATTAATCTCATTTTCCAGCTTTTGGCCCATTGCACTGGAAGCTATGTTAAAACAAACCAATGTAAAAATACTGCTAAATGTTTATGAGTTTCTGACTCAGCCAGATAGTGAATTCCAAACTTCCACCACACTTTGGGGGTGAAGAAATTCTCCTCACCTGTTGTCTTAGCCTTCTACCTCTTATCTTCAATTTGTGTTCCCCTGGTTACTGACTCCTCTATGAATGGAAAAATTGCCTTCCAATTCAGCCTATCATAAGACCATAAGACCATAAGACATAGAGTGGAAGTAAGGCCATTCAGCCCTTCAAGTCCACTCTGCCATTTAAATCATGGCTGATGGGCACTTCAACACCACTTCCCTGCACTCCCCCCGTAGCCCTTGATTCCTTTTGAGATCAAGAATTTGTCGATCTCTACCTTGAAGGCATCCAACATCCCGGCCTCCACTGCACTCTGCGGCAATGAATTCCACAAGCCCACCACTCTGGCTGAAGAAATGTCGTCTCATTTCAGTTTTAAATTTACCCCCTTTAATTTTAAGGCTGTGCCCACGGGTCCTAGTCTCCCAGCCTAACGTAAACTACTTCCTAGCGTCCACCCCTTCTAAATCATACCCTAACAATACCCAAACCATACCACATCACACCCCTCATTATCTTACATTCCACTATCAGCCAACAATCCAACAATCCTATGCAATCGTTCTTTACAGCTCAGACTCTCCAGCCCATGCAGCATTCTGGTAAAACTCCTCGAGTTAAGCCTCCCTGCGTGCATTATCTCCTACTCTCCCAGGTTGAATTCCAATTGCCTCTGCTTTGCCCATCTGAGCAGTCCACTGATATCCACTACAGTTTATGGCTATTCTTTCTAATTACCGCCATATCACTTTTCAGGTAATTTGTGAAATTCTTGAACATACCCCCAACGTTTCAGTCCAAATCATTAATGTACACCACAAACAGCAAGGGCCCCAACAACAAGCTCTGAGGGAACCCACTGGAATCAGACGACTGGTCAGAAAAACATTCCCCTATCAGAACCCTCTGCCTCCTGACTCAGCCAATTTTGGATCCACCATGTCATTTTACCTTGGACCTCATGTTAACATTTAACTTGTTAAAGTTTGATAGACCATATCAATTTCCTGATTACATCCACAAAATGTTAAATCAAATTTGTCAAACATGAGCTTTCTATATAAAAGAAAGTGCTGATTATCCCTGATTCTTCTGTGCTATTTCCAGGGTCAAATATATTCTGTTCCACTCTGTTCTTTCCCACCTCAATCCAACACTGGCACCTCCACATCATTGTATTTAGGCAGTAGAGAAAGTGTTAATACAAATAGTTGGGGGCAAGGGATCAAGTGAGGGGAAGATGTAATGGATTAAAGGGAGAAGTCAAAGCAAGAAAACAAAATAACAAAAAGAGAATTATTAATCTGAGTGGCAGCAAAGGGACAGAGCATCCAGTCTTAAGAGTGTATCAACATTTAAGGCTAGCTGTTACAAGCATAATGACAAGTCAGAATTTTAGGCAATTTACGTTTGAATACACAGTTTTCACAATGAGGTTAATGAATTGATGATGCAACTGTAAGAAAATAGGTGTGAACCAATTGCCATTATGGAGATCAGGCTGCACAACCCTCCCACCCACAGCCTCCAACCTCATTGTTCCCAACCCCGCACGGCCCGTTTCTATCTCCTTCCCAAAATCCACAAACCTGCCTGCCCTGGTCGACCCATCGTCTCAGCCTGCTCCTGCCCCACCGAACTCATCTCCACCTATCTGGACTCCATTTTCTCCCCTTTGGTCCAGGAACTCCCCACCTACGTCCGTGACACCACCCACACCCTCCACCTCCTCCAGGACTTCCAATTCCCTGGCCCCCAACACCTCATATTCACCATGGACGTCCAGTCCCTGTACACCTGCATTCTGCATGGAGATGGCCTCAAGGCCCTCCGCTTCTTCCTGTCCCGCAGGCCCGACCAGTCCCCCTCCACCGACACTCTCATCCGCCTAGCTGAACTCGTCCTCACACTCAACAACTTCTCTTTTGACTCCTCCCACTTCCTACAGACTAAGGGGATGGCCATGGGCACCCGCATGGGCCCCAGCTATGCCTGCCTCTTTGTAGGTTACGTGGAACAGTCCCTCTTCCGCACCTACACAGGCCGCAAACCCCACCTCTTCCTCCGGTACATTGATGACTGTATCGGCGCCGCCTCTTGCTCCCCAGAGGAGCTCGAACAGTTCATCCACTTCACCAACACCTTCCACCCCAACCTTCAGTTCACCTGGGCCATCTCCAGCACATCCCTCACCTTCCTGGACCTCTCAGTCTCCATCTCAGGCAACCAGCTTGTAACTGATGTCCATTTCAAGCCCACCGACTCCCACAGCTACCTAGAATACACCTCCTCCCACCCACCCTCCTGCAAAAATTCCATCCCCTATTCCCAATTCCTCCGCCTCCGCCGCATCTGCTCCCACGATAAGATATTCCACTCCCGCACATCCCAGATGTCCAAGTTCTTCAAGGACCGCAACTTTCCCCCCACAGTGATCGAGAACGCCCTTGACCGCGTCTCTCGTATTTCCCGCAACACATCCCTCACACCACGCCCCCGCCACAACCGCCCCAAGAGGATCCCCCTCGTTCTCACACACCACCCTACCAACCTCCGGATACAACGCATTATCCTCCGACACTTCCGCCATTTACAATCCGACGCCACCACCCAAGACGTTTTTCCATCCCCTCCCCTGTCAGCTTTCCGGAGAGACCACTCTCTCCGTGACTCCCTTGTTCGCTCCACACTGCCCTCCAACCCCACGACACCCGGCACCTTCCCCTGCAACCGCAGGAAATGCTACACCTGTCCCCACACCTCCTCCCTCACCCCCATCCCAGGCCCCAAGATGACATTCCACATTAAGCAGAGGTTCACCTGCACATCTGCCAATGTGGTATATTGCATCCACTGTACCCGGTGCAGCTTCCTCTACATTGGGGAAACCAAGCGGAGGCTTGGGGACCGCTTTGCAGAACACCTCCGCTCAGTTCGCAACAAACAACTGCACCTCCCAGTCGCAAACCATTTCCACTCCCCCTCCCATTCTCTAGATGACATGTCCATCATGGGCCTCCTGCAGTGCCACAATGATGCCACCCGAAGGTTGCAGGAACAGCAACTCATATTCCGCCTGGGAACCCTGCAGCCATATGGTATCAATGTGGACTTCACCAGTTTCAAAATCCCCCCTTCCCCTACTGCATCCCTAAACCAGCCCAGTTCGTCCCCTCCCCCCACTGCACCACACAACCAGCCCAGCTCTTCCCCCCCACCCACTGCATCCCAAAACCAGTCCAACCTGTCTCTGCCTCCCTAACCGGTTCTTCCTCTCACCCATCCCTTCCTCCCACCCCAAGCCGCACCCCCAGCTACCTACTAACCTCATCCCACCTCCTTGACCTGTCCGTCTTCCCTGGACTGACCTATCCCCTCCTTACCTCCCCACCTACACTCTCTCCACCTATCTTCTTTACTCTCCATCTTCGGTCCGCCTCCCCCTCTCTCCCTATTTATTCCAGGTCCCTCTCCCCATCCCCCTCTCTGATGAAGGGTCTAGGCCCGAAACGTCAGCTTTTGTGCTCCTGAGATGCTGCTTGGCCTGCTGTGTTCATCCAGCCTCACATTTTATTATCTTGGAATTCTCCAGCATCTGCAGTTCCCATTATCTCTGCACAGTGACCATGACTGGGAACTGAAAGTTTGAGGATACCTGACATTTAGTGAGTTTAGACCAAAGGGAAAAATAAATGAGCTTGTGCTGTTAAAATTTGATGTGTTCAGTACATTAGTGAGACAGGATCTCACAACAGAGAATGAAAATGGAGACACAATTTGGATAAAACTAAGAAACAGCATGGGGCAGTAAACATTGGGTGAAGTTGTTTGTAGGTCACCAAATGGTGGTGGTAAGAAAAGACAAAATATAAATCAAGAGAGTAGAGGTACATATAATGTGTGTATTATTGCAATCACGGGGATTTCTGTCAGTATGTGGACTGAATGAGCCTACCTAGTACTGATATTATTAAGGAAAGACACAGGAATATGTACAAGATGAGAGTCTGACCAAAGAATGGATGATTTTGAATATAGTATAATATGATGAGACGTCCAATTAATAATTTTGCTGTAAAAGTGTCTTTAGGGAAGAGTGAGAATAATGTAGAACTTTACGTTAAACTTGGAAGTGGTGTAGTTAATCTGAAACTACAGGCTTTGTTTGGAAGATAGTATGTTCTGTTCCCTTGTCATGTTCAATGCTTTCTCCAGGAAGCTCTGATGAAGAGTCATTAAAACATTTTCTCCATGGATGCTGCCTGGCCCACTGTAATTTCCAGCTTCTTTTTTCAATACAAATTCCAGCATCTGCAGTAATTTGCTCCTACGTTGTGCCAAATCTTTACTGGAAATGTTCTGCCTAAGGCTCCGGTGGTATCTGGTTTCTGTCTACTAAATACGATTCTATGGATAGCAACTGTCAGGCTCCTTTCTGACCCCTCTATGGAAAAACTTTTTCAATTTTTTGCAGTAGCCCAAATATTAATGAGGAGGTCTTTGCAAGGTTGACATTTACCATTGCCTTTTTCAGTATCTTAAGTCAATGCCAGATATTTGTCCTGTTTTATTCCTTTTTGACCTTTCTGCCGCGATTTGCTGCAACTAAATGACTTGCTAGATAATTTCAGAGGCCATTTAAAAATCACTTGCATCTCTGTATGACTGAGGTCACGTGTAGATGAGCAGGGAAAGGCAATGGCTATCCTTCTGGAAAGCCCATTGGTAAACCTGATAGGCTTTTACTGCAATGCGTTATGCTTTCATGCCACTATTACTGAGAATATTTTTCAGCTCCTAGTTTTTAACAATGAATTGGATTTAAATTTCATCAGCTATCATGGGAGGAGTTGAACACATTACTGGTGCTGCCTCAGTAATTCTTGCTGATTAGTCGTGTGTTTAAATTTATATTTTCAAGGAAGAACCTAATCTAGTAATACTATGTCTACTATTGCATAAATCAAGTGCTAACTCATGATTTTTTTTTTGCAAAGCATGAGCCAGTACAATTGTTTATAAATCTCATTAAAGGCTGATATAATTTCTTAACAAGTTAAAGTTCTTTTACAAAATTTGCATTACTTCAGCTTCAAATCTTTGTTAAAATTATACTTTTTAAAATCTCATATTATCTCCACATTAAAGAATGATCTGTCCTTCCACAACAATTAATGATGTTGCATAGATAGAGGCTAGTCAACATGATATCTCTTTAGTGTAGATATTTAATGAGTCACACTTGCCTTTTTCCCATTAGCCTTGTAATTTTTTTCCCCTCATGTATTTATCCAATTCCATTTTTAAAGGTTATTGTACATGCATTCACTACCCTTTCAGGAAATTAATAGAAGAATATACTAATACAGTCAGGAAAAAGATGAAAGCAGTCTTATGTTGGATGTGAATACTGACATAAAGCAGACATAATGGTAACTGCAGATGCTGGAGAATCTGAGATAACAAAGTGTGGAGCTGGATGAACACAGCAGGTCAAGCAGCATCTTAGGAGCACATCTTTTCTGATAAAGGTTCTAGGCCCGAAACGTCAGCTTTTGTGCTCCTAAGATGTTGCTTAGTCTGCTGCGTTCATCCAGCTCCACACTTTGTTATCACTGTCTTAAAGCAGTTGGGCTAAATTAACTTGTTTCTTTGCTATGAATTCAACTTGACACGTTAAAATATATATTTACTTTCCACATGTGTGACATGCTGACTGAATGTCATCAATTTGGATAGACGTTCCTAAAAATTGTGAAAATTCAACTTTCTAGGTGGATCTGAGTCATCACAAATCACTCCTCTAAAATATCCTGGGACCAGGTACTCTGGTTTTAGCTTACTTGGTGGATTGAAATTTAAGACAATAGCTGTCTCCTGATTTTGTTGCTGTAATTCAGGAATTGAAGATGCTATTCCAATTTAATGCTATTCGGTCTAATTTTGTGGACCAACCTCCTTTATCCAAAAAGTGCATGGAGAATTTTGGCTTTCTTCAGATATTCCAAGCTGCTGCCTGAGACATTTAAAAGGTATCTGGATAGTATATGAATAAGAAGGGTTTTGGCTTATGGGAGGCTTATGAGCCAAATGCTGGCAAATGGGACTAGATTAATGTAGAATATCTGGTCAGCATGGATCAATTGGTCTGAAGGGTCTGTTTCCATTCTGTACAACTCTATAACTCTAAAACTCTACCAATGAAGTGAGACTGACTGGCCTGTAGCTTGCCTGTTTCTCATTTTTCTAAAAATAGACAGTATTAGCAATCCTTCAGTCCTCTAGCACCTCACCTGTGGCCAGGCAGGACTTGAAAATTACAACAAGGGATCCTGACAACTCCCTCCTTGCTTCCTTCAGAAGACTGGAATACCTTTCATCTGGGTGTACAATGCTATCCAATTTTAAAGCCATTGAATCTGCTAGTACCTCCTTTTTCTCTCTCTCACTCGTTCTCTCCCCACTCCCCATGTTAATTTCTTGTAATATTTCAAGGTCCTCCAGCCTGTTATCTGTATCTGCATCACCCTTTTCCATTCATTGAGGACTGTGCTCATGTCTTAAGGCCTATACAGAGATTGTCTCTATGGGTCCCCCCCTGGATACAGAAAATAATCTGTGTTTTTGCAGTAATCCCAATAAATAACACAGATAACTTCTAGCAAGAGATATGAATTTGCGGCAAATGTCTTAAAGGAATTGCACAACAAGATTTCAAGTTCTAAGACTTTTCCCGAAACACTGACCTGCAAGCTATATTGTCTAATCATTACTTAGTCAGCAAATAACACTCTAAATTGCAGAAAAAAATCCTCATATGAATAATAAAGCCACAGTCTATGCACACTATACAGCACCGTTTCAACAGAATTTGTAGTCTTTTCAGCAAAGAATCTGAAGTCAGTTCCAGCTTCCACAGGTTTGATTGCCTCACTCTGTTGAGTCACGACATCCAGTGATTGTTGAAGGCCCTTTCCCTCAACCTTCTGACAATTCCCAAACTGCGGTAAAACCCTTCCTTGCAGTTTCTTCTCTGAACCTCACCAAGGTGGATTTTCCAGCCTATATAAATTGCTACAGGTTCCCACTCTTCAACCAATGGGCAAACATTTCTCAGCATTTGGTCCAGTAGCTAATAGAGAAAACAGCCTTTTCTCTCTGCACAACACAATGATTGCTGTTGTGTCCCACTCTCTTACTGTTCCTGTTCGACGTCTTTGTCTCTGAGTGGAATTTTGTGACTACTCCCTCCCCTCAACTTGTTGAAGTTGGTGGTAGAAAGCCATTCAATCAGAAGAGTGGGTCAAGGGGTGGACACACCACGTTTACATTCTGACTCTAACGTCATTGTTGGGAAGGCAATGGATGGGCTTCCCATGCTGCTGACGATTGAGTAATTGATGTTAAGGATACATCCACATGTTAATCATTTTGCTAAAAATATCATTTATCACTGTCACACTGTCTTCACTTGTTTTCTCAGTAATTCCATTGGTGAAAGGACATGCAATGGAAGAAAGCTTTTACAATGTTTTCATTAATCAAATAAACCAAAAAGTATTTGTTAACAGGTTTCAGGATCTTCAGCTAGAAGTTTCTGCACTACGTGAAAAGATATTTCATCTAGACAGTGTTGTCACCCAACAACATCGAAAACTATACAGTGTAATAAATACGGTAAGAAGCAAAATATAACATTTAAGTAAGACATTAATGTACAATCCATAGTGTAGGAAAATATTCATCACTTCAATAACAGTCAGACTACTTCTGCTGTCTAGGGTGTTTTTGTGGGTAAATATGCCAGCCAATGGAGTATTGTGTCATATAGAGTTAAGTGCCAGGTTCGTTCCATGGTCTGCGTTGAGTCCTCTGGCTTCAGTTTGGATGACAGTTGAGACATGACCACACAATGCACCAACAATCAGTGTCTAAGCTTAGTGCAGAAGAAGTTGGAACAAGAGAAAAGGAAGTGTAGCGGTTGACAACCATTCATGGAACCCAGAAAGAGTTAGCAACAACTTGGAGGAAGGAGGCGAAGCAAGATGATAAACTGGGGTAAAATATCTTATTATTGTCCATAACAAATCATTGTTTTGCACAATCCTATCCAATGGTAATGCTACTATAAGAGTGCTTATGTACTAGAGTAATTGAAAATAGCATGGTTGCACTTATCACGAGGAAGCCTTTGAGCCACTTATCCAATTGGATGGCAAAACCAGAAAACCGAATTAAGTTATCTGTAGTCTAGATACTGTAGCTCATATCTAAACATCAAATTTGCAAGCTATATTAGTCTCAGTCTGGGGTCCACAACTAAACAATAACTCAACACTGAGGCTCATTCTTTCAAGCATGTTTCTGTTTTGGCTCCAGATATCAACATCCTTTATCTACATTTAGAATATTTTAGGTACTGATGGATAAATGAATAGTCAGAAAGATGCACACGTACATACTTGTTTGTAAAGGCTACAAAGGAAAAGCAGATGAATACAGATAAGGTTAAAACCAACCATGGTCTAATTGAATGGTGGGTTGAATGGCTTACATTCATCTCCCAATGCTACAATGTTAAAAGTGGCTGTTTGTTATCCCACAGGATATGATGTGTTACAATTTTTAAAATTTCTTGCATGTGTAAGAGCTGTGAACTAGAAGGGACTTCATCAGTTGTGAAGGAGAAATCTGCAACACCTTCTGCTGCATTTTATGTAATATACTTTTTTAATCTCTTCACAGATTGAAAATTTGAAAATGAAGTTGACAAAACAGGATCAAATTATACTCTGTCTGAGGGAACAAGTGGGCATACTTGAAGCAGAGGTGTTTATTTGTAAATTATAAGCACATAGAGTGAAAATGTTGATTGAAATGATTATTAATTGTTTCGTGCAATAATCAGGACAGTAGAATATGAATTGACTGAGTTAATTTTCATCTCACAATTCTTATGTTCCTAAGGAAACCCTGTACTGTCAGGTTTATACTGCGTGAGATAAAACTCAAATGAACAAAAAGTATAGCAGTTAGCACTGTGTAAAAGCAATGTGAAGCATTTCAAATGTTCCGTAACAGAGTTAAAAAAATACATGTTCCACTGAAAAGAAAGAAAAAAATAGGTAAATACTCTTGGTGCCAGAGATAAATAAATACATAAAAGAACATTAGAGACTGCATTAAGTACACAGACAGCAGAGTGCATTAAACACTCATGCCTAACCCCACATCAAAAACCTAGCCTCATAGTTACTGGTCCATATTAACACCCTGGCCAATGTAGTGTGAGATTCAGTGATGGTAATGTCATTGGATAATTTGATTCTGCATTACTGGAGATAGTCATGGCCTGGCACCTATGTGGCATGAATGTTACTTCCCACTTAACAACCCCAGGGTAATGTCCAGGTCTTGCTGCATTTGGACACGGACTGCTTCAGTATCTTTGTGCTATGACTGAAACCAGTGGAGAGTTTTCCCTGAGACTTCAGTTTTGTAAGGCTCCTTGATGCCATACTTGACCATAGTCTCTCTCTACCCCTGGATTTCAACTGTTTTGCCTACATTTAGACCAAGTCTGGAATACATTCAGGAGTTGAATGGCTCTGACAGATCCAAAACATCAGTGAGCAGATTATTGCTGATCAAGTGACAATTATTAGCACTGTCAATGACTCCTCCCACACTTTGCTTCAGTATCTCAGCCTCCTACTGTACTCCCTGTACACCTACGACTGTGTTGCCAAATTGCCATGGATGGTGCTGGGCACTGTGCAATAATCAGTGCACACCCACACTTCCATGTTATGATGGAGGGAAGGCCATTTGTGAATGTCAAAAGGTGGTTGTGTCTATAGCAACTAGGAATTTTTAAATTAAGAGCAGGAATGGGCCATTTTGCCCTTTGGGCGTGGTCCACCACTTCATAAGATCAGATAAATCTGGTTTCCTCTTCGTGGTCTATTACCTTTACTTCTTTTGTATTTCAAAAAACCACCCTGAGGAATTCCTGCAGTCACGTTGTGGGGTTCAATTGATTGACCTCCAACCACTACAAGCAATTTCTTTGTGCTATGACTGAAACCAGTGGAGAGTTTTCCCTGAGACTTCAGTTTTGTAAGGCTCCTTGATGCCATACTTGACCATAGTCTCTCTCTGTCCCTGGATTTCAACTGTTTTGCCTACATTTAGACCAAGTCTGGAATACATTCAGGAGCTGAATGGCTCTGACAGATCCAAAACATCAGTGAGCAGATTATTGCTGATCAAGTGACAATTATTAGCACTGTCAATGACTCCTCCCACACTTTGCTGATGACCGATGGGGGGGCACAGTGGCTCAGTGATTCACACTGCTGTCTCACAGCACATCCTCAGGTGACTGTTTGTGTGGAGTTTGTACATTTTCCCCATGTCTGTGTGGGTATCCTCTGGGTGCCTGAATGGCCTGTTTCCACACTGTAGGGATTCTATGATTCTGTGATTCCAAAGATGTGCAGGTTAAGTGTATCGGCTGTGAAAAATTGCCCTGTAGTTTCCAGGGATGTGCAGGCATGGTGGGTTAGCCATGGGAAATGCAGGTTATGGGGATAGCATGGGTGGATGCTCTTTGGGGAGAAGAAAGTAGACACAATGGGCTGAATGGCCTTTTTCTGTACTGAGGGATTCCTCTTCCTCCGTTACATTGATGACTGTATCGGTGCCGCCTCTTGCTCCCCAGAGGAGCTCGAACAGTTCATCCACTTCACCAACACCTTCCACCCCAACCTCAAGTTCACCTGGGCCATCTCCAACACATCCCTCACCTTCCTGGACCTCTCAGTCTCCGTCTCAGGCAACCAGCTAGTAACTGATGTCCATTTCAAGCCCACCAACTCCCATAGTTACCTACAATACACCTCCTCCCACCCACCCTCCTGAAAAAATACCATCCCCTATTCTCAATTCCTCCGCCTCCACCGCATCTGCTCCGAGGATGAGGCATTCCACTCCCGCACATCCCAGATGTCCAAGTTCTTCAAGGACCGCAACTTTCCCCCTGCAGTAGTTGAGAACGCCCTTGACCGCGTCTCCCTCATTTCCCGCAACACATCCCTCACACCCCGCCCCCGCCACAACCGCCCAAAGAGGATCCCCCTCGTTCTCACGTACCACCCCACCAACCTCCGGATACAACGATTCATCCTCCAACACTTCCGCCATCTACAATCCGACCCCACCACCCAAGACATTTTTCCATCCCCACCCTTGTCTGCCTTCCAGAGAGACCACACTCTCCGTGACTCCCTTGTTCGCTCCACACTGCCCTCCAACCCCACCACACCCGGCACCTTATCCCTGCAACCACAGGAAGTGCTACACTTGCCCCCACACCTCCTCCCTCACCCTCATCCCAGGCCCCAAGATGACTTTCCACATTAAGCAGAGGTTCACCTGCACATCTGCCAATGTGGTATACCGTATCCATTGTACTCGGTGTGGCTTCGTCTACATTGGGGAAACCAAGCGGAGGCTTGGCGACCGCTTTGCAGAACACTTCCACTCGGTTCGCAATAAACAACTGCACCTCCCAGTCGTGAACCATTTTAACTCCCCTTCCCATTCTTTAGATGACATGTCCATCATGGGCCTCCTTCAGTGCCACAATGATGCCACCCGAAGGTTGCAGGAACAGCAACTCATATTCCGCTTGGGAACCCTGCAGCCCAATGGTATCAATGTGGACTTCACCAGCTTCAAAATCTCCCCTTCCCCCAACACATCCCAAAACCAGCCCAGTTCATCCCCTCCCCCCACTGCATCCCAAAACCAGCCCAGCCTGTCTCTGCCTCCCTAACTTGTTCTTCCTCTCACCCATCCCTTCCTCCCACCTGAAGCCGCACCTCCATTTCCTACCTACTCACCTCATCCCACCTCCTTGACCTGTCCGTCTTCCCTGGACTGACCTATCCCCTCCCTACCTCCCCACCAATACTCTCTCCACCTATCTTCTTTTCTCTCCATCTTTGGTCCGCCTCCCCCTCTCTCCCTATTTATTCCAGAACCCTCACGCCATCCCCCTCTCTGATGAAGGGTCTAGGCCCGAAACGTCAGCTTTTGTGCTCCTGAGATGCTGCTTGGCCTGCTGTGTTCATCCAGCTTCACACTTTATTATCTTCTATTCTAAACAGTTCACTGGTGGATCAGTAGTTTGCCAGATTGGATTTGTCCTGATTTGTGGACAGGGAATACTTGGACAATTTTCCACATAATTAGATAAATGCCCTTGTTTTAAATGTAGTGGAACAGCATGATTAGGGGAGTGGCTATTCTACAGTACCAGTTTTCAACACAATGTCCAGTATATTGTTAAGGTCCATCAGCTTTTCAACCATTTCTTGATATTGCATAGATTGAATCGAATTAGGTGAAGACTAGGACTTGTGATGCTAGAAACCTCTGGAGGAGGCCAAGATGGATCATGCTTTGAGAACTTCTGTCTGAATGAGAATGCAAATGCTTCAGTCTTGTTTTTTGTGCTGACGTACTTGCCATCCATCATTGAAGATGGTGACATTTGTGGAACCGCCTCCTTCGGGGGATGTTTAATTATCTGTCAACATGTCTGTGTGTAACAAGATTGAAGATTGGCTGTGAGATTGTTTAGTCCTATGTATTGCATAGACAGTTTCTGCTGTTTGGCATGTGAGATATCCTGTGTCGTGTCTTCACCAGATTGTGCTAATATCTCAGCCAGTAACTATTAAGAAAATACAAAATTCCACCCTGTAGCTGCCCTCAGTCAGCTTTGATTCTGCCAGTGGAATTTCCAAAGAATGACTTGTGCACTGATAAAATTATTGAAATTCTTCAAAGAGACAGAATACTTTTGAATATAGCTCCAGGACATCTTTGGAAGAAGTCAAGTACCATTTAGGAAATGCCAGGCATCATTAAGCATATTAAAAGTAGATTTGAAAATGTGTTTAAAAATTGGATAAAATCACTGGAACTGTTAATTTCATCTGAGTATTCAAGAAAGCTGTGAAGGGAACTCTCCAGTTAGCGAATCATTCAAATCTTTCATGTATGATCTTTCACATATTTCAGTAAAAAGCAGGAGAATGGCACTGGATAACAGAGTAGGTGCAGTCATGATGGGCTGAATGGTTTCCTTCTATGCCTTAATAATAACTTTATGATTCTGTGAAATGGATAGCATTTTCGACATGTTTGACATTATGAATGCACAGCTGTTTAAGTCAATAACCTTTGTTCCTCAGTCTTGTGCCAACTCCTGCTGCCCATACAGGTAGCTGTCAGAGAGGCATAGAGGTGTACAGCAAGGATGTAGGCCCTTATCCTTATAAACCTTTCCTCGCCATGTATGTGTCCAAATGGCTTTTAAGTGTTGTCATTGTACCTGCCTCTACCACTTCCACTGACAGCCCGTTCCATATAAAATCACTCGCTGTGTGACAAAGTTGCCCCTCAGGTCTCTTTTAAATCTTTCCCCTCATACCTTAAATCTATGCCTTCTAGTTTTGGACTCCCGTACCCTGGGGAAAAGACCTTTGCTACTCACTTTAACTATGTCCCTTGTGATTTTATAAACCTCTGTAAGGTACTCCTCAGCCTGCTATGGGTCAGAGGAAAAAAAATTCCCAGGCTGTCCAACCTCTCCTTATAACGTAAACCTTCTAATCTCAGTAACATCCTTGTAAATCTTTTTTGCACTGTTTCAAGTTTAATAGCATCCTTCTTATTTCAGGGCAACCAGAAATCTACACAGTACTCCAATTGTAGCCTTACCAGTGTCTTGTACAACTGTAACTTGACATCCCAACTTCCGTTCTCAATGCTCAGACCGAGCCACATGCGTGTCATGCTAGAATTCTTTGAGGAAGTAACAAGCAGGGCAGATAAAGGGAAGGAGTGGATTTTCAGAAGGTGTTTGATAACATGCCACATATTAGGCTATTTCAGAGCCCCTGGTGTTAGTGGGAGTATATTAGCTAGAAAAACCCAGCAGGTCCCTGCCCTGGTAATTTATTTCACTTTCTATTAGTTTTTGGATTAAAACTTTCACCTGAACTTCTTATTTGATGGTTTCTAATGTTTAACATAAATTTCAACCTTTCATCATGAACGATTTTCAACATTGATGTCAATTTCCTTTAAAATTTGGAAACCTTATTTGAAGTTATTTTGAAGTCTCACCTTTTCAAATGACAAGATTCAAGCTCAACTTGGCTAAGGTTTGGAACAGAGATGATGGGCTGAGTGATGATCTGAAGTGCTGTAAAGCATATTCAGTTTGGCTTGGTACTCTGCAAAAGGAAATCACAACTTTGCTTTAACTGAACACAACATGTTCATTCTGATGAAATGTAAGAAAAGAAATTCATCGGCATTGAGACAATTTTAATCTAGTACTAGAAGACAGAAATACAAGCAAATGACTTACTTTATTGTTAAACAGAACAAAGAACTGAAATATAAAGTTGAAGTTTACTCTGACAAGCAAAACACAAATGCCTCACCAGTATCCTGTGCCAGGTAAAATTCTTGAGTTTTCTTGCATTATAATGTGCATTAAGGGGATTTGAAAGTGGAAACTTAAAGCACAATATGTGAAAATAATGGCTATTTCTTAATTTTGTGCCTATTTTAATAAAAATAAATTGCTACTATGCAACGAAAGAGAATTCATTGCCTGGATGGGTGCAGCTCCAACAATGGTCAAGAAGCTTGACACCATTCAGGGTAAGGTGACCAACTTGATTAACACCACTTCCACAATCATCCACTCCCTCCAAGACTGATGCTTAGTAACAGCAGTGTGTACTGTCTACAAGATGCACTGCACAAATTCACCACAGATCATCAAGACAGCTCCTTCCAAACCCATGGCCACATCCATCTAGAAGGACAGGGACAACAAATACAAGGGAACACTGCCAATTGCAAGTTCCCTCCAAGCCACTCAGCAGCCTGACTTGGAAATGTTTTGCCGTTCCTTCATTGTCACTGGGTCAAAATCATGGAATTCCCACCCCGTGGCATCATGGGTCAGCCCACAGCAGGTGAACTACAGCAGTTCAAGAAGGCAGCTCACCACCACCTTCTCAAGGGCAACTAGGGATCGGTAATAAATGTTGGCCAGCCACTGACACCCACATCCTGCACATGAGTAATAAAAAGTAGGCATATTCAGCAAAAGAATTGAAAGTGAACTGAGGCTTCAAAACAGACACATCACAAACACAAGAAAATAAACAGAAAATGTTGAATGCAAACAGGATTACAAGAATATATAATTCATACTGGATTTAAAAAATCAGGAAAAATCCCATGCAAGTTTAACTAAAGCAAAAGCCAAGCACCCACCAAGGATATTAATTAAGCAGATCATATTAAGGATAATAAAAAGGGGCTTTTATCAAAAGGCTCACTTTTGGCTTTTTCTATTGAATAAGAAATGCAGATAATCATATTAGTAAATGTAATATGTTGCAAGATATTTCATGGTTAATGAAGGATGTCAGTCATTTTGGTCTTTTCTGTTTGTCTTCTTTGGTCCTCTCATTTGGCCCTTTGATCCCACACTCCACAGTTATGAATCTGCTCGAAACAAAACCCCATACCAAATGTTAATGAAGTGGAAAAAGAAAAGTGCCTGACCATGGATCACCTGGTTCTATACAGCAGAGTGTTTACCACAGAAGAGATGTTAAAGAAGAGAGCTTGGTGCCTCTGCACGCGGAACCTGCCTTCCAGCTGCTCTGGGACCAAACAAGCACAACAGGATGAAGATAAAAAATCAAATTTGTCTAAAACTGGACACGACCAAAAAAAAGGCTTCAGATCTCCTGAGTCTGTGGTCTTTCAGATACATTTCATGTTAAGAAATAAAATGCTGTAAATGAAAAAAAAGGGAATGTTGTGGAAAAGAAATGAAAATGTTCTATAAGGTACAACTCAGAGGATTAAGGATGATACAACTTGCATTCGAGCATTGTCATGAAAACAAGCCTTTTCTGTACTGCATTGTTTGAAATCTCTTAGCACATCATTATATGATTTACTGCTTTGCAGAACACATTATTGTGCAGTGCCAGCAGCAGGTAGTTTTAAACAATGCTGTGTGCCCATTTTAATTTTTAATTCAGGGAACATGGGCAGAATTAAACATTTACAGAGTAACTTGCTTGTCCCAAAAAAATCTTTTATTTAAGATAACAAAGTGTGAAGTTGGATGAACACAGCAGGCCAAGCAGCATCTCAGGATCACAAAAGCTGATGTTTCAGGCCTAGACCCTTCATCAGAGAGGAAGAGTCTAGGCCTGAAACGCCAACTTTTGTGCTCCTGAGACGCTGCTTGGCCTGCTGTGTTCATCCAGCTTCACACTTTGTTATCTTGGATTCTCCAGCAACTGCAGTTCCCATTATCTCTAAATCTTTTATTTAATTGTTTTTATTCTGAATAATCATTCGTGTAAATGGTGGATTTAGCATGCATGACCATAAATTTTGATAATGACACACACACACACACACACACACACACACACACACACACACACACACACACACACACACAGTTTGCAGCAGGATTCTGGCTCCGAGGTTAACACGAAGTGCTATCACTTCCCTGAATGAAATCAGCAAGCATGTCCCTTCCTTAACTGAGATCAATTAATGCAGAATTTCTCCCAATGTCAAACCAGGTATTTAACCAAAGATCTTCCAGTGCTTTGATTTTGTTTTTATTTCAAAAGTTCACTTTATTCATAAAAAATGCATACATAGTCACAAAACTGTGCAGCTCTGTTCAGTAACATATGAACAAAACACATAAACATTGGAGTTTGACTCTATCCAACAACCCCAAGGCGTTCTTACTCACACAGGGTTATACTTGCATATACATTTCTAGTGCTTTGATATGTTCAGATGCAGCAGTGAATTTATCCACTGAACCACCAGGGGGCTCAGTATCTGCTCTGAGATTTCTTTTAAGAGATTTCATGTTTAACTTCTGTTGGCTGTGATGTCTGTATGCTGCTTTACCTGAAGATTCAAAAACACACAAAGCACTTGAAAATTGATATCATGGAACTCCATTGCTAAATCCTTGGACCGATTAAAAATAACTGAGTTAATACAGTTATGTAAAGATCAAATCACCATTGTCCAACCAAGCTACTCTCTCATTAGAGAGGGAGATGACTGGTGGCAAGTTTAACCTGAGGGTCACTACAGCTCAGGCAAGAAAACTGCCATTATTACCTTGTCTCATCTATATGTGACTCTAGATCCACAGCAATGTGGTTGACTTGTAACTGCCGTATGGGCAATTAGGGATGGGCAATAAATGCCTAGCCAGTGACTTGAGGAGGAGAATCCTTTGTGGTAACCTCAGCTGGTGTGTGAGTTGAACCCACACAGTTAATAGAATCCCTACAATGTGAAAGTAGGTCATTGAGCCCGTTGGGTCCATGTTGACCCCCTGAAGAGCACCCCACCCAGACCCGTCCCTACACTATCCCTGTAACCCTACCTTTCCCATGGCTACTCTACGACACAAGGCGATGGCCTAGTGGTATTATCCCTGGACTGTTAATCGAGAGACCCAGATAATGTTCTGGGGACCTGCATTCAAATCCTACCATGGCAGATGGTGTAATTTGAATTCAATAAATATCTGGAATTAGGAATCTAATGATGACCGTGAATCCATTGTCAATTGTTGGGAAAAACCCATCTAGTTCACCAATGCCTTTTAGGGAAGGAAACTGCCATTCTTACTCTGTCTGGTCTATATGTGACTCTAGACCCACAGCAATGTGGTTGACTCTTAACTGCCCTCTGGGCAATTGGAGATGGGCAATAAATGCCTAGTCAGTGACACATTCATCCTATGAATGAATAAAGACAGATAAAACCTAATTTGCACATCCCTGGACACTACGGGTCATTTAGCATAGACAATCCACCTAATCTGCATATCTTTGGACTGTAGGAGAAAACTCACACAGCCACAGAGAGAATGTACGAACCTCACACAGACGGTTGGTGGATGGTGGAATCAAGCCCAGGTCACTGGGGCCATGAGGTAGCAAAGCTAACCACTGAGCCACATGCTGTTGTTAGCATCACTCTGCCTTGCAAACCAGCTGTCCAGCCAACTGGCCTAAAGCTTTGGGACAGATGCATGTCAGTACATTTGTAAAGTGTAACACTGAAAAGGAGCACTCTCGTGGCACAGTGGTAGTGCCCCTCCCTCTGGGGCAGAATGTCTGTGTTTAAGTCCTGTGTGCTACAGGTACATGTCATTACATGTCTCTACAGGCTGATTGAAAACTTCTGTCTTATTAAGGAGACCAAAACTGGGTGTAGGTAAGGTCAATAGCAGGTGTCTTTTCCCTAGAATGGGGGATTTTAAGACTCGGGGACATATTTTTTAGGTCAGAAGAGAAAGATTTTTTAAAAAGACATGGGGAGCAATTTATTTTACACTGACAGTGTCTCCTGAATTTCCAGAGGAAGTGATGGATATGGGTCCAGTTACAATGTTTAAAAAAGATTTGGATAATTACATGAATACAAAACGTTTGGAGGGATGTGGGCCAAGTGCAGGCAGGTGGGATAGTTTAGTTTGGGATTATGTTCGGCAAGGACTAGTTGGACCTAATGGAAGGCTTCCATGCTGTATGACTCTATGAGCCTATGAACACCAGGTACGATATCACCAAGACCAGGATATAATTATTTTAGTTTGATGGCCTTTCATCACAAACCTATAAAGTGTAACATTGGATTTTGTGCAACAGCTCTGACACAGACAAGATCAGCAGATGGATAAACTTGCATTTTCTGATGAAGGGTCTAGGCCTGAAATGTCAGCTTTCCTGCTCCTAAGATGCTGTTTGGCCTGCTGTGTTCATCAGCTCCACACCTTGTTATGCTGAAGATTGTTAGCTTTGAAGATGCTGATTACAGAGGTGAATGGAGAATGGCTGGTGAGGATGCATTTTTTTGTCCTCTCCACACAAATATACAGTGATAATCCAGCACTAAATCCTTATTTCCAATCATTCGTGGAACGTGAACATTGCTGACTGGCCAACATTTATTGCCCAGCCCTTGTTGCCTTTGAGAAGGTGCCTTTGAGCAGATGAACAGCTGCAGTCATTTGGTGTAAGTAGACCCACAATGCAGGTAGGGATGGAATTCCAGGAGTTTAATCCAGCAACACCGAAGGAACAGCGATACATTTCCAAGTCAGGATGATCAGTTGTTTAGAAGGGAACTTGCTGGTGGTGGGTGTTCCCATGTATTTGCCGTCCTTATCCTTCTAGATGAAAGTTGTCGTTGGTCAGGAAGGTGCTGATTGAAGATCTTTGGTGAATTTCTGCAGTTTATCTTGTTCATAGGGTGCATTGCCACTGCTGAATGTTGGTGGTGGAAGAGTGGATGCTTGTGGATGTGGTGCCAATTAAGTGGATGTGGTGCCACTTAAATAGGCTGCTTTGTCTTAAATGATGTCAAGCTTCTTGAGTGTTATTGGAGCTGCACTCATCCAAGCAAGTGGGTAATATCCCATTGCATTCCTAACTTGTGGGTAGGCAATGGGGAGTCAGGAGGTGAGTTACTCTGCACAGTATTCCTAGCCTCTGACCTATACATGCAGCCATTGTATTTATATGGGGAGTACAATGAGTTTCTGGTCAATGATAAGCCCCAGGATATTGGAAATGGGGCGTTTAGTGATGGTAACACCAGCAAATGTCAAGAGACAGTTGTTAACTCAGGTTAATTGTACTTCATGTGTGAGTCGATGTGTATGTCTGAATAGTAAGCATTATTTCTTTTGATTCCCTGCAACTGTCAAAATAAGCAGTATATCTGAATCTAATGTTATTATCTCCTCATAATTCAATATTTAGCAATAAAAGTCTGAAATATTTCAAAGCAACAGGCAATATTTAATTACTCTTGCAACTCTTCCTACAAATATTAATGCCCAGACAAATCGAGACATATAGCATGGAAACAAACCTTTTGGCCCAACTTATCTGCACCAACCAGGCATCCCTATCAGTAACAGAGTACCTCAGAGAAGAAATTCCTCATCTCTGTCTTAAATTGGTTACCCCTTACTCAAAATATGTCCTCTGTCCTAGACTCTCCAATAACAGGAAGCAACCTATTCCCATCTACCCTGTTAAGCCACCCAAGAATCTTGAACATTTTGAGGTCGCCTCTTATTCTTCTAAATTTTAATGAGCACAGGTCCAACTTACTCAACTTCTCCTTCATACCTGGGATCAACCTAATGAACATTCTTTGGATTGCATCCAGTGCCAGTATATCTTACCCTAACAGGTGATCAAAGCTGTTCACAGTATTCTTGGTATGGTCTAAACCGTCTCATATATAATTTTAGAAACGTTTCCCATTTTTATTCTTTGCTAACTTTGAAGTAAAGCCCAACATTCTATTTGTCTGCCCTTTCTCATGCTTAATTTGTGTGCTAGCTTTTTGTGATCTATGTACAAGGACTTTGAAATCTCGCTTTGCTGTAGCTCTCTGCAGTCTCTAAATAATATTTAGCTCCTTTATTCTTCCTACCAAAGGACATAACCTCACATTTTTCCACTTTATATTCCATCTGCCAAGCTTTTCCCACATGCATAGCCTGGCTGTATCCCTTGCGGACTGTTATCCTCATTACTTGCCTTACCCTCCCATTCTTTTGTCATCTGTAAACTTGACTGTAGTACATTCACTTCTGTCATCTAAATCACTATTATATATTGTAAATAACTATGACTGCAGCCCTGACCCCTGTGGCAAAACATTTGTTAAAGGTTACCATTCTGAACATATCCCCCATATCCTAACTCTGTCTTCTATCAGTTAGGAAATCCTCTGTCCAGGCTGGTATACTACATTCAACACAATAAGCTCTTTTCTTACTAAGTAGCCTAATGTGTGGTGTCGATGCCATATACAAGATTCCCTGCAGAGACTTCGACTACACTACATTGGACAAACAGGAAGGAAATTAACTAGGGTACACAAACATCAATTGGCTACAAAAAGACACGACCAATCCTCACTCATCTCTATCCACATGGATAAGGAGAACCACCAATTCATCTGGGAAAACACCAAGATCCTGGGACAAGCCAAGCAGAGGCAAAAACAGGAATTCCAAGAAGTCTGGTACTCCACGAAGAAAGCCATTAACAAACACATAGAGCTTGACCCCATTGACACTCTGCTGCGATGGAAAACTGGGAGTGATGTAATCCAGCTTTACGGACACCAGAGTTTAAAAACCAGGAAAACACAATGGTGCTTAATCGGAGGCTGCACTGATGATGTTACCAAGCAGGGTAATGAAACGTCTGTGGAACAACGAACCAGCTCGGCAAGTCAACCAACCACAGAATTCTAATAAATTTGTGGGGCATGATTTCCCCTTGTGATGCCCTGCTGACTGTGTTATTACATATCAAAGTCACAGCCATAGAAATGTATAGCATGGTAACAGACCTCTCAAACCAACTTGTCCATGCCAACCAGATATCCTAAAATAATCTAGTTCCAATTGCCAACATTTGGCTCATATCCCTCTAAACCCTTCCTATTCATATACCAATCCAGATGCCTTTTAATCGTTGTAATTGTATCACCCTCCATCACTTCCTCTGGCAGTTCATTCCATACGCGCACCATCCTCTACATGAAAACTTTGCCCCGTAGGTCCCTTTTAAATCTTCCTCCTTTCACCTTAAACCTGCAATTTTGGATTCTCCTACCCTGGGAAAAAGATCTTGGCCATTCACCCTATCAATGCCCCTCAGGATTATATAAACTTCTATAAGGTCACCCTTCAGCTTCCAATGCTCCAAGGCTCAAACCCCCAGTCTATTCAGTTTCTCCTTATAGCTCAAATCCTCCAAGTCTGGCAACATACTTGTAAGGCAGTTCCGAATCCTTTCCAATTTTCACAACTCCCTTCCTATATTTCTGAATGAATGCACCGCTATTAAATCTTTATGACAGATTCCAACATTTTCCCAATGACAGTTGTTAAGCTAACTGTTAAGGAGCTACCAGTTTTTGTCTGCTTCCCTTTTAAAATAAAGATGTTACACTGGAGTTTTTTTAATTCTGCATCTAAGTCTAACAGAATAATATTTTCCAGAAACTACAATTCATGAAAGGCTACCAAACAGAGTCTGAACTGTAGTACTGAATTATTTGTTAAATATTGTGGTAGAATTTCCAGGTTTTACCCTTGGGCAGGCTGAGATTGCAGCGAGTTTTTTAGGACTATAAGACATAGAAGTAGACCATTTATTGAGTCTGCTGTGCCAATAAACAAGATCATGGCTGAAATGATAATTCTCAACACCACTTTCCTCGCCTTTTCCTCATGAACCTTGTTTCCCTTACTGATTAAAAGTCTGTCTATTGCAGCTTTGAATATAATCCAGCCTCTACAGTCCTCTCTGATAAAGAACCCCATAGATTCACAACCTTCTGAGAGAAGAAATTTCTTCTCATCTCTGTCTTGAATGCGTACCCCCCAATTCTGACATTATGCCCACTGATCCTAGGCTCTCCTGCAATGCAAAACAAATGTTTCTGTGGTTCCTTCCCTGAGATCTAAATGGAAATGCAGTACATTTGCTAAGTTTCCAATTTTATTGTTAAAGCTGGTGGTCTTTATTGGATGAAGAATCACCAAACTCAAAACGTTAATTCTGCTTTCCTTCCACAGATGCTGCCAGACTTGTTGAATTTTGCCAGGAATTTCTGAATTAAAGAGAAAGGATTTCCTCTTGCTTCCATAGATGAATAATTATCAAAAAAGAAAAAAGAAAACTGGATTACAGTCTAAATTTGTTTCATCTCATTCGCTCTTGATTGGCATAAATGATTATGAATACTGTGGGTGTAGTCAGTATCAGGGCGAATGGAGACATTGGGTTGGCACTGTGCTCACTTGTCCTGAAGACATTTCACTGTTCTCCTCAAATGTTGGAAATTGTTTGATGACAGAGACCTCCCTGTTTGGCTATATCCAAGGTTTTTTCTCCCCCATTTTTTGGGATCCTGGTTGCAAGATCTGAACTTGGCTTTTCGATTGCATTTTGATTGACATTTGGGTTGTCCCAATCTCAATTGGCTATGGAGCACTGCCTAAGATCCTCTAACCCAGTGAAGGTGATATCTGATGAGTCTTCGCTCAACACCATGCACCGATGAATACAAAATGCTTCTAGTGATGCTGGTAGGTTATCCAAGTCTTACATTCTTGCAGTGATGTAAGAATCACTGTATGATGTGCTTTTATCTTTATTTTGAGACAAATTACATGCTTTTTCCAAAACCTTCACTGATCCTACAAAATGCAGAACTTGGTTTTCAGCAGGTGTTTGTTGGCTTCATCATTTGGTGTAGAGATATTGGAGAGGACACTCAGAACAGCAAAGCTTCTGTACGAAACGCAAGAATATACAAGCAGTTCTGCTATGACGCATGTTTCATTAACACGAATTGCTGTAATGTGATTGATGAATAGTCGTGCTGTTTGGATAATGCAAACTTTCTGCTGTGCAGGTATGGTGATTTCCTTATAATGCAATTTTCTATGGCAATTTTCTATAGCTCGATGTTCTATAGCACAAGGTTACACAAGAACGCAAATATCACATTATAGGAGAACTATCTGTACTGTTAATAGCTATTGTGACACAGCAGTCATAATGGACTGTGATGATGCAATGGTTTGGAGGGTTTGAACTATAGGGAGAGGCTGAATGAGTTGGGGCTATTTTTCCTGGAGCTTTGGAGCATGAGGGATGACCATATGGTGTCTGGATAAGATGAATAGTAAACGTCTTTTCCCCAGGGGTAAGGGAGTGCAAAACTTGAGGGCATAGCTTTAAGATGCGAGGGGAAATATTTAAAAGGGACTTAAGGTGCAACTTTATCACATAGACCGTGGTATATTTATGGAACGAGCTGCCAGAGGAAGTGGTGGAGGGTGGTATAATTACTTTTAAAAAGCATCGGGATAGATACATGAATAGGAAAGGTTTAGAGGGATATGGGCCAAATGTTGGCAAATGGGACTAGATTAATTGAGGATATCTGGTCGGCATGGACGAGTTGGACTGAAGTGTCTGTTTCTGAGCCGTATATCTTTTTATGACCCTATCTATGATTCAACACAAGGAACTTACTTCTCACAACAGAGATAGTGGGAACTGCAGATGCTGGAGAATCCGAGATAACAAAGTGTGGAGCTAGATGAACACAGCAGGCCAAGCAGCATCTTAGGAGTGCAAAAGCTGACGTTTCGGGCCTAGACATCAGCTTTTGTGCTCCTAAGATGCTGCTTGGCCTGCTATGTTCATCCAGCGCCACACTTTGTTATTTTACTTCTCACAACATTTCCTTTGGCACCATCTTCTTTTCACAGAGGTCAGAGAAACAGAGTTGAGAGATGGGACTGCAGACCTTGGGCTTCCTTATACATTTTGGGATTTTTTTGGCTGCCACATATTTATTCTCTCTCCTTATATACTTGGTAAACATTGCAAATGGCCTCGGATACTACTTGAGTGTTTCCAAAAATTATATTATTTGTCACCATATTTGAATTGTACAATTGTTCTAAAGCTTTTTTAATTTCCACTTACAAGCAGCTTTTCAATTTGGACTATAGGAATTAGCAGGAATGGGCCATTTAACTCTAAAAGCCTATTTCACCCTTCAATAAGATCATGGCTGATCCAATTGTTGTCTCAGCCCCACTTTAACATTTCTCTGCACCCCCTAAAACTTGACTCCCTTATCTGTTAAAATTCAAACTCAGCCTTGAATAAATTTAATGGTCCTGCTTTCCAGGGAAGGGAAGTCCACAAACTGCCCACCCTCTGAGAGAGAAAAGAAACACCTAATCTCTTATTTTAAAAGTGAAACTTATTTGTAAACTGTATCTCTAGTTCTAATCTGTACCACACAAGGAAACATCTTCCCAGTACTCACATTATTGAGTCCCCTTAGGATACTATGTTTCAGTGAGATCAGCTCTTATTTCACTAAAGTCAAATAGCTTGAGGTATAAACCATTCCAACTTTCTTCCTAAATCCTTCATTCCTGGAATGATTGCTTCTAATGCAATTATAAATGCTTTTAAATGACATGTACTTGACTATACACAACACTCTAGATGTGGCCTCACTAATATCCTATGCAGGTGCAATTAGGCTTCCATACTTTTCTATTCTATTCACCCTGCAGCAAACACCAACTTCCCATTTGCCTTCCTGACCACTTGCTCTACCAACTTTGGTGATTCGTGTACTATGGGACTCAAATTCCTATGCACTACTATTCATGACTTTTAATTCGATCTAACTACTAAATAAGTAATTGTCAAAAGACGCAGTGGCGATATGAAGAAGTCAATGTGTAAATTTGGAATACGGTGACTGATAGTGTGGTAAACATTCATGAGGACATTCTGGAAAAGAATATGGGTGATGGCCAGGGAATGGTAATAGATAAGTTCCTCCAACAGAGACAACGGGCTGAATTGTATTCAATAACCGCGTGTTTCAGTGAATTATTTGCTGGTCTGCAGTTGAAGCTGTTTAGTGAACTGACCTTAAAAATTTTAAGTGAAAAGTGCACTTCAAATTAAGACTGTCAAAAACATATAAAGAAACCTCCATTACAATAGCAAACCAATTATAGTGCATTAGGACAATTTGGGATTCATCTGTTCAAGGAAAGAGGAAGGAGGAAAGAGGAAATAGCATTTATATATGGACCACCATTCGCAACCTCATGACTTTCCAAAACACTTTACACCAATTTACAGAATGGGTAAAATATGATACCAATGAATGATTGTCAAAGATGACTCACTTCAGAATCCAATTAACAGAGTGGCATTTGCAAAGATGATTCAGATTTGTTCATTCAGCTCTTTCGTTTGCACTGTGAGTGATAATTCAGCAAAATTATCTAAAAGTCAGGGAGAGTGATAAAAAATGAAGTGATGCAAATAATAAGAGTTCCAAAGATTTTTAAAACAATGAAACAAAAAAGCTTCCAAGGAATACTTAAATTAACAGTAAATGTTTCTACAAACATATTAATTGATACAGCAGTGAAGGGGAATGTGAGCCATTTTAAATTAATGTCGTTGATAATTTATATGACAATAAGAAAATGGCGGATTTGCAAAATGAGCACTTTTTATTCTTATTCACATGAAGAGGAAAAAAATACCAGTCCGACAAGTTAACCTGGAAGCGGGTCAAGGGAAGGAAACTATTCGATTCAATCCAAGTAAAGTAGTTAATAATTTAACAATACAATAAATTCACATCGTCAAATGAGATTTGACTGCTTAGAACTGGCTTAGGTATTGAGGAAATTGGAAATGTGTAGCCAAATAATTTTCCAAAGTTTTTGAGATTCAGGGCCTGTGTTTCCAAATGCAAATTAAGAAAGTTAGGGAGGTGGTGTAGAAACAAAAAGGGACAGAATTTATCAGGAGATATGAAGATCCTGGTGACAAAGCCAGTGTAGGTGGCATGTCCACCTTTAAATGATAGAATCCCTACAGTGTGGAAACAGGCCCTTCGGCCCAACAAGTCCACACTGACCCGCAGAGCACCCATCCCCTGTAACCCACCTAACCTACACATCCCTGAACACTATGAGCAATTTAGCACGGCCAACCCAGCTGACCTGCACACCTTTGGACTGTGGGAGGAAACCAGAGCACCCAGAGAAAACCCACACAGAGAATGTGCAAACTCCACACAGACAGTCACCTGAGGGTGGAATTAAACCCAGGTCCCTGGTGCTGTGAGGCAGCAGCGCTAATCACTGAGCCACCGTGCCACCCCATTTTGTGGTGCACATATACGGATATATATCAGATCCAAAAGTAGGTAGTGGGAGCCAGTGCCCAAGCAATTCACGTTAAACGGTAAAGGGTTGGCGGCAGGTATCTTACACACGGATGGCACAGATTTGGCAAGTACATGTATTCATTAGTGGAGCCCACCATCAGGTACTAACCTCACAGTGTTGGATGGGCTGTGGAGTTGAGGCTGCAATCAGGTAAGCCATCATCTTATCGAGCAGCCTCACGTAGTCAAATGGCCTGTTCCAATTCCTAATTTGTGAAAGGGAGGTGCTGCATTAAGGCCACAACTTTCCTGTCCATCACTTTTCGTTCAGTACTTTGATTCGTTTGTTCTTGCACCCTCTCATTATCAGCACCCCCTCCTCCATTTCCTCCCTGCTTTATTATTCTGCTGTGTCCTGTGGGCATACAAATATAAGGGACCTGTCTCCTCCACCTATCACCCCACACTCCATCATTTCCAAGTCACTTCCACTGCACCTTGAAGAAGTGAGAGCCCGGTCAGAGACCAATCCCACGGTTTTCCAAAGCTGCGCTGCTGTGCCACTGGAACCCAATGCTCCTGCTGCCTGGCTGTCCTCAGCTGTGGAGAACTTGATCAAATCATTCACATGCCAGAAGAATGCATTGGTCACCTGTTTATAGAGCCAACCACACACTTTATTCCAATGGAGTCCCATTTGCCGGCTATTGGCCCATATCTATCTAATTCCTTCCTATTCATACATCCATCTGGATGCATGTTAAATGTTGTAGTTGTACCAGCCTTCACCCCCTCCTCTGGCAGCTCATTCCATACACGCACCACCCTCTGCATGAAAAGGTTGCCACTTAGGTCCCTTTTAAATATTTCTCCTCTCATGTTAAACCTATGCTCTGTAGTTTTGGACTCCACTACTTTGTGAAAAAGACCTTGGCTATTCACCGTGTCTGTGCTTGTCATGATGTTATAAACATCTATGGAGGTCCCCTTCAGCCTCCAACGCTTTGGGAATTATAGCCCCAACCTATTCAGCCTCTTCATTTAGCTCAAACCCCCCAATTCCAGCATCATCCTTCTAAATCTTCTCAGAATCTTTTCAAGTTTTACAATATATTTCCTATAGCAGGGAGACCAGAATTCAATGCCATATTCCTAAATTAGTCTAACCAATGTCCTGTACAGCCACAACATGGCCTGATGTACCCGTGTGTGGCAGCCCGTGAAATGTCACATTTGTTATGTCCATGAAGCTCTGGAAACCACTGCTGGTTGCATCCTCTGCCCCTGCTCCTGAAGTTGGATGAATATTCGGATGTATATGTATATAAAATATATATATTATACATACATTATCCATATATATATCAGAGCCATGGTGAATCTGCAAAGTTAACTCTGCAAAGAAAGTATGCCATGATATGAACACTCTGTGATTTTCCCCCATACAGCTGCTAAGTGATGAGATTTGGAGGGAACATGGTGAGCTAAAGGAATTTTGCTAGAATAGATCATCTGTGTGACTAAATATTTAAATGCTGAGAAATAGAGTCAAATGTAAATGTTGTATCACAGATAATAAGAGCTGCAGATGCTGGAGAATCAGAGATAACAAGGTGTCGAGCTGGGTGAACACAGCAGGCCAGGCAGCATCTTAGGAGCTGATGAAGGGTCTAGACCTGAAACGTCAGCTTTTTGCTCCTAAGATGCTGCTTGGCCTATTGTGTTCATCCAGCTCCACACCTTGATATCTCAAATGTAAATGTCCCTGAAAAAGGTACAGGGGTGATGACGCAGGTTTAATCCTCACTCATGCCTTCCAGCATAAATAATCCCCAGTAGCGTCAGCGATGTGTAGGCTAGATGGATTCATCGTGAGAACTGCGAGATTGCAGGGATAGTGTTGGGGGTTGGGGTGGGATATCCTTCAAAGGGATGGTGTAGACTCGATGGCCAAATGGCATGTTCCCATACTGTAGAGATTCTATGATTCTTTGAATGTGTCCCATTAATCTAAATAATACTGTGGTGGACCCAGCACTGAGCATGTTGCTTGGTAGATATATGACTCAACATTCGGTCCAGATTTATGAAGGCCTCACACTATTAAAAGTCCATGACTTAAAGCCAGCCTGAATGTCTTAAAGGGGAAGTGCCCTCTGGCCACACTAAGTGCTGGAAATGGCTGGGCAAAGGTTTCCAGCTAGAAGCAGTACAATATGGTACATTAGCCTGAGATTGTGCTCCAAGCTTCTCACATGCTGCACTAGATTTCCCTCACTTGAGTAGAGCATCATAAAGACTCCATGAATGCAATAACACTACTGAAAACACAAGCAGTATAATTCTAAAGATATTTATACTGTGCAGAAAGGCACCTTAATTATCTCACCCAAGTGGAGAAGATAAGTCAATTCATTGTCAGATGTTGTACCCTTAAACCTGAACCAATAGTGTCACACCCTGTTCAATTCGTCACCACCCTTTCTCTCACCCAGTTTGAAGTGATCAATCAAGTACCACATACAGACCTAGCTTCACTTTGCTTTCACACACTCTGCAGTGCCACATGTCCCATAACAACAGCTCACAGCTTACACACACTGCCATCCCTTCAACCATAAAAGACATACCACAGAGGCTCATTGCACCACTCTCACAGACACACTTTCTTCTCTCTCCCTAAGTTACTGCACAAGCAGAACAAACAAACAGAATCAGGAGCAGACCATTCGGCCCTTTGGGACTGTCCACCGTTCAATAAGATCATGATTGAGATCAAGAGGGTATGAGCTTGACTCGATTGTCTAGGCCACCCCTAATTGCCTTTGGGGCATCAGCATGAGTGGCCTGAATCTAGGCAAGGGGTGGGTGGTGGAGGGCAGATGGGGGTGGGGGGGTGGATGCTGGTGCGTGGTAGGATAGAAAGGGTGCCAGCTCATTGGAAAGCATGGTAACAAACAAGCTCAATTGTAGAGAGGACAGATGGAGCTGTGATGGGGCGCTGAATGGATTATGACAGCTCGGCATGCACAAAGCATGCTTGATGGAATATGTAGTCTCACCAACTGATCACTGTGAAGCACAGTGGAATTTAATGTATATGCAGAGCACAATCCCCTCTACTGTTGAAGTTATGATGAGTCCATGAATGAGCACACATGAACAGAGATGTGACGAGATGGATTTTGGCTGAGGTCTCAGCTTCCACTGCAGTGCAGGCAACATTTTGATATTAGGCATTTACAAGCATAGGTTTGTGCATGACACCAAAATTGGTGGCATAAGTGACAGTGAAGAAGGTTAACTAAGATTACAAAGGGATCTTGATCAGTTGGACCAATGGGCTGAAGGGTGGCAGATGGAGTTTAATTTGGATAAATGCAACGTATTGCATTTTGGTAAAATCAAACAAGGGCAGGGTATATACAGTTAATGGTAGGGCCCTGGGTAGTGTTGTCAAACAGAGAGACCGAGAGGTTCAAGTACATAGTTCTTTGAAAGTTGCATCACAGGTAGGCAGGGTGTTTAAGAAGGCTTTTAGCATCGATGTGAGTTTGCTTGCTGAGCTGGAAGGTTAGTTTTCAGACGTTTCGTCACCATTCTAGGTAAAATCATCAGTGAGCCTCTGACGAAGCGCTTGTGTTATGTCCCGCTTTCTATTTAGAAATAGAAATCTAAATAGAAAGTGGGACATAACACTAGCGTTTCGTCGGAGGCTCACTAGTGATGTTACCTAGAATGGTGACGAAACGTCTGAAAACTAACCTTCCAGCTCAGCGAGCAAACTCACATCCAGAACCTCAACCTGAGCTACAAATCTTCTCAAAACTCGCTAGGCTTTTAGCATGTTTGCTTTCATTGCTCAGAGCAGTGAGTACAGGATTTGGGATGTCGTGTTGAGGTTATACAGGATGTTAGTGAGCTCACTTTTGAAAAGGAGTACTGTGTATAGTTCTGGTCACCCTGCTTTAGGAAGGCTGTTATTATGTTGGAGAAAACAGGAAATTCATTCCAAAATGTAAACAGAAAATGCTGCAAGCAGTCAAGATAACAAAGTGTGGAGCTGGATGAACACAGCACGCCAAGCAGCATCTTAGGAGCACAAAAGCTGACGTTTCGGGCCTAGACCCTTCATCAGAAGAGGGGAATGGGGACAGGGTTCTGAAATAAATAGGGAGAGGGGGGAGGCGGAGTGAAAATGGATAGAGGAGAAGATAGATGGAGAAGAGACTATAGGTGGGGAGGTAGGGAGGGGATAGGTCAGTCCAGGGAGGATGGACAGGTCAAGGGGGGGCGGGATGAGGTTAGTACGTAGGAAATGGAGGTGCGGCTTGAGGTGGGAGGAGGGGATAGGTGCGAAGAAGAACAGGTTAGGGAAGCAGGGACGAGCTGGGCTGGTTTTGTGATGCAGTGGGGAGAGAGGAGATTTTGAAGCTTGCGAAATCTACATTGATACTATTGGGCTGCAGGGTTCCCAAGTGGAATATGAGTTGCTGTTCCTGCAACCTTCGGGTGGCATCATTATGGCACTGTAGGAGGCCCAGGATGGACATGTCGTCTAAGGAATGGGAGGGCGAGTTAAAATGGTGTAAGCAGTCAGCAGCTCTTTAAAAATGTATCAGAGATAATGGGAACTGCAGATGCTGGAGAATCCAAGGTAATAAAGTGTAAAGCTGGATGAACACAGCAGGCCAAGCAGCATCTCAGGAGCACAAAAGCTGATGTTTCGGGCCTAGAAGGCCCAAAACGTCAGCTTTTGTGCTCCTGAGATGCTGCTTGGCCTGCTGTGTTCATCCAGCTTCACGCTCTTCAAAAATGGGTCATTTTGTAATGAATTCAAAAGCAAAATAAAACCAGTGGAAAACCAGAAGTTTCTCGGCCCGGAAATGTTGAGGAGGTTAGATGAGTTGAAATTTTCAGATCTGAGATTGTTTACCAATATCAAACAAAATTATATGATTTTTATTTAAAAGAGTCGAATGGTAGGATTCTCTCATTTGAAAGGAGTAAAACTGAATAATTATAGGAACAAAGGAATTGCTATAAAATTAATTTTTCACAGGATGTAGGGTGGTTGGCATGGGCAATATTTATTTTCCAACCCTAAATGCCTTTGAGATGGTAATGGTAATCGGTCTCTTGAACCCCTGCAGTCCCTGTGGTGAAAGTGTACCAACGCTGCTGTAGATCTTATGTATAAGATTGGAAAGGTTACTGCTATCGATCTAAGTGCTTCCCTTTGTCTAACCACAATGTTTGCAGTCAGCGGTTTTTTTTAATGAAAAAGAAATGTCAAAATAAGAATTCAATACCACTCTTTATTAAATGAAACTTTAATTTGAAAACATGCATAATTAAAAGCACAAAATTACACTTTTCTCATGGCATTCCTCATAAATTGTAAACGCCAAACAATTAGGACAAATTATTCTTTGTAAAATGAGACAAAAACATCTTGTGCAAACATTATTCATTACATTCTATCCACGACTTGAAGTAGGTATTTGAGAGAGACTGAACAAGTTCACTAAACACAAGTTATTGAATTTTTGAAGATGCTTCAATGTGATTTTTATTCCATGTCAATTGACAATAGACTGGACAATGTTGACAAGCATTATTGGACCTGGAGTTTCGTGCAGCTCAAGGTCTTGACTATTTAACACAGGCAGAGCTGCAGACTACAATGTTTCACATGGTGTAAAGGTAGCTACATTTAATTACAATTCTTAAGCAAAATGAAGGAAGCTTTTCCAAGACTCGAGTTTCTCTGTGATGAGAGCCCTGTGAAGAAAATTATCCTTCTCCCAAAATTAGAATCCAAATATAAGAGTTAAGATAAGGAATAGATCATTCATTTGGACCTTCCAGCCTGCTCTGCCATTCAGTAACATCATGCTTGATCTACTTTTAACTCCACATTTTGCCTACTCCCATTAACTTTTCACCCCTTTGCTTATCATGAATCAAAAATATCCAAAGATATTGCCTCCACTTCCTTTAAGGAAGAGAATTCCAAAGATTCAATGAGTCACCCCCCAGTTTAAAAAAAAATGACCTAAATTCTTCCCTTAAAGGAATAATTCTTTCCAGATCCACACTAACAGTTTTTCTCAGAACCTTGAATGTTTCTATTAAACCACCACTAACCAAGAACATAGGAACAGGAATAAGCCATTCAGCCCATCTAACCTGCTTGCACCAGGTAAAGCAACCGTGGCTAATTGAACAATGCCTTTTAATAACCCCATAATCCCCATAGTCCAAAACACCACCGGCAATCAGCAATTTATCAACTCCGTCTTAAACACACTCATAGGCTGACCCTGCACAGGCCTCTCTGTGGTAGAGAATTCCAAAGGTTCACAACAATCTCAGTAAACAAAAATTCTCGTCATCTCAGTTGGATACCTCATATGGTTAGCTTGTGCTGTCTGGTTCTAGGTTTCCCAAACATGGGGAGACATCCTACCTGCACCTACTGTCTATCATTTAAAATATTTTGCAAGTTTCAATGAGATCATCTTTGAAACCCTAGAGGAAACATTTTACGCAACTTCTCTTCATAGAACAGTCCTTTTAAATTCAAACGGGTACGAGCCTAAACGTACAGTTTTTCCTCATAACACAATCTGTCCATTCCAGGTATTAATCTAGCAAAGCTTCTTTGAACTGCCTTAATGAATTTACATTCTTACTTAAATCGGGAGACCAATGTTGTGCAGTGCGTTCCAAATGGTCTCACTAATGACATGTATAATTGAAGCATGACCTCTATACTTTTGCATTCAATTACTTTCTTAATAAATGATAACATTTTAATAGCTTTCCTAATTACTAGCTGTACCTGCATACTAATCCTTTGTAATTCTTGTACTGGGACACACAGATCCCTCAGCATTTCAGAGTTCTGTAATCTCTCAACAGTGAGATAATAAGCTACCCTTTCATTCTTCTCCCCAAAATGGGCAACTTTTCATTTTCCTACATCATATGCTACTTGCCAGATCTCTGTCCAGTCATTTAACATGTCTATATCTTTCTAAATTCTCTTCATTATTGTTCAGAACTTGCCTTCCAACCATCTTTGTGTCAATAGCAAATTTAGCAATCATACCTTCTGTGCCTTCATCCAAGCCATTGATATAAATTGTAATGAGTTCAAGACCTAATACTGATTGCTGTGGCACATCAATTGTTACGTCTTGCCAACCAGAAAATGTTCCATTTATGCCTACTGTTTCCTGTTAGCCAGCTAATCTCCTATCCAAGCTACCATCTTAACCCGTACACCATTAATTTTTATTTTCCATAATAACAATGCTTTCTGAAGATTTAATGTGGTACATCCACTGCATCCCATTGATTCACAGCATAAGTTCCTAAATGTGGATAAATATTCATGTTGATATAATTATAGTGTCTGAAATCCCTTGCCCTCGCACTTGAAGGCATTTCCCCAGAAGGTGACCTTTAGGCATTAAATTTTTTTTGAGTTATATTCCGCTGGCTGACCGATATCAATTTTAAAAATCATTAGGTGGAATTTAATGCCGTCTTTAGTGGTGGGTTTAGTGGTGATAAGGCATTTGATCAGGCAAGAGAATGACATGTGGGGACCCGGTTGCTTACTGCCTCTGCCTTTTATAAGGCTAGTGCAAGAAGCCTTGTGGGTAAGCTTACTGCCCCATCATGAACTGACGCTCTGAACTGGGCATAAATTAGGGCACTCATCCTGCTGTCACTGGTATTCACCCAGCAGTCATTAGGGAATTCACCAAGCTGGAATCACAGACAGCAAGGACTTTCAGTATTGGGAAGTGTGGGGCAGAGTTCTTCATTCAAACTCTGTCAGTCACTGATCAAGGAACCTGCTGTTGTGAAAAGGAAATCCATTGAGGCTCTCACTCTGTCCTTGCTGAAAGCCCTCCCCTGTCCATTGTAGCCAGTGATTAGAGGTGTTTGAGCAATGAATGGCTCTGATAGTGGGGTATATGTAAGAGTTGCTGTGGAATGAAGATTGACGCTCACTCGGTCGGTAGGACATGGATGCCTTAGCATCCGGCCTAAGTGCTCCTTATCTCCTTCTGCAAAAACCAGGTTTCCCTCCTCATACGGGGTGAGGAACTAATCCTAGTGTCAGGCATCCTTCCATCTGTACAGGCTCATCCTGCCCTGGTATGGGTTGTCTTCTCCTGTACGAGAGAAAGGGAGATGGAAGTGAGTGATATGGATGTTCGTCTTGATACAGGTGGGTCAACTGTAGTAAGCTGCTCCAAAGAAGTGAAGAGACAGCTCAAAGGCCATGCAGCTTTAGTCCGGTGGGAAATGGGAGATTGTGACGAGACCAAGTGAGGGAGGATTTTGAAGGCAATTGTTAGAGAGGCAGCGCACGAGCCTTGGGAAAGCTGTGTGCAATAACAGGGAGATGTGAGTATGAGAGGGCAGAGAGTGCGGCACTTACTCTGATACAACAGAGATAATCATTGACATTTTTGTGGCACTACTGGCTGTTCCTCTGGATGATGCACTGACCCAATTGGAGATCCTGAGCCTATATGCTTAGGGTCTAGTGTTGCAGCCTACTCTGTGGTTCATACAGAAAAAGGACTCCCTTCCTTCGCACCTTCCCTTCAACCAGGACCTTCAGTCCCCTGTTGGAGAACATTCCTCTTCTCTGACATCACCTGGAAAAGTCTTTGACTGAATAAAGTGCACAGCAGCCTTAGAAAGATGGTATAGCCCCATGGAATGCTGGCTTTTGGGTGGATATCCACTGAGCAGTGAATTATTCAGTAAACAGCATGTGGTAAGATAGGGCCTGAATCAGATATGCAGACCCTGATGGGCGGGATAGGTAGTAAATAAGGAAATTTGGTATGATACAGCGGATACGCAGTGGAAATCCCTCCAAAATGCAACTCAATCTTTGCCAAATTATCTAAGATTCAGCCCTCCATTTTTCTCCACGTTCTCTCCTTCTCTTTCAAGGGGCATTGGCTTATTCTGAGAATTGACATCCCTTTGGTGCCTCATCCAAGGCACATCTGTCCTGTGTGAGTCTACGGCAAAAGGCGTCAACAGAGTGAGGAGGTGAGCATTAAAAATTTAGCTCATTCCCATTCTCACTCAACAACATGCACTTACAATCACATTCCTACAGGAGTCACTAGATAGTCACTGAAAGCAGAAGCCAATACTGAACTGCCAGGCTGTGCATTTACCAACTCGAGAAAGCTCGGCAATTAAAATTTTACTGAAATCCCAGGAATGTAAGTTGCATTTTAAAAAATCAATTTTGCTGAAAGGATTGACAATAGCTGTGTAGCCATACAATCAGTCTATTGTGCTGCTCTGCTTCACTGAGGACAATCGAAATTTGTCATAACTTTCCAGTTTCACAATACAGCCATCAATACTTAAAACATAGAACATAGAATATAGAACACAGAAAATAGAACATAGAACAGTACAGCACAGTACAGGCCCTTCAGCCCATGATGTTGTGGTGAGCTTTTACCCTAATCCTAAGGTCTATCTAACCTCCACCGCTATCTTATTCTATCATCCATATGCTCAAACTTTGATTGAGCTTTGCAGTACACACGTATCATTTGCATGTGATGTCAATAAAAAATTCAAACATCTTCATCTTGTTTTCCTGTCTTCCCAAAGTGTGAACATTTGCCAAATAATCATTTTATCAGCGTGTATTTAAGGGTAGCTACCTGATTTTGACTCACAGCTAGGATCATCCATGAGACAGCAACAATACTTCAGTACCACTTTCAAGCCAAGCCTTCCTCAAATGAGCCCTTTTGAACGATCCAATATTAATTTAATGACACTGGATCTGAACTGTGTGAAAAGTAACTTGGTAATTGTCGAACCAGAGATATTGTTATGAAAAAAGGATAAACTTAATTTTGAACTTTTTGAAAGATGCGTAAGTATTAGCATTGGGTTCTATATCTGAAAAAGTTTTTGGGAGTGGCAATCAAGCCCTTGTTTCCTCAGCATACAATGATTAGAATAAACACTTTGAATAATAAATGTTTTGCATCTGAAGGCAACAGGTGAATTAAAGAAAACATGGTTAGCGACAGAACGAGAATGTCTTGTATAAGAGCTTTTCGGACAAGTATATCAGAGAGTAAGTTCTACAACAGGTATAAAAGAATGAGATTGTTTCTGAGTATAAATGTGATTTGACAGTTGTAGAAGGGAATGGGCAAAATAATTAAAGTACACCAAAGCCTGAATTTATATACTGATAGGGAAGCTCTTCAGCTTAGTGAAAATGGCATCAAATGCATGAATCCGTAAGTTCCACTCTCCAAACCATCCCCTACCATTCCCACAGGTGGTAGGGTTGGGGGGAACATTGAGGTCAGGTTGTAAATTTGTGATCTGCAGGGAAGCAATGGCACATGTTAAAGCACAGCTACCTTAAATCACATTTAATTTTTGCTAATGGACTCCCAAAACATGACTTGCACACTCCAGACCTGGTAGGTTAAATTCCAAGCTTAGCGGACTTCTTTTGGATATAACCCTGATTCAGCTTTGGGAGAGTTCAGGTGCCCTTTTGAAAAGGTGAAGTGCCCTTTGGGATTGTCATAGTTAGAAGGCGAAGGTATAGAGTCAATAAACTCATTGTAATCGTCAATCTCACTGATGTTGTTAAGTGAGCTGTCAATAGAGGGTCTTGAGAGCAGTGAAGCTGGCAAGACATTTTTTTCTTTTATTCATTCATAGGATGAGGGCATTTCTGGGTAGGCCAGCATTTATTGCCAATCCTTAAATGCCAAGAGGGCAGTTAAGAGTCAACCGCATTGCTGTGGGTCTGGAGGCCAGACCAGGTAAGGATGGCACTTTCCTTCCCTAAAGGACATTAGTGAACCAGATGGATTTTTCCAATTTTTCAATAATTGATAATGGTTTCATGGTCATCATTAGATTCTTAATTCCAGATATTTATTGAATTCAAATTCCGCCCTTAGGTCCCCCTTCCTTTAGATATTTGAAAAGAAAAACTGCAGGGTTAAAAATATCAGCACTTGCTATTTCACGCTGTCTGCTAAACTAAGCTTGATAATCATCATTACAGGATTAGTGCTGTCTTACTGATTTCACACTGTCCTGAAGCGCTTGTTCCCTGTTTGATTCACAGCTCCCCTAGTAGATATAAAGCCTTTCAGGTAGGGCCATGTGTACAAATGCTTGTTATAATAAAGGGTGAAATGAATTAAATTGTAGTAATAGACATTTTAAGAACTTAATTTAATTTCAGTATGATTTTAAGGTCTGTGACATTGAATGAATAGATGTGAGAGCATGAGGGAAAAGGCACATATGGGTTGGCATGGGTTGGCACAAGCAAATGAGTGACTTTCAGCTGCTCTCTCCACCTCTGGATGTCAGTGTCACAAGCAAACATTGAGTACCTTTGACAGAGAGAAAGCAGAGTAAATGTTTCAGGTGCAGTGACCCTTCTTCAGAACAGAATCAGAATGTTTTGTATCAGAACATGTTCATAGCTGAATTATTCATTACCATCACTGGTCAGCTGTGTTACTAACAAATATGTACAGCTCAGTTGAACAATACAAATGCTATCATCATTTCAGAAATTTTTAGAAGTTAACTAAAAGAGCTTTTTGGAGGAATGGCAACGAATGAGCCAGCCATATATCAGTGAGTTGGTAAAGCTCATGGTGAGAATACAACAGAAGATGAGAAATTAACAATGTCACAATACTACGTCCAGAGTAGAAGCTGGTGAATATGTAATTGAAGCAAAAGCCTCAGAAGTAGCAAAAAAAAATTCCAGGCCAGTAGGTGGTGCAATACTAACACTGGAAGAGTTAGTAATTTTGTGCCTGTTGATGGGATCGCGAGCCATTTCAACTCCCCCTCCCTTTCCACTGACGATATGTCCATCCTGGGCCTCCTGCAGTGCCACAAGGATGCTATCCGAAGGTTGCAGGAACAGCATCTCACATTTCGCTTGGGAACCCTGCAGCCCAGGGGTATCCATGTGGACTTCACAAACTTCAAAATCTCCCCTCCCCCTACCGCATCCCAAAACCAGCCCAGCTTGTCCCTGCCTCCCTAACCTGTCCTTCATCCCACCTATCCCCTTCTCCCACCCAAAGTCCCACCCCCATCTCCTACCTTCTAACCTCATCCTGCACCCCATTTGACCTGTCCGTCCTCCCTGGACTGACCTATCCCCTCCCTACCTCCCCACCTACACTCACCTCTACAGGCTCCATCTCCGCCTCTTTGACCTGTCTCCTCTCTACCTATCTTCTCCTCTATCCAGCTTCTGTCCACCTCCCCACTCTCCCCATTTATTTCAGAACCCCCTTCCCCCCCGTTTCTGAAGAAGGGTCTAGGCCCCATACGTCAGCTTTCCTGCTCCTCTGATGCTACTTGGTCTGCTGTGTTCATGCAGCTCTACACCGTGTTATCTCTTGTGCCTGTTAACCTTTTGTTATAGGCAATCCAGTGGTTTGGATATAGCGCTATCTTATGCTTTTAATTGGAAACATGTAGTTTTAGAAAAGATCAATATTTAAAATGCTCTCTTACAACACAATTAAGTTTTGGCTTTCATGGTTAGTCAAGGTCAATATGTAAAATCCTCCCATGACATTACTTATCCAACACTTTGCCAACCTGTTGGGCTGCTCAATGCACCACAACTCATCGCTCACACAACAATCCCTGGCATGTGAGCTCACTTTTAGAAACCCCATCTAATTCTTACACCTCTATCAATGCTGCCTGCCTAACACCAACCTGTCCCTTCCAACACATACCTACTGTTAGCCAAGGCATGTACATTGTCCTCAAACAGTGCAACACGACTGTGTTATTACTTACCATCACCACCTTGTAGGTCATTGCTTGTTGTTTGCAAGGTGAAACATAATTTAGTGGCCCAGAGCTGTATGGTACAAATTGGAGATTTTAGCAGAGTAATAGCTGATGGGCCTGTGTGACACTACTCCTTCATTGTCACCGGATGTACGCTAGGTTTCATGATGGGATGCCCTTCACAAAAGTTTGCACTATGTAGACTGCTCCAAGTGGCTGGTGGTGGAATATGCCCCAACAAAACTGTCCTTAGACTGTGCTAAGATGAAAGTCATGCTCAGTATGAATACTGGTAAAAGGGCCTTTCAACGTTACATCAGCAACATCAGTGTTTTGGGCAGTGATACATCTCTGAGTTAGTACAGTACGTGTACAAGAATAACTTAGTCAACACAAATGTGTAAGCATCATTAAATGTGAAGCCATATGCCTAAATGAAAATAAAAAATCAATAGGATAAATAACTTTCTTAAGATACTTTAGCAGTAATCAGTAAAGCAAAACCCTTAAATGCCATTGTCTTTCCATAGTGAGAGGATATCAGTAGTTTGCACGTATCATAAAATATAAGCTAACCAATATTCAGGTACCAGTTAGTCATTCAAGACATAATTCATAACAATTTCGTATAGATGGCACTTATCGAACTAATCTCTGTAGCATAGTGCTAGAATAACACAAGGTTAAATTATAATGTAAATTCAACAATCAAGCTTTATTAGCTTGTACTAGTGCATCGAAGGAGACTTGGAGGACAGAATATTGAAATCCATCTCTGACCCAAGACCTTTGAATTCAGATTCCCATTGGGAATACTGAATTTAGCTTCAGATGTAAACTCAAAACAAGTGAAATTCTTTCAAGAACATTTATCGATTTGCTTAATATTCTTGCATTGCATCCACCAAATATTCCAATCATTTTCATTCAAATTAAAATGTTGCAAGTATCAGCAAATTCAATGTTAGCAAGGGAGCCACAACTGACTAATAGTCTGCTGAATTACAAATGGTGATTCATAAGGGCTTTTAAAAAGGAACTCAAGCAGTAATACAAACAGTTGCAGGAATTGATTAAACAGTTAAGTTATATTTGTCCTTCTGAATATTAGATTTAATATTCAATACAAAAATATTTTTGGAAATAAAACAGAGTTGGAAGAATGATAAAACCTGGAATATGTGCAAAAATACTGACTGGACCATGATGTGGACATTACCCATTTGATTATTTATTCACTTTTCGCATTGTTACTCTAAATAATTCCCGCAAGTTAGTTCCCAAACTCACAAAGATCAAAAGGAAGATAGAAAGAAAATTGGCATCAACGTTTAGAGTTAACTTAAGAGCTTCTGTCTCAAAAGACTGGAGTCATACAGCACAGAAACGGTCCCTTCAGCCCAACTCATCTCTGCCAAGATAGCAGGAACTGTGGATGCCGGAGAATCTGAAATAACAAGGCGTGGAGCTGGATGAACACAGCTGGCCAAGCAGCATCAGAGGAGCTGGGGAGCTGACGTTTCAGGCCTAGACCCTCTCTGATGAAGGGTCTAGGCCCGAAACGTCAGCTTTCCTGCTCCTCTGATGCTGCTTGGCCTGCTGCGTTCATCCAGCTCTGCATCTTGTTATCTCATCTCTGCCGATTAGGCTTCCTAAACTGAACTAGTCCTATTTAACTGCAATTGGCCAACATCCCTCTAAACCTTTCCTCCTCATGTCTTTTATATGTTGTAAATGTATCAGCCTCTACCACTTCCTCTGTCTGGCAGCTCATTCTTTACATGCACCACCCTCTGAGTGAAAACGTTACCCCTCAGGTCCCCTTTAAATCTTTTCCCTCTCACTTTAAACCTATGCCTTCTAGTTTTGGGCTCCCCTACCCTGGAGAAAAGACCTTGGCTATTCACCTTATCCATACCCCTCATGATATTATAAACCTATGTAAGGTCACAACTCAGCGACAACAAGAATTGCAGATGCTGGAGTCAGAGATAACAGTGTGGAGCAGGAGGTACACGGCAGGCCAGGCAGCATCAGAGGAGCAGGAAAGCTGACGTTTCGGGCCAGGGTGTTCACCCCTCAACCTGCGACGCTCCTGGGGGGAAAAAAATTTCTGAGCCTCTCCTTATTACTAACTGGGGACAGAACTGAAAACATACTTGCTTTTCAGATCATTTTCTTGTCATCTGTCTTCCAGTCTATAGATGTGATTCATTCCCCTCTCCTGGCTATTCATTGAACAATGCACAGAAGTACATAGCTGTCTTAGATGTTGTCAAAATTATGCAAGGAATGCTGCTAACAAGGAAAACCTAACATATCCAGTTTGTCCTGCTTGACAGGGAAATAATGTGTTTCGGAAAATCTCAGTGAGCCATCTGTGTTTTCAGGTTGCAGCAGCCAGGGGAATGATGAAGAACTCTCCCTCCACAACCCCCTAGCCCTGGAACCAGGGCTCACTCTTTCCTAGAGATCAGTGCTGTGAAATCAATGAGGGTGAGCTCTCCTCATGGTAGAAGGAAGAGGTCTACTCTCTGACCAAGCAGACATGGACCCAGGTGACTGGGGAAGTAGGAGTGTGGCCCCTCCAATGTGGGGGCAGAGTACTGAGGATCCAGTACTTCAGCAAGGAATGACAGATGAGTGGCACAGCACTTTGCTCTCACTGTAGGCACTCACCCCCCCCCCCCCCCCCCCCCCCCACCACCGCCCCATCCCCATCAGGCAATACTCACAATTTAATTCAGCCCATTTCCCTCTCGGACCCATGCCTCTCAGTAATCTTTCGCAATCAGTGTATTTCAGCACAGTTGTTGGACAGTTCATTTGAGATGCAAATTGTTGCTAGCAGCTCGGGTTCGATTCTCAACACAGCTGAGGTGGCCACAAATAGAAACTGAAAGAACTGCGGATTCTGTAAATCAGATACAAAAACAGAAGCTGCTGGAAAAGCTCAGCAGGACTGGTAGCATCTGTGAAATCAGAGTTAACATTTCAGGTCTGCTGAGCCATCTGGTTCTGAAGAAGGGTCACTGGACCCAAAACATTAACTCTGATTTCTCCTCACAGATGCTGCCAGACCTGCTGAGCTTTTCCAGCAACTTCTGTTTTTATTGCCACAAATAGAAATTGCTGGAAGAGCTCAGCAAGTCTGGCAACATCTGTGAGATTGCCACATCCTTTTCAATCTCTCCGCTCACCTGAGTTGTGGTGAGAATCAACTGCCTCTAGTTGTGTCTTTTGTTGTTGAGAGAGCAGCCCTATAGTCAGGTAAGATTATGATGATTTTATCTTTATTTCTGCACACACGCCATTATGAACACACACCACTCTGCCTTCTCTGTTTTCAGAGAATGCACAACTCAGCGAGAAACCGAGTTGTAGGGATGAGGGGTCAGGTGGGCTGGGGTAAGTGGAGAGCATAGTGTCCAGTAACTGACACCTTGCCAGCCATTGATAATGACAGCTTGTCCACTGGGTAGGGAGGTCTTGCTCCATGAAGATGCCAGCGTCAGCAATGACTTGCTGTGAATGTTGAATGATCTGAGATACCAATGCTCCCAAGTGTCTGACAAAGATCCAATACCTCTAGGTCCTGCATTGATGGGGTTTTGCCTCCTTTCAGCTGCATCTAGGTGTCCTTCCTGACTGTCTTGTGGAGGGCAGTGTGGCTAAAGAGAAGGTAGCTGCTGTTGGTCCTGTTGTTGCGGATACCATGGCTATTTGTGGTCTCTGCACACGCCCCTCAGCAGAAGGTCTAATGGCATAAGTGTCTCCCGTTGTGTTGAATGTTAACAGCAATGTGGCAGGTGAAGTGCCTTTCAAGAATTTAGCAATCACCCGATGAGCAATGATAGCACTCTCTGAGAGAGGCAGGGTTTTTGAACAACTGCCTCTCACCCGGCTCCTGAATGTAACCAATCAAAGCATTCCTGCCTGAGGAAGTCTTTCCCATTGAGCTTTTGTCTCTCCAAATTGTCGAGTTGGAGTCACAGCTCAGAATGAGAGAATCCACGTGCAAAACTGCTCTTAACTGCCTCCTTCATTTATTCAATTAGCTTCCCACTTTAGTCACAGATTTCTCCAATGCAGCCAGAAGCCTCCCATGGGAAAGCTTAGAGGGACTGGGATTGCAGCAGTATTTAATTTCAATGTCATTTTCTGCAATATAAATGGGAAAGCAATGGCCTAGTGGTAGTATCACCGGACTATTAATCTAGGGACACAGGTAATGTTCTGGAGACCTTGGTTCGAATCCCTCCATGGTAGATGGTGAAAATTGAAATCAACACATATCTGGAATAAGAGTCTAATGGAACCCATGAAACCATCGTCCATTGCAGGGGGCCCATCTTGTCACTAATGCCCTTTAGGGAAGGCAACTGCCATCCTTCAACAGCAATATGGTTGACTCTTAATTGCCCTCTAAGCAATTAGGGATGGGCAATAAATGCCAACCCAGCCAGCGAATACCCTCATCCCATGAATGAATAGAAGACACCACCACATCTCCTCAATAATTTGGCCCTGATCTCCAGCGCGGCTGACTTCAGAAAATTCCTCTCATTGTTTCCCACACGTTCTACTAAATTTGGGTGTTCATATATGGTTTGCCTTCAGAACACACCAAGTGCATATTACTTGTACAAACATGGCTGCTTTTGACTCTTGATACGTTGTAAATACTCTACACAGACAAGCAGCCAGCACATTATTTTGAGGGTGCAAGACCTATTGCAGGTGAAATTCAGTACTAATGATATTCGATTTATAAAAGTTAGGGTTCTTATGGTGCAGTGGACGTGTCCCCATCTTGGGGCAAAGAGACATAGGTTCAAGTCTACCTTCTCCAGAGTGGATGATTAGAACTGGAAACATTTAAAAAATATATAGATCAACAGCAGTTTTTATGCCTTGTTCCTTTGACACAACATCTCATAAATGCAGCAAATTAACACTACATTGAAAGGAAAGACTTAGAAATGTTTTATATTGTTGCAATAATAAACTTGTTCTCATTACATTGACACTAAGGTGGAAGGCTATGAACCAGGCTGCAATCAACTTTATCAACTTCAACTTTGGGGAATGAATGAACATTGAAGTATTTTGTCAACAGAAGTTTGGGGAAGGACAAAAATAAGCTAAGATCATACTTCAAAGGTACTACACCAAAAGAGGTACGGATCTCTTCAAAGGGAGTCCCAAAATTTAATTAAAATTGCCAATGTTCTTTCATGGACATTTTCTCAAAATTTCATTTAGATTTAAACATTGGTTACTTCATGGGTCAGTTAGTTGCTGCTTTTTACAGTATGATGGCCTTATTTTGAATGGATGAGTTATCTTTCTATAAGAGAAAACATTTCTTAAAAAATTCATGTAGCCAGTAGGCAGCATCAACAGGTTATCAGAAGTAGCATAAGTGCTGTTAATTTGGCTGGGCAATTATACACTTTATTGAGGTATATATCCGTAAGTCAAATTTTCTAACTGCAATTTATCAACTTCAAGACGGCACCACCCAACAGTCCCATCTACAATAATAAGTTACTACTGAAGATGGCTGGGAGAAAATTAAAAGAAAACAATACAATGATATAGGAAAATAAACTTTCTGGAGAAAACATTTGCACATGCAAAAAATTCTTTCTAGCTTTGATGAAGTTGTTTTCTAGCAGGCACACTTTTTCCCATTTGGATCAGTAGGTTCAAGTTTTTGGGCAGATCCTCCATTGACTGAATCAGGTATTTGGCTCTTATCGACACACTGATCCATGCGTTTCATTATTAAGTCCAGCAATGCGATTATAGCTTGATCAATGCCAGCTCCAGTGGCAGCACTCGTTTCAAAGTAGGGAATTCTACGGAAGGAAAGAACATGAAATATTGTTTCTACAGTGTGAAAGGAAGCAAAATACGTACCAGTGTGAACATTTCATTTCCCACCTGCTGTATTTAAGATCTAAGGTTCGAATGGGAAACCATATTGTGATGGTTCACATGATTAAAAATCACATGCAAGCAAATCTTCTGCTAAGAGACTCAGTTGCTTAGCATCATAAATGGTACTGTACGTGTATTGTCCCCCAGTAAACAACACATGCATAGCTGCACTAAATATGTAATGTGCAGTCAATAAAAATGGATCCCACAGAACAATGAAGTTTTAGAGGGAATACTGCAACCAGTTCAGGCTCTGTCAGTCTCAGCTACCTCCCGCATGTCATATGCACTTAACTACAGACTTGCCGAACTTGGCAGCTTTGGAACCAATTTCACTTGTTTTATGATGCAATAGCAGAACATCAATTGGTCCCTGCTGTGGATATCCTTGTTGCAGCATCACAGTGTGCAGACGCCAAAGATACTTGGGTAATAGAGACAGGAGACTCCCCAGTCATCTTCACTCACTGCCCGAGAATTGCGAGAAAGTAACGTTCACCTTCAAGACAGTTGGCCACCCTAGTTTAGATAGTCTCTGCCACTGATTCTGTGCTCTGCCTTATGTAGAACGTTATGTTCCCAAGAAACAAGTCTCGCCACTAATCCAGCTACTTCATTCAGCAATGCCATGCAATTGTCTGCAGAAGGCGTTTGTTTTTTGTAGAAAATTAAAGCTTATACGTGATGGTGTGAAAGGAAGCAAAGTACATACCAATGTGAACATTTCATTTCCCACCTGCTGTATTTTGGATGAGGAAAAGGTTGGCTGGCTAACAGGAAGTAGAATGCAGGCTCAAATGGGTAATTTCCGGGTTGGCAAGGCACAAGGAGTGGTGTGCCACAAAGATCGGTGCTGGGACGTCAAATGCTTACAATTCATATTCACACTTACATAAGTTACTTAGATGAAGGGATGGAAGGTATTGTAGCTATATTCGCTAATGACATAAAGACAGGTGGGAAAGTAAGTTGTGAAAATGAGATAGAAGGCTACAAAAGTATAGATAATAGATTAAGTGAGTGAACAAAAATGTGCCAAATGGAGTATAATGTAGTATAATGCTGGCAGGACGAATAAAAATGAAACCTATTACTTAAACGGTAAGGGATTGCAGAGCTCTGTGATGCAGAGGTATCCAGGGGGGACTCATGTGTGAATCATAAAAGATTAGTTTACAGGTACAGCAAGTAATTATAAAAGATAATGGAATGTATTATTTATCACAAATTGAACTAAATACAAAAGAAGAAGACCATGGTACTCCTGAGACCACATCTGGAGTACAAAGTACATTGGTCGTCATCCTATTTAGGTAAAATTGTAAATGCGTTGTAAGCAGAGCCAGTTTATTAAACTAAGACCTAGAATGAGAGGATTACCATAAAGGGTAAAGTTATAAAGGCTGCGCTTGTATCCACAGGAGTTAAATAAAAAAAGTAAGAGATGGCTTGAATTAAACATGAGATCCTGAGGGGTCTTAATAGTGTGGATGCAGAGAGGAATTTTCTTCTCATAGGAAAATCAAGAACTAGGGGATCACTTTTTAAAAATCAGGGGTAACCCACTTAAAATAGAGATAAGGGATTTTTTGTTTTCCTTTCATAATGTCCTGAGTCTTTGGAATAGTCTTCCTGGAAAGATACTGCAAGTAGAATCCTTGAATATTTTTATGGCCGAGGTAGGTAGGTTCTTATTAAGCAAGGGAGTGAAAAGATGGCAGTGATAGGTGAGAATGTCGATTTAAGGTCAAAGTCAGATCAGCCATGGCCTTATTGAATAGCCTCCTCCGCTTCCTAAATAGTATGTTCACATGTGTCCCTTCCACCCAATGGCTACCTCCCAAAAACAAGTGGGAGAAGAACAAGCACGACTGAATGTTTTTCTGGGAGTGGAAGTAGCATGGGCCTTCTTTTTGAATCAGTTCCAAACTCACATTACTGTACCAAATGCCAAAATCACGTCCAATCAAGTCAGCGCCTGTCTCAACTTCCCAATTTTCAAAAACTAGTTTGAAGGTCAGTTGCAGAACAGAGGTATTGACAACTCAGATGGATAATCCAGTAGTAATTGGAAATGAATACACTAGTTGGACTGGAGTTCCACTTTGTACCATACGAAGTGAGTCTGACTAGTATGTCTCATTCACCAGGTTTTTCCTGCTGTGAGCATATTTCTTCATGAATGGACACAAATGCAATTTTATCTTTTTGTAGGAGATAATAAAAGTTATGTGAGCAAGCATTCACCCGTATTTTTCTGCTAGTTCTTTGGCTTGATACTCCTGCACCTCTCTCTGATCGGACAAATCCGCCTTATTTCCAATTAAAACCACGTCAGGATTTTCACAATACGCATTTGCTTGAAGTTGGCCTGAATGAAGACAAGAACCAAGAACATTTAGTAACCTAAGCAGGCTGATGGTGACAGCAAAGAGCCCACATTACTACAAGGCAGGAATTTCAAATGGATGAAGAAACCTAATCAACATATCAAACCTGGGCATGCAGAAACCAAGTGTCAGTTGGTGAAGGGACTTTATCCAAGGGGATTGAACTAACTTCGTAGAATGAAGGAAAACTGCATCAAATTGTCAGCAGTAAAACAGCCTTCATTATTTATGTCTGAATGAACCAAATGAATCAGATATATCCTCCATCCCCTGCAAAAACAATACCGCAGAAAGGCCCTCATCCATGTTCACAAAACTGATTTTCAGATACCCTAAATTTTAACTTGGCTGGATGCAATATCCATCATGCAGAGTATGATATCGCAGAGTAGGTATTAATGTATTAATACATTAATAGAAATGTATTAATGATAACTTTATAAGAGAGAAATAGCCAGGACCTGTCTATCATTATTGTTAACAATGATAAAGACCCTACAGCACCCTTGCGATTGTCTTAGGTACAACACTGACTGAATGACACATAATATAGAACACTGTGAGATGTCAGAGTTGGTGAAAGTGGAATTATCAAAAGAATGCAACTGCAGGTTAAACTGTAGCTTTTAAAGGATTTTCCAAATTTATGTCCAGTTGGAGCAGAGACATCGGCATTATGTTTAGAGGGAGATGATGGTATACTCGTAATGTTCTGGACTAGTATTCTGGAGATATTCTAGGGACCTCAGTTCAAATCCCACATACATCAACTGGTGGAATTTGAATTCAATAAACATCTGAAATTAAACTTTTGTAATTACCATGAAGCCAGTGTTGATTACTGTTTAAAGACCCATCTGTCAATACAGTGTGGAGCTGGAGGAATACAACAGGTCAGGCAGTGTCAGAGGAGCAGAACAGGACTGATGAAGTAAAATTGTAACTGCTTTGGGACGTGTCAATAAAAGAAAGTCTCAGGCTGCTTCAGTTCAAGAAGGCAGACCACCCTCATTTTTTCAAGTATAGGGAAGGATGAGTAATAAATATCTCTAAGCCAGCCAAGCCCACGCTCCATGAATAAACTGAAAAAAGTCCAATGTGTCCGTAGTATTTATATTGAGTGTGTAAGAAAGACTTCTACAACAGAATGAAAAGGCATCATTAAAAATAAAGCTGCTAAGCTGCTCTTACAGTGCATCCTTGTTCAAATTCTGTCACAATTTGTTTTACAATATTGAATCAAGCCAGCTTAGTAAGTGATATAAACAGCATGTATTAGACACTGACATTTCTGGTGCTACTGTTTCATTATTTGTAAACAGTGTTTGAATAAGATTTAATGGTCTGATGTTACATCCAAAACAATTGTACAAACATTTGTTCTGCATTTGTCATGTGTGTGTGCAATTGTTCAAATATGTGCTGTTCAATATTTTGCCTCACTACATGGTGCAACCTACATTTCCCTCCTGGTGATTGCTACGGAACTGTTCTGTATGTTCTCAGATTTAGTTTAGACCACATAGTCACTGTAGTACAATGAAGAGAATTTCCAATACTTAATCTTGCACAATTTTCATCAGAAAAACAAATTGATGAACATTCCATCACGTTCAGACAGTCGCACAATTATTGAACTGCACCATTACATTACTCAGTGATTGAAGTTACTTTGGTGAAATAATACGTTATTCTGTTCAAAAAAGAAATTTCCAACACTTTTTCGGAGAATAGTAATGCCAAACTGCTTATTACATGTGAATGACACAATCATGTTCTGTGAGAGATTACAAGTTATAGCAGTCAGAAAAAACACACCTAGAGAGACATTTCTTTTCTTAGGAATCCAGGTTTGACTATAGACTAGATTGAACAACCTGAAATTTGTTTCTAAAATATCACCAACAGATTTGGCATCCCAGCCCTGAAATTAAAGGGAGAAACTTTCACAGCCTGCTTGAGGTGGTGACAGGTGGGGGATAAATTTTTATTTTCACTTAAGAAAAGCACATAAGGCTGGTTCCTTATGTCTTCCTGCATCTGACCACTCTTTCCACTGTGTGCCCAGATGGCAAGCTGCCTGCTACTGGGAAACCAATTAAACCTATTCGAGCACCAATTAATTGGTATTTTCTTCGGGTAATGGAAGCTTTTGGGAGTTGCATGGGACATAGGAGAAGAGAGCACAGTGGAGATCTGGAGAACACTAAAGCAGTTTTAATCCCTTTATTTAGATATTGTTTCATTAGAGGCAATTCAAAGAAGGCTGATGAAAATGATCCCTGATATGGAGGGATTGTCTTATGACCAAAGGCTAAACTCTATTTACTGGAGTTTAGAGGAATGAGGAATTGAAACATATAGGATTCTGAAGGGGTTTGACATGGTAAATGCTGACAGAATGTTTCCCCTCATGAGACAGTCTAGGACCATAGGCATTGTCTCAGAATAAAGAGGCACCAACTCAGAACTGAGACAAGGAAGAATTTCTTCTCTCAGAGGGTTGTGAGTCTTCAGACCTCATTGCCACAGAGGGCTGTGGGGGCAGATTCCTTGTGTGTATTTAAGGCTGAAATAGATAAATCCTTGAACAACAGGGGAATGAAAAGTTATGGAGAAAATGCATAGGGCATGGGGAATGTTGAATCAACCATGATGATATTGAATGGCAGAGCAGGCTTGAGCAGCCAAATTGCCTACTCCAGTTCCTATTTCTCATGGTCTTATGGTCTTAGGTCAGAGCACCATGAATTGACTATGCTCTTTTAATATCTTTTATAAACTAGACAAACTCACACAAAATAACAACACAGACAGCGCAGAAGCATGGATAAAAAAACTTATCTGACCGACCATTAACAGACACTGAAAAAGCCATCTTAGTAAGAGGATTAAATTACAACTTCCAGGATGCGGACAAGAAAGATTTCTTAGCAGCGTTAGAAACAACACTGAAAGACAACAAACTCACAGAAGAAACCCAGCAAACCATCAGACAGACAGTCGCACCAACATTAAGCAGGAAAAAGGAAGAAAACACACTCAATACACAAGAAAGGAAAGCCCTAAAAGGACTCAAAAAAGATAAAAACATCGTTATCCTACCTGCAGACAAAGGATGCTTGACAGTCATCTTAAACCGAACAGACTACATTGAGAAAGCGAACGCACTGCTTGCAGATACCGACACTTACCAACAGGTGGCGATAGACCCGACCCCACAACTAGAGAACCGAATCACAGCCTTACTCAAAAAACTTCAAAAATCTGGAGAATCAAACAAGAGAGACTTCCAAAAAATGAAACCAGATGGATCCAACACACCATGCTTCTACGGACTACCAAAAATTCACAAACCAGAAGCCCCCCTCATTCCCATGGTGTCGCTACCTGGAACACCAATCTACAGATGAGCCAAGGAACTACACCAAAGACTAAAACACCTAGTAGAAGACTCCCACCACTCCATTCGCTCCACCCAAGAATTCCTGAACACCAAAGACACCAAGATAGAAGAGGATGAAATATTGGTCTCCTTTGACATAACAGCCCTGTTCACATCCATCAACATCAACCTGGCCAAAGAATCACTGACGACACTATTAGAAGAACCGAAGACACATACACCAGACACCACCAACCTCATCAGAAGGACAACATCATCAAGCTAGTGGACCTATGCCTCACCACCCACTTCACTTTCAATAACAAAACCTACAGACAAACCAACGGTACACCCATGGGATCTCCGATATCAGGGTTCTTAGCAGAGGCAGTAATGCAGAGACTCGAACAAACAGCTCTGCCAATCATCCAACCCAAACTTTGGGTCCGCTATGTGGATGACACCTTTGTCATCACTAAACAAAACAAATTAGAGGAGACATTCAAGACCATCAATAATACCCTTTACTGGCATAACATTCACAAAAGAGGAGGAAAACAACAACAAACTGCCATTCCTAGATGTCACAGTAGAGCGAACAGTCAATGGGGAACTTCAAACCAGCGTCTACAGGAAAACAACACATACGGACCAAATACTGAACTACAGGAGCAACCATCCCAACACCCACAAACGAAGCTGCATTAGAACATTATTCCAACGAGCCACCACACACTGCAGCACAGGAACTACGCAGAGCAGAGGAAAATCACCTATACAGCGTATTCAAAAAGAATGGGTACCCTATGAACACAGTCCGCCGATTTCTCAGCAACAAACCCAAACAAACAGACAAAACGGGCTCAGAAACCATCACCACTCTCCCCTACATCAAAGACATTTCGGAAATGACTGCCAGACTACTCGGACCCCTTGGCAACAGGGAAGCCCACAAACCCACCAACATACTAAAACAGCAGCTAATGAACTTAAAAGACCCTATACAGACAACAAATAAAACGAATGTCATCTACAAAATACCTTGCAAGAACTGTGACAAACACTACATTGGACAAACTGGCGGAAAGCTAGCCACCAGGATACATGAACATCAACTAGCCACGAAACGACATGACCCACTATCACTCATATCCTTACATACAGATGAGGAAGGACACCACTTTGATTGGGACAACACTTCCATCCTAGGACAAGCCAAACAGCGACGTGCACGAGAATTCCTAGAAGCATGGCATTCCAACTGGAATTCCATCAACAAACACATTGGCTTGGAGCCAATCTACCATCCCCTGAGAAAAAGAACAGGAAATGACATCACCAACCCAAGGAAACCTAACCAGATAACTAGAAAGCGGGACATAACATCAGCGCTTCGTCGGAGGCTCACTGATGATGTTACCTAGAATGGTGACAAAACGTCTGAAAACTAACCTTCCAGCTCAGCGAGCAAACTCACATCCAGAATATCTTTTAGCGGAAAGTATCAAATGACGAATAAATGGAAGATGGCCCCGACTGGCAGTCCCAGTAGGTTTTAACCTTAGAAGAGTCACCTAAGAGTCGTTTCTGAATTTAAGTTCTGCCTTACTATATATCTCTCAGGAATATCTTCATTTACATTGAATTATCATATGCAGTTCTGTTGCTACTTGGGTAAATGAAACAGTATGTTTGAGCATTCCAAACATTATAAGAAATGAATTACTAGATGCGATCTCATCGTGTTGACTTACTGATAAATGCTGGCCAGGTTATCAAAGGAGCATTCTATTCTTTTTTGACTAATTCCGTAGGATCTTGAACTGCTACAAGAACTGGTAGGAGCCTCGGTTCAACACACCAGTCAAAGGTTGGCACCAGTAACAATGCACATTCTGCCTGCTAAAATTCATTTGAAACTGCACCTTTCTGAATTCAAGGCAAAAGTAATCCTAACAGAGAGACAGAAGCATCATTTAAATGTACCCGTACTGCTGTAATCTGTTGAGATGGAATTTCCCGACTGGTTTACATTTCATATGATTGACTTCCCACTCATTTCAATAGGAAGTAGAACTGGTTGCATCTAAGACAGATCGCCAATCCAATCTCATCTATTTCCTGCCCGGTGAGTTTAGTTAAAATAACCCTCGCACACAAGATTCTTACACACAACTGCAGAAACACAGAAAGAGAAATAAATTGCTGGCAGAACATATACATCATTATTCGGAACACAGCCAGAGCCAAGCCCATAGATATATGAATAGCTGAAGATCCAGTCAATCAAGGAACAATTCACATCAAAGTATGCAGCTTTGATTGTGATTGTGAAAAGAATGAATTCTGTGTAACAGCAAAGTGGGCATAGATTGAGCTGCAAGGCACCCACATACGTAATTAAACTGACCTCACATCAGTAGATATTGGACTCTTTTTCCAAGCACAGTATAGTATTTTGTTCTTACTGCACGGTTGTATTTCAAACAACCAATTAAGAAAATGCTCTGCATTTTATACTTGGGATCAGGAACCAGATGTCACTAGCAAATCCAGGTCCTGACTCTACACCTTTCTGAGAACATTTAGACAACACAGTTTTGTAACAATTGGATAATTCATGGCTGGAAAGCATTCTCAGCATCTGATGAAATTCAGCAGTAAGGTCTCATAGAGGGCCAAAAGGTGGTTGTCGGGCACTGATGGAGCTGCAGCTGCAGTTCAGATAAGGAAGGGAGGTGACCTCACTCCACCCTTTTACAAAATTGGTCCTAGCTGCCCGCAGCACAGGTTGCCCTGCGGCTTCAGTTACTGCCAGATCGCTAGGGCAGCTACAATGGGGAATTAACATGATCCTGGACAACTGGCCTACATGACATGCTGCCTCCAGGCATCTTCCATGCTCCAGATACAGCAGGGGCCTGCAGACCAATTAGAAAATTCCTCAGATCAATGGCATTGACAGCAATGAAGTTTTCTAGAGGTGGCACTGAGGAGTCAAGGCAGTGGAATCAGAAAGAGGGTCTCCACTAGCTCCGGTCATAACTGGTACAGTCATTTCAGCCATATAGTATCACTGCAAAAGTCCCCTAGAATAGTATCCCAAGCTTAACTATCATCAATTACTTCACCAATGAATTTCCCTCAATCTGAAGGTAAACTGTTCACTGATAATTCTTGGACAGTGAAGCTATGTCGCAGAGGTCAAGTCGCGGACAACATGCTGGCTTGAGCTAATGAGTGGAAAGAAACATTTAAAAAATACCAGAAAATGACCATCTCAGCATATACGTTTGAAATTCAATGGTATTGCCATTGTTGAATATCCTTGGGTCACATGTGACCTTGATCTTAACAGGAATATAAAGAAAGGGTCTATGCCCGAAACGTCAGCTTTTGTGCCCTGAGATGCTGCTTGGCCTGCTGTGTTCATCCAGCTTCACACTTTGTTATCTTCTATTCCCTCATGCTGGACTGGGTGCAGCTATAACAAAACTCAACAAGCTCTGCAGCATCTGGAGCAAACAGTTCACCCGATCAGCCACTTAGCCATCTATTTAAAGATTAATCTCTTCTGCCGGCTGCACACAAAGGCAGCAATGTGTATCAGTGACGATGAATCCTCAACACTGATCATCTCAGTGTGAGATCCATCCGGAAGATTTGCCACCACCATCTTTTTTCCTGTGAGGGTTCTACAGGGTCTCCTTGATCTAGTGTGAGAGGGGAAAGCTACATGGTAGTCTAATGAGAAAAAGGCTTTTGTCTTAAATAAAATATTGCTTGTTGCATGTTAGCTATTATATATATATATGTTACACTGTCACTGAGACTTTGAGGTAGATTTCGATATTGTGTCTAACACCTTTGAGGTCCAAGGATGTTTCCCCTCACAAGACTATGTAGCATCATCAAATTGGGCAGTGCTTTATGCAGGCCTCAGCATTAACCCTTTCAGACCTTACACTCTTATGCAGCATCATCTCCCAAGTTCTGAAGAAGTATCACTGGACCCGAAATAGTAATTTTGCTTTCTCCTCATAGATGCTGCCAGATTTTGATTAACTTGTGTCTATGATTTCCTTAGTCATTTTCTTGAATTGCATGCACTACATCCACAATCTGAGGGAGTAGATTTCCATTCTCAATCTACTGTCAAATCTGTGTTGAAGTGTGTAGATGTTTTTGCTTCAATTTTTTCATTAGATTGGACACTTTCATTTTCTCAGTAAGTGATATTGTTAGTAAAGTCAAGATATTCACTTGCTCAGTTGTATTGCTTGAGGATTGCTTCTTACTTGGCATGATCTCTGTCACGAATACTCCCTATAAATTTTTTTAGTAAGGAATTAAGAAAATGTTGGCAATTAGTGATAAATATGAGGTGTGTTTCAGTCTGAAGGCGGGACATCTGGAAGGATACAACCCTGAAACTAACCAGCTTTTTCATGAATGTCATTTTGTTACCTCGAACACTGGCAGCTTTATTTCCACATGTCAGATTAAAGCCAAGCCGATCTTCCCTTAAAAATCACTGTTCAAAAGCCAAATTTCAGGAAACAATGAAACAAAGTGTGTAGAAATATTCTCATGATACTCAGGAAAGTAAGGTTGATATTTTAAAGATACTTTTTATTCTTATTCTGGAGTTTGATTAAGTTGAGCATGTTTTAAAACTTTGTACTCCCATGCTCAACTATCTTTTTTACCCGTTCAAATTTCTATACAAACGCCTTAAATATTTGTACCTAGGTACCCTGTACCTAAGATGGTACCGAATAGGGAACATTACATACTTTTCATTGCGCTGATTCGAGTGCACTTGACAATAAAAGCTATTCTATTCTGATCTATTCTATTTCATAAGACTAAAGTGATTAATTGTTCTGCAATTTGAAGAAGAGTCTATTATACATATAGAAGCATTAATCATAGGCAGGATGGGCCATTACATAATATGAACATCAGTAAATCTGGAGACAGAGAAAATAATTAAGCTCGTCAAGTTCACTCCTGTAACATCGAATTATGATAATTCTCTAATGGATATCCTTTCAATGGCACTTATTAATCCTTGTTTTAGGGACATTAACCTTCCTTCTGTAACCTTTTCAAAATCTCTTTAACCTTCTATCATTCTGACGGGCCAGCCTCTTTTTAAATGTACAATTTCACCCTGAAATAATTACCTTCTCTGCAAGCTAATTTCAAAGAACTACTGTTCTGTGACAGAGAAAGGTTTATTCTCATCCTTAACCTGGCTCATTTTGAATTTTGAATTTTGAACCTGTGCTCTCTAGTTCCATATGTGCTATTCAATAATAAATAGCTCATGTTCTTGTCCTTTACTTTTGAGAACAGCTGTAGTGATTCTCCTCAGCCTTTTCTCCAGTGAAAATTAGTTTAATTGTTTGAGATTATCATTTCAATGTAGTCCTCAAAAACATGGAAGTATCCTGCACAGTAAATCTGAATACTTCCTCACATATGCATATCCTTTTGGAGACTGGGCAGAGCAGTTTTGTAAGAACAAGTGGGGCTCAAACACACCTTCCAGGTGAAGCGCTAATTTGTCTGCACTTCATACAATCTAGTCTACTGCATTCACTGCTCACAATGCGGTGTCCTCTACAATGAGGAAATGAAGCGTAGACCGAGTGACCGCTTCACTGAACATCTACCTTCTGCTCGCAAAAAAGACCCTGAGCTACCTGTTGCCTGCCACATTAACACACCACTCTGTTCCCTGGCCAACATCTCTGTCTCTAGCTTGCTGCAGCGTTCCAGCGAATCTCAGCACAAGCTGGAAGAACAGCACCTCATTTTCCGCTTGGGGGCCCTGCAGTCTTCTGGGCTCAATATCAAGTTCAATAACGTTAGGGTTTGAGCTTTCCCATGTCCCTACCCCAACCCCCACAAATAGTCTGCTACTACATACCACCCATTGTTATCCACTGACGTGCCCCATTAACAGCTAGGTTATTCGCTCCTTTGTCGGTCCATCTGTTCTTCTCTCCCTTTGTGCTGTATCCCCACTTATCATTTACTCCCTTATTCCCTCCTTCTACCCTATCTTCTGCAATATAAACTGACATTTTCCTAGCTAGCATCAGTTCTGAGGAAGGGTCACTCCACCTGAAATGTTAACACTGATTCTGCCAGACCTGCTGAACTTTTCCAGCAATTTCTATATTTGTCCCTGAAGAAGTCTTAGTGGACTTAACATGAGAATTTAGGAGGCATGGTTAGTAAGTTGCAGGTGACACCAAAATTGGTGGTATAGTCGACAATGAAGAAGATTGAGGTTGTTGACTTGTTCGCCGAGCTGGCTTGTTCTCGTTCAGGCGTTTTGTCGCCATGCTAGGTGACACCATCAGTGAGGTCTCCAATGAAGCGATATTGTTCTACTCCGCTTGGAATTTATATTGTCCGGTCTGTTATGGTGAGTAGTATCATTTCCGGTTTTGTTCTGTATTGGTCTGTATCTGGGGTCCAATTCTATAAGTTTGTTAATTGCATTATGGGTTGAAAATCATGCCTCTACGGACTCCTGTATATGCCTATGTTTGGCTTGTGCTATTATGGTTATGTTGTCTAAGTTAGACTGATGGCCTTCATTGTCTAAGGGTACTGATATTAAGAAAAGTTCATCGTGCTGTTTTGCTGCTAGCTGATGTTTGCGTATTCTGATGGCTAGTTTTCTTCCTGTCTGTCCGATGCAATGTTTGTGGCAGACATATTCAAGCATTTTGTAAACTACATTGGTTCTGCATGTCGTGGGTATAGGGTCTTTGATCCTTGTGAGTGTTTGTCATAGCATGCCTGAGAGCTTGTGTGCAACCATGATTCCTAGTGGTCGTAGGAGTCTTGTTGTCAGTTCTGAAATGGTCTTGATGTAGGGCAGTGTGGCCAGTGTGTTAGGGCATCCTCTTGGGACACAGTACACCCTGTTGTTGTCTAATTAATGGGTACTTGAGCATGAAGTTGCAGGGACATCAGTTCATACCAAAGATCTTGTACAGGTGTTCTTCCTCTTTCCTGCATAGTTCTGGAGTATTGCAGTGAGTGGTGGCCCATTTAAATAGTGTCCTAACACAGCTTTATTTGTGGATGTTGGGGTGGTTGCTGGGGATGTTGAGGGTTTGGACAGTGTGGGTTGCTTTCTTGTGAACTGAGATTTGGAATTCTCTCTTGGTCATACGTTCAACTCTGACATCCAGAAATGGAAGCTGATTGTTGTTTTCTTTTTCTCTCATGATGGATCCAATGGCAATAACAACATATTCAAATTACTACACTAGTATCTCACCACACACTTCATCTTTAATGGTCAGGTATACAAACAGATCAATGGCGCACCCATGGGGTCACCCATCTCAGGACGCATCGCAGAGTTAGTCATACTAGAGCACACTACTCTCCCTCACTCAACCTAAACAGTGGATCCAGTACGTGGACAATGCATTTGTCATTATTAAACGCGCCGAACTAGAAGAGACCCACTACATCATCAACAATGTATTTGCTGGTGTTAAATTCATGTCCGTACTGGGATTAAATACCATGTAACGATTGCCACAAACATTACGTCAGTCAGACAGGAAAGAAACTAGCCATCAGAATACATGAATATCAGCTAGCAGCAAAATGACACAACAAACTCTCCTTAATATCAATACACATGGACAATGAAGGCCATCAGTTTAACTGGGACAAGGTAACCATAGTAGCCCAAGCCAAACACAGACATGCATGGGAATTCCTAGAGGCATGGTTTGTAACCCATAATGCAATCAACAAACATATAGAATTGGACCCCATATACAGACCTATACAGACAAAATCCAGAATGACACTACTCACCATAACGGACCAGACAGTATAAATTCCAAGCGGAGTAGAATAGCATCGCTTCATCGGAGGCCTCGCTGACGCTGTCACCTAGCATGGTGCCGAAGCGTCTGAACACGAACAAGCCAGCTTGGCAAGCAAGTCAGCAACATCATCCACAACCCGAGCTACAAATCTTTACTAAACACTTAAAGTGAAGAAGATTGTCTATGATTGCAAAGGGATCATGATGAATTTTGCTAATGATCCAAGGAGTGGTGGACAGACTTTAATTCGGATAAATGAGTGCTGCATTTTGGTAAGGTGAACAAGGGTAGGACTTATACAGTAGGGCCCTGGGAGTCTTGTTGAACGGGGCTTCAGGTACATAGTTCCTTGGAAGTTGTGACACAGGTAGACAGGGTGGTGAAGAAAACCATTTGGCACACTTGCCTTCAACGGTTATGGCATTGAGTTAGGAGTTGGGATGTCATGTTAATGTTGTACAGGATGTTGGTGAGGCCACTTTTGGAGTACTGTGTACAGATCTGGTCACCCTCCTATAGGAACAATGCTATTAATTTGGAAAGGGTGCAGAAAGAATTTACAATGATGCTACTAGGACTGGGGCAGGTTGGGGAGCATTTGAACTAACAGGAGAAGCTGGGTATATGGAGGCCTTTTTTGCTGGAGCATAGGAGATTAAGGAGTGACCTTACAGAGGTTGATAAAATCATGACAGGCATAGGTATGGTGAATAGCAAATGTCTTATCCAGAAGAATTCTAAACTAGTGTGCATCATTTTAAGGTGAGAAGAGAAAGATTTAAAAGTGACTTGAGGAACAAACGTTTCAACAAAGGATGCCTCATATGTGGAATGAACTGCCAGAGGAAGTGGCAGATGCTGGTACAGTTACAACATCTATAAAAGAAACTTGGACAGGTACATTAATAGGAAAGTTGAGAGAGATATGGGCCAAATGCAGTTTATTTTGGGAAACTTGGTCAGAATGAACAAATTGGGCCAAAGATAACAGTGTGGAGCTGGAGGAGCACAGCAGACCAGGCAGCCTCAGAGAAGCAGGAAGGTTGACGTTTCGGCTCGGTACCCTTCCTGAAGAAGGGTCCTGACCCGAAACATCAACTTCCCTGCTCCTCTGAGGCTGCCTGGCCTGTTGTGCTCCTCCAGCTCCACACTGTGTTACCTCTGGCTCCAGCATCTGCAGTTCTTATTATCTCTGAGTTAGAGTGAAGGGTCTGTTTCCATGCTGACTGACTATGACTCTGTAACTCTATGGCTGTTTAGCTCCCCATGGATGCTATCACAGCTGTTGCATTTCTCAGTATTTTCTGTCTTTGTTTCAGAGTTCCAGCATCTTCAGTATGTTACTTTTGTTATAAAGGAATGAAATAAGTAGCTTCACCGATAAGGTACATATCTCACATGCCTGATAGCTATCACCATCCCTCTAAATCTTGTTTTATACTCCGCTGCAAACCAGCCATATTCTAAGCACTATTTTGCAAAATATGTTTCCTGCTCCTGGGTCTGCTGATGTTGGATTTAAAAGACCGCTCCATATTTAAATTTCTACTGTAAGCGAGAAGTTGATATGCATGGCTTGTTTTACAGAGTTAAACTGAAAATAAATCTCCAAGGACCTGAATGGTAAAGAGTTGTGTTAGTCATTGTTTTGCAGTTATTTTGCCTGTTTAGATGTCCTTTTGCAAATAATATAAAATGTAGCGACTTCAAAATTATCTTTTACTTTGTTGGCTGCCAATTAAAACTCAATTATAAATTTTATGTAACTATATATATATTTGTTTTTAATTTAAAGTCACATATCTCACACTTCTGCTTTTGCAGCTCATACATTATCATACCGGAAGATGGTTATGTTAATATCACTGGCCATTTAATCCAGGCACCTGGATGAATTCTGTGGGGACAGGTGTTGAAATTCCACAATGGCAGCTGGAGGAATTTGAATTCAACCAAACGATAGTCATCGGTAACGACAACCATGAAACAAGTAGTAATTGTTGGAAACACTCATCCAGTTCACAAGTGTTTGCCATCTTTACCTGGTCTGCCCTACGTCAGACTTCAGACTACAGGTGACTCTTAAATGCCCCCTGAAATGACATTCCTTTAAAGGGCAATCACAGATATTCTCGTCCCATGAAAGAACTTTAAAAAAATATATCCAGTGCACATGTTTAACTTCCCAGCTGTAAAATTACTACAAGGTTTATAATGCAAATTCATCTCTGCCTATATATAGATTTGTGTCTCAGGTCTACTTCCTAACAGCAATCCTACTGTGACCACACATTAGTTTATTCCAAGTTCAGATCAATGAACTTGCAGTGTTTCTATCAGATAAGGTGACACAATTTTCAGGTTACCTGAAGAGCTCTTGTAAACACAACACTGGCAGTGCTGGACTAAATCAGGAAATATCTGAGAAACACAGCAAGTTCTCCTGAGAGATAATAAGAACTGCCGATACTGGAGTCTGAGATAACACAGTGTAGGGCTGCAGGAGCACAGCAGGCCAGGCAGCATCAGGGGAACAGGAAAGCTGATGGCTCGGGTTGGGGCCATTTACGAAGAAGGGTCCCGACTCGAAATGTCAACTTCCCTGCTCTTCTGATGCTGCCTGGCCTGCTGTGTTCCTCCAGTTCCACACTATGTTATCCCAAGTTTTCTTCAAAGAGTCATAATGGACTGCAAATGTTCACTCTGTTTTTCTCTCTCCACAAATGCTGTCAGGCCTATTGAGATTCTCCAGCACTTCTTGCTTCTTTTTCAGATTTCCAGCATCTTCAGTATTTGCTTTTGTACTAAAAAATGCCAAGTATGCATACTTTTTGAGAAACTTTGCAATGTAGAAAAACAGGTCTATTCATGATCATGAAAGGTTCTCAAGCTCCACCTTACAAAAGAATGCATTAATTAGAACTGAATTACTTTTGTAACTTACTTATCCAGTTTCTCACATTCAGAAAACTCTGTTGACTCGTTAGGTCAAAGACCAATAAAAATCCCATGGCATCCCTGAAAAAGGCTGTAGTGAGGCTTCGAAATCTACAAGAAGAAAAATAATGCTATGAACCATTTTATAAAAAACATAATCAAGTTGTCTGAGATAACAAGGTGCAGAACTGGATGAACACAGCAGGCCAAGCAGCATCAGAGGAGCAGGAAAGCTGATGTTTCGGGTCAGGACCCTTCTGAAGAAATGAAGGGTCCAGACTTGAAATGTCAGCTTTCCTGCTCCTCTGCTGCTCTTGGCATGCTGTGTTCATCCAGCTCTACACCTTGTTATCTCAGATGCTCCAGCATTGGCTGCTCCCACTATCTCATAATCAAGTTGTCAATCCCTTATACTCTACCACAGTGGAATGTCACATTAGGAACTTCTGGCTCGCACATCACTAATTTGGTATAACATATTAGACATTACCTTGACATTCAGCACATTAAATTACTTTCTCTTATACTGAAAATTCCTCTGCTTGTGAAGTCATTTATTTTAAATATATTTTCCCCAATTAATTGTGATGCTGAAAGCTATTATTTCACTTACATTTTATGAGCTTTCCCAGTTCAATAATCCTTTATGGTCAAGAGGGCAAACAAAACATTTCAAGCCAATTCTCCTGTAGGAATTCATAAATTAAATCCCTGCAGTGCGGGAACAGGCCCTTCGCCCAACAAGTCCACACAGCCCCTAGACCCAATGCCCACCTAATCTACACATCCCTGAACACTTTGGGCAATTTAGCATGGCCAATCCACCTAGCCTGCAAATTGTTGGACTGTGGGAGGAAACCCAAGCACCTGGAGGAAACCCATATAGACATAGGGAGAACGTGCAAACTACACACAGTCACCCGAGGGTGGAATTGAACCAGGTCCCTGGCCCTGTGAGGCAGCAGTGTTAACCACCGAGCCACCAGGGATGAGCACATATATAGGGAGACTTTTTTTTCCTGTGGGCAACTGTCTGGCCTTACAAAGTAAGAACCAAAGGGCAGAAGAACAGGCAAGGGAAAGGAAATGTCCAAAGATGTGCAGGTTAGGTAGCTTGACATGGTAAATTGCTCCGCAGTATTCAGGGATGTGCAGACTATGGAGGTTAGTCATGGTAAATGTAACGTTATGGGGATAGGGTGGGGGCCTGAGTCTGAGTGTGATGCTCTTTGGAGGGCCAGTGCTGTCTCAATGGGTTAAATGGCCTCTTTCTGCATTGTAAGGATTCCATGATTGTATGACAGGGGAACAGGGTGAACCAGCTAGTTACATCAGAAAGCCTACACCACTATGGGATGAATGTTATTCTGCTGTGCTATACAATTCTGTGAAATCTTTGTGGGAGAATTCATAGTAACACACAAATCTAGACTCTGTGCCAGTGTTCCTAATGCCCAAACACCTACACCCACCCATTAAATTATCAAATATGGACAGACTTATATTGGTTTGCTTAGCTCTTTTAAAAGCATAGCAAACTCTTATTTAGCTCAGTATGAAAATTATTTACCAGGTACTGCATTAAACACTAAGGTCAGAGGTTCAATTTCTGAACCGCACAACATCAGTGAGAGTAAGAGGCTCAACTTCCTGAAACATTAACACTGCTGATCATTTGACAGTGAGTCAATACTACAAAGTTTGCATTTCTTAATAGGAGTTGTGTTTCCAGTGTTCTTTTGTTATGATTTAGTTATAAAAGTAATGGAACTTCGTTCTGTAGTAGATTTGAATTATTGCTGCCACATGTATCAGAGTATTAGTTATTTACCAGCATTTCTTTTAAACATGTTTTGGACGCACATTTTTTGAAAATCCGCTTAAGAGACAAAGGCATTGCTGGCTGGCCAACATTTATTGCTCCAGCTGCCCTGGAGAACATAGTGATGGCCTGCCTTCTTGAACCACTGCAGTTCATGTGCTGTAGGTTGACCCACAATGCCAAGTCAGGATGGTGAGTGGCTTGGAGGGGAACTTGCAGGTGGTATTGCTCCCTTGTATCTGCTGCCCTTGTCCTTCTAGATGGCAAGGGTCATGAGTTCAGAAAGTGCTGTCTAAGAACCCATGATGAATTTCTGCAATGCATCTTGTAGATAGTACACACTGCTGCTACTGAGTGTCACTGACAGAGGGAGTGGATGATTGTCGATGTGATACTAATCCAAGTGGGTTGCTTTGCCCTGGATGGCATCAAGCTTTTGAGTGTTGTTGGAGCTGCTCTCATCCAGGAATGTTTGACTGAAGCACGTTCAGTTAGAGATCCTACTTCAGCATGGATAACTTAGGCACACTAATGGTCTGCAGACTCTTAGGTTTCCAAACTTGTCAGTCCGTTCATGTAGTGCATGGACTGTGTCTAAAGGATTCTTTTTCTTTCAATGTTCATTGTATCATTGACATCTTATTCCTATTTATGTCTACAAACAGAACAATGTTTCTCATTTGTAGCATCATTTTTCTTTGGGTGATGATTGCCTTCCAGAAGTAACCACTTGGAGTCATCCAAGGGATGTCAATACATTGGTGAAGAATACTTTTTCACAGACAAACAAAAGAAGTGAATGACAGAAGCAAAAATTGTACATGGTAGAATTTAAATTTGATATTATAAATGGTAGAATATCTAGAGAATATCTCTTTAAAGTGCCAATGCTTAGGCATTGCGTAAAGTAGATGAATTATTTATAGAGTGGTTGGGGACTCTTGGTCTGTCCCCAGTGGAGTTTTGAAGGATGAGGGGCATCTAATTGAAACTTATCCAAAGCTGAGAGGCCTGGATAGTGCGGACGTGGAGAAAATGTTTCTTTCGGTGGGAGAGAGTAGGACCCAAGGGGACTGCCTCAGAGTGAAGGGACAGTCCTTTAAAACTGTGATGAGGAAGAATTTCTTCATCCAGAGGATGCTGAATCTTTGCAACCCATTGCCACAGATGGCTATGGAGGTCAAATCATTGAGTATATTTAAGACAGAGATAGATAGGATCTTGATTGGTGAGGTAATCATGGATTACGGGGAGAAGGTAGGAGAGTTGGGTTGAGAAACATATCAGTCATAACTGAATGGTGTAGCAGATGTGATAGACCAAATGGCCTAACTCTGCTCCTATGTTCTTATGGTCTTACTTAAAACAGATAAACGTTTTCAAACATTTTTGAGCTCAGAGCAAAAATGTCGTGTTAACTGATTTGCAGCAGTGAAAACATTGGCTGAAGTATTTATTTCGCCACATGGATAATTTAACATACAACAGAGGTGTTATCTAAATATTTCTTAAAAACCCAATAAACATCTGATATCTATCCATAGTCACTTAATGAGCAAATTAAATATGTGCAAAAACAAACCACAGTGAAGGCTGAATATCTGAAATAGAAAGGGAACATCAGCAGACCAGGCAGAAATTATGGAGGGAACCAGAGTTAATGTTTCAGGTCAATGATCTTTCATCAGGCACGCTAAATCTTACCAGGCTCTGTTTTAACGAATCAAGCATTGTTATCAAACTTGTACTCAAAGCAACAACTGAAAAGTCCATTGATTAAATAAGTGTAAGGGTTAAATTCCCTATGATGTTACTCTGCCTTGGACAAGCCAAAATCATATTGAAGGCAAGAATTGTTTTGAAAGCCCAAAAGCTTTAAAATCTTCCTTGTAAAATTGTTATAAATTAATTCGTAGGGTGTAAGTGACAGCATTTGTTGCCCGTCGCTAGTTGCCCTGGTGAAAGTGGTGGTGAGCTGCCTTCTTGAACTGCTGCAGTCCACCTTCTATGGATTGACCCACAATGCCATTAGGGAGGGAATTCCAGGTTTTTGACCCAGTGACAGTGAAGGAATGGTAACATATTTCCAAATATAAGGATAGTGAGTGGCTTGGAGGGAGATTTGCAGGTGGTGGTGTTTCCATATATCTCCAGCTCTAGTCCTTCTATATGGAGGTGCTCCTAGGTTTGGAAGGTGTTGTCTGAGGATCCTTGGTGGATTTCCGCGCTGCATCTTGTGGATAATACATACTGCTGTTACTGAGCATCAGTAGCAGAGGGATTGTATGCTTGCGGATCTGGTGCCAATCAAGTGGGTCACCTTACCCTGGATGGTGTCAAGCTTCTTGAGTGTTGTTGGGGCTGCACCCATCCAGGCGAGTGGGGAGTATTCCATCACACTACAGACTTGAGTCTCGTAGACGATGGACAGACGTTAGAGAGTCAAGAAGTGAGTTACTCACCACAGTATTCCTCGCATCTGATTTTCTCTTGTGGCCACTATGTCTATATGGTGAGTTCAGTTAAATTTCTGGTCAATGGTAACATCAACGATGTTGATAGTGGGGATTCAGTGATGGTAACACCATTGAATGTCAATGTGCCACAGTTAGATTGTCTCTTATTGGTGATGTTAACAGCCTGGCATTTGTACAGTACAATGTTACTTGCCACCTGTCAGCCCTGGATATTGCCCAAATCTTGTTCAGTTTAAACACGGACTGCTTCAGTATCTGAGGAGTCACAGATGGTGCTGAACACTGTCCAATCATCAGTGAGCACCCCCACTTCTGACCTTATGCTGGAGGGAAGGACACTGATGAAGCAGCTGAAGTTGGGTATCGGGGACAAACTTTCCACTGGTTGGAGTCATACCTGGCACATAGGAAGACGGTCATGGTTGCTGGACATCTGTCATCTCAGCTCCAGGACATCGCTGCAAGAGTTCCTTAGGATAATGTCAGTAAGATGGTAGTTGAGTGTAAGATGACAGCAGAGTATGACATTCCAGTGAGAGGTCCTTTGCTTGCCAGTTCCCTTACCTTTTACCCTGTTTTCTTCTCTCTTTTTCCCTTTCTCCACCCCCAACCCGGAGACGGAGTTGCGGAGTAAATGGATAGAGACCCACGGAGGACAAGAATAAGCAGGCCAAGACCTGCAGTGGACAGGAAACAGCATGGGCCAGGTCCTGCAGCAGAACCAGCATTGGCAGTGTGGTCTTGTGCTCTGGGGCTTGCAGGTGCGCCCCTGAGTCCAGGAACACCATGAGCAGTGAGCTCTGGAGCAGCACGTGGGCTAAGAGCCCTGGAGCAGTGAGTGGGCTATAAGCCCTGGAGCAGTGAGTGGGCTGCGAGCCCTGGAGCAGTGACTGGGCTATAAGCCCTGGAGCACTGAGCAGGCTGTGAGCCCTGGAGCAGTGAGTGGGCTGTGAGCAGTGCAGGGAAGAAGCCCCCAGGCAGTAAGTGCTAGATAGAGACTGGTGTGAGGAGACAATCCTTACCTTAGAACATACCTTAGAACACTGTAATGTTAACCCCTTAATATCACCCTTAATATATTCTTATTTTTAACTTATTTTCAACTACATAATTAAGCAATGACTTTAATCCCTCTGCTGTATCCAAGAATTGTACTTAGGTACATGTACCTAAGATGTCAGAAACTACCCTGAGGAACTCCTGCAGAGATGTCCTGGAGCTGAGAAGACTGACCTCCCACAACCACGACCATCTTCCTATGTGTCAGATATGATTCCAACCAGTGGAAAGTTTGCCCCTGATACCCCGTGATTCCAGTTTTGCTAGGGCTCCTTCAGACCACACTTGGTCAAATGTGGCGTTATGTCAATAGACAATAGACAATAAACAATAGGTGCTGGAGTAGGCCATTGGGCCCTTCGAGCCAGAACCACCATTCATTATGATCATGGCTGATATCCACAATCAGTATCCTGTTCCTGCCTTATTCCCATGTCAAGAACTGTCAGAATTTGAATTCAATAAAAACGTGGGACTAAGACTCTAGTCATGACCATGAAACCATTGCTGATTATTGGAAACACCCAACTGGTTCACTAATGTCCTTTGAGGGGAATCTGCCATTCTTACCTGGTCTGTTTACATGCAACTCCAGGCCAACAGCAATGTGATCGACTCTCAACTACCTTCTGGGCAACTAGGGATGGGTAATAAATACTGGCCTGACCAGTGATGGTCACATCCCATCTCACAGAACCTCTGGAATTCAGCTCTTTTGTCCATGTTTAAACCAAGTCTGTAATGAGGTCAGGAGCTAAGTGGCCTTGACAGAACCGAAACTGGGCATCACTGAGCAGGTCATTGCTGAATAGGTGCTGCTTGATAGTACTATTGATGACAGCTTCCATCACTTTCCTGGTGATCAAGATTAGACTGATGGGGGCAGTAATTGGCTAGGTTGGGTTTGTCCTGCTTTTCATGTACAGGCATACGTGGGTAATTTTCCACCTCGTCAGGTCAATGTCAATGTTGTAACTGCGTGGCAGAGCTTGAGTAGGGCAGCGGCAAGCTCTAAAGCACAAGGCTTCAGTACTATTGGTACCATTGCGGTGTATGAGTTTCCTCTCTCTCACTAAAAAAAAATGATTGGCCAAATATTTTTTTCATCAAGGCAGAGCCTCTTTAAGTAGACAATAATGAAACCAGCAGGAGTAAACTAAGTCAGTCATTGATTAGTGTATGAAAAAACACCGAAGAAATTTACAGAGTGGAATTTTACTGGGTAGGGCATGCATTGTTCACACCACAACCCCGTTTCCCCAACTTGGTGGGACCAACTCTAACAAAAAAAAGCTGCTTGCCTTTCAGTGATAACCCACTGGGTTCTGCCTAAATTAGGTAATTGTGGGACAATCATCCTTAGGAGAAAGAAGTTCTGCCCCCAAGAGCTTCTGCCCAATCTGATTGGCTGGCAGTTGAATATTCCTAGCAGTGCCAACACACAGTTGTGGTCACTACTGGGTGACAAGAAGTACTGATGAAGCACAAAAATGGGGCTAACATCTTCGGGGCAGGTGGGCCCAACAGGCACCAGGCACCCCCTCCAAAAGGAGGTATCCCTCATCCTTTGCTCTTCTCAGCTTAAGATGGTAATGCAGTGGGCTGGGTTCTTTCAATCTGCACTACCTAGCTGTATATTATTATGCTTTGACTGAGTGTTGCAAATCAGTACTTTCCAAGGTCTATGTGCTGAGGGATGCACTAAAGCTTGGGGTAGCTGCCGCCAAGGCACAGAGAGGAAAGACCACAGTCTAAGGTCTTTCTGCCAAAAGTAAATGGTATGCTGTTTAGGTACTGGGCCCTCCTGTTGTCTCAAAAAAGTGTAAATATAGACTTGGACAAGTAACAAATGCCTTGAGTTTGTTTGTTGGATAGAGTCAAACACCATTTTTTGTTTGTTTCTTCATCTGCCACAGTACAGAACCAAACTGCCTCAGTGACTATGTATGTCTAGAAAAAGATATTTTTATGAATAAAGTATACTTTTGCAATTTAAAAAGTAAGTTATCACGGTGGGAGTGAAACCCATCTCCCAAAGGCCTCAGTAGGCCCAAGGGCAGGATTCCCCATCAATGTCTTAGTCAAACATCATATTACAGGGACAAGAACAGAAGCTGCTAGAAAATCTCAACAGGTCTGGCAGCATCTGTAGAAAGAAATGTTTCAAGTGGATGACCCTTCCTCAAAAGTTCTGAGGAAGGGTCACCAGACCTGAAATGTTAACTCTGATTTCTAGTCACAGATGCTGCCAGACCTGCTGAGCTTTTCCAGCTATTTCTGACTTTTGTTTCTGATTTACAGCATCCGCAGTTCTTTCGGTTTTTATTTACATTACAGGGACATGACTTGGTATTGGGTGGGGATGTAGTGGCCTACCCCTCTCCTGCTCAATTTTACATCATATTCCTCCTTCCTGCCACAACTGTTGGATATGATGGTAGTGGGGTCAGGGATTTGGGGGCATTTTGTTTAACAGAAATACAGAATTACCTTTCCTGCCCGGCTGTATCCCACAGTTGGAGATGGATTTTAAAAGGATTGTTTGTTTTACTGTTCAGTCCTCCAACATAATGTTCCTAAACAAAAGAATGCAATTTTATTAGTGATGCTGCCTGGCAATGATGGATTGCAATGTTATCAGGCTTTTACATCCATTCCTTACAGATTTTGCAGCAAAAGAAGCAATGATGCTGTTGTAGTGTGTTCCTCTAGGTTACTTCTCTACTTACATTGGGAAACAGGGTATACCTTGTGGACTTAGAAAAACATTGCATCTTCACATACAGAGCCCACACATTAGAAAATCCCTCCACTCCAAAAGTATACACACATACACACATACTTTTCACTTAGCCGTTCAGCTTGATTCATTTCCAATCCTGTTCCCGTACACAAGTTATCTTGGGGTGCATCTTTCGCATAAACACCTTGTTGGATATGTACTAATAAGACATGACCAAGAGGGTTCAGTTTTCTGGCTACTGTGATTGAGTTCATGGCAGCTTGATAATAATGCCCAGCAGATTACAAGAAGGAATCAAATAAGTTCCCATTTGTTTACGATCCAGCAGTTTGAAGAATTTCTTCTGCCGTAACAGACATTACATTTTTAATAAATTGAGAAAACTGGAATGAGCTCGCAGGATTTTATATCTCTATCATGTTTCAAATGGCTCAATACCATCTGTTTCTGTGGCTCCTCATCCACCAGTTTGAACATTCACTCCCCCGCCACCAGCGGACAGTAGTGTGCAGTATTGATAAAGGTTACTGCAACAACTTAACAAATCTCCTTCAACTGCAACATACAAACAATGTCAGCATCTAGAAGGACAAAGATAGCAGATATAGAGGAATAGCATCACCTGCAATTTCCCCTACAAGCCACACATCATCCTAAAAAAGAATTTCAAGACTGATATTTGTAAAGGCAAGGGATTAGGGATAGTCGAAATGGCTTTGCACATGGGAAATCATGTCTCATGAACTTGAATTTTTTGAAGAAGAAACAAAGAGGATTAATGAGGGCAGAGCAGTGGACGTGATCTACATGGACTTCAGCAAGGTGTTTGACAAGTTTTGACATGGTAGACTGGAAGTTCCATGGAAGTTCCAGGATTTTGATCGAGCAATAAGGAAGGATTGGTATAGGTTCCAAATCAAGATAGTGTGTGAGTTGGAGGGAAATTAGCAAGTGATGGTGTTCCATGCATCTGCTGCCTTTCACCTGCTAAGTGGCAGGAATTTGGAAGGAGGAAATGATCACAGGATGCTTGGTGACTTACTGCTATGCACCTTGTTGATGGGATACTCTGTTTCCACTGTGCGTTGATGATGAAAGGAGTGAATGTTGATGCTGATGATATGGCATCAATCAAGCAGGCTCATTACAATAATATACAATAATACAACACAGTGTAGGAACAGGTCATCCAGCCCACCTAGCCTGATCTGATTCCCAATCCTTATTTAAACCTGCTACTTATTGCCCATACTATTGCCCTCTGTTCTCCTCCTGTTCATATGTCTATCAAGATACACCTTAAACGTTACGAACTTGCCTGCTTCCACCACCTCCTCTTGCAGTGGACTCTGGACACCTACTTCTGTGCTAAAAAGTTTCCCCGCACTTCTCCCCTAAATTTTCCTCCCTCGCCTTGAACCTGTGCTCTCTTGTAGTTGATCTTTCCACCCTGGGAAAAAGCCTCCGACTATCCACTATACCTATACCTCGCATAATTTTGTAGACCTCTATCAGGTCGCTCCTTAGCCTCTGTCTTTTCAGTCATTCTTGAACGTTGTTAAAGCTGCACTCATTCAGACAAGTGGAGATTATGGGATCACACTCCTGATTTGTGCCTTCTAATGATGTAGAGCCTTTGGGAAATAAGGAGTTATGTTATTTACCTCAGATTTCTCAGTCTCTCACATGCAACCATTCAACTTATATGGTTCAAACAGTTGATGCTGAGCCAAAGGATGTTGATACTGAGGGAATCAAAGTGAAAGATTTTCCCTTGATGGAGATGGTCATTGACCAGCAATTGTGTGGTGCAAATGTTACTTGCCACTTATCAGCCCAAACCTGAAAATCATCCAGGTCGCTATGGCTTCACTCATAAGAGCATCGATATATTAACTGAATTCCCTGATTAGTCTAATCCTTTATTATTCAACTCACCACAGAGATCTCAATTAAGTAGAAACCTGCAATACCTTCACAATAATAAAATGTGAGGCTGGATGAACACAGCAGGCCAAGCAGCATCTCAGGAGCACAAAAGCCAGACGCCAACTCTCCGACACCACCTCCTACCGCCTCCTCGATCATGACCCCACACCCGAGCACCAAACCATCATCTCCAACACCATTCATGACCTCATCACCTCAGGGGACCTCCCACCCACAGCCTCCAACCTCATTGTTCCCCAACCCCGCACGGCCCGTTTCTATCTCCTTCCCAAAATCCACAAACCTGCCTGCCCTGGTCGACCCATCGTCTCAGCCTGCTCCTGCCCCACCGAACTCATCTCCACCTATCTGGACTCCATTTTCTCCCCTTTGGTCCAGGAACTCCCCACCTATGTCCGTGACACCACCCACGCCCTCCACCTCCTCCAGGACTTCCAATTCCCTGGCCCCCAACACCTCATATTCACCATGGACGTCCAGTCCCTGTACACCTGCATTCCGCATGGAGATGGCCTCAAGGCCCTCCGCTTCTTCCTGTCCCGCAGGCCCGACCAGGCCCCCTCCACCGACACTCTCATCCGCCTAGCGGAACTCGTCCTCACACTCAACAACTTCTCTTTTGACTCCTCCCACTTCCTACAGACTAAAGGGGTGGCCATGGGCACCCGCATGGGCCCCAGCTATGCCTGCCTCTTTGTAGGTTACGTGGAACAGTCCATCTTCCGCACCTACACAGGCCCCAAACCCCACCTCTTCCTCCGGTACATTGATGACTGTATCGGCGCCGCCTCTTGCTCCCCAGAGGAGCTCGAACAGTTCATCCACTTCACCAACACCTTCCACCCCAACCTTCAGTTCACCTGGGCCATCTCCAGCACATCCCTCACCTTCCTGGACCTCTCAGTCTCCATCTCAGGCAACCAGCTTGTAACTGATGTCCATTTCAAGCCCACCGACTCCCACAGCTACCTAGAATACACCTCCTCCCACCCACCCTCCTGCAAAAATTCCATCCCCTATTCCCAATTCCTCCGCCTCCGCCGCATCTGCTCCCACGATAAGACATTCCACTCCCGCACATCCCAGATGTCCAAGTTCTTTAAGGACCGCAACTTCCCCCCCGCGGTGATTGAGAACGCCCTTGACCGCGTCTCCCGCATTTCCCGCGACACATCCCTCACACCCCGCCCCCGCCACAACCGCCCCAAGAGGATCCCCCTCGTTCTCACACACCACCCTACCAACCTCCGGATACAACGCATTATCCTCCGACACTTCCGCCACTTACAATCCGACCCCACCACCCAAGACATTTTTCCATCCCCACCCCTGTCTGCTTTCCGGAGAGACCACTCTCTCCGTGACTCCCTTGTTCGCTCCACACTGCCCTCCAACCCCACCACACCCGGCACCTTCCCCTGCAACCGCAGGAAATGCTACACTTGTCCCCACACCTCCTCCCTCACCCCCATCCCAGGCCCCAAGATGACATTCCACATTAAGCAGAGGTTCACCTGCACATCTGCCAATGTGATATACTGCATCCACTGTACCCGGTGCGGCTTTCTCTACATTGGGGAAACCAAGCGGAGGCTTGGGGACCGCTTTGCAGAACACCTCCGCTCAGTTCGCAACAAACAACTGCACCTCCCAGTCGCAAACCATTTCCACTCCCCCTCCCATTCTCTTGATGACATGTCCATCATGGGCCTCCTGCACTGCCACAATGATGCCACCCGAAGGTTGCAGGAACAGCAACTCATATTCCGCCTGGGAACCCTGCAGCCATATGGTATCAATGTGGACTTCACCAGTTTCAAAATCTCCCCTTCCCCCACTGCATCCCTAAACCAGCCCAGTTCATCCCCTCCCCCCACTGCACCACACAACCAGCCCAGCCCTTCCCCCCCACCCACTGCATCCCAAAACCAGTCCAACCTGTCTCTGCCTCCCTAACCGGTTCTTCCTCTCACCCATCCCTTCCTCCCACCCCAAGCCGCACCCCCAGCTACCTACTAACCTCATCCCACCTCCTTGACCTGTCCGTCTTCCCTGGACTGACCTATCCCCTCCCTACCTCCCCACCTACACCCTCTCCACCTATCTTCTTTACTCTCCATCTTCGGTCCGCCTCCCCCTCTCTCCCTATTTATTCCAGTTCCCTCCCCCCATCCCCCTCTCTGATGAAGGGTCCAGGCCCGAAACGTCAGCTTTTGTGCTCCTGAGATGCTGCTTGGCCTGCTGTGTTCATCCAGCCTCACATTTTATTATCTTGGAATCTCCAGCATCTGCAGTTCCCATTATCTCTGATACCTTCACAATGATCTCTACCATTTGCAAATCCAGACATTTCCCTGCAGAACATTCAAATAATTGGCAGAGAATTAGCTTTACAAGTACAATTTTGAAGCAAGTTTAATTTTTTAAATATTTTTCCTCTTTAGTTCACATTTCGGCATTAGGTTTCAGCTAGAGTGATAAAAACCATAAGAACCTACTCACCAGTCTCTTTTCTCGGAAGTCAATTCCCACTGTGGTGACAAACTTGGGGTTGAATTTATTCTCTGTGTATCTGTACAGAAACGTGGTCTTACCAACTCCCGAGTCTCCAAGAGCCAGGAGCTTGATCAGATAATCATAGTCCCCATCAGTCATAGTGCTATTCACGCTGATGCTGTAAGAAACAGGTCAAAAAGAGCAGAACATGACAACCAAAATCTTACAAGAGACCACCTTCACTCTTTATCTGATATCTTTATTGCTGGTGACAAAGAAATATCTGAGTTTCAATTGGTCCCAGAGATACAGAACAACAGGATACTCTTAGCAGCTACTAAATTTTAATCAAAGCATTTGATAATATACAAGTAAATCTCATAATAGATATTGATAGAAAGCATAGAATCCTTACAGTGTAGAAACAGGTCCTTTGGCCCAACAAGTCCAACCAGACCCTTAGAGCATCCCATCCAGCCCCAGCCCCCATGAATCACCTAATCTACAGATCCCTAAACACTATGGGCAATTTTACACGGCCAATCCATCTAGCCTGCACACTGTGGAAGGAAACTGGAGCACCCAGACACAGGCAGAATGTGCAAACTCCACACAGACAGTCACCTGAGGGATGGAATTGAACCTGGGTCCCTGATGCTGTGAGACAGCAGTGCTAGCCACTGTGCCACCATGCCGCCCCAATAAGAATCTTGTCTTGTCTGGGCGTCGAACCTGGGACCTATTGCATGCCAACACTGTAGAATGCCCTAAGCAAGAATCCTACCCTTAGGCCAACGAGCATCTTGCGATCCCATTGCATTCGGTCAGTCCTTTAAAGTACAAGTGCAGCTTAACTTAAGACCAAGTCTGGTTTTTTACAACAACTTCTTAGAAATGCTAAGTTTGAAACATTTCCAAAGTTTTCCACAATAAGTTCTTATGTTACCATTTAGAATGGAAATTATCTGACAAAATTCACACACTGTTGGATCCTCTCATTACTGAAGGTGCTGCAGTGTATTGCTTCAGTATTGCATCTCCTTGCACTCCAATTTATATTGCAAATAATTGGCTAAAATCTGTGTTTTTCCTTCCCAAGTACGATTTATAGGTGAACAGGGCATCTATTTGCCCTGACACAACAAAGGGTGGAGCTAGATGAACACAGCAGGCCAAGCAGCATCTTAGGAGCACAACTCCTAAGCTGCTGCTCGGCCTGCTGTGTTCATCCAGCCCCACACTTTGTTATCTCGGATTCTCCAGCGTCTGCAGTTCCTATTACCTCTATTTGTCCTGGTTCAGTTATCCGCAGCCCACTGACCCTACATGGCTGATGAATGCATTCCTACATTCAAGTCAAATGTCTCATTCAAATTCTATCCAATATAATACTTCAACACTGTGGAATAATGAGCTGGATATAATCTGGGAATTGGAAGCTCACATGTTTCAGTGGTAATGTCCCTACATCTGAGCAAGGTGATTCTGAAACATCAACAAACCAGGCTCCTGACCTAAACACATCCTATCAGACATGTGAAGGTAAAATCAGGGCATTATACTAGGGTCCTTAAATGCCCAGAGGTTAAGCATTAAAAACTGCAAGTTCGGTGGATGTTGCAAATTGTAAACCAAGACAGAAATTGCAGGAAAAGCCCCACAGGTCCAGCAGCATCTGTGCAAAGTAGTCAGTCATTGTTTTGGGTCGAGAGGCCTTACCTCTGAACTCAATTGAACTTGAGTTCTCATGAAGGGTCACTCAACCCGAAACGTTAACTCTGATTCCTCTCCACAGATGCTGCCAGACCTGCTGACACTTTCCAGGTTTTCTTCCTGCTTTTGGTTTAAGGTTAAACATTAACTCATTACCGAAGGAACAATAAGAAAGAATGCGGATTGCGAACCTTTGTGGAACATTTCCTGAGCATAGTAAATGCTGACAGAAGAGCAATTGAGACTTTTAGCCTGGAATTTAATAAGACACATGTGGGTCTTGAAAGCAATACCAGAAATAGCCGGCAACTCAGCTTTTGTATCAGGACACAGTTTCAAACAATTCACAATGAAACTTAAAGGGCCAACTATGGCCTAACATGTGATTATACAGAGGGGCCAGTATTCATTGGTGGTTCCAGCTGTCACATGACAATGTAACATGATAATAAAACAGAGTCAAACAGATAAAATAACAAAGTGTGAAGCTGGATGAACACAACAGGCCAAGCACCATCTCAGGAGCACAAAAGCTGACGTTTCGGGCCTAGACCCTTCATCAGAGGGAGAATGGGGAGCAGGATCTGAAATAAATAGGGAGAGAGGGGGAGGCGGACCGAAGATGGAGAGAAAAGAAGATAGGTGGAGAGGAGAGTATAGATGGGGAGGTAGGGAGGGGATAGGTCAGTCCAGGGAAGACGGACAGGTCAAGGAGGTGGGATGAGGTTAGGAGGTAGCTGGGGGTGCGGCTTGGGGTGGGAGGAAGGGATGGGTGAGAGGAAGAACCGGTTAGGGAGGCAGAGACAGGGTGGACTGGTTTTGGGATGCAGTGGGTGGGGGGGAAGAGCTGGGCTGGTTGTGTGGTGCAGTGGGGGGAGGGGATGAACTGGGCTGGTTTAGGGATGCAGTAGGGGAAGGGGAGATTTTGAAACTGGTGAAGTCCACATTGATACCATGTGGCTGCAGGGTTCCCAGGCGGAATATGAGTTGCTGTTCCTGCAACCTTCGGGTGGCATCATTGTGGCACTGCAGGAGGCCCATGATGGACATGTCATCAAGAGAATGGGAGGGGGAGTGGAAATGGTTTGCGACTGGGAGGTGCAGTTGTTTGTTGCGAACTGAGCGGAGGTGTTCTGCAAAGCGGTCCCCAAGCCTCCGCTTGGTTTCCCCAATGTAGAGGAAGCCGCACCGGGTACAGTGGATGCAATATACCACATTGGCAGATGTGCAGGTGAACCTCTGCTTAATGTGGAATGTCATCTTGGGGCCTAGGATGGGGGTGAGGGAGGAGGTGTGGGGGCAAGTGTAGCATTTCCTGCGGTTGCAGGGGAAGGTGCCGGGTGTGGTGGGGTTGGAGGGCAGTGTGGAGCGAACAAGGGAGTCACGGAGAGAGTGGTCTCTCCGGAAAGCAGACAGGGGAGGGGATGGAAAAATGTCTTGGGTGGTGGGGTCGGATTGTAAATGGCGGAAGTGTCGGAGGATAATGCGTTGTATCCGGAGGTTGGTAGGGTGGTGTGTGAGAACGAGGGGGATCCTCTTGGGGCGGTTGTGGTGGGGGCGGGGTGTGAGGGATGTGTCGCGGGAAATGCGGGAGACGCGGTCAAGGGCGTTCTCGATCACCGTGGGGGGAAAGTTGCGGTCCTTAAAGAACTTGGACATCTGGGATGTGCGGGAGTGGAATGTCTTATCGTGGGAGCAGATGCGGCGGAGGCGGAGGAATTGGGAATAGGGGATGAAATTTTAGCAGGAGGGTGGGTGGGAGGAGGTGTATTCTAGGTAGCTGTGGGAGTCGGTGGGCTTGAAATGGACATCAGTTACAAGCTGGTTGCCTGAGATGGAGACTGAGAGGTCCAGGAAGGTGAGGGATGTGCTGGAGATGGCCCAGGTGAACTGAAGGTTGGGGTGGAAGGTGTTGGTGAAGTGGATGAACTGTTCGAGCTCCTCTGGGGAGCAAGAGGCGGCGCCGATACATTCATCAATGTACCGGAGGAAGAGGTGGATTCTATTCTGTGATGTCTCTCTTCCCAACCTTTCAATGCATCGCCACTATTTACAAGGATCTAATCAAGAGAGTGACAGCAAACCCTTTATTTCCTTGAATAGATTCAACCAAGATTTATTTCAACATCATCTAAGACACAGCAGTTTGTTTGAGTAGCATTGCAGGCATTGTTGGAGATGATCATTGCTTGGCACTTGTGATCGAAAGTAATTGACCACTTCCCAGCCCAAGCTTGGATATTGTTCAAGTCTTGCTGCAATTGAATATGGGCTGCTTCAGAATCTGTGGAATCACAGATGGTACTGAACATTATGCAAATATCCCTACTTCTGACCTTCGGATGGAGAGAAGTTCATTGATGAAGCAGCTTAAGATGGTTAGGCCTAGGAGACTACTCTGAGGAACTTATACATGATGTTCTGGACCTTAGAGCACTGACCTCTAACTGCTGTTACCTTCTCCCTTTGTTTTCCCACTAATTCCATTTGACTCTAGATTGCTATGGCTGCTTGATGCCATGCATGCTCAGATGTGACCCTGTTGTCAAGGGCAGTCTCTGTCACCTGCCCTCGGGGAATTCTTTTCTTCTCCAAGGTTAAGTTAAAGCCAGTGTCCCAGATGGAAATGAAACCGAGCATCAGTAAGCAGGTTAGGGATAACGGGAACTGCAGATGCTGGAGAATCCAAGATAATAAAATGTGAGGCTAGATGAACACAGCAGGCCCAGCAGCATCTCAGGAGTACAAAAGCTGACGTTTCGGGCCTAGACCCTTCATCAGAGAGGGGAATGGGGTGAGGGTTCTGGAATAAATAGGGAGAGAGGGGGAGGTGGACCGAAGATGGAGAGAAAAGAAGATAGGAGGAGAGGAGAGTATAGGTGGGGAGGTAGAGAGGGGATAGGTCAGTCCAGGGAAGACGGACAGGTCAAGGAGGTGGGATGAGGTTAGTGGGTAGGAGATGGAGGTGCGTCTTGGGGTGGGAGGAAGGGATGGGTGAGAGGAAGAACAGGTTAGGGAGGCAGAGACAGGTTGGACTGGTTTTGGGATGCAGTGGGTGGAGGGGAAGAGCTGGGCTGGTTGTGTGGTGCAGTGGGGGGAGGGGACGAACTGGGCTGGTTTAGGGATGCGGTGGGGGAAGGGGAGATTTTGAAACTGGTGAAGTCCACATTGATACCATATGGCTGCAGGGTTCCCAAGCGGAATATGAGTTGTTGTTCCTGCAACCTTCGGGTGGCGCTGCAGGAGGCCCATGATGGACATGTCATCTAGAGAATGGGAGGGGAGTGGAAATGGTTTGCAACTGGGAGGTGCAGTTGTTTATTGTGAACCGAGCGGAGGTGTTCTGCAAAGCAGTCCCCAAGCCTCTGCTTTGTTTCCCCAATGTAGAGGAAGCCACACCGGGTACAATGGATACAGTATACCACATTGGCAGATGTGCAGGTGAACCTCTGCTTAATATGGAAAGTCATCTTGGGGCCTGGGATAGGGGTGAGGGAGGAGGTGTGGGGGCAAGTGTAGCATTTCCTGCGGTTGCAGGGGAAGATGCCGGGTGTGGTGGGGTTGGAGGGGAGTGTGGAGCGAACAAGGGAGTCACGGAGAGATTGGTCTCTCCGGAAAGCAGACAAGGGTGGGGATGGAAAAATGTCTTGGGTGGTGGGGTGGATTGTAGATGGCGGAAGTGTGGGAGGATGATGCGTTGTATCCGGAGGTTGGTGGGATGGTATGTGAGAACGAGGGGGATCCTCTTTGGGCGGTTGTGGCGGGGACGGGGTGTGAGGGGTGTGTTGCTGGAAATGTGAGAGACATTTCCAATTCCCTGGCCCCCAACACCTCATTTTCACCATGGAAGTCCAGTCCCTATACACCTGTATTCCGCATGCAGATGGTCTCAAGGCCCTCCACTTCTTCTTGTCCCGCAGGCCCGACCAGTCCCCCTCCACCGACACCCTCATCCGTCTAGCCGAGCTCATCCTCACCCTCAACAACTTCTCTTTCGATTCCTCCCACTTCCTACAGACTAAGGGGGTGCCCATGGAAACCCACATGGGCCCCAGCTATGCCTGCCTCTTTGTAGGTTACGTGGAACAGTCCCTCTTCCACACCTACACAGGCCCCAAACCCCACCTCTTCCTCCGTTACATTGATGATTGTATCGGCGCCGCCTCTTGCTCCCCAGAGAAGTTCGAACAGTTCATCCACTTCACCAACACCTTCCACCCCAACCTTCAGTTCACCTGGGCCATCTCCAGCACATCCCTCACCTTCCTGGACCTCTCAGTCTCCATCTCAGGCAACCAGCTTGTAACTGATGTCCATTTCAAGCCCACCGACTCCCACAGCTACCTAGAATACACCTCCTCCCACCCACCCTCCTGAAAAATTCCATCCCCTATTCCCAATTCCTCCGCCTCTGCCGCATCTGCTCCCACGATGAGGCATTCCACTCCCGCACATCCCAGATGTCCAAGTTCTTCAAGGACCGCAACTTTCCCCCCACAGTGGTCATGAACGCCCTTAACCGCGTCTCCCGCATTTCCCACAACACATCCCTCACACCCCGCCCCGGCCACAACCGCCCAAAGAGGATCCCCCTCGTTCTCACACACCACCCCACCAACCTACGGATACAACGCATCATCCTCTGACACTTCCGCCATCTACAATCCGACCCCACCAGCCAAGACATTTTTCCATCCCCACCCCTGTCTGCTTTCCGGAGAGACCACTCTCTCCGTGACTCCCTTGTTCGCTCCACACTCCCCTCCAACCCCACCACACCTGGCACCTTCCTCTGCAACCGCAGGAAATGCTACACTTGCCCCCACACCTCCTCCCTCACCCCTATCCCAGGCCCCAAGATGACTTTCCACATTAAGCAGAGGTTCACCTGCACATCTGCCAAAGTGGTATACTGCATCCACTGTACCCGGTGTGGCTTCCTCTACATTGGGGAAACCAAGCAGAGGCTTAGGGACTGCTTTGCAGAACACCTCCGCTCGGTTCGCAATAAACAACTGCACCTCCCAGTCGCAAACCATTTCCACTCTCCCTCTCATTCTTTAGATGACATGTCCATCATGGGCCTCCTGCAGTGCCACAATGATGCCACCCGAAGGTTGCAGGAACAGCAACTCATATTCCGCTTGGGAACCCTGCAGCCCAATGGTATCAATGTGGACTTCACCAGTTTCAAAATCTCCCCTTCCCCCACCGTATCCCAAAACCAGCCCAGTTCGTCCCCTCCCCCCACTGCACCACACAACCAGCCCAGCTCTTCCCCTCCACCCACTGCATCCCAAAACCAGTCCAACCTGTCTCTGCCTCCCTAACCTTTTCTTCCTCTCACCCATCCCTTCCTCCCACCACAAGCCGCACCTCCATCTCCTACCTAATAACCTCATCCCACCTCCTTGACTTGTCCGTCTTCCCTGGGCTGACCAATCCCCTCCCTACCTCTCCACCTATACTCTCCTCTCCACCTATCTTCTTTTCTCTCCATCTTTGGTCCGCCTCCCCCTCTCTCCCTATTTATTCCAGAACCCTCACCCCATCCCCCTCTCTGATGAAGGGTCTAGGCCCAAAACATCAGCTTTTGTGCTCCTGAGATGCTGCTGGGCCTGCTGTGTTCATCCAGCCTCACATTTTATTATCAGTAAGCAGGTTATTGCTGAGCGGGTCCTGTTTAACAGCACTATTGATAATCACTTTACTTATGATGATGGGGCAGTAATTGGTTGGGTTGGATTTGTCCTGCATTTTGTGTAGAGGACATTCCTGGACCATTTCCACAATTTCAGGTAGACACCAGTTTTGTTGCTGTACTGGCTAGGGATGCGGCAATTTCTATAGCACATTCCTGCTAGCCAGGTTCCTGACACATATTTAAGAAAGGATCCACTGATGTTGGAAGCAATTTGAAAGTGATTCACCGGGCTGATTCCTGGAATTCAGGGGTTGACTTATAAAGAACTTATAAACAGGTTCGGCTTTCATCCATTAGACGAATGAGGGGTGATCTTATTAAAACATAGAAGATGCTGAGGGGACTTGTTGGGGTTGATGTTGAGATGATGTTTACCCTCATGAGATATTCACAAACTCAGAGACACAGTTGCAGTAAAGTGGGCACCCATTAAAAACTGAGTTGCAAATGAATTTCTTCTTCCAGATGTTTGTGATTCTCTGGAATTTTCTCTTCCAGAGAGTTATGAAGATTGGATCACTTTAAGTATTTAAGGAAAAAGTAAACAGATTTTCGAAAACTGAGGATTTGAGGGCTATGAGAAGCTGGCATGAACGAGGAGTTGAGTTTTGGGCTAGGTTGGCCATGATCTTGTAGAATGGTGGAACAGGCTTGAAAGGTGAATGTCTTATTCCTGCTCCTATTTCCAATGTTCTTATGAAGATGCTGCATAAATGGAAATTGTTTTTGTTGTAATTCCACAGGGATGATGTGACTCAGACAATGAGCAAAGATGCTCAAACAAGCTTGGTCTGCAAGCAAAACCCCATTCATTCAAACTAGTTTACTTAAATTAAAACAAATTAAAATTGTTTCCAAGCTAAGATTTACTTATTGAATTAGAAACAGTATTAGTTATTACCCAAGCTTTTCCACTCACATAACGTAAAACAGATCATTGTTATTATGAGAGTTACACAGCGAGCTGAAAAATGAAGCATGTCATCAGAAGCTAATGAAAATGAACAGAAAGCACATGCAGGTTTGTGATGGTGCTAGCCTGTGTCAAAAAGCAGTCCTTCAAAAAAGTGAGAATGTATTTTAACCACAAGGGGTCTTAATATCAGGATGCTTTATAAACCTCATCCTTTCCAAACAACAATAATCTTATTTCTCTGAAATATGTTCATGTGGAAGGGCGGAGGACGTTGTATTGTGATGGCAGGCACCTTAGTTTTTTTTTCAGCAGTGTCCTGTCAGGATCTGATCAGTTGATATGCATGAAAACCTACAGAGAAAGGTCTCCTGGTTGGGCTGACAGAGCTGGTTGGGTCATGCAGGATTATGATCAAGAGATTCTGATTGCAGGGGAAGTGGGGAGTAGACAATGGGAGGGCAAGAGTTTGCCATTGGTTTGTTGGGCCTACAGGAAGCACTTAACAGCAGCGCTGTAAAGGCACTGGGTCATGGGTCAATGTGTTTTACTTCCTTCCTGCTGCATTGTTTCCCTATGTTAAGTAGGGCCAGCTAATTGTGGTGAAAATTCAGTAACTGCTAAAATGACGGTAAACATCTTCATTAAAATAGACAGCTAACTGATCTGCCTCCTGGTTCTTTTTGAACCAACTATGGGTTAGTCAATCATGAGAAACTAAGTACCCTTTCTCAAAAGAAAACCAGAGACCGTAAAAACAAACAGTCAATGTTTTTGCACAGCAGTTAAGCTGAAGGTGATGGTTCTGAGAGTAACGATGCCCTCCAGTCCCTCTCGTACCCACTGCTCATGGAAGCACTCAAGCATACCAGAAATCATTTTGCTCCCTCTCCAGAGATACCAAACTAGGATATTGTTGTGTAAGGGAGCCAGACAAACAGACCCTTTTGCCACCTGCTTCCTGGACCTGTTCTTGGCCTTTTGGTTGGACTCCAGAGCAGTCCCATGATGAAGTCCTCTGATCCACCAACATACCTTCTCTCAAATCTAAGCTAGTTAATTATCACCATCCCCTCATTAAATTTATTATACACTGTAACTACTTCAACAGTCTCTGCATTTGCAAGTAAATACTTGCTGGATTTAACTCAATCTTGCACCATGTTTGCAAATCTTCTTTGAAATGGTGGCTGTTAGAACACAAACCAAAAGTATTATTTACTGTATAAGAGCCCAGGTCCTACTATATAAAAACAACAGCAAACTGACAGTGATCACAGTCTTGTCTGTCCATTCTACCTTATCTCACAATATCATAATATTTCTTGACTACTGATATGCAACGACAGACCACTGGAAATTAACATTTATAAGTATAGAATCTTATTCATTAAGCTTTTAAATATTGATGGAGATTTAAATGTCTATATACATTTTCTTTCCTTTTCCCTCATAGAATCCCTACAATGTGGAAGCATGCCATTCAGCCCATCAAGCTCACACTAACCTCTGAACAGCAGACCATCCAGACCAGAACCCCTACTATATAACTCTGCATTTCCCATGGCTAATCCATCTAGCCTGCACATCCCTGAACATGGTGAGCAATTTAGCATGGCCAATTCACCTAATCTGCACACGTTTGCACTATGAAGGAAACTGGAGCACCCGGAGGAAACCCACACAGACACGGAGAGAATGTGCAAACTCCAGACAGACAGACAGTCGCCTGAGTGTAGAATCAAACTTGGATCAGTGGTGCTGTGAGATATCAGTGTTACCCACTGACCCACAGGACCACCCTCCCTTTTCTATCTTTAGTTTTGTCCTTTCTTTTTATCTCATCTCTCTTTCTCTTTCACAATGTTGTCTTCTGCGCATGATTTACCTTTGAATTAAATATCCAACACTGTCTGGTTCAGACTCTGCAGTGCTCAATAATGATTCCTCACTGATAACAAAGTGTGGAGCTGGATGAACACAGCAGGCCAAACAGCATCTCAGGAGCACAAAAGCTGACGTTTCGGGCCTAGACCCTCGGCTTCTCTGCTCCTGAGATGCTGCTTGGCCTGCTGTGTTCATCCAGCTCCACACTTTGTTATCTTGGATTCTGCAGCATCTGCAGTTCCCATTATCACTGATTCCTCACTGATTGGTTTTACATGGAGGCTATATAGTTGTTCACTCAGGTCCAAAATCCCCTGAAGAGGGAGCTACACTGAGTAGCTGTTGAATAATAAGTGGAAAAGTCCATCAGAAGTCCATGCACATTTTTGCTTCAAGCTGAAAAATCCTAGCCACAAATTCTGAAATGTACTAAATTAAAAATATTTGCACAATAGAAACTCTGTATGGGCTCAATTATATCATCACATTCTAACAAATAAGGAGCAAAACTGATTATGTATCTTTCCAAAAGCAAAGTGCTGAGGATGTGAGAAATTGGAGCTAAAAATCAGAAATGTAAGAAGTATTCAGCAGGTAGGTAATATTTGTGGGGAGGCAAACAGAGTTAACACTTCAGGTCAATGACCTTTCACATGCCTGTTTCGGAAATACTTTGGGCCACCGTACAGTCATGCCAGACACACAATAAATGCAAGATGCTACTGTTTTCCCGTGTATTTATGAAAAATTTCACTTAAGATTAAAACCTTATTTCTAGTCAAGCATCACCTTCAAAACTGATTTTGAGCACAGGCCCCATAGAAAATGAATCTGAGGAGAAAGGGAACAAGAAAAATTAAACTGATATTTTGCATTGGTCTGTATGGTGGAAGATACTTCAAACAAGCCATTAATACTAAAGAAAACTGAAGAGGAATTAAGTGGAATTAGCACCAGTCTGTTAATCCAGGCACCCAGATAACGTTTGAATCCTGCCATTGTAGATGGTGGAATTTGAATTCAATAAAATATCTGGAATTAAGAATCTAATGATGATCATGAATCCATTGTCGATTGTCGGAAAAACCCATCTGGTTTACTAACGTCCTTTAGAGATGGAAACTGCCATCCTTACCTGGTCTGGCCTACATGTGACTCCAGACCCACAGCAATGTGATTGACTCTGAACTGCCCTCTGAGCAATTAGGGATGAACAATAAGTGCTGCTTAGCTAGTGATGCCCTCATCCTGGTAATGAATTAAAAGAAACATCACTAGAGAAGTAGTCTTAGACAAATTAATGGGACTAAAGGCAGATAAGTCCCCTGGTTTGCAAACAATAATCCTAAAAGAGGTAGCTATAGAGATAGTGGATGCACTGGTTGTAATTTTCCCAACATCATTGGATTCTGGAGAAGTATCAGAGGGTTGGTAAAGTGCTAGTGTGACACGGCTTTTTGTTCATTGAAACCATCCAGAGAAAGTTCACTAGGATGATCGCTCGAAATACAGGGATTGTCTTATGAGCAAAGGTTAAACAAATTAGGACTCCACTCACTGGAGTTTAGAAGAATGAGAAGTGATGTCACTGAGACATATAGGATTCTTAACAGGTTTGACAGAGTAAATGCTGACAGGATGTTTCCCGTCATGGAAATGTCCAAGACCAGACAGCATAGTCTCAGAATAAAGGGGTCCTAATTTAAGACAGCGATGAGGAGAAATTTCTTCCCCCAGAGGGTTGTGAGTCTTTGAACTTGTTGCCACAGAGAACTGTGGGGATAGAGTCCTTGTGTATAATTAAGGCTGAGATAGATTCCTCTCATCAGGAGAATCAAGTGTTACAGGAAAAGGCAGGAAAGTGGGCATGAGGAATACTGGATCAGCCATGATTCTTCTGGATGATGGAGCAGGCTCAAGGAGCCAAATGGCCTACTCCTGTCCTTATTTCCTACGGTATTCTTACAGTTTTATTAAAAATATCACAAGGTAGTTTCACACATTCAGTTCTTTTAATCTCTTCAGTGTCAATTCCAAATATCAACTCTGGTGTGACGCGTACATCCTTTTCATGACATGACAGCAGACACTTCCAACTGATGACTAACTACATTGCCGAGAAACTTTTCCAAGCTTTCAATAAACATCCACAATGGGGCAAAACTAATCCTGCACAAAGGAACTGTGCTCTTAATTAGACCTCCGAAACACTCTGCTTTTAAATTAAAGATACAATCTGATCTTTACGCAAGCAAAACCAGGAGCTCCAAATCATGCTGATCACTATCAACACATCAGACATGACATATAAAACCTGCTAAACTTGACATGGTTTCAATTATGTTATTTTAATAAATTACCATTGGGAGCTTTAGAAGAACAGTATGTTTTTTGGAAATGTATATTTACATCCTATCAGAGTTTGAGGGGCTGAATTGCCTACTCCTGCCCTTCGTTCTTATGTTCTTACATTTTGGGGCTGCAGTTTGTAATTTAGGGCAAATGGAGATCATGTGACCTGTTCTGTAGTTTGGTTGCTGGTAAACTAGGCCATTTGTTTGTTAAGAGATCAAGAAAGACTCAGATTATTTTACTGAGAGAAAGGTGTGACGTATTTCTGCCTGGTGACAATTATCACAGTCTCTGAATACGACATAAGTAGACTCTAATGCTCCCAAAGTTCCCCAAAGGTGTTACAGATATCAAGTGCTAAACGCTGTTCCTATAAACTCTCAATTTACTTCTAAGTTCAAAAAGGAGCCTGGATCAAAAATAACTCATTGTATTTTACTTAGATACAAAACAAATGTATTTCCTGTTGATATGGGAATGAATGTAAAAGAAACCACGTTGGAGATTAGGTTACAGATTTCCTGTAAACCTATGAGTATCACATCTACAAAGCTGATTGCAGTTCTGTCTGAAGTCTTCACCACCTGCCCAGTATACAACAAAAGTGAGTAGTTGTCAGACCTGAGCTAAGAAAGGGCCAATTCTATCATTCGCCACATGGAATGTGGGTGAGTGCTCACCATCAGATTGAAAACTGAGTTTGTGCAGAAGGAATCTCTAGTGTTACGCTCAGAGCAAAAGGCAATTATTGCAATTAGAAATTACCTAGCTGAGAAGCAGTGCCATCTGGAGTTGAGAATCTTTTTTTTACCGTTTCCTAGAGCATGAAGTGCCCACTCGAGTGACAGTATAATATATGCCTGTAGTATTTCTGATTTTCTACAATTTTAAATGGAGAATCTCCTTTCTACAGTTCAATGTACAAGTTGCCTACAAAAATATAGTGTTTTAGGCAAAGCATTTTTTAGACACTTGTTATAGTAAAACTTTCAAAATGTGAAAACATGAAGTGTTTCCCTTCCAATTGTTAATTGGGAGTTTGAATTTCTGTTCAAAATATATTGGTTTCTATGGAGGTCATAACAAACACTAGTAAGTTACAGGTTATATTGCTGAGGGCTGAAATCCCAAAATATAACACAAGTTGGTGATTCATATTATTTAAACATCTGAGTTCACACAATAGAAGAGATATGGTGTTTAAAGTCATGGATTGCCTGGAGCACAGATTTGTGCAATCTCTAAGATTATCTATTGTGATCAGAGATAATGGGAACTGCAGATGCTGGAGAATCCAAGATAACAAAGTGTGAAGTTGGATGAACACAGCAGGCCAAGCAGCATCTCAGGAGCACAAAAGCTGACGTTTTGGGCCTAGACCCTTCATCGGAGAGGGGGATGGGGAGAGGGTTCTGGAATAAATAGGGAGAGAGGGGGAGGCGGACCGAAGATGGAGAGAGAAGAAGATAGGTGGAGAGGAGAGTATAGGTGGGGAGGTAGGGAGGGGATTGGTCAGTCCAGGGAGGACAGACAGGTCAAGGGGGCGGGATGAGGTTAGGAGGTAGGAAATGGAGGTGCGGCTTGAGGTGGGAGGAGGGGTTAGGTGAGAGGAAGAACAGGTTCGGGAGGCTGGGACGTACTGGGCTGGTTTTGGGATGCCCACTTTGTTATCTAAGGTTATCTATTTCCACTCTAACCTCGCTGCGACTGCTGATACTCCTCATTACCTTTCCATATGACTGCTCTACGGCACTTTTGTCTGCTCTCCCCTATTCTACCTTCTGTAAACCTGAACCTGGCTAAAACTCTCCATTACCAATGCACCAAAGCCCATTCATCCACCATTCCTGTGACCTACATTGGCTTTCAATCAGGCAACATCTTGATTTTAAGATTTACATTCTTTTAAATCCCTTCATAGTTTCACCATCCCCATCTCTGCAAACGCCCACTGCTTGTTCAGGGTATCTGTGCTGATATATTTCTGATCTCATTAACATCCCCAATTTTAAATACTCAATCATTGGTGCTCATGGCTTCAATTGACTCAGCACAAGCTTTGCAATGCACTTTTTAAACCTCCCTGTCCCTTTATGTAGCTTTCCTACTTTTCGTCATCTCTTTGAAATTGCACTTCATGAAAGGGATGGAATGTAACCAAATTCAACTCAACTCGATTTCACATTTCTCAATTTGTAGCTTTCAAAGTGGAAGAGCACTGGCTAGCTTGGACAGCAGTAGACAGAGCTGATGTTAAGCGATCTCGTGACCTGGCAGTTTGGTTGATTGACTGGGGTGAGTTTTCCTACTCCTCCGAGTCTGCAAGGAGTGCTGCATAATTTCTTTTGGAGACGAATGCTCTTGCCTCACTTTTACGGCCTGGCCTCCTGAATCTGATGAATCAATGCAGTGCATGTATTAATTTACAATAGACTTTCAGTTGTACTGGCTTAAATATGTTAATATTCGGCACCATCTCACTAAAATAGGACAGCCACAGACTATACCACCTGCCATCTTGAAAATTCAGGCAGTCACACTTGCATTATATTGAGAGAGGTATATTTCAGTGTTTTAACCTACACCTTAACCTCGTTCACCTGCTGTGTGATGGTTTAATATTAAAGTCTTTGTTATAAATGACCTGACAACAAATAATCATTTGAAGGAGCAAATTGTGTGTACTGAAATTCAAGCTGAACGGGAATGTCAACATCAGCTTGCAGAATGTTTAACATTTTTAGTTCATGCGCTCAGGTGTGGGGGTTGCTGGCAAGGCAAGCATTTATTATTCAAGGTATAAACTAGCCAGACCTTATCCGTGTCCATGGAGCTATATATAAGGGAATTGATTTTCTCTTCCGGAATGCTATGATTATGTGGTTTTCTGTCATTGTAACCTGCCTCACCATGAGCATCACATGATTGTTCCACTGCATGCATGCACATTCCTGCACCTACCTGACATTATTTAATTCAAGAATTTCCTTACATTAGATTCAAATTTCCAAGCTCTCATTTCTCACTGTGATCCATTCAATTGCTTAATGAAACTTTCAAACTTTTGTTCGATTATGTCCCTTGATTGGCAGCCAGTCATTACAATTAATATTCATTGGTTTCATCACCGACACGGACGCCAACAGGTGTACGTACCATTTTCAAGGCACTCTTCAGTAACTCACCAAGCATCCTTCGGCAAACCCATGCCCTCTATCACCTCGGAGTGCAAAAGCAAAAGATGCATGGGATTACCACCGCCTTCAAGCTCCCCTCCAAGCTAAATACCATCCTGATCTAGAATTACGTTGCCATTTCTTCACTGCACCTGGTTCAAAATCTTGTAATCTCTTTCATCGGGCAGAAGATACAAAAGCTGAGAAAGACATAGACCAACAGATTCAAGACTACCTTCTTCCTTACTGTTATGGATGGGCCTTGTCTGAAAAGACCTTTCAAATTTCAAAATTAATGTTGACCTCGCTCTTTGTGCACCTTTTCTGCATCTATAACATTATATTTCTCACTCTGTTCTATTACACTTATGTAATTTGTATGTTATGATCTGCCTGTTGGCATACAACCCAAAACTTATCATTGTACTAGGTAAGTAATAATGGGAACTGCAGATGCTGGAGAATCCAAGATAACAAATTGTGGAGCTGGATGAACACAGCAGGCCAAGCAGCATCTCAGGAGCACAGAAGCTGACGTTTCAGGCCTAGACCCTTCAGAGAGGGGGATGGGGAGAGGGAACTGGAATAAATAGGGAGAGAGGGGGAGGCGGACCGAAGATGGAGAGAAAAGAAGATAGGTGGAGAGGAGAGTATAGGTGAGGAGGTAGGGAGGGGATAGGTCAGTCCAGGAAAGGTTCAGCCCAGCTCATCCCCTCCCCACACTGCATCCCAAAACCAGCCCAGCCTGTCTCCGCTTCCCTAACCTGTTCTTCCTCTCACCCATCCCTTACTTCCACCTCAAGCCGCACCTCCATCTCCTACCTACTAACCTCATCCCACCTCCTTGACCTGTCCGTCTTCCCTAGACTGACCTATCCCCTCCCTACCTCCCCACCTATACTCTCCTCTCCACCTATCTTCTTTTCTCTCCATCTTCGGTCCGCCTCCCCCTCTCTCCCTATTTATTCCAGAACCCTCACACCATCCCCCTCTCTGATGAAGGGTCTAGGTCCGAAACGTCAGCTTTTGTGCTCCTGAGATGCTGCTTGGCCTGCTGTGTCCATCCAGCTTCACACTTTGATCTTATTGTACTAGGTACATGTGACAATAATAAATCAAATCAAACCACATCAAACAGCACTGTGAGTGGCACCACATCCCAAATAGTTGAGCAATTCAAGAAAGTGGCTCACCAACATATTTTCCTGGCCAGTTTGGGATGGGCAATAAATAGTGGTCTAGTCAATGATGCCCATACCTCACGAATGAATGAAAAAAGCCTATAAAATGCAAGACGTTATCATCTTTAACCATTTAACAGGTGTAATGGTCAAAAAAATCTTATCCCTTTACATCTTTTGTTAATGTACACTCAGTAATGGCCGCTTGGTCTCTCCTAGCTGGTTCTGAAACGTCTTCCTTTCACATTGAATACAAAATTTCATTTAACTCCATCTCGCACTTGGTTTTGCTCTCAGAATTATAAAGGAGTTGCAACCAACCCCCACACACATCTCTTGCTCCAAAATCCATGGTGCAATCTATTAACAATTGAAATTAACAGAGATGTTACTTTTGATTTTCAAGCAAGTTCTCCTCTAAGCCACATACTGACTTGGAACTATATTGCCAGATCTTCACTGTTTAGCGGGTCAAAATCCTGGAACACCTTGAAAATCACAGAAAATGTGTCTATGACATGGGCCGTAACAATACAAGAATGCAGTGCTTTCCCAAACACTTTATGGATGGGCGACAGGTGTTGGCCTAACATGCAATGCCCATGTCCCAAGAATAATTTTTACAAACCAAGTCTAAAAGGCTTCTGTAAATTCAAAATTACACTGACTATGTAAATATTTAAGCGTCAGTAGTCTCATTGTAATGGTCAAAAGGCTTTACGGTACGGAAGTACATGCAATGATTCATGAATTATTCTGATTTAAAATGGTGGAAATATGCTAAAGGTTCATGGCTTTCCTTTCAAGCAAATTATATTTTATGCATCATTACCAGAAGATAACATTACTGACACAGATTGCATTAGAATTTTATTATTTAAAAACAAAAGCTTTTTTCAGGGCGATCATAACCATTTCTCTAGATAAGTAATTGACAAACGCATGGCTGTTCAGCATTACAGCAGGGCTTGGATTATTATAATGACATTATTGTATATCCATAATGTAATACTACATGACTAATGAGAAATTTCATTATCAGATCACTGACAAATGAACTATTTTGCCTTAAATATCTGAAGTTTCAATCTCTTCTGTTTGAGAATCGAGCACTTCCAAAACGCTTGGAAGTATTGACAATGCTGTCAAATTTATTTGTACATACAGCTCAAAGCAGCAAGCAGGGATATGTTCCTGCTCAATTAAAGGGTCTCTGCTGGGGGATGACAGAAGGAGTGCTGGCAACTTTCACCATTGCCTGCTAATCTCTATCTAGTGCTTTCAAAAAACTCTGTCCTCACCCAGTGCACTGTCAATTTGTAAACCTGGATCAGTGCCAAGTTGTGTTAGTGTGGCAGGCAGCAGGCACTACAATGAGGTAGGTTTTTTTATAGTTGTTACAAAAAGCATCAACTTCATAAACGATGTGTCAGAATGATGAAAGCAAGGAGATATGGTGAACATTCAGTGAACCACATAGCCTCAAATGTAAAGGATAACAAAACAATCAAACATGTTTGTCAATATTGTTATGAAACAGACTTGTCACAACAAAAACTGTAAGTCTATAAAACATTGTTTCACTTCATTTAAAGGTGAAGGGAGATCTTTGGCAGACTAAAATATTGGGGGTTCCTCTGAGGAGTGCAAGTGCATTGTTCGCATTGATAAAGGGAATGTCGAATTGAGTAAAACTCAGCTTGGCACAACATAATCAAGAAAATATTCCATTCCTTTCAACACGTACACACTCATATTACTTAGCATTGAGAACTACAAAAAATCTCAGAACCTGATGACTTGCTATTCCACACAGACTGCCCAAAGAAAACACACATTCTCCAGATTGAATAATCAATTATAGTAATACTATGCTAAGTTGGCAGCACATTATAACACAACATGCTCTCAGAATAAAGGACATTTTGTGGTGCACTAGGTAGGTGCTCTGGGTTCAAGTGCCATGTCAGGAAGGCTTCCCAAAGTGAGGTTCAGACCCTAACGCGATCACAAGCTGAAATTTCAAGTCTGCGAGCTCTAAGGCCACACCGTGAAGATCTGATCTAAGCTCTTACAGCTGCCTGCCCATTCTAACAGACTAGCCTTCCACCACAACCTACTGTCACAGATCTCATTGTCAGGTTGTGACAATTTTCATGTCTCGCAATGGGAAAAGGTTTGGGAAGCACGGCTCTACAGCTCTTATTAATCAATGCATTTGCAATGTGATAAAACAAAACAGTATAACAGTGGGAGAGCCTCCTGGTCAGCAACACCTGGTACTCATTGACACCCCTCAAGTCACAGCAGCTGGTCTAGGGAGAAAAAACACCAACGGAAACAGAGATAAGAATATTCTTTGGAGCCCACTTCTGAAATAATCACATTGAACTTGAAATGTTAACACTCTTTCTCTTCCCACAGATGCTCCCAGACCTGCTGAGTTTTCTCAGCATTGTCCGTTTGTATTTCAGATCTCCAGCATCTGCGGTAATTCTTTTTAATAAATGTTGTTTCTAAATGCAGGGAAGTCTCGAGTCCCAGATCAATTCTTCAGACTATGTGAAAATGGTCCCACCAGTTATCATTGGTACCGGTCAGATATATCTGTGACTAAGCACAATTCTCCATTGGCAAAACTAAACAACTTCTCTAGAACAGTACAATTGCAGAAACTTCTTCACACGAACTAATCCACTCTGTAAGGCCTGAAATATGGAGTAAAGTTTTAGCCTTAAAAGGAAATCTGATTTCAGACATGTTTTGGCACATAATCAAATATCTTAAAAGCCACTTCAACTTTTAAGATGTAAGTTTATGTCCCAAAAGGTGTGCATGTATAAAATATAAAAATAATGCAAGGAGATCAGCCAGCATCAGCAAGTATTAACATACTTAATTTTAAAGGGAGCATGGTGGTTTTGTGGTTATATTACTGGGCAAGTAATCTGGAAATCGGCTAAAATCAGAGAAAGTTAATACTAATTTTACAGTGTGCTTTAAGAATTTGAATTTGGCTTCGAAACAAAGAGTTGGAGTCAGTAAAATTGATCATGAAGCTGTCAAGATTTCCAATTGTCACCGGAGTGACTATGTTCTGTTCCATGAAAGAAACCTGTCATCCTTACTTGATCTGAGATAATGGGAACTGCAGATGCTGGAGAATCCAAGATAACAAAGTGTGGGGCTGGATGAACACAGCAGGCCAAGCAGCATCTCAGGAGCACAAAAGCTGATGTTTTGGGCCTAGACCCTTCATTTTCTAATGAAGGGTCTAGGCACGAAATGTCAGCTTTTGTGCTCCTAAGATGCTGCTTGGCCTGCTGTGTTCATCCAGCCCCACACTTTGCTATCCTTACTTGATCTGGCTAGTGTATGAAACCATTTCCTTGTCAATGTTGTTGTCTCCTAAGTGTCCACTGAAATAGTCCAGGAGTCATTTAATTCATCAAACAGTGATTAACACTGTATAGAAATAGTTGAAGAAGGTCCACAGCCAGATTCTCAAACTGGGGATGGAAAATAAATTATGCCAGAATCTCAAGAATTAATTAAATTGATAATCAATCTGTTTGGCCACATTGCAAACACATCTGCCGTGAGCATCAGAGTTGTAGAGCAGTGTTTACCGATTGTGACCCAATTTCAAGGCTTGAAAATATACCACTGACAGACCAATAATCTACAGTGCTATGCTCTGTTATGTATTTTATGATTTTTGTTCACCAGTTACTGAAGGTAGATATACCAGTGCAGCAAGCAGTAAGGAAGGCAAATGGTATATTGGCCTTTGTAACAAGGGGATTTGAGTACAGGAACGGGAATGTCTTGCTGCATTTATACTTGAATATTGTTTGCAATTTTAGTGTCCTTATCTAAGGAAGGATGTTCTTGCTGGAGAGGGAGCATACAAAGGATTACCACACTGATTCCTACGATGTTAGGACTAACAATAAGGAGAGGTTGAATTGGTCAGCATTACGTTTGCTGGAGTTCAGAAGAATGAGGGCGGGGCTGATGCAGAGGAGGTGGGACTCATAGAAACCTATGAAATGTTAACAGGACTACACAAGGTAGATGCAGGAAGCACGTTTCCAATGGCCAGGAGAGTTCAGTACCAGGGATCAAAGTTTAAGCATACAAGACAAACAATTTAGGACTGTGATGAGGAGAAATATCTTCACACAGGGAGAGGTGAGCCTGTGGAATTAGCTACCAATGGAAGTAGTGGAGGCCAAACAGTTGAAGAACTGTGTGATTTCAAGAAAGACCTGGGGTTAATGGGATCAAAGGATTTGAAGTAGAGTTATGCAGTGAATGTTCAGCTATGATCATATCAAATAGTGGAGAAGGTTTGGAGGGCTGAATGGCCTACCCTTGCTCCAATTTTCCATGTCTCTATTTCATTTCAGATTTTTAGTACATGCAGATTTTTTCCCTTTCACTTTGCATGCCAACATACAATATGGGATTTAAATAGACTAATTTGCATGTCTTGCAAACATATCAACACTCTTACTAGGATTTAAAGCTGTTCCTCCTGTAGAGGGCAAGCTTCCTGAATTTCAACTTGGTAACTTAAGGCAGCAAACACCGATACAAACAGTACTGGAAAACCAGACAAAAGCCAGGAAAAGTAAATAGAATTGTGGAGAATAATAATCTACAACGTAGGAAAGCTGTAGGTGCACTGAAAACAAAAAAAGGCAAATCCAAAACGGATACGCAAATTCCTTTTCCAGGAATATACTTTCTTTCACTGAGTTCATTCTGTACATGCTACAGTTACAGGACGGCCTGGTTCTGACTGAATTCTGTACGTTCGCATCGAGTAAGTTAAATGCAAGTTAAAACTTGTCAGAAGTCAGGTATTCAAATCCTGAAAAATGTTTGAAAAATAAATTGCACAGTTTTCTCCTACTTCAGGAAGATTATTACTTTGGGTTGTTTTGGGTATGAAATTGGTAGTGGAGACGACAAAAAACTAAATCACACCGCTGAGAATGAATCCTGTTTAAAGAAGTAAAAGCTCTCCTGAATTCGCAGATCCTGATCAACCACTCACTGAACCACTGAAGTGTAAATGTTGGATTTATGGAAACAATATTTAACCAGGCAGGTTCACTTTTAACAGTCCAATCAAGCACCGGTGCAAAAACAAGAACATCTGACCAGAAGCATCAACATTTTGAAGAATATTTAAGAGAAGGACTTACTGATTGTGCCCCGGAAATGCTGGCTTTTCTCCTGTAGCTCTGGAGGTAAGAGAAATGTCAGTGACAGCTCCACCTCTGACTGTGCAGTGAGCAGTATCTGCCTTTGCACAGTCGGGAGGTGTGGTTTCCAGCAGCAATTTGAGAAACTCACCTCAGACCAATTTTTTTTTCGCGTGTGTGCATTTGTACATGGGCACACATCATACTAGGCATCACTGGACTTCTGACACAATTCTACCACAAGCCTACTGTCATTCAGAAATCTATAAGATTCCTCCATTTGTTTTATATTCCAATCTTAGGTTAGTATTTGTCAGTATTTTCATAGCTTTATAAATTGTCTGTGAACTGAAACTGACAGCAATTCTGAAGTATATAATGGTTAAAACAATATGTGAAATTAAAGAAAGCAAAGCTTAATGATTTTTTTTCCCTAAGGCTAGAAGCAAACTAAGATATTAAGCTCCAGAACAAAAGTTAAATCGGTGTAATTTCCCTTCTGCAGTTGTAACTGAAATTTTATTTTTGGCTTTGTTGATCGACAAATGTTTGATTAATTTTCCTAACTGTTAGTTATCATAAGCATTAAAATAGATGCCCGAGGAATATCAGGAGAAGCTCTACTAAAACTGAACTTTTCAGACTTAGAGAAACAACAAAATAACTAGCAACAGAAATGGCAAAACTGAAAATATTTCCAGGACTAACGGTCTGCAATTTTAGCACAAAATTATATGAATTCATTTTGAATCTACTTACCTGCCAAGTACTGCTTATTTTTTTAATTGCTGAACAGAATCCATCCTTTTATAAGACACAATGTTCTTTAAAAAAATTTATTGTCAAACACTGTTTTCCTAATCTGCTCCTAAATTCTCCAAAGGCATCTGTCGACAGAAATGTTTCTCGGATAGCAATCTACCACCGGCATTTCAATGACTGACCACTTAAGGGGGTAAACATTTTAGATTATACAAATTAAGGTTATGCACTCCAGTGTTGGGCATTGTGTTAAAATCTCAACAGCAGATTAGCAATGCTTAGGAGGTGAAGATTGTACATAAACCAGCAAATTGCTGGAAAATGAATGTTGTCAAACTGCAAAGTTCTCATTTTCCTTTAAGAAACTTGAGGGACTCAAGGCAGCTATTGCAGTATTTTTCCTCCTTTTTACTCTGTATCCCTCATCATTTCACACTGTACATTACATTGTTGCCTTTAATGCTTTAATGTTTCATATCATACCTCCTGTCACATTTCACTTTGTCATTAAACCATTTTCTATTTTCCACTTAAAAACTTACAGATCAGAACAAAGCAAAGTACAGTACAGGAACAGGCCCTTCAGCCCATAAAGCCTAAGCCAACATATGACACCTCTTCTAAACTAAAAACCTATTGCTTCTATGCAGTCCATATCCCTCGGCTCCCTGCCTATTCATGTATCTGTCAAGATGCCGTTTAAATGTTGCTATTGTATCTGCTTCCACCACCTCTATTATTCTATTTCTTTCCCTGTATGTGGACTTCTGCCCTGCCAAATGTCCTGTTTCTCTTCTGCTTCAAAGCCATTCATCTGTAATGGCTTATATCTCTAACATGGAGAATGCACACTTCAAACATTGACTTTGGTTCACCTGCAGACCTAAGCCATTGTAATGTGCAAGAGGACCTGATTTATGGTGCATTTTGCCATGTGTACACATGATTTCATCATTTCCTACGATATGTGGACCTTTTTCCTCCATGTTCCTCACTGAAACAGAGAACCATTAATCAAGACAGCTTCAATACTGATCATAATCTCTGCACCCATTCTGTTTTGCCTTATTGTTTCCTGTTTTGTTTTTGTCAATGTTTGCTGACACCTACAACTGCAGGCCTCTGTGCTTGTGTGCTCATGCGGCGCCCTATTCCATAAACACAATATGTCATGGCAGTGCATTTACATTCAATGTAATGTGCAAATGCTCTAAGTTTTTTGTGGAGTTGTGAAAATAGATGCAGTTATTGGCTATAGGATTCCAAACTAATTGATGACTTCTAAATTGCTATTGTTTTCAGAGGTTGGAGGCAAACTCATTTCCAAGTAGCTGCATTTTACAGGTAGAACATTGAAAACTCAAAGCAAGATCTGTAAGCAGTATGATGTAATTATTTTTTCAGCTATCCTCACATTTACATTCAGATCATTAACCACTGCACGTTCTCTAATAGTCAATTAACCCAATTTTTTACCTATTCTCTCAGAGAAAATTTTTGAAATGGCACATTTTAAAATGATACAATCTATTGACTAATTTGAATGTTGAATGCTATTTGTATCAGCCTTAAAGGTTCAGACTGTGAGAGGTCAGGAAATCAGTGAAGCAACACAAATATTGAACCTGTAACCCGGCCAATCTGCTTTGAAACTGCCTATATTTAGTTTTGCCAACAGAACAGTAATGGGATCAATGTGCTCCCAGGAGGGGGATTAATCGTTTAGATATTTTTACAAAATTGTTTGTCTCTCAAATATTTTCCATCTGTCTGGGGCCTTTCATCACCTCGGAATATCGTAAATCACAATTAACAGCCAATGGCTAAAGCCTACCATGTTTTGGCTAAGTGATAGTTCTGATAAATTTCATGAGGGGTTTGTCTCCATGAGGCCTTATGAGTTTCCTTGCTGTATCTTACCAAACCTGCCTTATTAATGACCTATCCCACCCCTTGGCACTCATCTTGTCTAATCTTAGCCACATTCTGTCACTTGTCTGAGAAGCAATAACTCATCACTGCTGGAGTATCCTAGGAGGAACTGGAATCCCTGACATTGGAGCCATCTTTAAAATCCTGTTGTGCACCCAGACTGTCAGTGCTGTCAGTCCTGAGCTACCATTCATGGTTTCTAACATTTGTCTCTTATGTGGCACCTTGACTCATGAAATGACAGCTCCAGGTCCTGGAGGATGGAAGTAATATGGAAGGGTGATGTCCTCTTCCCACAATAAAGCCAAAGGAGTCTAACAGACCACACCATACCAACCAACTCTGAGGTTGCCACACAGGTCAGTGTGGGCTCACCTACGTGGAGAATTGCACAGTAGTATAAGGTGAAGGTCAATGACGTTCTCAACTGAGCCAAAATAAGTGATACCATCTCCCTTCTGTTACCTTACACTCCATCTCTGTTACTGTACTCACTTCCCACCAAGGCTCATGCTCTACCAGTCTCATTATTGCCTGCAATATCTAGGCTTACTCACTTTCACCAACCCCACTCCTCCACATTGCTAACACTGCATGCCCTTTGTGCTACCTGTTCACTCAATTGGGGCACCTCCTCTCTTAACTCCACTTGCAGAGTAACAGCTGTGTCATCCATAGTTCATCTTCCTTAAAAACTGCCTCCCTTAGACCTAAAGGAAAACTGCCACATTTGTGAACCAGAGGGGTTCTTCTGACAATTGACAATGAATTCTTAATTCTGGATGTTCATTGAATTCAAATTCTATCATGTGCCCTGGTCGGATTCAAACCGGGTCACCCGAATGTTATCTGGGTCTCAGGATTAACAGCCCAGTGATAATACCACTAGGCCATTGCATCCCCCACAATAGGTAGGTAATGTGCTGCTTGACATTGGCTCTTCACCTGTCATGAGGTGTGGATCCCGATCCTGACAGCCCCGAGCAGCTAACTGACTGTGTACTAGGCCTCTCGACTGGTATCAAAAGCCGCCCTTGACTTACCATAACAAGACCCCCTGACTGAAGGCCATCTGCCAGCTGTTGACTGGCAACTACAGACAACCTTAACAGGCTTCCTGACGTTGTACCTGTGCTGAACAATATGGTAACAATGTGGGATAACAAAGTGTGGAGCTGGATGAACACAGCAGGCCAACTAAGATGCTGCTTGGCCTGCTGTGTTCATCCAGCTCCACACTTTGTTATCTCGGATTCTCCAACATCTGCAGTTCCCATTATCTCTGGTAATAATGTGGGTTTGAATTTGACCATGGATAGAATTTGAATTCAATAAATATCCAGAATTAAGAATCCATTGTCAATTGTCAGAAAATCCCCTCTGGTTCACTAATGTCCCTTGGGGAAGGAAACCGCCATCCTTACCTGGCCTGGCCTACATTTGACTGCAGACCCACAGCAATGTGGTTGACTCTTAACTGCTCTCTAGACAATTAGAAATGGGCAATAAATGCTGCCTCGCCAGCAACACTGTCATCCTGTGAATGAATACAGGGATCATGACTATGGCAATACATCAGTAGAGTGAGTCTGGTATACCTGGGTGAGGTAGCAAGGAGCAGAAAGGTGAGGTAGGCATGCTGTCAGCATCCAAATAGGCTGAAAAGGAGTACGTGTGAAGACAGCAAGGAAGCAGCCCTGCGATGCAGCCTGGTCCAGTCTATGAGCTGGATGTGCATCTCTGAGTACATAGTATCCTGCTGCAGTACTGCAATGAGGTGTAGTACTGAAGTACAGAAATGGACAGTAATTGGATATGGGATGAGTGTGACCAGTGACCATTGAACATGCCCTGAGAGCGAGTTTTGAGAAGATTTGTAGCTCAGGTTGAGGTTCTGGATGTGAGTTTGCTCGCTGAGCTGGAAGGTTAGTTTTCAGACGTTTCGTCACCATTCTAGGTAACATCATCAGTGAGCCTCTGATGAAGCGCTGGTGTTATGTCTCGCTTTCTATTTATCTGGTTAGGTTTCCTTGCGAGCAAACTCACATCCATGCCCTGAGAGGTTGCTGCCAGGTGTACAGCATGGAGGTCCTTTGGAGCAAGTCACCAGATAATTGCTCTGACTTCAAAGATTGGCTGGTATCCATTTGCTCACCATGGATGGCAGGAAAGAAAACTGCATCATAATGAGGCATGAGGTTCAGGTAATATGCTGGTTAGCAACCAAAAATCCCCTTCAATAGGCAACAAGCTGCTGCCTCGGAAGAACATTGTCATTGAATGAATCGCTCTTAGTGCCAAGATAGGTCTTGAGGTGATGATGACTAGACGATCTATCCCTCAATCACCAACACAAAAATAAATATTGGCCAGGAAATTAAGGAGAACTCCCTTGCTACATTTGACATAGTGTCGCAGGGTCTATTACATGCCCCAGTCAGCAGAATGGTCACTGGGTTAATATCCCATTCAACAGCCTCAACAACACAGAACACCCTCAGTCTTGCACTGCAGTGTTAACTGAGATGTATTATTTCACGTCCTGGAGCAAGATCCAAGCTTACATGTTTCTAACTGAAAAGACCAAGTATGAATGATTGAGCCACAATCTTCACTATTTCTAGATTTTATCTCATTTTTTTCCTCCCTGCCAGATAAAGGGAGGGTTGAAGAGGTAAATGCATTTCTAGCATTGTTGTAGGCTACAAGTAGTGGCAATGCTTTCCTGTCCCTGAAAGCTAGACAGCTTTTGACCCCTTGATGAGACCCCCATGACAGGGCATATCTCCCACATTGGACAGCTCTCTTGCCACATGCTTAATGACCAAAATACATGGTGTTTTGGGAAACCCAACACAACCAGAACTCCATCGCCATCCATGGAATCTCAGCCCAATTTTGCAGCAAATGTTTGAAGTCAATGATCTGCATCAGAACTGGAAAATGTTAAAGGTTTTTGTTTCCTTTTCATTCTTGGCATTTGAACTTCACTCACAAGGGTAGTGGTGATTATTCCATCAAACTCCTGACTTGTAACTTATAAATGGTGAACTGGCTTTTGTAAAGTCAAGAGGAGAGTTATCCACTACAGAACTCTAACGTGCTCTCCGTAGCCACAGTATTTATATGGCTGGTCCAGCTCAGCTTTTGGGAAATTGACTGGGGAGGCAATGGCCTAGTGGTATTAGAGCTGGATTGTTAATCTAGAGGCGCAGATAACATCCTGGGGACATGGGTTCAAAACCTGCCATGGCAGATGATGGAATTTGAATTTAATAAATATCTGGAATTAAGAATCTAATGATAACCATGAAACCATTGTCGATTGTCAGGAAAAGCCCATCTGGTTCACTGATGTTCTTCAGGGAAGGAAATCTGCTATCCTTACCTGGTCTGGCCCACATGTGACTCCAGACCCAGAACAATGTGGTTGGCTCTTAACTACCCTCTGGACAATTAGGGATGGGCAATAAATGCTACCTAGCCAGCGATGCCCTCATCCTATGAATGAGTAAAAGTAATTAGTAAACCTGAGGATGTTGATTGTGGAAATTCAATGATATTAATGACATTGAATGTGAAGATGCAACAGTTAGATTCTCTCTTGTTGAAAACATTCATTGCCTGGCACTAATGTAATGTGAAAGTCACTAACCAGTTATCAGACCAAGCCTCAGTATCTGAGGAGTAAGAAATATCAACGAGTTAGCCTTGCACCATAATTTCAATGGAAGTTTTTTCTAGGTCTTAGCAACCATCCAATTTTCTTTGCTGTTTTAAGGTGAAGCTTTGATCAACCTTAAGTTTACACATCTACTTTCTGATTATGGAATTGCTCCCTATCAGTGGAAGAATATTTAATTGCAGTATGTGAATATGATGGAAACAAATGAGGTAATTAAAGTGACAAAATTTGCTGTTCTTTAAACTATACTGCACTTCTGCGCTTCATAAAATTAGCTGCAAGTTACATGCCCTGCAGATGACTTTCAAGTCCTATACTCTCAAAGTGATAAATGACTGTTAACTGGACAATTCTTCATTAGTTTAATATTATTCAGGGTCTCCGAAGCTTTATTTGCCCAGAAGACTCAAATTCACTTTCTTTTTCATTGAATTTTATGAATCATTTTGTACACAGCCAACAGAAGAGAACTGCTTAGACTCTGAATACCAGTGATGACTCAGATTAAATTTGTCATAAGAAATTTTATTGCTGGGACTGATTTCTTTTGTCCTTATTGGCAAGTATCATGTTGTCAGAAGAACAGTGAGTAACCATACCAACCTATCCATATCGACACCATATCAACCTTGTTAAAGAAGACAAGTTGGCTGCAGATATCTGAGCAAATTTTGGAATTAATGAGTGGTCTTTGTCAGTTCTTCAGCAAAGTCATCATCACCACTGCCACGTATTTATATAGTATTTCTAACACAAATAGACTTCGTCAAAAAATTTCATGGAAGAGACACCAAAGAGGGAGAAAGTGTGTATAAAAGAGTGGCCAAAGGGATGCTCAGAGCAGACGCATTTGAAATGCTGTGTAAAGAAGCAGAAATGTCACAAGACAGAATGTAAGATGAATGAAAACATCAAGATTGACATTGGAGCAGAGAAATGGAGACAGATTCAAAACCGCAAACAACACAGATACATAAAGCTAGAGGATGTTGCCAGAAAACATAGAGACACACTCACTTGACAACAAGGGTTTTGACCGTGGGCTGGATTTTACTCAAAATTAGCTAGGTGTCATTTTCAGGAGTTCCACAGAACGTTTCAAGACAGGATAGGTGAAGACAAATTTTTTCCACTGTTTTAAGTTTCTGGAATTAGGGGCATTGTCTAAAAATTAGGGTCAGACTGCTAAGGAGAGATGTTAGGAAGCACTTCTACACACAGAGGGTGGTAGATGTTTGGAACTCGCTCCTTCAAAAGGCAACAGATGCTGGATCAGTTGTAAGTTTTAAATCTGACAGAGATAAATTTTTATTAAGCAAAAGTGTAAAGGGGTATGGGCAAAAGTTATGGAGTTAGGTCACAGATCAGCCGTGATCTCATTGAATAACAGATCAAGTTCAGGGCTGAATGGACTACTCCTGTTCCTATATGCCCCTATGGTGTACGTCCAGGACCTCCAGTAAGTTTACTCACACAATTCTCTGCTGTTCATCTCATAATGTATGCATCAAGCCCCTATGGTGCTTCTCCCTCACTCACCAGCGGCAGAACGACTTGGTGCTACCAAAACATTCTGGGACTCTTGCCCCCCACGACTGTATTAAATACCTGATGCACCAGGTCAATAACTGCAAGCCAGGAGCTGCCATTCGGAGTATGCTGCTGACCAATTCCAAAGGACTTCTCAGAGAGGTACCCCAATTCACCAACAGGGATCGGGAAGTTCTGCTGGATGACATGGTGAAGAAGAGGGTCATCTTCTTTCCTCATAATTGCAAGAGGGAGCCACAATACCAGAATGTGCCAGTGTAGTCTGACATTGCCACCTGGGTCAGTGTAATGTTTACAGTCCAGGGAAATGCCCAGTATTGCAGCAAGCAGATTAATCACCTGCTGTCCTCCCCTGGAATAAGCTACCTCATGCTCTCTTGAACTCTGCAACTCACCTGTCAACAAAGCTCATAGTTCACCAGACTTATTTGTTTATTATTATACATTTGCAGGATGTAGGTGTCACTGGCTGGCCAGCATTTTTTGCCCATCCCTAGTTGCCCTTGAGAAGGTAGTGGTGAGCTGCCTTCTTCAACGGCTGCAGTCCACCAGCAGTGGGCTGACCCACAATGCTACTAGGGAGGGAATTCCAGGATTTGGACCCAGCAACAGTGAAGGAACGGCAATATATTTCCAACTCAGGATGGTGAGTGGCTTGGAGGGGAACTTGGAGGTGGTGATGTTCCCATATGTCTGCTGCCCTTGTCCTTCTAGATGGATGTAGTTGTGTTTTTGACAGGCGTTGTCTGAGGATCTTTGGTGAATTTCAACAGTGCATCTTGTAGATAGCGCACATTGCTGATACTGAGCATCGGTGGTGGAGGGAATGGATGCTTGTGGACTTAGTGCCAAGCAGGTGGGCTGCTTTGTCTTCGATTGTGTCAAACTTCTTGTGTGTTGTTGGGGCTGCACTCATCCAGGCAAGTGGGGAGTATTCCATCACATTCCTGACTTGTGCCTTGTAGATGATGGACAAGCTTTGAAGAGTCAGGAGGTGAATAACTTGCCGCAGCATTCCTAGCTTCTGGCCTGCTCTTATAGCCACTGGATTTATGTAGTAAGTCCGATTGATTTTCTGGCTAATGATCATTCCCAGGGTGTTGATAGTAGGGGATTCAGTGATGCTAACACCATTGAATATTATGGGGTGATGGTTAGATTGTCACTTACTGGCGATGGTCATAGCCTGGCATTTGTGTGGCACATATGTCACTTGCCACTTGTCAGCCCAAGGCTGGATGTTGTCCAGATCTTGTTGCATTTGGGCATGGACTGCTTTAGTATTTGAGGAGCCGCAAATGGTGCTGAACATTGTGCAATCATCGGTGAATGTCCCCACTTCTGACCTCATGATGGAGGGATGGTCATGGAAGTCCAGCATGCCCTCTGCACATCCTATTCACCTACTCAGGATACCTCACCACCCTTCCCTCACCTGCATCAACACAACAGTGAGAGGAAGAACAGATTAGGGAGGTGGGGATGAGCTGGGCATGACTTGGGATGCAGTAGGGGCAGGGACTATTTTGAAGCTGGTGAAGTCCACATTGATACAATTGGGCTGCAGGGTTCCCAAGCGGCATATGAGTTGCTATTCCTGCAACCTTCGGGTGGCATCATTGTGGCACTGCAGGAGGCCCAGAATGGACATGTCATCTAAGGAATGGGAGGGGGAGTTGAAATGGTTCGTGACTGGCAGGTGCAGTTGTTTATTGCAAACCGAGCATAGGTGTTCTGCAAAGCGACCCCCAAGCCTCCGCTTGGTTTCCCCGATGTAGAGGAGGCCACAAGTTGTATAGCAGATGCAGGTGAACATTTACTTGATGTGGAAAGTCTTCTTGGGGTCTGGGATGGGAGTGAGGGAGGAGGTGTGGGGGCAAGTGTAGCATTTCCTGCGGTTGCAGGGGAAGGTGCCGGGTGTGGTGGGGTTGGAGGGGAGTGTGGAGCGAACAAGGGAGTCACGGAGAGAGTGGTCTCTCTGGAAAGCAGACATGGGTCTCCCCTCCCCCCACTGCATCCCAAAACCAGCCCAGCTCGTCTCCGCCTCCCTAACCTGTTCTTCCTCCCACCTATCCCCTCCTCCCTCCTCAAGCCGCACCCACATTTCCAACCTACCAACCTCATCCCACCACCTTGACCCGTCCATCCTCCCCGGACTGACCTATCCCTTCCCTAACTGCCCACCTACACTCACCTTTACTGGCTCTATCCCCGCCTCTTTAGCTTGTCTGTCTCCTCTCCAACTATCTTCTCCTCTATCCATCTTCGATCTGCATCCTCCTCTCTCCCTATTTATTCTAGAACCCTCTCCCCTCCCCAACCCCCTCTCAGATGAAGGGTCTAGGCCCGAAACGTCATCCTTTGTGCTCCTAAGACGCTGCTTGGCTTGCTGTGTTCATCCAGCTTCACACTTTGTTATCCTGGATGTGGTGGCAGCCGTTTTTCATTTCAATTGGGTACTTGCACTTTGGACAAAGGTGGAAGGCAACACAGGAATCATCGAATGAGCTGTACGTTTTGCCTCTCTATCTAACTGACCCCCAACAAAAATTTGTGATAATGGGAACTGCAGATGCTGGAGAATCCAAGATAATAAAATGTGAGGCTGGATGAACACAGAAGGCCAAGCAGCATCTCAGGATCACAAAAGCTGACGTTTCGGGCCTAGACCCTTCATCAGAGAGGGGGATGAGGTGAGGGTTCTGGAATAAATAGGGAGAGGGGGGAGGCGGACCGAAGATGGAGAGAAAAGGAGATAGGTGGAGAGGAGAGTATAGGTGGGGAGGTAGGGAGGGGATAGGTCAGTCCAGGGAAGACGGACAAGTCAAGGAGGTGGGATGAGGTTAGTAGGTAGGGGATGGAGGTGCGGCTTGGGGTGGGAGGAAGGGATGGGTGACAGGAAGAACAGGTTAGGGAAGCAGAGACAGGTTGGACTCGTTTTGGGATGCAGTGGGTGGAGGGGAAGAGCTGGGCTGGTTGTGTGGTGCAGTGGGGGGAGGGGGCGAACTGGACTGGTTTTGGGATGCGGTGGGGGAAGGGGAGATTTTGAAGCTGGTGAAGTCCACATTGATACCATTGGGCTGCAGGGTTCCCAAGCGGAATATGAGTTGCTGTTCCTGCAACCTTCGGGTGGCATCATTGTGGCACTGCAGGAGGCCCATGATGGACATGTCATCTAAAGAATGGGAGGGGGAGTGGAAATGGTTTGCGACTGGGAGGTGCAGTTGTTTATTGCGAACTGAGCGGAGGTGTTCTGCAAAGCGGTCCCCAAGCCTCCGCTTGGTTTCCCCAATGTAGACGAAGCCACACCAGGTACAATGGATGCAGTATACCACATTGGCAGATGTGCAGGTGAACCTCTGCTTAATATGGAAAGTCATCTTGGGGCCTGGGATAGCGATGAGGGAGGAGGTGTGGGGGCAAGTGTAGCATTTCCTGCGGTTGCAGGGGAAGGTGCCGGGTGTGGTGGGGTTGGAGGGCAGTGTGGAGCGAACAAGGGAGTCACGGAGAGAGTGGTCTCTCCAGAAAACAGACAAGGGTGGGGTCGGAAAAATGTCTTGGGTGGTGGGGTCGGATTGTAGATGGCGGCAGTGTCGGAGGATGATGCGGTGTATCCGGAGGTTGGTGGGGTGGTGTGTGAGAACGAGGGGGATCCTCTTTGGGCGGTTGTGGCGGGGGCGGGGTGTGAGGGATGTGTTGCGGGAATTGCGGGAGACGCAGTCAAGGGCGTTCTCGACCACTGTCGGGGGAAAGTTGCGGTCCTTGATTTCTTTCTTCCTTGTCCTCCGTGTCAACCCCAATAGCTTTGATCTTTCCTGTGCTGGAGTCATAGAGTTTTATTGCACAGAAATTACCCTTTGTGATCAATGCTGGGAATATTACCTGGGTTGTGAAAGGTCATTATGATGCCTTCTATATCTATATCTGATTTGCTGGTACTAACTACAGTCAGGTTGGCTAAAGGAAGCGGCTTATCTGTGATTGTGACACAACCAAAGGAAAAGCATGCAGGATACAGACCCCTGATTTTTTCAATGAGTTATAGCTTATTGATGGAATTATCAAATTGGTTAGGAGTGTTAGATTAATCAAATGTGAAGGTGAGAAATGTGTAGGCGAAGATTTCTGCAGCAGTGAGGCAAGGTAGAGTTGAAGTGAGGTGCAGTTACTCAAAAAGAAGGAGACAAATCTGCTGGCAAATATGTAATGGATTTTCAAACTCAACTCAGGGGCAAAAAGAACATTGAACCTATGATGCAGTAGTTCCTTCCCAAATAAGTGCCAAGGAAGATGATGGAATTAGATGCTCATGTGTAGTGTTTTGGCAGGAGCCAGACATGACAACTTTAACCTTACCAATGTTAATTTTAAAGAAAGCTTAGTCTTCAATGTTAATGTCAGATAAACATTGAGTTAGATAGAACTGTATTGGGTTCTTGAATCTGGTGAAGGCAAGCAATAAAATTGGTGAGTTACAGATGCAGACTGTCTTGCAGAATTGTAACAGAGACATGGTTGAAGCAAGGGCAGGACTGTATTAAACATTCCTGGTTACAGAGTTTCCAAGAAAGATAAAAAAGGAGAAAAGGGAGGAGGGTTGGCTGTACTGTTTAAAGAGAGCACTTCAACACCGGACATAAACAATGACCCAAAATGTTCAAGGACAAAATTGCTTTCACTAGGCCTAAGGAATGGGAATAGTGCACGTACATTGCTTGGTTTGGACTACAGACTACCAAGTAATTGGAAGGATGGAGATGAATAAATTTGCAAGCAAGTTGTAGAAAGGTTAAAGTATTATAGAAGAATTATCATGAGGATCTTTAGTAACTTGAATATAGTTTTGGGTAGGGACACTGTCAAGTGCAGAGAAGACAAGTATACTTAAACATATTTTTCAGGAGAATTTTCTGCAGCAGTACGTATCCAGTCCAACGAGGTAGGAGGCACTGCTCAACTGGGTTCTTGCAAAGAGATAACGAGAACTGCGGATGCTGGAGAATCTGAGATAACAAAGTGTGGAGCTGGATGAACACAGCAGGCCAAGCAGCATCTTAGGAGCACAAAAGCTGACATTTTGGGCATAGGCCCTCATCTGATGAAGGGTCAAGGCCCGAAACGTCAGCTTTTGTGCTCCTAAGATGCTGCTCGGCCTGCTGTGTTTACCCAGTCCACACTTTGTTATCTTGGGTTCTTGCAAAGGTAATAATGAAAAGGTCAATGGACAATCCAGGGTAAAAATAATAATTTGAATAGAACTGACTTCAATGGGATGAGACAGAGCTGGGCCCAATAGACTGGAACCAAATGTGTGAAAAACTGTAGCTGAACAATAGGCTACCTTCAAAGAACAGATGATATGGGCACAGTCAAGGTCTGTTCCCTCAAAAGGGAAAGGTGGGACAACAAATTTAAAAAGTGGATAGGGATTAAGATAAAGATGATAAAGTGTGATAAAGAAATGTTCTCGATAAATTACAATTGAGAACCAAGCCAAATACAAAGTGTTCAAATCTATGCATACATAGATTTTGGGAGAGAATCCAACATTTTCATCATCATTTATGAGAAGAAATACTCCTGGGATTTAATTGGGATCTTTAAATAATTCACGTTATGGACAGACAATCTGCAAACATGAAAACAATTAGGATCAGAATCTGTGTGACATCTAGCAAAAAGAACTTCTCCTTCCAGCCTTAAAAAGGAGATATGATTTTACACAAACAGTAAATTAATCACAACATTAACAAAGTAAAGCATGACTGTGGGAAGGGTGGTTCACATGACTCACTGGTTAAAGGAATGGGAAAGAGCTATTTTGAATATTTTGGGGAGCTTATTTATAACAATTTGATTTCAATGATAAATCAAGCTTAAAGCATAAAGAAAACAGACCTGCATAAAATCTAAATCCTTATGAAGCAGAGTCAGTGGAATGCGACTAAATTTATAACATCTCAACAACTAAATGATCTATGTCAACATTTATGGTCTACATGAGCTTCCTCCCTCACCTCTTGACGTAACCTCGATAGCAAATGCTTCTATCCTCCTTTCCTTCATGGGAAAATGGGATCAGCATTTACTAAAGCTTTACCCTATTTTATTATAAGATAATAAAATGTGAGGCTGGATGAACACAGCAGGCCAAGCAGCATCTCAGGAGCACAAAAGCTGACGTTTCGGGCCTAGACCCTTCATCAGAGAGGGGGATGGGGAGAGGGAACTGGAATAAATAGGGAGAGAGGGGGTGGCGGACCGAAGATGGAGAGTAAAGAAGATAGGTGGAGAGAGGATAGGTGGGGAGGTAGGGAGGGGATAGGTCAGTCCAGGGAAGACGGACAGGTCAAGGAGGTGGGATGAGGTTAGTAGGTAGATGGGGGTGCGGCTTGGGGTGGGAGGAAGGGATGGGTGAGAGGAAGAACCGGTTAGGGAGGCAGAGACAGGTTGGACTGGTTTTGGGATGCAGTGGGTGGGGGGGAGGAGCTGGGCTGGTTGTGTGGTGCAGTGGGGGGAGGGGACGTACTGGGCTGGTTTAGGGATGCAGTAGGGGAAGGGGAGATTTTGAAACTGGTGAAGTCCACATTGATACCATATGGCTGCAGGGTTCCCAGGCGGAATATGAGTTGCTGTTCCTGCAACCTTCGGGTGGCATCATTGTGGCAGTGCAGGAGGCCCATGATGGACATGTCATCTAGAGAATGGGAGGGGGAGTGGAAATGGTTTGCGACTGGGAGGTGCAGTTGTTTGTTGCGAACTGAGCGGAGGTGTTCTGCAAAGCTGTCCCCAAGCCTCACATTTTAATTCTCCAGCATCTGCAGTTCCCATCATCTCTGACCCTATTTTATTATATTCATTCTCAGGGTATGAGCATCCCGAATTGCCCTTCAGAGGAAGTTAGTGTGCTGCCTTCTTAAACCATTGCAGCCTATGTGGTGTGTTTGCAGGGACAATGATAAAATTGCGGGTCAAGATGGTGAGTGGCTTGGAGAGGAATCTGCAGGTGATGATGTTCCCATATATTTGCTGCTGTTGTCCTTCCAGATGGTCAAGTCCCAGATTTGGAAGGTCCTGTCAAACAAACCATGGTTGCGTGCATCTTGTAGATCTGTGCACTGCTGCCGCAGAGCATCTAATCTATTCACTTCAATTCTTCCGCCATTTAGGCATGTTTCATACTCCTTGGATCAAGTGTTTTCTCCTAGGTTCAGTCGTGAATTTATTAGTATTTATTATAAATTTACTGGCTCCTCATTTTGGGTTCTGTCTGTCTACCTATAAAATGATCTCATAATTTAAAAGCCTTTAATACTTCTGGTATTATGTATGAGAGTAAGTCAACCTTCCTTCATCAAAGATAATAAAATGTGGGGCTGGATGAACACAGCAGGCCAAGCAGCATCTCAGGAGCACAAAAGCTGACGTTTCGGGCCTAGACCCTTCATCAGAGAGGGGGATGGGGTGAGGGCTCTGGAATAAATAGGGAGAGAGGGGGAGGCGGACCGAAGATGGAGAGAGAAGAAGATAGGTGGAGAGAGTGTAGGTGGGGAGGTAGGGAGGGGATAGGTCAGTCCAGGGAAGATGGACAGGTCAAGGAGGTGGGATGAGGTTAGTAGGTAGCTGGGGGTGCGGCTTGGGGTGGGAGGAAGGGATGGGTGAGAGGAAGAACCGGTTAGGGAGGCAGAGACAGGTTGGACTGGTTTTGGGATGCAGTGGGTGGGGGGGGAAGAGCTGGGCTGGTTGTGTGGTGCAGTGGGGGGAGGGGACGAACTGGGCTGGTTTAGGGATGCAGTAGGGGAAGGGGAGATTTTGAAACTGGTGAAGTCCACATTGATACCATGTGGCTGCAGGGTTCCCAGGCGGAATATGAGTTGCTGTTCCTGCAACCTTCGGGTGGCATCATTGTGGCAGTGCAGGAGGCCCATGATGGACATGTCATCAAGAGAATGGGAGGGGGAGTGGAAATGGTTTGCGACTGGGAGGTGCAGTTGTTTGTTGCGAACTGAGCGGAGGTGTTCTGCAAAGCGGTCCCCAAGCCTCCGCTTGGTTTCCCCAATGTAGAGGAAGCCGCACCGGGTACAGTGGATGCAGTATACCACATTGGCAGATGTGCAGGTGAACCTCTGCCCAATGTGGAATGTCATCTTGGGGCCCGGGACGGGGGTGAGGGAGGAGGTGCGGGGACAGGCGCAGCATTTCCTGCAGCTGCAGGGGAAGGTGCAGGGCGTGGTGGGGCCGGAGGGCAGCGCGGAGCGAACAAGGGAGTCACGGAGAGAGTGGTCTCTCCGGAAAGCCGACAGGGGAGGGGATGGAAAAATGTCTTGGGCGGTGGGGCCGGACCGCAAATGGCGGAAGTGTCGGAGGATAATGCGTTGTATCCGAAGGTTGGTAGGGTGGTGTGTGAGAACGAGGGGGATCCTCTTGGGGCGGCCGTGGCGGGGGCGGGGCGCGAGGGACGCGCCGCGGGAAATACGGGAGACGCGGCCAAGGGCGTTCTCGACCACTGTGGGGGGAAAGCCGCGGTCCCTAAAGAACTTGGACATCTGGGATGTGCGGGAGTGGAATGTCTTATCCTGGGAGCAGATGCGGCGGAGGCGGAGGAATTGGGAATAGGGGATGGAATTTTTGCAGGAGGGTGGGTGGGAGGAGGCGTACCCTAGGTAGCTGTGGGAGTCGGTGGGCTTGAAATGGACATCAGTTACAAGCTGGTTGCCTGAGATGGAGACCGAGAGGTCCAGGAAGGTGAGGGATGTGCTGGAGATGGCCCAGGTGAACTGAAGGCTGGGGCGGAAGGCGTCGGTGAAGTGGACGAACTGCCCGAGCCCCCCCGGGGAGCAAGAGGCGGCGCCGACACAGCCACCAATGCACCGGAGGAAGAGGTGGGGTCCGGGGCCCGCGTAGGCGCGGAAGAGGGACCGCTCCACGTAACCTACAAAGAGGCAGGCATAGCCGGGGCCCATGCGGGCGCCCATGGCCACCCCCCCAGACCGCAGGAAGCGGGAGGAGTCAAAAGAGAAGTTGTTGAGTGTGAGGACGAGTTCAGCCAGGCGGACGAGAGCGTCGGCGGAGGGGGACCGGCCGGGCCCACGGGACAGGAAGAAGCGGAGGGCCCCGAGGCCATCCCCATGCGGAATGCAGGTGTACAGGGACTGGACGTCCATGGTGAATATGAGGTGCTGGGGGCCAGGGAACTGGAAGTCCCGGAGGAGGCGGAGGGCGCGGGCGGTGTCACGGACGTAGGTGGGGAGTTCCTGGACCAAAGGGGAGAAAATGGAGTCCAGATAGGTGGAGATGAGTTCGGTGGGGCAGGAGCAGGCCGAGACGATGGGCCGACCAGGGCAGGCAGGCCCGCGGACCCTGGGAAGGAGATAGAAACGGGCCGCGCGGGGCCGGGGAACAATGAGGCCAGAGGCTGTGGGTGGGAGGCCCCCCGCGGCGACGAGGTCGTGAATGGTGCCGGAGACGACGGCCCGGTGCCCAGGCGCGGGGTCATGATCGAGGAGGCGGTAGGAGGTGGTGTCGGAGAGCTGGCGTCCGGCCTCGGCGATGTAGAGGCCAGTGCGCCATACCACCACTGCGCCACCCTTGTCTGCGGGTTTGATGGTGAGGTTGGGGTTGGAACGGAGGGAGCGGAGGGCTGCCCGTTCTGCGGGGGAGAGGTTGGAGTGGGTGAGAGGGGTGGAGAGGTTGAGGCGGTTAATGTCTCGACTACGCATTATCCTCCGACACTTCCACCATTTGCGGTCCGGCCCCACCGCCCAAGACATTTTTCCATTCCCTCCCCTGTCAGCTTTCCGGAGAGACCACTCTCTCCGTGACTCCCTTGTTCGCTCCGCGCTGCACTCCGGCCCCACCACGCCCGGCACCTTCCCCTGCAACCGCAGGAAATGCTGCGCCTGACCCCGCACCTCCTCCCTCACCCCCGTCCCGGGCCCCAAGATGACATTCCACATTAAGCAGAGGTTCACCTGCACATCTGCCAATGTGGTATACTGCATCCACTGTACCCGCTGCGGCTTCCTCTACATTGGGGAAACCAAGCGGAGGCTTGGGGACCGCTTTGCAGAACACCTCCGCTCAGTTCGCAACAAACAACTGCACCTCCCAGTCGCAAACCATTTCCACTCCCCCTCCCATTCTCTAGATGACATGTCCATCATGGGCCTCCTGCAGTGCCACAATGATGCCACCCGAAGGTTGCAGGAACAGCAACTCATATTCCGCCTGGGAACCCTGCAGCCACATGGTATCAATGTGGACTTCACCAGTTTCAAAATCTCCCCTTCCCCTACTGCATCCCTAAACCAGCCCAGTTCATCCCCTCCCCCCACTGCACCACACAACCGGCCCAGCTCTTCCCCTCCACCCACTGCATCCCAAAACCAGTCCAACCTGTCTCTGCCTCCCTAACCGGTTCTTCCTCTCACCCATCCCTTCCTCCCACCCCAAGCCGCACCCCCCAGCTACCTACTAACCTCATCCCACCTCCTTGACCTGTCCGTCTTCCCTGGACTGACCTATCCCTTCCCTACCTCCCCACCTATACTCTCTCCACCTATCTTCTTTTCTCTCCATCTTCGGTCCGCCTCCCCCTCTCTCCCTATTTACTCCAGAACCCTCACCCCATCCCCCTCTCTGATGATGAGTCTAGGCCCGAAACGTCAGCTTTTGTGCTCCTGAGATGTTGCTTGGCCTGCTGTGTTCATCCAGGCTCACATTTTATTATCTTGGAATTCTCCAGCATCTGCAGTTCCCATTATCTCTCTCTCTTCTTTCATCAAAGTAAGGTCTTATCAACTGGAGAATTTTCTTTGTGGATTTAGTGTAAAACTGTCACTAAATGCAAGTCTCCACTTTTCCCTTTTGTATTGGCAGTTGTCTTGTTTTGGAGGTATGATGAAACACAATATTATGAATATCTGTGCTACTCTAAAGTACACAAGTCATCACCTATTTATCTGCAGGTATGAACATGTATAATGTACTCATTACTTGGTAGGATTTCTATGAGCTAAAATGTTTGCCCTTTTTCTCTGTGTAAGTTACCTGGCCTGCTGAGTTTTTTGATCTTGTTCTTGTAGCAACTCAAACTTTGTTGTTCCTGTGGTTGCAAGTAAGACAATTTTCATCAAGAATGATAAAACTTCCTGTTGCCTGCTTCTTTATCCCTCTTATAGCATCTTTGTCTGCTCTGTGTGACTCTGCTCATTCTTCAAGGAAAGGCCTACCAGGGCCGGATGTGACCAGTTTGGGCAAATGTCATGAACTCAGCAAAATGTATTTGAACACATCACATGACTCCCTATAGGCTTCTGAAACAATGAGCAATAAAACAATGAAAGGCATCTAATTGCAGCAATTATAGAAGAAGTAAATGAGCAACAAATCTGCAGGAAGTTAACGATCCCCTGAAATAGCACTGGTAGGGGATCTCCTTTTCTCACTTGGGTAGTGTGTTGTTATATGAGATTGCTGGTACTTGAAACTCCAGAATGCTATCCCTGAAGTCTATTTAATGTTGTATACTGTACTGACTGACATCATAATAAGTACGAACTGCATATTTCCAGCAGATGTTAAATGCGTGCGAGCTAAATGCAGTAGTAAACTTTACAATGGTTTAGGAAAAGGACAAAAGAATGTTTATTTGTAATGTCAGAGAGATTGTGGGTGCTGTGTCAGGATGATATATGCTGGTTGTCAGCACAGAAATGTGCACAATGCCTCAGATACCATTTTATGGGACCTGTACCCCAAAACAGCAAAATACCTAGTATGGATTTGTGCCATCATCTTTGATATTTATGGCATTAAAATCCACTACCTATCATAGGGTGGCTGATTTCAAAATCTGTAACCCAGTTATCCATTCGACATTCACTGGCTTTTCTCTTCTGAAGTGTTACAAAAATATGTTTTCAAATTTGTCTAAATTTATTGTAAAGCTACTGAAAGAGTCGGCTGACAATTCTGAGAACTATGCATGCCAGAAACTGAGCAGAGTCTGACAATTAAGTGACTGTGAGGGACTGAGCAGTCAGTATTTGCTATATAGCCAAAGTATAACATCAGGCTAAAAGCCTCATTGAAGTGGTGCTTTCAGCAGTGAGGCCAACAACACAAATCTCACTGGAAGCATATCAGTTCTTGTCACAATTCAGCTACGCAGTTGCAGTTACCCCAGTCTAACTAACTGGTAGGTAACTGTGTGTTTTAAATGACATATTGTTTTCAAGTTTAAGACTTTCATGATAAAGTCGTTGGATTTATGGTGAAATTGTGTCTATTTGTAACTCTTACTCTGTCAGACATCAAAAAAAAATGTTATTTCAAAAATTTTCTCCCTGAAACCATTTTCCCACTGCATATTTTGTATTTGACATTAATACTCACAAAATACTCAAGATTCCATATTGGCAGGTTAATTGATGGAGTGCTTTTTTTAAAGAAATCATCCGACCAAATAAATGACACTGAATTTGCACAAAATGTATACTTTTCATCAAGTCAAGCAAATGAAAACAATGACTACGTACAAAAATCCACAACAACCAGCCGCGAGTGACTAGCTTTGCGTGTGTACATATCCCTCATTTTCAAATATGTAACAGCATCATGTTTTCATTTGAGGATACTCAGCATGGGGCAAATATTCAACAGACTACGCCTGACTACAATGTGAACAAAATGAATTAGCTTCATGTGATTAATTCAGCTAAACTATTTTCAGGTTCAGATGTAGATTAAGATTAGGCTTTGATATAGAATGAACAAATTTCACGTAGGATAGATTGCAACTTTAAGCAGCAAATGGCCTGGCAATGACTATCAGTTGAAAACAGTTGGTATTACTTGTTGTAGCTGGAAGTGAAGCTAACTAGTAACTCATCAGAAGCTCAGCAAAAGACACACATCAATCAAACGGATTAGGCAGTCAGGGCACATAACCAGGAGGCTATGCCGAGCAGACATCGGGCCAATCCATCTAAATAAGACCTTATGACATGGTAAATTTGTGAACAAGGCTAGATCACATGGAGTACACGGAGAACTTGCCATTTGGATACAAAATTGGCTTGAAGGCAGGAGACAGAGGATGGTGGTGGTGAGCTGGTTTTCAAACAGGAGGGCTGTGATAGTGGTGTGCTGCAAGTATTGGGGCAGGGTCTGCTGCTTTTTGTCATTTTGATAAATAATTTGGATGTGAATAAAGGAGGTATGGTCAGTAAGTCTGCAGTTGACACCAAAATTGGTGGTGTTGTGAATGGTGGAGAAAGTTCCTCTGAGTACAAGAGGACTTTAATCAGATGAGTCAATGGGCTGAGGAGTGGCAGAAGGAGTAATTGACTGGAAATGCTACAACTCTAGTACAGCGGATGGATCAGTTTTTGTCCAATGTGTGCAGGAGAGCTTCCTGGCACAGTATGTCAAAGGGCTGACAAGAGGGGAGGCCACACTGGATCTGGTACTTGGTAATGAACCAGGCCAGATGTTTGATTTAGTGGTAGGTGAGCACTTTGGAGAGAGTGACCATAATTTGATTACATTTTGTTTAGCGATGGAAAAGGATAGGAACAGGCCACAGCGCAAGAGTTATAGATGGGGGAAGGGCAATTATAATGCGATTAGGCAAGACTTAGGAGGCATAGAATGGGTTAGCAAAATGCAGGGGATGGGGACAATCGAAATGTGGAGATGGTTTAAGGAACAGATATCGCATGTCCTTGATAGGTATGTCCCTGTCAGGCAGGGAGGAAGTGATAAGGTAAGGGAACCATGGTTTACTAAAGAAATTGTATCTCTTGTTAAGCGGAAGAGGGAGGCTTATGTGATGTTGAGACAAGATGGTTCAGATGAGGCGATGGAGAGTTACAGATTAGCTAGGAAAGATTTAAAGAGACAGTTAAGAAGAGCAAGGAGGGGACATGAGCAGACATTGGCAGGTAGAATAAAGGAGAACCCTAAAGCTTTCTATTGGTATGTGAGGAATAAGAGGATGACGAGGATAGGAATAGGGCCAGTCAAAGACAGAAGTGGGAAGTTGTGTGTGGACCCTGTGCAGATCGGAGAGGTGCTAAATGAATATTTCTCGTCTGTTTTCAGTCAGGAAAAGGAAAATATTGTAAAGGAGAAGACTGAGTTACAGGCTACTAGGATTGAAAGGATTGAGGTTAGTAAGGAGGAGGTGTTATCAATTCTAGAAGGTGTGAAGGTAGATAAATCCCCTGGGCCGGATGGAATTTTACGAGGATTGTCTGGGAAGCTAGGGAGGAGATGGCTGAGCCTTTGGCCTTGACCTTTGAATCCTCATTGTCTACAGGTTTAGTACCAGAGGACTGAAGGATTGCAAATATTGTGCGCTTGTTCAAGAAGGGCAGTAGAGGTGACCCAGGCAATTATAGACCAGTAAGCCTTACGTTTGTTGTAGGAAAAGTTTTGGAAAGGATTATAAGAGCTAAGATTTATAATCATCTAGCAAGCAACAATTTGTTTGGAGATAGTCAACATGGATTCGTCAAAGGCAGGTCATGCTCACAAACCTCATTGAGAAGGTGACCAAGCATGTAGATGAGGGAAGGGCAGTTGACATGGTGTACATGGACTTCAGTAAAGCCTTTGATAAGGTTCCACATGGTAGGCTTGTGGAGAAAATACAGAGGCACGGGATTGAGGGAGATTTAGCAGTTTGGATTAGAAACTGGCTTTCTGTAAGAGGGCAACGAGTGGTGGGTGATGGAAAATATTCAGCCTGGAGTCCGGTCATCAGTGGTGTAGCCCAAGGATCTGTTTTGGGACCACTGCTGTTTGTCACTTTTATAAATGACTTGGACGCAGGCATAGGTGGATGGGTTAGTAAGTTTGCAGATGACACTAAAGTCGGTGGAGTGGTGGACAGTGTGGAAGAATGTTGCAGGTCGCAGGGGGACTTGGATAAACTGCAAAATTGAGCTGAAAGGTGGCAATTGGAGTTCAATGCGGATAAATGTGAGGTGATTCACTTTGGGAAGAATAATAGGAAGGCAGAATATTGGGTCAATAGAAAGATTCTTGAGAGTGTGGATGTGCGGAGGGATCTTGGTGTCAATGTACATCGATCCCTGAAAGTTGCCACCCAAGTTGACAGTGCTGTTAAGAAGGCATACGGTGTGTTAGGTTTTATTGATAGAGTGAATGCGTTCCAGAGCCGTGATGTCATGCTGCAACTGTACAAAACGCTAGTGCAGCCTCACTTGGAATATTGCATACAGTTCTGGTCACCCCATTACAGGAAGGATGTGGAAGCATTGAAAAAGGTGCAGAGGAGATTTACCAGGATGTTGCCTGGTCTGGAGTGACGGCCTTAAGAAGAAAGGCTGAGGGGCTTGGGTCTGTTCTCATTGGAGAGAAGAAGGCTAAGAGGGGATTTAATAGAGACATACAAGGTGATCAGAGGATTAGATAGGGTGGACAGTGACAGTCTTTGTCCAAGGATGATGATGTCAGCTTGTATGAGGGGGCATAGCTACAAATTGAGAGGTGATAGATTTTAGACAGATATCAGAGGCAGGTTCATTACTCAGAGTGGTAAGGGCGTGGAACACCCTGCCTGCCAATGTAGTGAACTCAGCCACATTAGGGTCATTTAAACAGTCCTTGGACAAGCATATGGATGATGATGGGGTAGTGTAGGGGGATGGGCTTAGATTAGTTCACAGGTCACACAACATCAAGGACCGAAGGGCCTGTTCTGCGCTGTATTGCTCTATGTTCTGTGTTCTATGTTCTATATCTAGATAAATGTGAGGTGCTGGATTTTGGAAAGGCAAATCTAGGGCAGGACTTGTACACTTAATAGTAAGATCCTTGGAATGTAGGTTCATACTTTCTTGCAAGTGGAATCACAGATAGACAGGGTAATGAAGAAGGTGTTTTGTATGCTTGCCTTTAGTGGTCAGTGTATTGAATATAAGAGTTGGGAGGTCATGTTGTCATTGCACAGGACGTTGGTTCAGCCACTTTCAGAATTCTGTGTGCAGTTCTTGCCTCCCTGCTAAAGGGAGGATGTTGTGAAACATGAAAGAGTTCAGAAAAGATTTAAAAGGTGTTGCTAGGGTTGAGGGTTTGAGCTACAGGGAGAGGCTGAATAGGCTTGGGCTATTTTCCCTGGAGCATCAGAGCATGAGGGTGATCTTGTAGAAATTTATAATATCATGAGGGGCATGGCTAGGACCAAGGTCACTTCCCCAGGGTCAGGGAGTCTGAAACTAGATGGCATAGGTTTAAGGTGAGAGGGCAAAAATTTAAAAGGAACCTAAGGGACAACTTTTTCACACAGCGGGCGATGCTGTGTCTATGGAATGAGCTGCCAGAGGAAGTGGTGGAGGCTGGTACAATTATAACATTTAAAAGGCATCTGGATGGGTACATGAATAGGGAGGGTTTAGAGAGATGTGGGCCAAATGCTGGCAAATGGGATTAGATTTATTTTGGATATTTGGGCAGCTGGAATGAAGGATCTGTTTCTGTGCTGTACATCTCTATGGTTCAATGAACCATCTACTAACTTGATTCTTTTTTTCCCAATCCCCCTGCATATTTAAGTCCCCATGATTATAAAACCCAAAAGAACTGTGGTTGCTGTCAATTAGGAACAAAAACAGAAGTTGCTGGAAGCACAGCAGGTCTGGCAGAACCTCAAGGAGGGTCACCAGACCTGAAATGTTAATTCTGATTTTTTTGAAAAAATCAGAATTAACATTTCAGGTCTGGTGACCCTCTTTGAGGTTCTGCCAGACCTGCTGTGCTTCTAGCAACTTCTGTTTTTATCCCCAATGATTATGATACTTGTGCCTTTCTTACATGTCTTTTCTACATCGCAACTACCTCTAGGAGGCCTCTACATAATTCCCATCAAGATCTTTCTACCTTTTGGATTCCTCAACTCTACCCACACAGCTTCTATGCCTTCTGACTCTCTTTGACTTGCCATTGATTTAACTTCATTCCTTACTAACAGGGCAACTGCCTGTCCTTTTGATAGGGTGTATGTCCTTGGATGTGTAGTTCCCAGCCCTGATCCCCTTGTGGCCACATCTGTGTTACCCACGACATCATACTTGCCAATCTCAATTTGCACTACATTTACCTTGTTCCATATACTGTGCATTTAAGTACAACACCCTTGGTCCTGCATTGACTGCCCCACTTCTCATAGTTGTGCCTGAAGTTAGATTCCTGATGCTTTCCATATTCTCTGTCCTTTACTTGTTTTGAAAACTTTAATAACCTCTGAGCCGTCCCCCCTTTAAATTTTTCCATTACTTACTATGCAACTTTATCCATTCCCCAACTACTTGGTTTAAAGGTCTATCCACCGCCCTAGTTATGTCCCAGTTACCTGAGTCCCAGCATGATTCAGATGGAATCCATCCCAGTGGAACAGCTCCCTCCTTCCCAGTACTGGTGCTAAGGTCCCATGAACTTGAATCTGTTTCTCCCACACCAATCTTTGAGTCAAGCATTTACCTCTTAATCTTGTGGACCCTGTGCCAATTTTCTCATGATTCAGGTAGTAATTTGGACATTTATCATCTGCACCATTGTATGGTTCTGACTCAAAGGGAAAGGAATTTCTAAATAAAAACACACCCCTGGAATGAAACTTGCTGCACTTAACCACTAAAATGAAGATTTCATTTTAACAGCTATGAGAAGCAACTCCTAAACTCGTCAGACTGAGCAGCAAAATAACTTACATTTTTTTTGGAGCAGCAGTTTTCATGCACAAGTGATTTTTCAAGGTGAACGCCCACATGGACTTTCTCAATGAGAGTGAACAGTTCATTTGTTACATTTACATTTTAAGCTAGATGTTTGTACAGTTTTAAACCAGTCAGTGAAGAATGAGTTACTAGCCTACAAGTTTTGTTATAAAAGAGGCATTGTTTGGTTTCACATCATCAACTAACAAGTAAGACAACATTGCTTAAGCTTGGGCTCATTCTGAAGTATCGTAGCCAAGTGTTCCACCTCTCCCTCGTTTTGGAATGTTTAACTGAAAAGTATTCTGGGGAAATAGGTTGGCCCTTTAATATGGGTCACACTTCAATTGTCAGCCAACACATTAGTTGATAAACTTGCTTTATAATATCAATTGCAGGCATGCCAAGACACAGGCACACCTCTCATTCTCAATCTTTAAGTTCAATTTAATATCCAAAGGGTTCCAACCTTTTTGTGTGCTTGCTATGGGGCATGGGGATTCACTGGGGTACAGTATCTCTCAGCTGATTGGGAGATGCTTCTGTTTCTCTGTTCAAGGGACCTCAGTGTGAGCAAATCAAATGCTATTTAATTTCACATATTCAACGTCACCTTCAGGCACAGATGCAGTAAAATCTCCCTCCAATTAACTACAAAATAAAGTCCCATTGTAAATACAGTAAGGGATCTTGTGGGGTTTTTTTTTGGTCAACCCATCAATTGCTCAAGATCAGATTGAACATCTCAGTTCTCAAGAGTTTATTTCACCAAATAACTTCAGTTTTGTAAGAGCTTGATGATCTTTCCATGAGTGTAGGGGGAGGGGCTTAGATTAGTTCACTGGTCAGCGCAACATTGAGGGCCAAAGGGCCTGTTCTGCGCTGCATTGTTCTATGTTCTATGTTCTATTGCATATCATATGATTGCACGCTAAAGACTTTTCAGTTATTGGTAAGAACGGTAGTTTTCAAGATTAACTTTCAGCAAGGAGGAAAATAACTTTTCAAGACAACAATATTTTGATATTATAAATGCCAAAATTTTCCATTGGTGATTGCATTTTCATGCAATTTGCATGAATGGTATCAAGGTTTATGGAGAGAAGGCAGGGTTAGGCTATTGAGTTGGACGACGAGCCATGGTCATGAAGAACGGCACAGCATGCTCAAATGGCCTCCTCCTATCTTTTATATTTCTATATTTCTATGAAGTAAACCATATACCTTGCTTTCCTTTCATTTACCTGTCACACCAAAGCAGTGTAAAAGAAATTCTAGATAACAAAGTGTGAAGCTGATTGAACACAGCAGGCCAAGCAGCATCTCAGGAGCACAAAAGCTAACCAGCTTCAAAATCTCCCCTTCCCCCACCGCATCCCAAAACCAGCCCAGTTCGTCCCCTCCCCCCACTGCACCACACAACCAGCCCAGCTCATCCCCTTCCCCCACTGCATCCCAAAACCAGCCCAGCCTGGCTCTGCCTCCCTAACCTGTTCTTCCTCTCACCCATCCCTTACTCCCACCTTAAGCCTCACCTCCATTTCCTACCTACTAACTTCATCCCACCTCCTTGACCTGTCCGTCTTCCCTGGACTGACCTATCCCCTCCCTACCTCCCCACCTATACTATCCTCTCCATCTATCTTCTTTTCTCTCCATCTTCGGTCCGCCTCCCTCTCTCTCGCTATGTATTCCAGAACCCTCACACCATCCCCTTCTCTGATGAAGGGTCTAGCCCAGAAACATCCATTTAAAAAAAAGCTTTTGTGCTCCTGAGATGCTGCTTGGCCTGCTGTGTTCATCCAGCTTCACACTTTGTTATCTTGGATTCTCCAGCATCTGCAGTTCCCATTATCTCGAAAAGAAATTCTACTTGTTTCTTGTGAGGAAAGTTCATGTCTTGCTTTAACAATAGCTAAACTACAACCCTTGAAGAGGATCTGTAAGCAACAGCTTTACATTGCTTCAGAAGTTTAACTTGCAGTCATAGAAAATAAAAATAGTCTACTTGGTGCCTGCTGATTTATCAAATTATTGAACATACTGGGCTGAGCCATGAAGGAAAAATGGCTCAGATTCTCTGAAGTCCAGCACACTGAAATCTGGGCATGACTTTGTGTTGTGTGTCAAAAACACTGGAGGTCCTTGCATGTGCATGTGAACTCTAATTGTTTGGGAATTTTAAAATTCCAATGAATTGAAACGTTGCCCTCCAGGAATGTTTTCATCATTGATCTCAGGGACTGGGGGCAGAAACTGTGGACCTACCCAGATATTAATCTTGGAAATGTTATTAGAGATAATGGGAACTGCAGATGCTAGAGAATCCGAGATAACAAAGTGTGGAGCTGGATGAACACTGCTGGCCAAGCAGCATCTTAGGAGCACAAAAGCTGACATTTCGGGTCTAGGCCGTCTGGGAAATGTTATGTTGGTGGTAGCAGGTCTAACTCAGTGATTTGCTGGTGTAACCGAACTAAGCAACACAACAAAACCATCACGCTATTCCTCCATAATCCCATTCTCCAGTCCAATCCAAATCTGTCTGTTCCATCATCATGTGCTGACCCAAGTCCTAATCCACAGGCCCGACCAGCTCAAAAGGATCATGGAGCACTGGAACACAAGTCTTCCGCCAGTGGTTGCCTTCAGTTATCCTCCAGGCTCCAGAAACAGTGAGTGGCCTACAGACAGACTGGGAATCCTTACCCGGCCTCTGATGATTGGCCTAAATATGCCTTTGAACAATTTTAAGCAGCTACCCACTTTTTGTGACGGAGTGACCTGCTACCTTAAAAATGGACCAGAGTTGTGAAGCTCCAAAGAATAGAGGAAATGTCAGGCCCACACATGACCCTTCGGGCATCCGGTAGGTTTCCAAAATCCAGCCCAATATTTTCACCCAGAGTAGTGACTGTGGGCTTACACAATCTGACCATATACTAAACGTGAGAAATGAGGGCAAATTTCAAAACTTTATCGACAAAGTAGACGTTCATTGTTATTTATCGACTGAGCAAAAGCAATGGTATTTTAAAGCTCCACAGGTGCTGACATATTTGTTTTGAGGCTTATTAGTTTTGAGAATTGTAGTAATCTAAGGGAAAATGAGAGAAAGCTAAATTTAAAGGTTAAGGTGAAAATTTCAACTTTCTGTAGAGAAAAACACTGGCTGAATTTGGGAGTCAGCTAATCATTTCTATCTGCCAGGAAAGGTCATTGCTAATGGCACAGAAATTCCAATCACTAACACTTATACCACAGAGAAAGACATCAAAAAAGCCTGAAAGTCAGATCAAGAGTTTTTCTTTCGACGTTATAATTTGACTTATTACAAAAATTCTGAAAGTGAAACAAAGTTTCAGGGATAGAAGCAAGTTCTGACGAGATCAAAGGTGCAAGATAGGTGTCGAAGAGGGAGAGGTAGCATAAATGGTTCCAGTCCTGTTCTAAACTCTTACCATCTGCATTTGGGAGAGAATGGATGAGAGAAGGAAATCTGTTGTCCATGCCTGATCTAGTTTACATGTGACTCCAAACACAGCTATATTTTCTGAAGAAGGGTCTAGGCCTGAAACATTAGCTTTTCTGCTCCTCTTATGCTGCTTGGCCTGCTGTGTTCATACAGCTCCACACCTTATTATCCCACAGCTTCCCCCTGATGGCCAATCAATTCGAGAGCAGTTAGTGATGGACAACAAATACTGGCCTTGCCAATGATGCCAATACCACATGCAAGAAATAATCAATATTCATAGGAAGACTGAAGGAAGAACTCGCATTGAATTGATCATTTCAAGAGACAGAGACAAATCATGGTTCCCAGTGCTACTCTTGGCCTGCAGTGCCCAATCTCAGCACAGAAGGCCACTAAAGCCCTTGGTTCCAGATACTGGGCCCTGGTGTAACCCCCTGTCTTGGCTCTTCATCCAGCAAGACTGAGGGATTTTTTAGAGATTGAGGCCAGGGTCAGGAGCATCACTGAATTTATCGAGAATGAACGGAAGAGCTGCGGAAGCTGTAAAAACAAAAATAGATATTTGCTGTTAAAAACTCAGCAGGTCTGGCAGCATCTGTGGAGAGAAATCAGAGTTAGTGTTTCAGTTTGAGTGATCTTTCCTCAGAACTGTTCTAAGCAAAGGTCACTCAACCCGAAACATTAACACTGATTTCTTTCCACAGATGCTGCCAGACCTGCTGAGCTTTTCTAGCAGTTTCTATTTTTGCTATGAAGGATGACACTGTGTTTCCTCCTAAAGCGTCTTCTCAAATCTCAATTCACCCTTATCCCAAAATCTGTCATGCTGCACAATCTACAGACGATGTAATCAGATCTGATCGAGCTTTTCAATATCATGAGCGAGATGGCAACAGCAGATGAGGAGAAACTGTATCTGCTCATAAAATGAACAACAAGAAGTAAAAGGTTTAAAAAGTCAGAGGCAACAGAAGCCAGGTTGAAGTGAGGAAAAACATTTTCACACAGCGAGTAGTTAGAGAATGGAATGCACTGCTTGGGAGTGTGGTGGAGACAGACTCAATTAAAACATTTATAGAGTCATACAGCACATTCAGCCGGGCATTAGATGATTACTTGGAAAAAAGTAATGTGTAAGGATATGGAGAAGCCGTAGGAGATTGGCACGAGATAATGATGTTCATTTTATGGATGAGCTAAATGCCTTCTTTCTGCACTGTGACTCCTCTGTGATTCTGTGAAGTAGGCACATCTAATTTTCATTTCCACTGTTTCTCACCCTCACATCCTAACCCTGCCATCAGATGCTGGCACCACCTGTATTATAGAGGGTAATATGAAAGTGGAATTTGCTTGTGGGAAGAACATAAGATCTAAGAATGGCAGTAGGCAATATGGTTCTTTGAACTTGGACCATCAAATAATAAGACCATTACTGATCCCCAATTTCTCAGCCAGAATATACCAAACAACACCATAGAAACCTCTGGGCTAGAAAACTCCAGAGATTGATAATCTCTGAGGTAAATTCTCCTCAACTCTGTCTCAAATATCTATTCCTTATCCTAAGGCAATGCTACCCAGTTCTTGACTCTCACACCAGGGGAAACAGTCTCCTAGAATTTATGGAACACTCAGGGAAGTGCCTTTTCCGAGTCTTTACATTGCTCGTCGATGTTGTACTCTCTAGCGTCACCGCAGACCAAGGGTCCGGGTGATACTGGTGTTATATGAGGCAGGTTGTTATTGTCATTAACGGAGACAGATGTTATGTGCAACTTTGCTGTTCTTATGTCTCGGTGAAGGATCTTATCTCACCGGTTTTTCCTCACTTGTCACTGAAGAGTTGCAGAAGTTCGAGTGTCAGTGACAGAGTGAGTCTCGAGGTCTTTTGGGCGAACGTGTCATATCTCTCGATGCCGAGGAATTTCATGAGGCGGTTATTCATTTCCGACCACTTGCCTCGTGCGCCCATCACGAAGCCAAAGTAGCTGGGCACCACGCCACCTGTCAATTCCGTGATCTCGGCATTCAGATGTTTATATTTTTCCACTTTTTCTCGCCATGCTGTTTCCAGTGCTTTATTGTCATTTTCGTACCGCACTGTGACATCTACGACCGCGATCTTCTTGTCTTTCTTAAATATGAGATCGGGTTTCCATAGGGAGCCTTGTTTGTCGAATAGCCTGGACTCAAGTTAAAAATTTTATGTTTCAGTGAAATCATCTCTCATTCTTCTGAATTCCAGAAAATATAGAGTCATTCTCCTCCATCCCTTCTCTCAGGATATTGCTCTTGTTGCTGGAATCAACCCTGAGAGTTATGAGAGACCTGTCATAATCACTGAGATATTACAAAATATTTCACAGCCAACTGTAATACCTTTTGAAATGCAATCACTGTTGTAGTGTAGGAACCATGGCAGAGGCAAAAAAAACACTACAGATTCTGGAATCCAAGGTAGACAAGCAGGCCAGGCAGCATCTGGAGGAAAGGAGCAGCCAACGTTTCGGGTATTGCCACAGTCCCTGGAAGAACACAAGTCCTGAAGAAGGGTAAGGGGAAAGGTTGAAAATGACAGCCCTTCATGGGGGCCTCAGCAGGTGCAGGTATTGAACCCACACTGTGGGCAATACTCTATATTTCAAAGTAGGTGTCCAGCCAACGGAACTAACCAATAGCCCGGTGTTGATAATTTTGGTGTGGAATGCTTGTTTCATTTTTTTTTAATTTCAGGATTATGGTCAAATGAATTACTATGATTATCAAGTATACAGGGATGGTAAGGTATGGAAATGTTGAATGATAGGGATCTTGGTTTCATTCAAGATAGCTGGAGCTTGATGTGCTCACAGACAACTTGTCTAGAACATGATATGTTAGTTACATTCTCCTATAGCAATGACCAAATCCTGGGTGGCAAAAATTGTAGGCACATGATAGCCAGGTTGTGGCGGGCACCACAAATTAGGTCATCCAATCCGACAAGATGACAGTTTCCAATTAGTCCAGGTAGCAGAATCATTGTTTCTGTTCCCCAACTGTAGGCTACACCTGGAGGGATAAAGGATGGAAGTCATCACCCATTGTAGTGACCCAGTTCTTGTCACTGAGCAACCACCTTTCGATTTGAATTGGTGCTAGATAGATGGCTGAAACAGTGGACTGACATAGTGTGAATTAACAATGACTGGTGCCAACGGACACAATGCACTGGGTCTGATCAAATGCCAACTGGACATGGAGTGTATGGGCTCCTTTGCAATTTCAGTACATCGTACAATTGAAATATGGTGCCTGCAAGGCTATGTTGCATGCGGTAAATGCACTCAGCACTGGGAAATGTCTGCTATCCTGGCAAAACATGTGTCCACTCCAGTTCCCTCCCCCCATCCCCCTCTCTGATGAAGGGTCTAGGCCCGAAACGTCAGCTTTTGTGCTCCTGAGATGCTGCTTGGCCTGCTGTGTTCATCCAGCCTCACATTTTATTATCTTGGAATCTCCAGCATCTGCAGTTCCCATTATCTCTGATACTATGTGTCCACTCCTCCTGCTTCTCATTTCTTAGGGAGAAGTTGAAGTCTTGGTTATCTCAGTTATCTCTAGGTCTTTCTGTTTTTTTTATTTATTAATTACAGTGAATTGTAATTAGTGGGGCACCACAGGGTTTAGTTCTCAGACCTCAACTGTTTACAACCTGTATAAATGAACCCCAAGCAGGGACAGGGTGTGACATAGCAAAATTTGTGGGTGATACTAAGACAGGTATGAAAGCAGGTAGTGATGAGGAGATTAAAAATTTACACATAGACAATGGGAGGCTAGGAGAATGGGCCCAAATCTGGCAGATAGGATTAAATGTGAATAAGTACAAGGTTGTCCATTTTGGCCAAGAAAATAAAAGGGCAAATTATTATTTTTCAAAGTGCATCAGTGCAGAGGAATCTGGGTAGCTGTACATGAATGGCAGAAAGTGGGTATGCAGGTGTAGCATATCACAGGAAAGAAAAATGGAATGCTGGCATTTATTGCAAAAGGATTGGATTATAAAAGTAGAGGACCATTGTTACAGTTGCACCTGGAATGTTGTGTCCAGTTTTGGTCTCCTTACTTCACAAAAGATATGGTGGCACTAGAGGCGGTTCAGAGGAGGTTCACAAGGTTGTTTCCAGGGATGAAAGGGCTCAGATGAGGAACGGTTGAACAGCCTGGGCTTGTGCTCACTGGAATCGAGAAGAATGAGGCGTGATCTGACTGAGATATATAAAATACTGAAGAGGATTGACAAGGTGGATGTTGGACAGATGGTCCCCCTTATGGGATAGTCTCAAACAAGACATAATAGATATAGAATGAGAAGAGGTCTGTTCAAAACTGAGATGAGGAGAAAGTACTTCTCCCAGAGGGTTGTGAATCTGTGGAATTCACTGCCAAAGATTGCAGTGGAGACCAAATCAATCAACAGATTTAAGAAAGAATTTTTTGATGAAAAGCAGGAGAAAGGACTATGGGGAGTAGACAGGACAGTGGGTTGAGGCCAGAATAAGATCAGCCATGATCATGTTAAATAGTGGAGTGGGCTTGAAAGGCTGAATTGCATGCTCCTGCTCCTAATTCCTATGTTCCTCGCAAAGGCAATCAAGTAATGCTGTCCTTTATCCTGCTCTGAAGCCAGTGGTCTGAACCAAGAGGCCGCAGAGTCCTGTAACAACCTCCTGAGTGAAGCACATGAAACAAACATGCTGCTCCTGGTATAGGTGCAGGACAGAAATGTGGTCCCTGAATTACGTGAAGTAGGCTTTTCCTGAGGACACACCTCTTCCTATCTCTCAGCAACTGGTTTCTCTGCTGCCTTGGTTTCATCCCTTTCTGATTTATCATCCTAAGAAGCACCCGCACCCACCCCTGCCCTGAGCAATATACTCAGAGGCCTGGTAGAAGTACAAAAAGTTTTCCAAATGTCCTTCAGACATTCCAAGCTTTCCTGAACTACTCTAACCAATTAACTCAGCTGGAACAGGACCGCAACTTTCCCCCCACAGTGATCGAGAACGCCCTTGACCGCGTCTCCCGCATTTCCCACAACACATCTGTCACACCCCGCCCCCGCCACAACTGCCCAAAGAGGATCCCCCTCGTTCTCACACACCACCCCACCAACCTCCGGATACAACGCATTATCCTCCGACACTTCCGCCATCTACAATCCGGCCCCACCACCCAAGACATTTTTCCATCCCCACCCCTGTCTGCTTTCCGGAGAGACCACTCTCTCCGTGACTCCCTTGTTCGCTCCACACTGCCCTCCAACCCCGCCACACCCGGCACCTTCCCCTGCAACCGCAGGAAATGCTACACTTGCCCCCACAGCTCCTCCCTCATCCCCATCCCAGGCCCCAAGATGACATTCACATTAAGCAGAGGTTCACCTGCACATCTGCCAACGTGGTATACTGTATCCATTGTACCCGGTGTGGCTTCCTCTACAATGGGGAAACCAAGCGGAGGCTTGTGGACCGCTTTGCAGAACACCTCCGCTCGGTTCGCAACAAACAACTGCACCTCCCAGTCGCAAGCCATTTCCGCTCCCCCTCCCATTCTTTAGATGACATGTCCATCATGGGCCTCCTGCAGTGCCATAATGATGCCACCCGAAGGTTGCAGGAACAGCAACTCATATTCCGCCTGGGAACCCTGCAACCTAATGGTATCAATGTGGACTTCACCAGCTTCAAAATCTCCCCTTCCCCCACCGCATCCCTAAACCAGCCCAGTTCGTCCCCTCCCCCCACTGCACCACACAACCAGCCCAGCTCTTCCCCTCCACCCACTGCATCCCAAAACCAGTCCAACCTGTCTCTGCCTCCCTAACCTGTTCTTCCTCTCACCCATCCCTTCCTTCCACCCCAAGCCGCACCCCCATCTCCTACCTACTAACCTCATCCCACCTCCTTGACCTGTCCGTCTTCCCTGGACTGACCTATCTCCTCCCTACCTCCCCACCTATACTCTCTCCACCTATCTTCTTTTCTCTCCATCTTCGGTCCGCCTCCCCTTCTCTCCCTATTTATTCCAGAACCCTCACCCCAACCCCCTCTCTGATGAAGGGTCTAGGCCCGAAACGTCAGCTTTTGTGCTCCTGAGATGCTGCTTGGCCTGCTGTGTTCATCCAGCCTCACATTTTATTATCTTGGATTCTCCAGCATCTGCAGTTCCCATTATCTCTGGAACAAATACTTGCCTGCTCACTTAATGAAGGAGTTAGTGAGAATGAAGAAGCCAAAGAACCCTCAAACTCAAGAGGAGCCCTCAAAAGAGAAATATGTTGATCCCAGTTTGGCACCCCGTTCACCAGTTTCAGCATTCACTCGCTCTGCCATTGGTGCACAGGGGCAGCAGAGGCATCGACAAGAAGCGATGACAGCAACTCTTTGAGCTTCTCTCAACAGCACATTCCAAGTTCATGATCTTTACCACCTAGAAAAAGGGGAGCAGTCAAAAGGGAACTTGCAAGTATCCTTCCAGGCCATACACCATTATTTCTTTGAACTATACCATCATCCCTTCACTGCAACTGGGCCAAAATCCTCGAACTCTCTCACTCTGGGTATCCCTACACCAGAGCGACGGCAGTGGTTCGAGAAGGCAGCTCATACCACCTTCTCAGGGTCAATTAGAGATGAACAACAAATGCGAGACAAGCTGTCAACTCCCACATTCCAGGAAAGAATAAATAAATAATTAGCTGCAATTAACGGCCTAAAAGTTTTCTAACTCTTTGCAGCTGAAAAACAGTTACAGAAATGTTCAACCGCAGACAGCACGGACTGTGCTTTATCGTCTCTATCTGTAAATGTCACTCATGTCATGAAAATTGCCACTTCAAGTCTTAATGTTACTCACGTGTAGAGATACACAATGGATTTTCACAGACCAACTGATCTTTGCTGAGGCCAAACCAAAGTGATGTTGAATATCCGACCAGAATAAATGTAATACTGATCGTTCTAGAAGCACAAAACGTCACTATCATCTTCCCTCACACATATCCTGTGAGATTTCCATCTAGTTGCATTGTAGCCACTTCTTAAAACATGTAAGCAACTCCAGTTTGTGGCAAGAGATTTTATCACAAATTTTGTTCTGGTGCCTCAAGATCTTATGAAATGACAAACCATGACAGTTTATCAAAAATTTATCATTTGTTTCAGTTTAGCATTGCTAAAGTAAATAAAATTCCATGATAGCATAAAGCCATAAGACACATGGGTATAATTAGAGGCTTCTGTGCTTAGATTCTGCAGGACCTTTCTTATCAGAATGAAACATGAAGAAGATTCTGAAGAAGGCTATCCTAAACCTTGCAAGATGGCGCCAGAGTAAAACACTCCAGCCGGAGCTCCTCTGCTCTGCACATTCTTTTATCTTTTTCTTTTATTTCTCTCTGTTTTTTTCCTGCTTTCTTTTCATTTAATGACTCCGGCTTACCCAGGAGGCAAAAAAGGAGCTGGCGAGCCATGGAGGCGAATCCCTGAGCTGTGGTGAAGCAGTCCCAGAGCGGAGGCCAGTGAGGGGAATCACGTCCCAGAGCAGAGACCAGCGTGGGGAAGCAATCCCGGATAAAACCCACCTTGTAGTAACTGAGACCCAGTGTGGAGCAGGCTGGAGGGTTGGGGCAGAGCGGGGACAATTGTTGACTGGGGTCTGCTGCAAATGGTTACACCTCATGTGGAAGCCCCCATGCTCAGCTACTGCAATGTAATGTTAATGTGTAAGAGATAATGTGAACTGCAGATGCTCGAGAGTGAAAGATAGCAAAGTGTGGAGCTGGATGAACACAGCAGGCCAAGCAGCATCTTAGGAGCACAAAAGCTGATGTTTCGGACCTAGACCCTTCATCAGAAAAGGGGGATGGGGAGAGGATTCTGAAATAAATAGGGAGAGAGGGGGAGGCCGACTGAAGATAGATAGAGGAGAAGATAGGTGCAGAGGAGAGTATGGGTGGGGAGGGAGGGAGGGGATAGGTCAGTCCAGGGAGGACGGACAGGTCAAGGGGGCGTGATGAGGTTAGTAGGTAGGAAATGGAGGTGTGGCTTGAGGTGGGAAGAGGAGATAGGTGAGAGGAAGAACAGGTTAGGGAGGCAGGGACGAGCTTGGCTGGTTTTGGGATGCAGTTGGGGGAGAGGAGATTCATCCCGCCCCCTTGACCTGTCCGTCCTCCCCAGGCTGACCTATCCTCTCCCTACCTCCCCATCCATACTCTCCTCTGCACCTATCTTCTCCTCTATTTATCTTCAGCCTGGCTCCCCCTCTCTCCCTATTTATTTCAGAATCCTCTCCCCTCCCCCTTTTCTGATGAAGGGTCTAGGCCCAAAACGTCAGCTTTTGTGCTCCTAAGATGCTGCTTGCCCTGCTGGGTTCATCCAGCCCCACAATTTGTTAATGAGTAATTTGCTTATATGACTGTAATGACTATTCTTTTAACTATGTCTTATTTCTGTAAAGTAATACAATGACTTTTTAATTCATCTTTTGTATCTAAGATTTGTACCTAAGATGGTGCCATAAGAGGTGGCATTGTAAAACTTTTCACTGTAATTCTGTTTGTCTGCACTCGAGTACGCATGATGATAAAGGATTAAACAAACGGAAAAACTGAAGATGTTGTAAATCAGGAACAAAACCCGAAATTGCTGGAAAAGCTCAGCAGTTCTGGCAGCATCTGTGAAGAAAAATCGGAGTTAACATTTCGGGTCTGGTGACCCTTCCTCAGAAATGAGAGATCCTTCAGCATGATCTGGACGGAAAGGGTGAATGGGCAAATCAGTGGTAGATGCTGTATAATTTGGTTAAACGTGAGGTTATTCACTTCGGAAGCAAAGCTAAGAAGGCAGATTATTACCTGAATGGCTGTAAATTAGGAGAGGGGAGTGTGCAGTGGGATCTGGGTGTCCTTGTGTACCAGTCCCTGAAGGTAAGCATGCAGGTGCAGCAGGCGGTAATGAAGGCAAACGGCATGTTGGCCTTCACTGTGAGAGGTTTTGAGTACAGGAGCAGGGATGTGCTCTTACAGTTGTACAGGGCCTTGGCGAGGCTACTGCTGGAATATTGTGTGCAGTTTAGTCTCCTTTTCTGATGAAAGATGCTCTTGTTCTCAAGGGATTGCAGTGAAGTTTTACCAGGCTGATTCCAGGGATGGCAAGACTGACGTATGAGGAGAGATTGATTAGGTTGGGATTGTTTTTACTCAAGTTCAGATGAATGAGAGGGGATCTTATACAGACTTATAAAACCCTAACAGGACTGGACAGGGTAGACGCAGGGAGGATGTTCCCAATGGTGGGTGTGTCTAGAACGAGGGGTTAAGTATGAGGATTTGGAGTAGACCATTAGGACGGAGATGAGGAGACATTTCTTCGCCTAAAGAGTCGTGAACCTGTGGAATTCATTACCACAGGAAGTAGTTGATGCCAAAACATTGACTGTATTGAAGAGGTGACTAAATATAGTACGTGGGACTAATAGGATCAAAGGTTATGGGGAGAAAGTAGGTTTAGGCTATTGAGTTGGACGATCAACCATGATTGTGAAGAATGGCGCAGCAGGATTGAAGGGGTGAGTGGCCTCCTCCTGCTCCTATCTGCCATGTTTCTATTAGACAGCTGCACCAGTATTGACCTCCATAAGAGCCGGGCGGCCATTTAAACACATGATTATTTTGACTGGAAATTACAACAAGGTGCAGAGCTGGATGAACCCAGCAGGCCAAGCAGCATCATAGGAGCAGGAAAGATTCTCAGATACTCCAACATCTGCAGTTCCTACTATCTCTGAAATTATTTTGATTAGTTTTGCTTTACATATTACTAAGCAATTTAACTGTTCCAAACCTGATGTAGGTGGACTTTCCAGGATGCGCACTGTCCGGGATACCAGCCTATACCTCCCTTTAGGCCTAGTGGAACGTTTTTGCTGTCTCATGGCTGCATACCAGCAGCAACTACAATGGCTTGCTGCTGGGGTCCTTGAAGATAAGTTTAAGTTTGGATGGAGCTTGGCTTTGTTTTGGAGTTTTGCCATGGTCTGATTGAGAGTCCCTCTGTTCAGGTTATGTCCTGAGTGTGGCTATGCAATTGCCTTTACTCAAGTGGTATTCCCTAAGCTCACTTGGCCTGGTGAGGGTGTCCACTTCCATCTGAATACTCTATAACTCATATGCTCCATTTGCCGTATTTTCCAATGATAAAGCTAGTCACAGTGTCTTAAGTCCAGTTGGGCTTCAGCTAGTAGGCACTTTTGCATGGTTACGTCATTAATCCCACAGACCAAATAGTCTCTCAGCATCCCATGTAGCACTAAACCAAAATCACGCCTCTGCCAGTCATCCTAACTTGGTCAAACAGTCTCATATGGATTCCCTGTTCTCAAATTGCTGAGTAAAACAGGAAGTGTCTTAATTATAGAGATCTTTGAGTCATAATATTTCTTAACTAAATCCACAAACTGGTTTTAGTATCTGGTGCCTCAAGGAAAGTGAGGCTCTGAATAACCAAAAAAGTTGTGGTTCCACAAGCTGTCAAATGAATTCTCATTGCTTTTCATCTGCCCAATGTCATTTGCCTGGAAAAGGTAACACATTCTTTCCACATACTGGGCCCAGTCATTACACATGGAAAGTCCTTGACACTAATCTTGCTTCCTCAGAGCGAGCTCTCAGAGTGAATAGAATCTTTGATATCTCTATATGTAGCTGTCAGCCAAGGCTCCCTGACTGTTCTCTGATAACAGCTCCAATCACAGAACCTATATTCTATGAGGTCCATCTAGCTAACCTCGTTACAATCGCTCCAGTAAGGTATTTATACTCCTTGTGGGGCTGCTGACAGGTCCAGGAGGTGAGCAAATTGTCAATGATCATAAAAGCCCATCTGGTTCACTAATACTCTTCAGCCATTCTTAATTACATGTGACTCCAGACCCATAGCAATGTGAGTGATTCTTTAACCTCTGATATGGCCCTAATAAGCCACACTAATGAAGGGGTATTTAGGGGTGTGATATTAATGCTAGCCCAAACAAAAATACCTATATCTCCTGAAGAAATTAAATAAAATACCTCCTTGTGTTAGTCCCTGGATGGATGGGTTTTATATTAAAAAAAATAGTTTAAAGGCTTTTTTGTTTTAAATTGCAGACTTTGTCATTTGAATTCACATTACACCAGTTATGGTTGTGGGATTTGAACTCAGAACATTAACCTGGGCTTTTGGATCACTAGCAGAGTGACATCACCACTGTGCAATCACCTCCCCTCTAATTACATCAGTAAGTCTACATTGCCTTATTTTATCCCTTCTACCAAAATGCATCACCTCACACTTTTCTGGATTAAATTCTGTTAGTTGCCTGCTCATTCAACTAACTGCCTACATCCTGTTGTAATTTGTTGTCTCATCCTCACCATCACATTGTCCAATGTCATTAACAGAAATAGAACATAGAACATAGAACAGTACAGCACAGAACAGGCCCTTCAGCCCACAATGTTGTGCCGACCATTGATCCTCATGTATGCACCCTCAAATTTCTGTGACCATATACATGTCCAGCAGTCTCTTAAATGACCCCAATGACCTTGCTTCCACAACTGCTGCTGGCAACACATTCCGTGCTCTCACAACTCTCTGCGTAAAGAACCTGCCTCTGACATCCCCTCTATACTTTCCACCAACCAGCTTAAAACTATGACCCCTCGTGCTAGCCATTTCTGCCCTGGGAAATAGTCTCTGGCTATCAACTCTATCTATGCCTCTCATTATCTTGTATACCTCAATTAGGTCCCCTCTCCTCCTCCTTTTCTCCAATGAAAAGAGACCGAGCTCAGTCAACCTCTCTTCATAAGATAAGCCCTCCAGTCCAGGCAGCATCCTGGTAAACCTCCTCTGAACCCTCTCCAAAGCATCCACATCTTTCCTATAATAGGGCGCCCAGAACTGGGCGCAGTATTCCAAGTGCGGTCTAACCAAAGTTTTATAGAGCTGCAACAAGATCTCACGACTCTTAAACTCAATCCCCCTGTTAATGAAAGCCAAAACACCATATGCTTTCTTAACAACCCTGTCCACTTGGGTGGCCATTTTAAGGGATCTATGTATCTGCACACCAAGATCCCTCTGTTCCTCCACGCTGCCAAGAATCCTATCCTTAATCCTGTACTCAGCTTTCAAATTCGACCTTGATTGACATTTGCAGGTTTTTCACACGAGCTTTACTCACTTGTGAACATCCAACTATAAACACTGCTCCTACACTGACACATATTGTACTAACAAACTCATAATGGCAGACATTCAATATTACTATGAAATCAAAATACGTTCACTACCTGAGAAATACCGCCAATTACTATGACAATGTCAGAATATAACAATCAGCATGATTTGAGTTTAAGATATTATAGAACCATCAAAATATTATGATTTAAAACACAACTAAATTAACTACACTTAATGCACTCTGCTAAAAATCTGGCAATATGTTCAGTACTAAATATCATTTGAGATTAATGGTACTTTGAATTAAATTGACATTTGCAGACCGTGTCTCCCACTTCTGTTACTTCAATAATACTTGACGGAAAATAATTAACCTGAATAGGCAGATGGTGACAGCATAACCAGCCAGAATCATGGTTAAATCTAAGACAGTCATTTCTCATCTGCACATAGTGAGTTTCAGATTTTGACTACATTGACACAACTTTCAGCATCTGACCTTTTACAAGGCTCCCTGTTTCAGAGTGATGCTTTTTAATCATCTCGATTCATGTGGGGTGCCATTTTGCAGCTGACATACAAAACAGCTGCTTACTACTACATCTCGGTGGTCTTCCTATAATGCGCCATCTGGAAAGGTTGCAAAACAAAATTCCCACTGTTTTACAATTCACTTGTCATCTTATCAGGCTCTTCAACACATCTCACTGACAGTTAGAATGCTTAGCTTTTCTTCAATCTCCAATTACCACGTTTCTCCCTCTGTAACTACATTTTCCAATCATTCTCTCCCCTGAATAAAAGTTTGTTTCCTAACTTTCCGAGTTGGTGAAATGAACTTGGAGTTTCCTGGACTGGGACTGCCAGTGAACTCTGGGTGGCACACTCCTGCTCAGTGAGGTGCAGTACTTGTCACTATCAGAGCAAAGCTGAATAGCTCCTGGAACAGAGGGCCTGGGAATTCACATTTTTTACAGCTGGAGAAGATGTTTAAAGCAGTTTTTTTTTATTTTGATTTGCTAATCAGCCTTCAGGAATCTACATTTTCACATTGCTTCTTCGAGGGCTGAATCACAGGTGAATGTGCAAATTCCATGACCCACATTGAGACTTTTCAAAAGCTGGCATTGCACCCCCCATCTATTCTGTTGCTCCTTCCAGCTGCCACTTGAGGACAAGGTTCACAGGAGATGGTTGGTTTCTCATGCTCTACTAAAGTATCTAGAGGCTGAGGAGGCCTCCCTCTCAGGCCAGTTAGCTAGCTGGATCTAATACCTCTCAAACCCCATGTCATACTGGAGCAGTGGCCACACGTCAAGTGCCACATTCCTGAAAGACTGAAATATCAAATAACTGCAACTCCATGGTGGATTGGTCCTTGCTATCCTTTTCAATATGATTGAACTGCCTGTCGTTCTCTGGAACATAGGAATTAGGAGCAGGAGTAGGCACTTCAGCCTTTTGAGCCCACTCGGCCATTTAACATGATCATGACTGAACTTATCCTCGTCTCAACTCCACTCTCATGTCTGCTCCCCATAGACCTCTATCCCGCTTTTCATCAGAAACATATCCATTTCTTTCTAGAATCTATTGATTGATTAAACTCTTGCAGCACTGTTCTGACATCACTGGAGTGAATAACTTGGCTACATCTCTCTCTTTGATAATTCTATACAGACAGAAAAGAAATAGAGAGAAATATTTCAGGTTGATGATGTTTTGTTCGAACTGTTAAAAGTTAAAAATAGTGGTTTTAAGCAAACAACAGGAGTAAGAATAAAAAAGGGGACTAAATGAAAGATCTGTGATAGTATAGAAGACAAACAATATGATGAAATGATTTAAGGTTAATGGTACAAGGCTGAAGGAAGTGATCCTGTAATAAGCAAAGTAACAAAAGAAACCTATAAATGTACAAATTAAGAGAAGTTAAGCCACTTGACCTCTCAAGCCTGCTTCTACATTCAATAAGATCATTCCTGATTTGATGTCCCTGGAGGTTGTGAGTAGAGCAGAGTCATGGATTACTGCCATTTGAAAGCAAGAGAAAAAAACTACAACTAGCTAGGAAAGGAGTGGAGATTAGGTGTGACAGTCAGCCTGGAATGTTTTAAATTACTTCAACAAAAAAATTAAGTGCTGTCCTCTGAGAATCCCCACAGTACAGAAGCAAGCCATTTGGCCCACTGAGTCCACACCAATCTTCCAAGAAAAAATTTTCCCCCTACCCTGCCCTGCCCTGCCCTGCCCTTCCCCATCCCTGTAACTCTGCATTTCCTATGGCTAACCCACCTAACCTACACATCCCTGGACACTACGGGCAATTTAGCATGGCCAGTCCACCTAACCTGCACATCTTTGGACTGTGGGAGGGATCCAGAGTACCCAGATGAAACCCACACAGACATGGGGAGAATGTGCCAACTCCACACAGACTGAAGCTTGAGGTGCTGTGAGTTAGAAGAGCTAACCAATAAGCCACCATGCCACCCACTTCCTGCATTGTTTTGATTAATGAGTTTGCATTAAGCTTCATTAGAATTCTGCAGGATGCTGAGACTAGAGAATATATTCCAAGATCAAGTTGGACAATTAAAGTTACTGTAAACTTGAGATCGTGCTTGCAGACTGTAATGAGACATTCCGCAAAGCACTTTGTCATCCCAGTCTGGAGGAGGCCGCATCATGAAGAGTCAATACTGAAGACTTAATTGAAACAAGTGTAAGTAAGTTGCTATTTGCTCTGGAAAGAGCGTTAGGGGTGTTGGATGATGAAGAAGACGGGCTAGGTTAAAAGGCTGTCTCCCACATTTACATGGAAATCTGGAAGTACGGAAGCTGGTTAGGGTTGATTAAATTGTGAAATAGGTTTTCGCAGAAGAAATAGTCCCCTTTGGAATGCTGAAAGGGGAGGGCAGGGACAGATGTGATAATGGGAACTGCAGATGCTGGAGAATCCAAGATAACAAAGTGTGGAGCTGGATGAACACAGCAGGCCAAGCAGCATCTCAGGAGCTCCTGAGATACTGCTGGGCCTGCTGTGTTCATCCAGCTCCACACTTTGTCAGCAGGGACAGATGTGTTTGGTTGTGGCCTTATGCTGGACATGGCAACAGATGAGCAGTAGAATATGAAGACTGCTGAGGTTGAAGGTTAGAATGAAGGGAACATTTTCATGGTCCTGGGATGGAAGGAAAGGGCAGGAGACGGACAGGCCATGGGGTTGGAAGGTACTGCCAGAAAAGTCTTATTGAGTTGTTTCGTTCAATCTTGTAGATGGCCTACACTGCTGCTACTGTGCATTGGTCATGAAGCAAGCAAATGTTGAACGTGGCTGATGTGTTGCCAAACAACAGAGCTTCGTCCTGGTTGGTACTGAGTTTCTTGAGTTTTGTTGAAGTTGCACCTATCGAGGCAAATGGAGAGCATTCCATCACATTTCAGAGTTGTATCTCATAGGTACTGAATAGGCTTTGAGGATTCAGAAAGTGAGTTATGCACCCCAGAATTCCCAGCCCCGACCTGTTTTGATAACCACAGTATTTGTACGGCTGGTTCAGACACAATCTGATCAACTCCCAGGTTATTGATAGCAGGGCAATTCAGAAATGGTAATTCATTGTCTACCAAGGGGTGACGTTAGATTCACTGTTGTTTGAGATGATTATAGCACGGCACTTGTGTCTTACAAATGTTACTTCATATCATTAATATCTAGAGTTATGAACTAAAAGTTATGAACATATCTCACTGCTGCAAACATTAGCAAACATAAACATTTTGGATATTGTGTTGGAAAAAGAGGTCACTGAAATTCCTGACAATGGTTAGGCCTGTGGACTATAGGTTGTTAAATACATTTTTGTTTTAGAGATGAGGCAGAGAATATAAGAACAAAGATCTCATGATAAACCCGTGTAAACAATAAGTACACCACAGGTAGAGGCCAGTGGAGTTCTGGGCGTCGTTTGTTTCAAAATGATGTTGAAAACACAGAGAACATGTCACATTGAGTCACCAGGAAGGTACCTAGTTTTCAAAAATTGTAACTGTTATTGACTGACCTGAGATACAAGGACTATTTCCACTAGTATAGATAAACTTGAGAGAAACAAAGCCTTTTTTTTAAATTTACAAATGGGTTTAATAGAATAATCATCAAATGATGGTTTATTCTAATTGAAAAGTCGGCAACTTAAAATTCTGACTGACAAAGAGAGGAGTTACATTCAGAAAATCGTTGTAACATGAAACATTCCCTTAAACAGCAGTTAAAACAGACAGCATTGCTATTTTTCAGGAAACATGAGATAATCGTTTGAAATGAAGCTGGGTGCACAACTCTGTGAAGAGATAAAAGCAGTGGGATTAACACAGGATTGCTGTACAAAGGGCAAACAGAGATACAGTGGGATGCATTTTCGTTGTCAGTTGGGGCAGAAATGGGATCTCATTGTGTCTGGAACACACTATTCATTGCCAGTGCGGGAGAGTGTGCCTGAAATCTCCAGTCCAAAAATTCAGTGACTGTGAAGCTTCTCTGGCACTACTTAAAAGGTGTCACTGAAAGAGTTTGGGACTTTCAATCAGCAAGCATGGAGTAGCACAGCCAGCAGGGTTAAAGTTAGGGCAATATAAGCTGACATGTAGACAGCAGAGAGCCATCCAAGCTAATGCCAATGTAGTTAACTCAGCCACATTAGGGGCATTTAAACAGTCCTTGGATAAGCATATGGATAATGATGGGATAGTGTAGGGGAAGGGGCTTAGATTAGTTCGCAGGTCGGCACAACATCAAGGGCCGAAGGGTCTGTTCTGCGCTGTATTGTTCTATGTTCTACGTTCTAATGAAGGCATTGGTCAGCTTATTAAAATTATGAGCAGACAGAGGAACTGCAAGAAGAGGGTTCTCCCCACCATTGCTTAAGAGTTAGCGAACTGCAGGTAACAGAGCACCAGTGACAGGAGATTATGTCCATTCAGGCAGATGCATCAGAGACTCATACAGCATGGAAATGGATCCTTTTGTCCAATTCATCCACCCCGGCCAGGCATCCTCCAATCTGACCTAGTTCCATCTGCCAGCATTTTGCTCACATCCCTCTAAACCCTTCCTATTCATATACCAATCCAGATGCCTTTTAAATGTTGTAATCGTACCAGCAGCCACCATTTTCTCTGGCAGCTCATTCCATACACACATCACCCTTTGCATGAAAAAGTTACCCCTCAGGGACAACAAAGCGTGGAGCTGGATGAACACAGCAGGCCAAGCAGCATCTCAGGAGCACAAAAGCTGACGTTTCGGGCCTAGAACCTTCATCAGAAAACGGGTAGGGGAAGGTGGTTCTGAAATAAATAGGGAGAGAGGGGGAGGCAGATCAAAGATGGATAGAGAAGATAGATGGAGAGGAGAATATGGGTGGGGAGGTAGGGAGGGGATAGGTCAGTCCGGGGAGGACAGAGAGGTCAAGGGGGCAGGATGAGGTTAATAAGTAGGAAATGGAGGTGCGGCTTGAGGTGGGAGAAGGGGATAGGTGAGAGGAAGAACAGGTTAGGGAGGCGGGGATGAGCTGGGCTGGTTTTGGAATGCAGTGGGGGAAGGGGAGATTTTGAAGCTTGTGAAATCCACATTGATACCATTGGACTGCAGGGTTCCTAAGCGGAATTTGAGTTGCTGTTCTTGCAACCTTCGGGTGGCATCAGCATTGCACTGCAGGAGGCCCATGATGGACATGTCGTCTAAGGAATGGGAGGGGGAGTTAAAATGGTTTGCGACTGGGAGGTGCAGTTGTTTAATGCGAACCGAGCGTAGGTGCTCTGCAAAGCGGTCCCCAAGCCTCCGCTTGGTTTCCCCAGTGTAGATGAAGCCACACCGGGTTCAGCGGACGCAGTATGCCACATTGGCAGATGTGCAGGTGAACATCTGCTTCATGTTGGAAGTCATCTTGGGGCCTGGGATGTTGTTGAGGGAGGAGGTGTGGGGGCAGGTGTAGCACTTCCTGCAGTTGCAGGGGAAAGTGCGGGGTGTAGTGGGGTTGGAGGGGTGTGTAGAGTGGACAAGGGACTCCCGGAGAGAGTGGTCTCACTGGAAGGCAGACAAGGGTGGGGATGGAAAAATGTCTTTGGTGGGGTCGGATTGTAGATGGCGGAGGATGATGTGTTGTATCCGGAGGTTGGTGGGGTGGTATGTGAGGATGAGGGGGATTCTCTTTTGGTGGTTATTGCGGGGACGTGGTGTGAGGGATGAGTGGCGGGAAATGCGGGAGACATGGTCAAGAGCATTCTCGACCATTGCGGGGGGAAAGTTGCAGTCCTTCAAGAACGAGGACATTTGGGATGTCCAGGAGTGGAATGCCTCATCCTGGGAGCAGATGTGGTGGAGGTGATGGAATTGGGAATAGGGTATGGAATTTTTGCAGGAGGGTGGGTTGGAGGAGGTGTATTCCAGGTAGCTGTGGGAGTCAATGGACTTGAAATGGACATCAGTTTCTAGGTGGTTGCCTAACATGGAGACAGAGAGGTCCAGGAAGGTGAGGGATGTGTTGGAGATGGTCCAGGTGAACGTGCGGTTGAGAGGGGAATTACCCCTCAGGTCCTTTTTAAATCTTTCTCCCTTCACCTAAAACCTATGTCCTCTAGTTTTAGATTCCCCTACCCCAGAAAAAAGACCTTGGCTATTCAGTCTATTCAGACCCTTCTTCACTTTGTAAACCTTTATGAGGTCACCCCTGAGCCTATGATGCTGCAGGGAAAATAGCCACAGCCTGTTCAGCCCCTCCCGATAACTCAAACCTTCCAATACTGGCAACATCCTTGTTAATACTTTCTGCACCTCTCAAGTTTAACAACTTCCTTTCCTAGAGAAGGGCAACTAGAATTTTACGCAGTATTCCAAAAGCAGCCTCACCAATGTCCTGTACAGTTGCAACATGACATCCCAACTCCCATACTCTACATTATGAAGATGACCTGTGGCTAGCATCACGGACCCAAGTTTGATTCCTCCCTCAGGCGGCGGTGCAGTATTTGCACATTCTCCCCGTGCCTGCGTGGATTTCCTTTGGGTGTTCTGGTTTCCTTCCACAGTCCAAAGATGTGTAGGTTAGGTGGATTAGCCAGGGGAAATGCAGGGTTACAGGGATAGGGTCAGGGGCTGCATATGAGAGTGGGCTCTTTGGAGGGTCAGTATGGGCTGAATGGCTTGCTTTCACACTGTTGTGATGGTTTGTTAAAGGCTTAGAATCTAATCTTCTTCCTGACGTCTCCCTCCACTGATGAGTATTACATTGTAGCGTCTACGCCATGCCACTTAATTTAATGGTGCACAGGTTGTTGGAGACCCTTTTGCAGGGTTGGACCCAGTTTTGGTAATCATGCCACAGCTGCTCAGCTGTGTTCTCTGTCCAGGCTGCATTGGTGAGATGGGAAGGCTTCCTACTGTCACTTCCAGACAGCATGGAGGAAATCCTACAGTGGTACGTTACTCCATAAATGGGGCAATTATTGTCGACCGCAAGCTCAAATGGCTCCACCATTCAGTCATTAACCAAAAAGCCATTTGGACTGCAAACTACTGGCTTTTCAAGACTAACAAAGACAGCACCAAAATTACTTACTGACTCAGCCACGATTACAACCAAGTATCGTTGTGAAATGCAACATATTCCGTTCCACCTTTAAATCAATGATTCTACATGCAGTTCTTTCTTTTGTGGAAATGTGAAAATTTGATCCTGCCCTTATTTCATTTTTTGCCAAATGTTTTATCTAAAATTCAGATGAACAGTTGTAGAAAACACTTTATAGAGTCAGAGGTGACTTAATTGAAACATAAGATCCTGAGGGGATTTTACCGGGTGAACATTGAGAGGTGGGAGAATCGAGAACCAGGGGCCATAGTTTAAAAATGAGGGGACTCACATTCAAAGCAGGGATAAGGAAACTTTCATTTCTCTCAGAAGGTTGTGACTCTTGCAATTCCTTTCCTCAAAAGATAGTGGATGCAGAATCTTTAAATACTTCTCAGATGGAGATAGACAGAATCTTGCTTACCATGGACAAGAAAGATTATTGGGAATATGCAGGAATGAAGAGTTGAATTTAAAATCCAATCAGTCATGGTTTTATTGAATGGTGGAACAGGCTCGAAGGGCCAAGTGGTCATTCATTTGCTCATATAAGTATTACTGTAAGAGTCAACAACATTTCCAAATATTATTTATTTACACTTGTATTATCCCCTACCACGCCACAGCCACCGCTATTTTGATATGTAAGTGACAGTGATGGAAAAGCTTATGTCAAACCAGGACAATCATGATTGCCAGGATAACAAAACGTGAGGCTGGATGAACACAGCAGGCCCAGCAGCATCTCAGGAGCACATTCTAGTATGGAATGTGCTCCTGAGATGCTGCTGGGCCTGCTATGTTCATCCAGCCTCACATTTTATTATCTTGGATTCTCCAGCATCTGCAGTTCCCATTATCACTGATACAATCATGATTGCCATTAGGTTTAATGGGACTATGATAATTATAGCTGAAAGAATGATTGGAGCCAAAGGAAGCCTTCAAGAATTAGCAGGGTCATCGTACAACATGTCCTTCTCCTGCACAGTAGCAGTCAGTACAGTCAACCCAGTCTTAAAATGTGCAGACACAATAATAGAATCCAAGACAAGTAGAATTGCGGCCAAGGTGTCAGGCTTGCTCTGAGCAACAAGATGGAAAAAACGGAGGCTTGGGGATCGCTTTGCAGAACACCTATGCTCGGTTCGCACCAAACACCTGCACCTCCTAATCGCAAACCATTTCAACTCCCCCTCCCATTCCACAGACAACATGTCCAACCTGGGCCTCCTGCAGTGCCACAATGATGCCACCCGAAGGTTGCAGGAACAGCAACTCATATTTCGCTTGGGAGCCCTGCAGCCCAATGGTATCAATGTGGGCTTCACAAGCTTCAAAATCTCCCCTCCCTCTACCATATCCCAAAGCCAGCCCAGCTCGTCCCCACCTCCCTAACCTATCTTCCCAACTACCCACTCCTCCCACCTCAAGCCTCACCCCCATCTCCTATCTACTAGCCTCATCCCGCCTCCTTGACCTGTCCGTCCTCCCTGCACTGACCTATACCCTCCCTAACTCCCCACCTACACTCACCTTAACTGGCACCAACCCCACCTCCTTGATCTGTCTGTTTCCTCTCCACCTATCTTCTCCTCAATCCATCTTATATCTGCCTTCCCGTCTCTCCCTATTTGTTTCAGAAACCCCTTCCCCTCCCCTATTTCTGAAGCAAGGTCGCGACCCGAAACATCAGCCTTCCTGCTCCTCTGATGCTGCTTGGCCTGCTGTGTTCATCCAGCTCTACACTTTGTTATCTAAGATGGAAAATCAGTAGTCTTTCATTGCCACATCGTCACCCTGCTGAAATTAAGTTTCACCATCATGTTTTGCTCATATTTAGAAATGAAGTGCATTTAAAATACGTATGTATTTTTTCAGAATTGACTGCTATTTGTATAACAGGAAGCGATATTGGTTGAATACTGATTGTAGTCTGTGAAGCCAACACTCTTCCAGTTTAAATGGAATTTGAATCATGTCCAGGACTGGTATTGAATTATGCAAGTTATACTTCTGGGAAACAAAATCAATGGTAGTCTATTAAATTCTTAATAAACACTGCATCAAATAGAGGAATGCAAAGGCACTGTTTAAACATTATTACAACACAGATTCCTCAACAACTGGTTGTGTGGACCTGGTCATTTCTCCACAGACAGCAAGAAATGCTGGATCTTGCTGCATTATATTCCACCACATGGGCAAATGAACTACATCTTGTTATTGAGCATTAAGCTGTTTTTGCATCAAAAATTCAAATTCTGTAATGATGTGATTCAGACATGTGGTGAGCACAATTCAGACTGATACCTGAAGCTATTTTCTCATTAATCCAGCTGTGCACTTGATGGCATTCTCTGCTCTTCCAGATATTTGCACCTGTACAGTTAGTGTAGCTTCAAAGGGGATAATTGCCACAGTCAAATTACAACAGCCAATTTCACCAGTAAAGCACCTCCATTAAAGGCTCAGTTGAAAATGAGATGACAGCCAGCATCTCGTTGGATGAAGAAATCTCAGTGGCCTTAAACAACTGTAAGGTTGCTGTATTTCATTATTTCCTTCGCTGGTTCATCATAACAAATCAATAGATTTCTGGAAACCAGTCACACCAAGGTATGTGGAGATAATGTGAAAAGTGGTTTTGAGGTGGATGATCTCCAATTGTCTAATTGAATGAAGCAGACTCGACGGACTGAATACTCCTGCTCCTATGTTCTTGTATTTGTTACTAATCACTTGTACACTAAGTTCGGATAATATTGTTAAATTCCTTCCAAAGAGACACCATTTTCATCACATTGAAATAGGACATTAAACTGACACCTACATCTTTAACCAAGAACTAGAACCATGGGACCGGGAAATTGTAGGAATTGTAATTTCTGAAACGCAGCTGTTCACTGACACAAACATTACCGACAATGTCAGCTGTTACATGATTAGGCTATGAGACAGTTCTTTGTTTTATTTTTGGACTAGCCCAAGATATTTGCAGGGTTGTCAGGGCTTGGATTTGCCACTGTTGTTTCTGCTGCCTGGGTCAATTTTAAGATGTTTTGGCCAATTTCAATCCTTTTGGCTTCGTAGTGGCTTGATACAAATGAGTCCTTGGAGAGCCCATGATATTCAAAAGACTTCTAAAAGTCAACAACATTGCTGCCACATGTAGGCTAGATCAGGTAGAGACAGCAGATTTCCTTCTTTATAGGACAGTGGTGAGCCACATGGAGTTTTTAAAAAAAAATAAATACGATGGTTTCATACTCCCATTTACTGACAACGACCTACCTTAAACCATTCACATTTACTAGCTAAGGTGATACTGAAAATTTAAGAATTCCATAACTATCAAGGAAGAGGAAGCTACTTGACAGGTGAAATGTCCAAAAATGAAGGCTGTCCCATGGTTTTTTGATAAGTATCATGCTGCAGCCCACAATGATGCCACTCCAAGTGGACAGGACAGCAAGGCCTGCCTTGAAGATCAAAATGAATGGACTATAGGGCAGTATGGCACCTCATTCATGCATACAGTGAGACAAAAGGATCGACTGCATTATCAGGGCAGGCAAGATCAGTGAAATACCATCTTCAAGCACTCAGACTTCTCCAATCCCGCATGGTAATTCTCACAGATTAATTCAAGTATTTATGTTTCTCTCTTTTACGGTACGTCTTCGCATCCTCTTCTGACCAGCTCCCATAGGTACTCACCCTTATCTTACTGCCATGTCACAGTTGTCCTTCGTCGTCACAGTCCACAAATGTCAGTCTATTCATCCTGTCAACATATTCCACTTTTCGCAATGTACTTGTGACCAGCAGACAGCTTCATTCTGCAAATCAGGTGACCAGCAGACCCTATGGAATAGCTGGAAGTGAAGAAACCCAGTGCTGTGGAGACCTTGCCCTGCCAGAAACAGTGCATTTTCTTGTGGTCCACCCGATAATCATGCAGATATCAGCAACGAAATGACACAAAAGTCTGAGTCTCCTGAATGAAGGGTAATCAGTTATATCCAGAGTCTTAAGCCTCTGCCAGTAATGCCTATACTGGGGCCACTGCATACTGCAAGCTGGAGATCTGTGTTCATCCTGTGTGTCTTGGGAAGAGGCGAATAGTTTGGGAAGGGGGAGCTGCTGCTGCCGGTGTTATTGGTGCTCATGCTAACATCGTGTTGTTGCTGCTGTGAGTGTAGATCAAAGGCTTAAAACCAAGAAGGCAGAAATCACCTCTGAAACTATGAAAACCACCTGTCAGAACAAGACCTGAAAATAACTATCTTTTCTTGAGGCAAGAAAGCCACTGTAACAGTTCAGAACTTCAAGATTTTCCAGCCCATCCATTGCTTGAACCTCCCAATCCTTACTCTGCTCTTTTACATTGTACTACATGTTGAGCTCCAGGAAGCCTTGTGCTTTTGGTTAAAACAGTATTCAAAGTTTAGAAATGCTCTCAGTTACCTTTTAACCTGCATCAACAGTAGACCCACGTGTGCCACGGATTCTTCCTGAGCACCTGATGTGGAACTTGCAGGGTCTGTGTGAATTGCCAACGGATTGGTAGCTTTTGATCTTTTCATTTTCCAAATGCACTAACGCTCACCCACCCTCGCCAAATAAAATCCACATCTCCCCACCCTTGGTTGCTGGAGATAATGGAGTGGAAAAGAGTTTGGAAGGAAAAGCAGAACTGTCAAAATCTGTGATTTGAATAAGAACAATGTGGATGAAGGGCTTAGCTTTAAGGGCAGAACCGCAAGGTTCCCAAAAACAGCACTGTAGTTTGCTGAAGAATGCTTTATATAGCTCATAGTTCAGATAATGTAGCAATACAGAATTACAAACATATACATCTTCCAGAAACAATTAATGTGCTCAATAAAATTTGAATAAAATATCACGCAGTACAACATAACAGGCCTCTTAGGGAAAACACAAAATTCAAGTGAAGGCCATGTCAATCTTCATATTTACTGATTGTAAACAAATTCTCAAAGTATCCCGTCTCATATGCCTTCTAATTACTTTTCAAGTCATGACAATTTATTACTCAATGCCCTTTCTCAAAGGAACATTTTGCATTGTTATGATTAAATTATGACGAATTAAAATAGTCTCTTTAAAATAGTCTTTTAAGTCTCTTAAAATAGTCTTTTAAGGAGACATTGGCAATACAATGGGCTGAATAGCCTACCTGCTGCCCTGAGAACCACGGATAAAAACAATGTAAATGATTCATTTAATCAGAATTTTCACAGTACAGCCCTGGACTTTCCCTTGATAATATATCCAGGTCTCAGAAGTCTAATTGTGCTTGGAAACATAATCCTTTTGAATGTGCCTGACTCTCAAGCCTACAGTTCCAAATGAGTGCCACTGTGAAGAAAGGTCACTGGACCCAAAATGTTCATCATCATCATTGGCGGTCCCTCACTGATAAGGATGACTCACCAGTCCATAGGTAGCTGTAGAGTCCAATGCAGCTTCCGCAAATTCTGTCACACTTTGGGCAGAGGTTGGTCATGGGGAGGGGTGAGTGGAGCGTTGGCTTGGCGGTGAGGAGCTGTTTTTACCTGGCTTCTGCTTTTTCCCGATGGAAGTGCTTCGAGAACTGCATGCCAAAGAAGACGATCCATATGCTCCCCAATCAGAAACCATGGATGAACTGGGAAACCCATTGCCTACTCAAGAACCGGCATGTGGCGATCAATTCAGATGACCCAGCCCTTTGTGGGAAATCCCCATACGACCTCCACAAGGCCATTAGAGATGCCAAGAGACTATTCCAGACTAATCACATGGACACCAGTTGTCTGTGGCAAGGCCTACATGACATCATAGGATACAAACTGAAGGAGAACAGTATAGTGGACAAAACACATCCCTCACTGATGGTTCAATGCTTTTTATGATCTGTTCAAGCAGAATGCCAGTGGAACAGCGTCATCTCCCCTGACAGCCCTGGATGCACTTGACCCTTCAGTCACCGCTGCGGACACCAGAACAGCCTCTTTGAGAGTGAACCTAAAGAAAGTGACTGGCGTAGATGGAATCCCCGACTCTGCACTCGGATCCTGTGTGGACCAGCTGGTGGAAGTATTCGTCGATATCTTTAACCTCTCCTTGCTACAATCTGAAACCATCGTTCCACTGCCAAAGAAAACGTATGACAACCGCCTGTTGTCTCTGACCTCCATAATTATGAAACGCTTCGAAAGGCTAGTCATGGCTCACATCAACTCTAGCCTCGCAGCCTGACTCGATCCCTTGCAATTTGCCTACCAGTGCAACAGGTCCATGGCAGATACCATTTTCTTAGCCCTTCACCCATCCCTGGAATTCTAGATAATAAGGATGCCTATGTCAGGTTCTACTCATTGACTACAGCTCTGCCTTCAACACTACAATCCCAAGCAAAGTAATCTCCAAACTCCAAGACCAAAGAGCTGATCATTGACTACATTGATGGAACAGAGGCAGAGAGGGTCAAAAGCATCAAGTTCCTAGGAGTGACAATAACCAACTATCTGTTTTCGTCATCCCACGTACATACAACAGTCTAGAAGGCTCCACCCTCTGTAATTGGATCCTCAGCTTCCTGACCCATAGATCGCAATGAATGAAGATGGACAACAGCACCTTGTCCACAATAATCCTCTCAACACCGGCATACATTCTGTACTTCCTATACACGCATGACTGTGTGACCAAATTTCAGCCCTACACCATCTACAAGTTTGCTTATGACACCACCATTGTAAGCTGGATATCAAACGATGAGACAGAATACAGGAAAGAGATAGAGTGCTTGGTGTCATGGGGCAAAGATAACAATGTCTCCCTCAATGTCAGCAAAACTAAAGAGCTGATCATTGACTACATTGATGGAGTGGAGGTAGACAGGGTCAAAAGCATCAAGTTCCTGGAAGTGACAATAGCCAACTATCTGTTCTCGTCATCCCACGTAGATATGACAGTCTAGAAGGCACAACAATGCCTCTCTTCCTCTGGAGGCTCTGGAAATTTGGCAGGTCCAAAAACAGCCTCAACAACTTTTACAGACGAACCATTGAAAGCATTCCATCTGGGTGTATCACAGCTTGATACAGTAACAGCTCTGCCCAGGACTGTAAGAAACTACAAAAAGTTGTGAACTTAACTCAGCCTACCATGCAAGTCAACCTCCTATCCATTGCCTCCATCTACACTTCTTGCTGCTGCGGAAGAGCAGCCAACATCTTCAGTGACCTCCCACCCCGGTTATAATCTCTTCTAACCTTTTCCTTCAGACAGAAGATATAAAAACTTAAATACATGTGCCTAAAGTTTCAAGAGCAGCTTCTTCCCTGCTGTTATTATACTTCTGAATAGACCTCTCAAATTTCAAATGTAATGTTGATGTTTTTGGACACCTCTTGTAACTGTATGACTTGCTCTTTTCAATTACCCTATGATCCGTATGTCCTTGTAAGTTATTATCTGCCTGTACCGCACGCAAAACAAAACTTTTCACTGTACGTATGTTCTTCTGACTGGAATAAATTAAATCAAAACAAGTCTCAAGGTGCTTCCCAGATCCTCCTTCTCCACTTTGGACAGTCTTGGACCAGTGATTCCCAGGTATCAGTGAAAATGCCACACTTTGTCAGTGAGGCCTTGAGGTTATCACTGAAGCACTTACTCTGCCCAGCTGGGGCTTGCCTGCCATGACAGAACTGGGAGTGCAGCACCTGCCTGGGGAGTCTTGCGTCGGTAACATGGATAACGTGCCCAGCTCATCACAGCCAATCAGGGGTGGTCAGTAACTCTGTTTTCAGTACGCAGATGCTGCCAGACCTGCTGATTTTTCCCAGCAATTTCTGTTTTTGTTTTCAACTGATTTGAAGCTGGAAGAGGCTGGGATACAAGGGTGAGATCAGTGTGTTATACAGTTGTTGACCTACTCTGAGTCTTCGGTAGTTACATTAAAATAGCATTTGCTTCTGATTATAGACAAGCTGAAGTGGAGATTCAAAAGAGTTCCTGTTTCTTATCCATGTTCATTACTCATTCAGTGTTGTCAGCAAGGCCAGCATTTATTGCCCAGCCCAATCGTTCATTGGGAAGATGGTGCCTCCTCACCACAAACCACCACAGTCTATGTGGTGTATGTACAATCACAGTGCTCTGAGGGAGGAGGTTCCAGGACTAGTCAAGGTGATGATAAAGGAATAGCAATTTATTTCCAAGTCAGGACAGTGTGAGATTTGGAGGGGAACTTGATAGTGGTGACGTCCCCATTCTTTCTATACCCTTGTGGCAGAGTTTGAGTTTGGAAAATATTGTTGAAGGTACCTTTGTAAAATTCTGCAGTGCATCTTGTGAGAGGTGTGTATTACTGTCACTGTTCATCAGTGATGGAGGAACTGAATACTTCAGGTCGTAGTTCCACCTTTTTCTTAATGATGCCAAGCTTCTTCAGTGTTACTGGAGCTGAATCATTCAGGCAAATGGGGAGTATTCCATACTGACTTTTAGCTTGTGGGTAGTAGGTAAGCACTGGGTACTCAGGAGGTGAATAACTCATCCATTACTTTTTCTTGCAGTTACGTTTCTGGTCATTGGTGATCTCAGGATGTTGATGGTGGAGGCTTCAGTAATGGTAATGCCATTCAATATCAAAGGGAACTGGTTAGATTTTCTTTTGTTGGAAATGACATTGCCTGATAATTCTGTGGCATTAAGTGTCACATCATTTTATCTAGGACATGAAAATACTGACAATTTGTGCATGCAACTGTCTGACTATCACTGAACATCCCCACAACTGAACCTATGAGGGTGAGAAACTCATTAATGAAACAATTGAAGCATGCAAAACCTACAGTTGAGATAACTGACACCCATCAACCATTTTTCCTTATATTGGTTATGATTCCAATGCAGATTGTTCCCCTCATTCTTACTGACTTCAATTGTGCAAGGGCTCCTTAGGTTCATATTCAGTCATATACTGTATTGATGGCAAGGGTGGCTAGAACACTCTCACCTTACCTCTGAAAATTCAAAGTTGAACCAAGGCTGCAACAAGATCTGAAGCCAATTTTATTGGTGAATAAGTGTCACTAACAACACTGTCAGGGACACTTTCCATCACATTTCTGAGGTTAGAGAGTTTACTGATGGGTTATGATCAGCCAGATTGAATTTCTTTGCCCTGTTGAGAACTGGACATACCTGGGCAATTTTCCACTGTGCTTGGTAGATTCCCATGATGTAGTCATGTTGAAGAGCTGGGTTAAAGGTTTTTCTAGTTCTGGAGTCTGCAACACTACAGATGGTGAAATGTGTTTCAATGCCAAAGCTTTTATTGCATCCATTACATCAGTCACATCTTTTATGTCATGTGAACTGGCAGAATGACTCAGACATTGTCTCACACTCTGCATGTTCCTCATTCCCACACTATGACTTTCCACAAGAATTATCAAGAGTAATGTATCTGTGAAATGTAACTTGGTGAAAAGGAGCAAAACTAGGTTTTGACCTGATGTTGGTGCTCTCAATGTCTCCTGCACACCCAGTTCAGTAGATATATCCTTCAGGGCTCAGCCAACCTGGTGTGACTGAGCCACTCTTGCCATTAGACATTGAAGTCCCCCACCCAGAGTACATTCTGTTCCCAGTGCTACACTCAGTGCTGTTCCCAAGTTGTGTTCAATGTGGAGGAGTGCTCATTAATCAGCTGAGGAACAGTGTTAGATATTAATCAACAGATGTTTCCTTCTCCTTGCTTGATCTAATGCCATGAGAATTGAGTCAATGATGGGAAGTGCAGTGCAACCCTTTCCCAACAGTATATACCACTGTGCCACCACCGCGGGCTGTCTTCTTGATGGATCACACTATATTCAGTTCAATGATAGAGGGCTCTTAGATATTACAAAGAGACAAGAAAATTACAGCACAGAAACAGGCTCTTCGGCCCTCCAAGCCTGCACCAATCGAGATCCTCGGTCTAAACCTGTCATCTATTTTCTAAGGGTCTGTATCCCTTTGCTCCCTGCCCATCTATGTACCTGTCCAAATACATCTTAAAATACACTATCGTGTCTCCATCTACCACCTCCGCTGGCGACGCGTTCCAGGTACCCACCACCCTCTGTGTAAAGAACTTTCCACACATATCTCCCATAAAATTTCCTCCTCTCACTTTGAACTCATGACCCCTAGTAATTGAATCCCCCACTCTGGGAAAATGTTTATTGCTATCCACCCTGTCTATACTCTTCATGATTTTGTAGACTTCAATCAGGTCCCCGCTCAATCTCCGTCTTTATAATGAAAATAATCCTAATCTACTCAACCTTTCTTCATAGCTACCACCCTCATTGCCAGGTAACATCCTGGTGGACCTCCATTGCACCCTCTCCAAAGCATCTACATCCTTTTGGTCATGTGGCAATCAGAACTGTACATGGTATTCTAAATGTGGCCGAACCAAGTGTTATACAACTGTAACATGACCTGCCAACTCTTGTACTCAATACCCCGTCCGATGAAGGAAAGCATGCCGTATGCCTTCTAGACCAACCTATTGACCTTTGGTGCCACCTTCAGGGAACAATGGACCTGAACACCCAGATCTCTCTGTACATCAATTTTCCTCAGGACTTTTCCATTTATTGTATAGTTCGCTCTTGAATTAGATCTTCCAAAATGCATCACCTCGTATTTGCCCGGATTGAACTCCATCTGCCATTTATCTGCCCAACTCTCCAATCTATTTATATTCTGCTGTAATCTCTGACAGTCCCATTCACTATCTGCTACTCAACCAATCTTCATGTCATCTGCAATTAGCTGAAATTATTTTGATTCCATGAATATGACGATGTCAGGCTCTTCCTTGATGAATCTATGGGACAGCTCTCCCAGATCTGGCATAAAGCCCCAGATGTTGCTGTCAATTTGGCTTAGTACACTTCTGGATGCAACTAGAGTTTCTGAAGTTTATTCTTTCACATAGCTTTCTCAGCGCAACCCACTGCTTATTAAGTCAATGCAGTGGGCAGCTAAGATTTCACCACATTGCTGTGAATCAACTAGATAAGGACGATCTCGGTTACTTGCCCAAAGGGAAGAAGTTAACAAGTGGACCTATGCCACAACTTGTTTCATGTACATGACTGATGCTAGTTTTTTATAAAAATATTGCAGAATCATTGCATTCATTGAATTTAAATCCCCTGGCTACTGTGTTGGTTTTGGACTCCAGTCTCTCGCTCTCTCTGTATCATTTTGCAGTTCTCTACATTCAAACAGCTCTGTGATCTAACCGTTCTTTTTTTTAAATTCATTAGTCTTGTTAATATTTCTTCAAAGTTATCAGCAGCACATGAATTAATCAGAGCCTAGTTTATGAAAGTATTGCCATGCAATATTTAATCTTCATTCAAATTAGTAATGCACTATTATGGAAAATGGACTAATAAATTAATGATAATGGGAACTGCAGATGCTGGAGAATCCAAGATAATGAAATGTAAGGCTGGATGAACACAGCAGGCCCAGCAGCATCTCAGGAGCACAAAAGCTGACGTTTCGGGCCTAGACCCTTCATCAGAGACGGGGATGGGGTGAGGGTTCTGGAATATTTATTTATTCCAGAACCCTCACCCCATCCCCCTCTCTGATGAAGGGTCTAGGCCCGAAACGTCAGGTTTTGTGCTCCTGAGATGCTGCTGGGCCTGCTGTGTTCATCCAGCCTCACATTTTATTAATAAATTAATGTATTGCAGCACTGCTTTACAAACAACAATATAATATTTAATATGATGACAGAATTGATGTTGAAGTGAAATCTGCTGGTACAGTGGGAGATTGATCTATGGCTCATGTTAAAAGCCCAAAGATTTCACAAATTATTGCTCAAAGGATTTGCAACTGATGTGGACATTCTGGCATAGTAAGGAGCTTTGCCACTAAGCAACAGCAGTTGTGAATGTGGAAGTGAATGGATAGAGCTTAATATCTCTTCAGAATGAAGCAGCCAGCATTCCATTTTTTCTGGTAATCTTATTGTTGCATTGCTCAAAAGAAACCAATAAAGATTACAAGATAATTGTTGCCATTACTCACATTCAGCTTTATCAGCACCTTTCTATAAATGTGTGTTTTTTTATCTTTTCCTCCCTCTCTGCCTTTCACAACCTTTAAGTGAAAGGACTTGGCATACATATGAATTTATAAGGGCACATCTATTCTCAGAAAATGATGGACTCAGTTCTCTGCTCTGTCACTTCTCAAACTTCAACTGGTGAGACCTCCATTCTCCCAAGGAGATCTATCTTCAGCTAACTACTTAAGCAATTTCATCTAGCTTGTTTGAAGTGCTGGTAAGATAGGAAACTGAATACTAATGAGGTGACTTCAGTCACTCACATGGAGTTTAACAAGCAATAATGTCCCTTAATTGGCAACTTGCCAATGCAAATTCACCACACTGCTCAACAAAAGCATAAAAGATGCATCATGATGCTCCTTCGATCAAGATATGCCTCACCAGAACTCTCACCCATTCTGCCACAAATCTCACCATAGCTTACATCAGTAAGACTCTGACAGTGTGTATACGTTATAATATGTCAGGATAAATGACTCATAATTTTATTCCCCATGTGCCATTATATTATCGGTCAGATTATCACTGTCAATAAGATGAACTGATGACTCTCCAAAGCTTTTAGCAAGGTGTACACAGATACCTCATTTGTTTAGTGACCTGCCTCATATGCCACCATGAAAGTTGTAAACTCTTCCAAAACAGAATCCCCCTCATCCTCACCCCCACCAACCTCCAGATCCAACACATCATCCTCCAATACTTCTGCCATCTGCAATCCGACCCCACTACCAAAGACATTTTTCCATCCCCACCCACATCTACTTTCCGGAGGGACCACTCTCTCCTCTCCAGCCCCACCTCACCCGGCACTTTTCCCTGCAAGCGCAGGAAGTGCTACACCTGCTCCCATACCTCCTCCTCACCCCTATCCCAGGCCCCAAGAAGACTTTCCACATCAAGCAGATGTTCAACTGCACATCTGCCAATGTGGTATACTGTATTCACTGTACCCGTTGTGGCCTCCTCTACATTGGGGAAACCAAGCGGAGGCTTGGGGACCACTTTGCAGAACACCTATGCTCGGTTCGCAATAAACAACTGCACCTCCCAGTCGCATACCATTTCAACTGCCCCTCCCATTCTTCAGATGACATGTCCATCTTGGGCCTCCTGCAGTGTCACAACAATGCCACCCGAAGGTTGCAGGAACAGCACCTCATATTCCACTCAGGGACACTGCAACACAATGGTATCAATGTGGACTTCACAAATTTCAAAATCTCCCCTCCCCCTACCACATCCCAAAACCAGCCCAGCTTGTCCAAGCCTCCCTAACCTGTCCTTCCTCCCACCTATCCTCTCCTCCCACCTCAAGCCCCATGCCCATCTCCTACCTACTAGCCTCAACCCGCCCCCTTGACCTGTCTATCCTCCCTGGACTGACCTATCCCTCCCTAACTCCCCACCTACACTCACCTTTACTCGCTCCACCTCCGCCTCTTTGACCTGTCTGTTTCCTCTCCACCAATTTTCTCCTCTATCCATCTTCGATCCACCTCCCCCTCTCTCCCTATTTATTTCAGATCCCTCTCCCCCTCCCCCATTTCTGAAGAAGGGTCTAGGCCCAAAAATTTGACCTTCCTGCTCCTCTGATGCTGCTTGGCCTGCTGTATTCATCCAGCTCTACACCTTGTTATCTCAGTTTCTTCAGTATCTGCAGTTCCTACTATCACCCACAGAAGGTACTTGGAAATGTGTTCAGAACTAAAATTCTTTGAGGTCTGTACATATGATATTGCAATGCTGAGAGGAACTAGGTACGAATCAGATCTGTTCCAGTTTCCCAACCTCCTCCCAGTGTTATGATATCATGTACAATATCTGAAACATGAACAGGAATGAAAGACAGTCATCATCATGAGATCTAGGCACATCAGCAGTTAGACTTAACTCATGATTGTAAATAGTTAATTGTTCTTTTGAAAAAGTAAGATGTATTGTCTGCATACCTTATCCTTAAGGTATCTTTAAGTCACCTTTAAAATTCCATGTGCTGTGGATTTTCAACTTTGGAGTTGGCAAGCTGCACACAGAAATTACTTGGCTGCTGTAACATCTGCACCAAAACATGTAATTTTTTAAAATTGTTTTAAATTAATGAACACACAGAGTTAATCAATTCCTTTTGAGTGTTAAATTATTATAGCATTACCATTAACATGGCATTCTACAGTTAAAATTGAGCCAAACACCTTTTCAATTCATCTGTCATCTCATTATTTTCCATTATTAATTCACAAACTCACTTTGTTGCGTTACTAAATATCACTAGAAACACTTACTAGTTGTTTCCATATTTCTGGCTAGTTTTCTCTTGTCCTTTAATTTTTCCCTCTGTTAATTTTTTATGTGGAGCTGCCAGTGGTGCACTGGGTGATTTTAGGTATTCTTTGCAACTTTTTTATATTCTGCAAAATTTTCTGAACTGCCACCCACATTTACATAAATGTGTGTTCTTCTTTTAATGAAAGGTCTACCATTTTTTCTTTCTGTTTTGAAACATCAATGTTTGAAATGCTCACCTGCCAACTTAAGTCAGATCACATTTGGTGTTCTTATTTCTCTCACATTGCCAAATTTTGTTTCCTGATTTTGTCTGCACATTTCTCAGATGGTGAAGTTTGCTTTCCTGATTACACATTGCGATATCTGTACCTGGTTTTATTCTTGTCCAGTTGCACACGATTAAAACTTTGCTCACATGGCTTCAAACCATGTGAGTGTCCCACCCCCTCTACCATCAAAGGGCTATCAATCTATAAGCTTATGATTGGTGTTGAAGTTTGACTATAGAAATGTAATTGCTTAAAAGCCACTTCAATTGTGCTATTTTTTTCCTGTGGTCTCAAACACAGCAGAGACAAAACTGCAAAGCAACTAGCCCTGTGATAGTTATTTCCAACTCTTTTCAACACTGTATTGTACATCATATCTTTAAAAATTGCTTTTTGTTCGCAATGCACTACTTCTTTCACAGTCCTAACTCTAAGAAAAAATAGGCCCACTTTAGTTCCTATGGGGATGAAGTTCATTTTGGGCAGCTGAATGAAACAGGCAACAGTGTTCTAACCCCCCACCAAACTTGCAATCCTGTTAACATCAATGGACACCATTATTGAATGGTGTGTAAAATAACCAATCAACAAGTAGCAGTTGTAGCATGGACATAGGGTGAGGGTACATAAGATCCCAAACAAATTGCAAAAAAGAAGCTGCAGAAAGCAGCAACACAAAGGGACTTGAAGGTACTTGTGCACAAAATACTGAAAGCTGGCCCACAGGTGGAGCAGTCAATCAGGAAGGGAATTGGAATGTTGGCCCTTATTTCAAGGGAGTTGGAGTTTCAAAATAAGGCAGTCTTACAGCAACCGTACAAGGTGCTGGTGAACCACAGCTGGATTACTTTGTGCTGTTTCTGTCCCCTTATTTAAGGAAGTATATCATTTCATTGGAGGCCATTCAGAGACGATGATCCCAGGTATGGAAGGATTCTCACTCAACTGATTGGAGTTTAGAAGAATGAGAGGTGATCTCATTGAAACATGCAATTCTTAAGTGGCTTGACAGGTTAAATGCTGAGGTCAGATCACATGGAATACAGGGAGAGCTAGCTATTTGGATACAAAATTGACTCAAAGGTAGGAGTCAGAGGTTGGTGGTAGAGGGTTGCCTTTCAGACTGAAGGCCTGTAACCATGAGGATTGCTGCTAGATCCACTGCTTTTTGTCAATTAATATAAATGATTTGGATGTGAATATAGATATGGTTAATACGTTTTTAGATGATACCAAAATTGGTGATATACTTGACAGCGAAGAAACTTACTTGGAATATAATGGGACCATGATCAGATGGGCCAATGGGCCAAGGAGTAGCAAATGGAGTTTAATCTAGATGAAAGTGAGCTACATTTCAGTAAGGCAAATCAGGGCAGGACCTATATACTTCACGGTAAGATCCTGGGGAGTGTTGTTGAACAAAGAGATCTTGAAGTGCAGGTTCATTGCTCCTTGAAGGTGGAGTCACGAGTAGACTGGGTAGTGAAGAAGGTGTTGGTGTCCTTGCCTTTATTGGTCAGTACAATGACTATAGGAGTTGGGAGGTCATGTTGTGGCTGTACATTGGTTCAACCACTTTTAGAATACTTCGTGCAATTCTGGTCTCTCTGCTATAGGAAATATGCTGTGAAACTTGAAAGGGTTCAGAAAAGATTTACAAGGATGTTGCCAGGGAAGGAGGGTTTGAGCTATAGGGAGATGCTGAATAGGTTGGGGTTATTTTCCCTGGATCACTGGAGGCTGAGGGGTTGACCTTATAGAGGTTTATAATATGATAAGGGGCATGATAGGGGAATCCCAAACAAGAAAGTATAGGTTTACAGTGAGAGGGCAAAGATTTAAAAGGAACCTAAGGGGCAACTCTTTCATGCAGAGGGCCACGTGAATATGAAATGAGCTATCAGAGGAAATAGTGGAGGCTGCTACAATTACAACATTTAAAAAGCATGTGGATGGGTATATGAATAGGAAGGAATTAGAGGAATATGGGCCAAATGCTGGAAAATGGGCCTAAATTAATTTCGGATATCTAATCAGCATAGACGAGTTGGACTGAAGGGTCTGTTTCCATGCTGTACATCTCTATGACTCTGTGATACTTCCCCTTTGGGAGAGTCTAGGACCAGAGGAAAAATCCTAGAGGACAGGGGCACTAGTTTAAGACTGAGATGAGGAAGCTTTTTTTTCTTCCTAGAGGGTTGTGAGTCGTTGGAACTCCTCGCTACAGAGTACTGAGGGGGCAGAGTCCTTGTGTATGTTTAAGGCAGAGATAGATTCTTGATCAGTAGAGGAATCAAGAGTTACAGGGAAAAGGCAAAACAGTGGACATGAGGAATGTCAGATTAGTCACAATCCTTCTGAATGGCAGAGCAGACTTAAGGGCACAGAACAGAACAGACCACTCCTGTTCCTATTTCTTATGGTCTTATGGTCTGACTGAAAAACGAAGTATACCGGAAACTATTGACCAGGTATGCTGCCATCTGTGATTGGGAAAATGCTGGAAAATCCATTATTACGGAACAAGTATGTAGCCGGAAATTTAGAAAAGCGCATCACAACCAAAAATGTGGCTTTTGGAAAAAGAAATGCGGCGATTTTAACAAGGTCAGTCAGGCAGACTTTGTAGAATATGAGTTCCCTGATTGGGGCTGTTAATCTGGTCCAATCAGGCAGCCCTGGCTGACAGATATAAACAAGAGTGTCAGGGGTTCTGTTTACTCTGAGAGCTGGCTCTGAGGAAGCTGGGTCAGTGTCAACGACTTTCCACGTGTTAATAAAGGGTGACTTGGTGACGGGATACTGACCTCTGTGGAGTTATGTCAAGAAATATACCACATTACGGTGCAAGGCTGGAGTTCATGGTATTGAGGCCAATCAATCTGCATGTTGAAGACTGACTAACTAACAGGAAGCAGAGTATCAGAATAAGTGGTTCATTTTCAGGCTGACAATAACTATTGCAGTGCAGGAATCAGCACTGGGGTCTCAGCTACTTACACACTACATTAATAACATGGAAAAAGGAACCGTGTACTTCAGTGAAATTTGTCATGATTTTAAGGAAGGTGGGAAAGCTAATGTGAGAGTAGCGATTGCTCTCTTTGGGCTAAGGCGATTTTCACTTGAATAACGAAGATAACAAACAGCAAGAAATGGAACCTAACCTAGAGTTTTGAAATTCTGTTGTGATTAGCCTGTGTCCTACTGTCCCAATGTTGTTCCACTGATCTCCAACTTCAATGGAAGAGTAGCAGAAACCTGAGAGAAATGGCACAAATGTTACCATTTATCATTTTGTGGAGTACTTATATACCATTTATATACCATTATCATTTTGTGTTGAATTCTCACTGATGTTATGATAAACATCTAAAACAGGTTCTCAGAATCCCTATAGTGTGGAAACAGGCTAGTCAGCCCATAGAGCCCACACTGATCCTCTGAAGAATATCCCACCCAGACTGAGCATCACCCCAACCCTAACACTGCATTTCACATGGCTAATCCAACTAGCCCACATATCCGTGGAAGTTGTGGGTAATTTAACATGGCTAATCCACCTAACCTGCCCATCTTTGGACTAGGGGGAGGAAACTGGAGCAAGCCCACACAGACACGGGGATAATGTACAAACTCCACACAGACAGTTGCCCAAAGGTGGAATCAAACCTGGTTCTCTGGCGCTGTGAGACAGCAGTGCTAAGCACTGAGCCACCATGAGGCCCATATGGTCTAGAGGGGATTCGTTACCCAGAAACAAAACAAGGGAGCTAAGATCATAATAGCCATTAATCACCCTTTACCACCGCATTAAGGAAGCAACGTGAGCTCATCATACTAACAGTACTGTGCATATCAAGCATGGCCATAGGGCTCAAACATCTTGTTGGACATAATTATTAAAGCCACAGAGCAGGAGGTTTCTAATTAATTAGGTGTAAAATTATGTAGGGACATGACCTCTGTATATAAATTTCCAATTAATGACTCCATCTTGCACGCTTTTCTGTGGCAGCTTCAGTCTGAAAAAGCTACCCCACAGTTATATCAGTGTAATTTTTATTTGTACTTCATATGTGGCACCATAGGGAATCCATTACTATTCAAAACAAAATGCAATAAGTCACATTGCTAGACCTCGAGAATGGCTGTTTGTGTTTCAAATTTAGATCTATTCCTGTTTCTTATCTGGTTTTCACAAAAATGAACGAAGAAACTTCAGCACAAAAATATGAGAAGGATATTGCAGTATACTAGAATTTTCAACTTTCTAGATTTGATTATGTCATCAGCAACAACACTGGTTAATTGCTTTATGGGAATATGGAAATTTAATGTTAATCTTGCTCTCTGTGCATCTTCTCTACAACAATAACATTGTATTGTTCATCCTGTTCTATTACCGTAACAGTATATAAATACACTGTAATGGTATGATCTGCCTGCACTGCACACAAAATAAGACTTTTCAATGTACCTAGGGACATGTGACAATAAGAAATCAAATCAAATCAACGAACAATATCCAAAGGAGGAACATTATTATTTGTGGAATGGAGATGTTTTGCCTTTGCACCAATAGATGGAACAATTTACAATTCTTAGATGCCTGAGTTTTTCAAATTCCTCCAGGATGATCTTTGTCCCACTAACGATGAAAGGGAGAAAAGAAAGTTATCTGCTCTGAATTTCTTTCTGTACCTCATCATTGTGATGCCAGATTTACAACTTGGAGTTACAGAATCGTAGAATTTACAGTGCAGAAGGAGGCCATTTGATCCATTGTGTCCCAAAACAGCAACTTAACTGATCTCATTCTCTGTAGCCCTCTGAATTCATCACTTTCAAATATATATCCCAGCTCTCTTTTGAAACCTCCAGTAGAATCTGCCTCCACCACTCTCCTAGGCAGCATACTCCAAATTCTAACAACTCCCTGAGTAAAGTCCTCTGATGCTGCCTGGCCTGCTGTGTTCCTCCAGCTCCCTGAGTAAAGATGTTTTTCCTTATTTCATTCCTCACTCTCTTGATAACAATCTTGAAATTGTGACCCCTAGTTACTGACATACCAACTAGTGGAAATATAATATCCTCCTTTACCCTGGCAGAATTATTCATAATCCTGAACACCTCAATGAGGTCACCTCTTCACCACCTCTGCTTCAGTGAGAATAAGCCCAATTCCTCTAATGTTTTCCTTGTATCTAAAGTCCCTCATTCCTGGTCTTAAATCTCCTTAGCACTCTCTCCAGGACTTTAACATTCTTCCTTCAATAAAGTGCCTTAAATAAACTTCCTTAAATAAACTAAACGCAATGCTCCCCAGTCCTGTTGAAGGGTCTGGACCCAAAACATTAACTCTCCTGCTCCTCTGATGCTGCCTGACCTGGTGTGTTCCTCCAGCTCCACACTGTATCAACCCTGACTGCAGCATGGGCAATTCTTGCTATCAACAATACTCCAAATGTGGTCTGACCAACGATTTGTAGAGGTGCAGCATCCTTGCCTGTATTAATAAAGCCATATCTATAAATCTAATAAGCCAGCTTAACGACTGTTTCAACTTACCTGTCCATATTCAGAGGCTCATGTACATGAATCCTGAGCTCCCTCTACTCTTGTGCTCCCATCAAAGCTGTATCGTTGAGACCGGGTTTTGTGCTGTGTTTCTTCCACGAAACTGTATTACTTCACACTTCTCTGCATTGAAATTCATTTGCCAGGTATCTGCTCGTTTGGCCAACTTGTCAATGTCCCTCTCAATGACACCCAGTGTCATCCAATTCAGTTCTCCATAGCTTAGTATCATCTGCAAATTTAAAGGCTTTGCCCGAAACATCCTGTCTTCATTTCATTCATATAAATCAGAAAAAGCAAAGGTCCCAGTGCCAAACACCATTTGCAGACTGAGTAATACCCATATACACCTACCCGCTATTTCTTATTGTTTAACTAACTTCTAATTCTTGCTGCAAATGACTCATCAATCCCAAACATTTCTAATTTGCTAACTTACCTGCTATGTGGCACTGTACCAAATATTTTCTGAATGTATAAATATACAACATCCGCGGCACTACCCTCATCTGCTACCTGTATCAACTTGTCAAAGAACTCAACTAAATTTGAGACATGACATGCTCTTGACAAAAGCCAAATATTAACTTATTTCTCTCTATGTTATATTTAATTCATCCTGTATTGTGGCTTTCATCAGTTTTCCCATTATTGATGTCAAGCTGACAGGTCTGTAGCTCCCTGGGCTCTCCCTTGCCCCTTTCTTATGAAACAGCATCTTATTTGTAATCCTCCAGTTCCCTGGGACAGATCTTGGGTTCTGAAAGGCCCGGAAAATTTGTAAGCGAATTGCTCCCTTACTTTTCTCAATGTAGGATGCATCCCATCCAGGCCAGGTGACGTCTCTACCTGGAGTACTGCCAGCCATCTTAGTGCCTCTTCTTTCTCTATCAATATACTGCTTAGTTCCTCACATTTTCACCATTTTCCAACTTGTTAAAGACAGAAGCAAAATACTCATTTAGTTTCTCTGCCACATCCTTGGCTTCAATAAGCTAACTCTGCTTGTTCCTTACGGGCTCCGCTCTAACCTTCTAATCTACTAAATTACTTTAAAACTTCCCTATCCACTAAGTTTTTATGATTAATATGCTTGAGAACCATTTTACTCGTTAGTGAGTTCAAATTCCCTCAATGATAAGCCAGCATCAGAGGAGCACGTAAGTCAATGTTTTCGGTCGGGACCCTTCATCAATTCTGGGGAGGGGGAATAGAGTTCAGAAATAATTACAAAGAATGGGTCAGGGCTGGCAGAAGGAAGGTGGAGTAGTGATAGGTGGATGCAGGTAAGGGGTTGTAGAGAATGGGAAAGGTGCAGCAGGTAGGTGAGATGGAAGATGGACAGGTTGCCCCTGGTCAAGGATGTGCAGATAAGACAGAGGGCAGGACTTGCGGTGAGGCTGGGGTGGGGAGATTTTGAAACTAGTGAGGCCATTGGGCTGTAAGCTCCTGAGGTGGAATATAAGGTGTTGCTTTTCCAGTTTATGTGTGGCATTATTGTGACACTGAAAGAGTCTCAGGACGGACATGTCGCCAAGGGAGTGGGGAGGGCAGTTGAAATGGTCAGTAACCAGAAGGTGGTGTTGATTGGAGCGTACAGAGAGCAGATGCTCCATGAATCGGTCACTGAATCTGTGCTTGGTCTCTCCGATAGGGAGGAGACCACATCGGGAACAATGGATGCAATAGGTCAGATTAGGAGATGTACAGCTAAATCCCTGTCAGATAGGGAATGATTTTTTAGGGACTTGTATGGAGGTGAGAGGGGAGGTTTAGGGACAGGTTTGCACTTCCTGTGGTTTCTGGGAAAGATGCTGGATGTGCTAGAAAGATTGGTGGGGAGTATGGAAAGCTGATGAGGGAGTCACAGAGTGAGCAGTCCCTATAGAAAGCGGAGAGTGTGGGGAAGGAAGTATCGATTTACTGGTGGGGTCTGCTTGCAGGCGGTGAAAATGGCGGAGGATGATGCATTGGATTTGGAGTTTGGTGAGATGGTATGTGCAGACTGGGGGATTCTATCCTTGCTGTTATTGGGAAGAGGGGGTTTGAGGGCAGAAGTACAGGAAATGCCTAAGATGCGGTTGAGGGCATTATGAATCACAGGAGAAGGGAAGTCCATGTCTAGTCCTCCCTGACATCCCTGTCTCCTCAACCTGACACAACCTGTCCTTCTTCCTTCTCCCCTATCCACTCCACCCTTCCCACTGAACAATCTCTACAACTCCCTACCTGCATCCACCTAACTCCATTCCATCTACTTTCCCCCAGCCCCGGCCCCATTTCTCTATTTATTTCCGAGCTCCCTTTCTCTTCCCCAGTCCTTAAGGGTCCGGACCCATAACATAGACTTTCCTGCTCTTCAGATGCTGTCTAACCTGCTGTGCTCCTCCAGCTCCATATTTTATCAACTCTGACTTCCAGCATCTGCAGTCCTTGCTATCTCCTTCTTTCTTAATAATTTTGAAAGTGAATTTAAAAACAGCAATAATTTGAGAACAAGTACCAGAAATTTATCATATATTGAACCAACTTATAAACTCTAACTGGTTTACTATTGACAAATGAAGATGGAAACCTAGTCTCTCCTTCAGACCCAAACCCTGTAATTCACTTTAGTGTCTTCATGATGTTTACAAATGGTCTATGAATACAAACTTTCTACAATTACTCATACCTCGAGGATTTTAGAAAAGAACCTCCAAACCATTTTTGTTCAAGAAGTCTGAATGTCAGCCTGCAATTTCCAAATCATTCTGTAACAGAATTTTTAATAATGAACCCAAAAGAATTTGCCCAGCACAAATACAATGGAATCTGATATCTTAACAGATGCATTCGAAATGGGACCTAAAAACTCTAGCCCTTTCATTGTTACCTAGGATTCTTTCACATTTCTTTGTGTGAGAACCATCAGTGCATGAATGGCAATAATTCAAAAAATTGCCTTCTCATGGATGAGCAAATCCTTTAATAGGTCGGAGAAAACTTCACCTTTAGAACACTCGGAGATTTGGGAACATTCATCAATTCTTGGATTAGGCTTTTTCATATATACCTTTTGTATGTATCAAATTAATCAGGATTCAGAGGATGGGTTGGGCGAGAACTTGACAGGAGTATCATATTTGAAACTTTGTTGCCTACGTTCTGTGTAGACATTATGAATTGGTGCAGAATGTTGATATCCAATTTCTATTGATATATTTGTGAAACAGCATACCAGTTGGTCCAACAAGCCTACTTAGCTGAGCCAATATTTACTTTCCCTTCTGCTTCTGCTACTCATAACCTTTCAAAGTTTTTTTTTGTCCCCTCTCCTGACCAGGTTCACTCTATGTTGCAGAATCTTTCCATGCGTGTAGAGCACCCTCCCACATTTTGCCCAAGTAGCTATTATCCATGCCTAAACACTGGCATTGAGTTCAAATATTCTGTCTAAATCCAAACCCAAAACTATTCTCATCTCAAATCAACACAACTGGATTTCATGTTGCTTAAATTAGATAAACACCAGGATGAGAAATCCAACAAACATTTTCTTACGGCAACCAGATGCTATGGGGTTGATCAGAGTGACAGTAGGAGTAATTTCATGCTGTAGAAAACTCAGGGGAAAAGCAAGGTCAATTTGCCCTGAAAACAAAATATTCCATCACCATACAGATGTCAACTTTGATGAATTTTACGAAATTGCTGAAAATAGAACATCAGGAGCTTGAGAATTCCAATTCAGTTAATTTTTTCAGCCCCTCATTTGATGCTGCAATTTGACAGAAATGAAATGAAGACTGAGATATTTTTGAGGAGGAATGTCTAGTCACAAGTCTGTAACTTACAGAGCAAAATAAAGGTGATCATTTGTTGCATAGCAAACTAAAGTTTATTATCTATCAATCTTTGTCAAAATCTGATTGCATTGCTTGGCAGGAATAGAATGAAAACATGAACTACGTAACTAGCAATCTTAAAATTAGCTGGAAACAGAACAAAATGTCTTCCATAAGACGTAAACAAATTAAACCAAAATTCAAGATCAACAAGCAGGACTCAAACTGAGATTAAAATTGTTTCTAGGACAAAACATGTGAGTGGATTGCCAAGACACAGCTCACCTCCCTCCAGACAGTCCCTGACTTGTAAATAGTTGGCACAGACTGAATAAACCAAAGTCTCCTTCTGAGCTATTACATTTGTCTGGCTCTTCTAGCATCATTAAGAGTATGCCTTCTGTATCATGCAATCTATATGTGCAGTGATTCAGTCACAACATTTTTTGCCATACGTTAAAACATTCAATGAGTGATCGTGACAATATGTGTCATGCATCAAAATGCAATTCAATCATGCAAGGCAAGATTTTTTTCTACTTCGTCAAGCATTTTGAACATAGCTAAAAAGGCCAGCATTTGTTGTCCATCCCTAATTAGCTTTTAGAAAATAGTCATTCTTCTTTAATAGGGTTACTCTTGGTGGTAAAGGTGCACTGATTATACTGTTCGAGATTGAGTTTTAAGACTCTGACCCAGTGACAATGATGGACTGGCGATATATTTCCAAGTAAGATTGGCCTGTAATTTTGAGGACAGCTTCTAGCTGGTAGAGATTTTGCTGTTCTGAGCAGCAGAGGTTGAGGGTTTTGAACATGTTGATCACAAAAAGTTTGGCAAGTTACTACAGTGCATCTCGTAAAATGTACTCTGCAGCCACATTGGAGGGAATTAATATCCAACTCAGTGGATGGGATGCCAATCAAGTGGGACGCTTTGAACCCATTTTTGTTGTTGTAGCTGCACTCATTCAGGTAAGCGGAGAGCATTGTATCATACTCTTGACTTGTGCCTTGTAGCTGGAGGACAGGTTTCAGGGAGTTAAGACATGAATTATTCACTGCTAAATTCCCTGATTCTGTCCAGATATTGTAGCCACAGTATCTACTTGATTGGTGCAGTTAAAATTCTGGTTAATGGTGACTCCACAGATGGCACTTACATGTGCGAACAAGTCTTCAGAAAATTTCAGGAAAGCATCCAATATTTTGTGTCACAATGATCATATTTTCCAAATCTTCATAAATGTTTATAGAGATGCATAGCACAGTTCATTATCCCAGACCCTGCTGTTTTATTTCTTTTGAAAATCTAAATATGAAAGATTTTCATGTTGCAAAAATGCTTTAATGTTAATTAAACCACTCACCTGCCTATCATTTAGAATGATGTACTGCCATTCCAATCCTAATTTACAAGGCTCACAGACAGGAAAGAAGCTGCACTTTTACAGTTATTGTCAACATCTCAGGATGTTTCAAAGATCTTTAGAACCATCCAAGTAATTTTGGACTGCAGTTAATGTTTTTAATGTAGCTTCCAGGTTGCACACAAGATCCTGCAAGAGTAATAAGATAATACCTGATAATCTGTATTGCTGTTACTGGTTGTGGGACAGTTAAAGACAAAGACCAAAGCAGGAGAACCTTCCTGCTCCTTGTCATTTATTAACATCCAGGGATATTTGACAATTGCCTGAGAGGGCAGACTGGGCCTCAGATTAAAGCATCATCTGAAGGACAATGCCTCCAATCATGTGACACTCCCTCAGTACTGCAAGCAAAGCATTCGAGTTTTTAAAGTGGGATTTACGTTCCTACCTAAAGCTGAAGGTGCAAGCACTGAAGCAAGACATCTGCTGTCAAATCCAGTGACTAGTCAAGCTTGTATTGTAATTTAATTGTGGGACCTTGTCATCAAGTATTATCTGTTATTGTGTTCAACAGTGGAAATATTGCTAATTTTCTAAGTTAATGTGAGGTGGTAATTAAATGATGGAAGAGGGAGGTAGATTAATTTGTATTCTTATTGTTCATCTTCAAGATATAAGCTTTGCTGACAAGGGTTTCTTGTGTTGCCCTGAGAATCAATGTTAGTTTAAACACAGGCCAGCTCCTGTAGTCAAATTGCATCCATCAGGCAGAATCTTACCATCTTTAAGCAAGTGGCACGCCATTCTGCATTCCAGCCTGCAAGACACAATTTACTGCAATCAGTCAATTAATAGATAGCTTTTTGGAGCCCTGTCTAGCCAAGAATGCAGGTCATGCTGTGTAATCACAGCACCAAGGCACCACTTTAAAGCTTAAATAAAACTGTGGTAATGGCCATTAGGCAATTACTGTGGAACAGGAATCCTTCTTATGTTGGCATTCTGGCATCAAAGGCTGAAGGGAGATAATGGGAACTGTAGATGCTGGAGAATCCAAGATAACAAAGTATGGGGCTGGATGAACACAGCAGGCCAAGCAGCATCTTAGGAGCACAAAAGCCGTGTTTCGGGCATAGACCCTTCTCAGAAAAGGGGGATGTGGAGAGGATTCTGAAATAAATAGGGAGAGAGGGGGAGGCAGACTGAAGATAGATGGAGGAGAAGGTAGGTGCAGAGGAGAGTATGGGTCGGGAGGTAGGGAGGGGATAGGTCAGTCCGGGGAGCACGGACAGGTCAAGGGGGAGGGATGAGGTTAGTAGGTAGGAAATGGAGGTGCGGCTTGAGGTGGGAGGACGGGATAGGTGAGAGAAAGAATGGGTTAGGGAGGCGGGGCAAGCTGGGCTGGTTTTGGGATGCAGTGGGGGAGGGGAGATTTTGAAGCTGGTGAAATCCACATTGATACCATTGGGCTGCAGGGTTCCCAAGCGGAATATGAGTTGCTGTTCCTGCAACCTACGGGTGGTATCATTATGACACTGCAGGAGGCTCGGATTGGACATGTCGTCTAAGGAATGGGAGGGGGAGTTAAAATGGTTTGCGACTGGGAGGTGCAGTTGTTTACTGCGAACCGAGCGTAGGTGTTCTGCAAAGCAGTCCCCAAGCCTCCGCTTGGTTTTCCCAGTATATTGGAAGCCACGCCGTGTACAGCAGATGCAGTATACCACATTGGCAGATGTGCAGGTGAACATCTGCTTGATGTGGAAAGTCATCTTGGGGCCTAGGATGGGGGTGAGGGAGGAGGTTTGGGGACAGGTGTAGCACTTCCTGCGGTTGCAGGGGAAAGTGCCGGGTGTGGTGGGGTTGGAGGGGAGTGTGGAGCAGACAAGGGAGTCACGGAGGGAGTGGTCTCTCCAGAAGGCAGACAAGGGTGGGGTGGGAAAAATGTCTTTGGTGCTGGGGTCGGATTGCAGTTGGTGGAAGTGTCGGAGGATGATGCGTTGTATCCGGAGGTTGGTGGGGTGGTATATGGGATGAGCGGGAGTGAAATGACTCATCCTGGGAGCAGATGCGGCAAAGGCAAATAAGAAGAAGGCTGCACTGTCCTCTCTTTCTCTCCCGCTGCCAGGAGGCTGCTGCTGGACTTCGCTCCTGTGTGGAGATTCCTTTCAGATATTGAGAGCTCTCTTGCTGGCACCATCAAGTTTCCTCCAGAAGTGGACAGATAATTGCTCAGATAATTGCTGAATAGCAGCAGGTACTTATTGCCCATCTCACTCTCACTCCCAACGCGCTGGCTTGTGGTGGGAAAGTGCCAGCAACCTGTCCAACATGAGGTTTTCTAAAGCACTCTAACTCCTGGCTCTGCTCTGAAGTCTTTGGTTATACATGTGCAAAATAGGCAGCGATGCCATTAAAAAGATGTGAACTTTTAAATCCATTGATGTTCCTGCCAGAAATAGCAAGGACAAACAATTTGTTGCATATCTCTATAGTACAGAATCTGGATGTTGCTGAAAAAGTGCACATTTTGCCAAAGCTTTTCATCTTGCACTGATCAGAATAATTTGCAAACATACCCCAGTAAAGGGGAACAACATTTTTATCATATATGAGCACAGCAGGCTGCTGATTGATCAGTAAGCAGATTCTGTTGATGTAGATCATAAAACAATCTTATGGAATTATAAAATTTGACAGGAGAAATGCAAGATAACATCTAATGCCAAAAAAATCTCATTTATCACAGGAAGCCTTAAGTTCCATAATGAAATTTTCCAACTATACTATCACCCATCACAAGTGACATAAGTAAGAAGGAAGTGATCCAAAGATGTGCTGCCTGATTCTGTACAAATCAATATTGGAAGTGCATCAGTGTCATATCTATGATCAAAGGTTTGGAATGGAAAACAGCAAAGGAGTGAACAAAGTAGACTGACTTTTTTTTTAAAGTATGGAATGGATTGCCAGCAATGATAAAACACAAGGTTAACCATCTGTACAAACAATAAAGATCATTTGTTTTCACAACAGTGTGTCCCCAGTCTCTCTTCCCAATGATTATCCCAATAGAAGAAGCTGCAAAAGGAACTATCACCTCAAGACTCAACTCTCAAAATGTTTGGACAGGATGGGCTAGGTGTGTAAGAATATGGAGTGTATGGAACCAAACACAGGCAAATGGGACTAGATTAATTGTGAAAGCTGGTCGGCATGAGCCGGTTGGGCCAAAGGGTCTGTTTCTATCGTGTAAACCTCTAGGTCTGTATGACTCTAACTTTCTGGGGATTACCATTGACCAAAAACTGAACTGCCATATGGAGGGTCGTTGTAAGAGCAGATCAGAGGCTGTTGAGTAAATCACCCACTGATTCTTCAAAGCCTTTTCACCACCTACAAGGCACAAGTGTGCTCCAATACTCTGGACTTGACGAGATGAACACAGCTCTACGACACTGAAGAAGCTCAACACCACCCAGGGAAAGCAGCCCACTCAATGACACCCTGCACTTTGAAGATTTGTTCTCTCCATCACCAGTGTATTATCTACAAGAGATTTTGCAACAACTCATCAAAATTTTTTGAACTGAATGTTTCAAACTCTCAGTTTTTTAATGCATAGACAAACATAAAACTACTGGCACATGGTTCCTTCCTAGCCAGCACTTATCCTGACTTGGAACTATACTGTTTCTCCTTCATTGCCACTGGCTCACTCCCTTTCCTGACGCCCATGGACTACACATAGAAGTATTTAAGAAGGCAACCTTAAGTAAGACCATGAAATGCGGGAGCAAAAGCAGGCCATTTACCTTGAACAGTGAAGCAATCAACGGTTAAAGGGAAAGGGAATGAACAGTAGAGGAAGAGCAGGGAAGTGGGGAATGAGGAATGTCAGATGAGCAATGATATTATTGAATGGTGAAGTAGGTTCGAAGGGCCGAACGGCTCACTCCTGTTTCCACTTCCTTCTGGTCTTTTTAAAGTACAATGTCATTTGGGTTCAAAACGATACATTTGAAAAGAAAGGTTTGGAACGTTGATATTAGACTTGCAACGGGGGCTCCACAGCACTGCTCATTCTAATAGAGACCTGGGACCTTTCTCTCCATCTGAAATACCAGCAGTTTGCTGGCCCTAGCCAACTGGGCATCAGGGAGCGCCCAAACTCTGACTGGCCGCCTGGGTTTATCTGACTGAACTTCAGCAACCCTTCAGCAGAGACTTCAAACCGCTAATCGTTGGCCAGTGCCAAAATTATTTCCTGCATCACAACACAGCGAACTTCAAAAGCACTTCATTGCACGACAGGAAATGTCTAATGAGGCCCCGACACGAGAAAAGGCTTTATATAAATGTAACGCAAACCCCTTCTGGACATGCACACACACACTCACACAGTGTATGGGTTTGCTTTTGTTTTCACGAGCTTCATTTGGAATCGCAGATATGGTGTTGGTTCCCTCTCCGTCAGATCTGTGACTGAGCAAAGATGGGAAAGTGACACGGGCCGGATCAATAACAAGCTGAGAAGATATGGCAGAGGAACACGAACTTCAGGAAGGGCACATCGTGAACTGTCATAGCCCAGCACTGGCACACACACACACACACAGATATACATTCAGCAGGTTCCCCATCCCAGCCAGCTACACAATGCAACACAAACACAGGTTCAGGTCCAAAACAGGAAATAAGGAGAATATAGACCTTGAAAATAAAAACACATCACAACTAGTTCAGCGATCATTTCACATAGAGACGCACAAAGTCTCAGTAAACCAAAAATAACAATGAATCCTTCTTTAAAACAAGAATAAGATATGATCACATACCGAGATGTACCGACTCCACACGGCTGTAAAGCTGTTCGGTTAGCTTCCTTTAAAAATAACTAGTCCATTCCCTCGCTTGTCTGCAGCGCTGATCTGGTCGCACACAATTGAGAGGTTTTCATCCAGGGTTTGCTACGACACACGCACACACAGTCGCGCGGTGTAGGTCGAGTCCGCTGAGAAACTGAAAATCTCAACACGGTGCAGAGGGTCGAACTGCCTGGATCCTCCCTCTCCGGTTGCTGATCTCCAGGCTCTGGCGATCAGCTGGACATGGGGAGCACTCGATAATCGCCACCTCTCCCCCCCCCCGCCCACCAAACACACACGCACACACACATACACAAGGTCCTAACGGTGATGCAGTTACAGCACAGCCCTCCTCATTCCACTTCAAAGGTCCTTCTATGGCAATTTCTCAATCCGGAGAAATGGAAGAACCAAAAAAAACACAAACGCAGAGTGGGTAGTTTACGCAGTCAGAAGGAAAAGAGCGCTTTCCGTGAAGAATTCCTTTTGCATTAAACTTGCAAGCTTTGGAAGGAGGTTCTATATTGATCAATGGTTTTACTTACTTAGCGATAGTGTAACGAACGGGAATGGTTCTGCCCATGTATCTAAAGAGATCAGGAATTCATCCTCTTACCCCCTGCTTTCGTTCTGTGTCATGTTTCACCTTCTCCAAGATTCAGCAACTCCACTGTCATGTCTTTCTTGTATTGTCTGCTGTTTGCAACCCCATTTAGTTATTGTGAAACTTGTTTGAACTGTGCGATCGTTGTAATTTTGAGTTTCCTTGTAGTCTTCACATCGCCGTCAAATGGTCTAGGGTCCTGGCAATATACCGCGGATGACGGAGAGCTCACATACAACCAGAAAGGAACTAAAGAAACTCAACAGATCTGGCATCATCTGCAGACAGGGAAGCAGAGTTAATGTTTAGAATCCAACATGATTGATCTTCTGAACTCAGTTGGGTTCCATAAAAGTCATATTGGACTCAAAACGTTGACAATGTTTCTCTCTCTGTAGATGCTGAGCTCCTCCAGTGATTTGCACTGCTGCCTCACAGTACCAGGACCTGGGTTTTATTGCAGCCTCCAGTGATAGCGTGGACAAAGTCAGAAGTCACACGACACCAGGTTATAGTCCACAAGGCTTATTTGAAATTACCAGATTTTTGAGCACTCCTGGTGTCGTGTGACTTCTGACTTTGTCCACTCCAGTTCAACACCGGCACTTCCACATCATGTCTGTGTGGAGTTTGCATATGCTCCCCGTGTTTGAGTGGGTTTCCACTGGGTTCTCTGGTTTTCTTCCTCATCCCAAAGATGTGGATTGGCCATGGTGAGTATGGGTTACAGGAATAGGATGGATCTGAGTGGATGCTCTGTGGAGGTTCAGTGCAGAATCAATAGGCCAAGAGGCCTCTATCTGCCCTATAGGGATTCTATGACTTCTTACAGTCTACCAATCTTGGTTTTAAAATTAACCATTAATTTAGCAGAGGTCCAATGGTCTCCCACGCAATATGTGTAAAATACTGTCCTGCTTTCACTCCTCTGGCTCTAAAGTTTAGACCATTATCCTCCTCCCATGAGACCCCAAGTAATGAAAATAGTGAAAGTAGTTTTCCTCTATCCACTCTATTTGTCTCTATATGAAGAAAATTTGAATCAAATTAAAAGATATTTAGACAGGTATGAGGATAGGAAAGGTTTAGAGGATATGGGTCAAACACAGGCAAATGGGAATAATTCAGTTTAGAACACCTGGTCAGCATGGAGAAGCTGGGCCAAAGGGCTTGTTTCCATGCTGTACACTCTATGATCAATGGCTGGGTAAATTCTTAGGAATACAACCTGATTTATTCTAAGGAATAAGCTGTCCTTGCAATTTACCCTTGGAATTCGGATTTCATCCTGGTAACCTTTGCATAATTTTCTTCAAGTACAAAACAACTTTCCGAAGTGAATGTAAACCAAGCGCATTGTTCCAGATATGGTTTAATCAGGGCTTTGTATAGCTGATGCATGACTTACAGTTTCTTGTACCCAGCCATCTGGATATAAAGGATAACATTCCATGAACTGTTTTTAATTTTTTTCCCAATTTACCACATTTCAATGATCTATTTATCTGGAACACTGTGTCTCTTTTGGCCTCCATTATTTCTAACTTTTAGGGCGTTCCATCCTTTTTAAGTCCAAGTAAGTGATTCACATTTGCCTACATTGAAATCCATTTGTCACTAGTTCTGCTCACTCAATCAATCTATCAGTACCTTTTTATAATTTTATGCTTGCAACCACAAAACTTACAATGCCATCTGTCTTTATTTAATTGGCAACATGTAATTTACCCTGCTTTCATACATCTTCAAGGCATGCAATCATTAACTTTTCTCTAATGACTAAGGCAGGATTGAGGCAAACTAAATTTTCAAGCCACTTTCCTAATCTGCTATTGTACCCAATGCAGGAGTTTAATCCAACTTCTTATCTAAGAAAGCAAATGGGGGGTTTTGAAGAGACATTGGCTATGAAAATGGAAATGTTTGAAATTCCCGCAAGTATGGACACATAGGAAGATGGTTGTGGTTGTGGCAGATCAATCAACTCAGCTCCAGGATGTCTCTGCAGGGGTTCCTCAGGGTAGTGTCCTCAGCCCAACCATCTTCAGCTGCTTCATCAATGCCCTTCCCTCCATCATAAGGTCAGAAGTGGGGATGTTCACCAATGATTGTACAATGTTCAGCACCATTTGCGGCTCCTCACATACTGAAGCAGTCCATGCTCAAATGCAACAAGATATGGACAATATTCAGGCTTGGGCTGACAACTGGCAGGTGACATTCAAGCCACACAAATGCCAGGCTATGCCCATCACCAATAAGTGACAATCTTACCACCGTCCCTTGATATTCAATGGTGTTACCATCATTGAATCCCTACTTTCAACACCCTGAGGGTTAACATTGACCAGAAGCTCGAATGGACTCACCACATTAACAGAGTGGCTACAAGAGCAAGCCAGAAGCTGGGAATACTGCGGCAAGTAACTCACCTCCTATCTCCTCAAAGCCTGTCCACCATCTACAAGGCACAAATCAAGAGTGTGATGGAATACTCACCACTTGCCTGGATGATTGCAGCCCCAACAACACACAAGAAGTTTGACACAATCGATGACAAAGCAGCCACTTGATTAGCACTAAATCCACAAGCATCTATTCCCTCCGCCACCGACGCTCAGTAGCAGCAATGTGCACTATCTACAAGATGCACTGCAGAAATTCACCAAAGATCATCAGACAGCACCTTCCAAACCCACGACCACTTCCGTCTAGAAGGACAAAGGCAGCAGACCTTTGGGCACACTACCACCTCCAATTTCCCCTCCAAGTCAATCACCATCCTGACTTAGAAATATATCGCCATTTGTTCATTGTCGCTGGGTCAAAATCCTGGAATTCCCTCCCTAATAGCATTGTGGGTCAACCTACAGCAGGAGGAATGCAGCGGTTCAAGAAGGCAGCTCACCACCACATTCTCAAGGGCAACTAGGGTTGGGCAAGAAATGCTGGCCAGCCAGCAACTTCCACATCCCACAAAATGAATAGAGAAAAAACTCAAGGACACTGTAGAAACAATACAGCAATATACCAATAAATTGTATTTATCATCTTAATAAGAGCTTGCAGTAACTCTTATGTGCTTCAAATACTTGCATTTTCATCAAAAGTCAATTCTTGTTTCATAAGTCCCTCCAGATGTTCAGTTTTTTCAATGGTACATGATAGGTTTAAGACAAATTACCAAAGACGATAAGTTCATGATGCATGAAACAAACCAGTGAAGAGATTTCAGTGAAAATATTTTCAGAGCCTCCTTTGATGTACTGAATTTGTTGCACCTTTTTTCTTGCTTGGTTGCCCTTGGGTTGAGCAGTTGGAATATAACTGAATTTATTTTACACCCGTGACCTTTTTTTTATCAAACTGCGTGACTGACCTATTAATATAGCCTCAACTGGAATGGTTGGTTCCAATAACCAAGACTGCTGAACAAATGTATTTCACAATTTCATTTATTCGATGAAAGTCTTAGATACCCGTTTGGATTTTCATTGAATGTGTTTTGTGAAGTTGTGAACTCCAGTTTCTTTGGTTTGAAGAAGACTTGGCAGAATTACAAGGGCATACCATTTACTTGTGTCTTATTGCTGATGGCTTGTATGGGAATATAATGCTTATAATGATAAAAATACAAGCATTATTTTCACAATCTTTAAACTTCTTTTGTATTCAGTCCTGTGTTCACATTTACCCTCAATACTCTGTGTTTTTCAGTTAGGAAAGGTCAAACAGCTCTTATTTTCAAATAATCCAGCTTGCTTCATTTCACCTCTTCTCTTTCTCCATTTATTGAGAGATCTGCTCTTAGAAAGGGGGCACCAGAGTTTTGACCCAGCGATAGCGAAGGAATGGCAATGTGTCAGAATGATGGGTGGTTTGGAGAAGAACTTGAAGTTGGTCTGCTGCCTTTGTACCTCCAATTGGTAACAGTCTGGGATTTGGAAGGTGCTCTCTAAGAAATATTCCTTATTCGAAAAGAAACATAGAACTGCAGATCCTGGAGATCTGAAACAAGCAAGAAACAGACTGCTGCCAGACCTGCTGAGTTTCTTTAGAAAATGATGGGATTTAAACCCATGCTCCCAGTGGGTTTCTGGATTACTAGCCCAGTGATAATACCTTTTGTCACTGCTGACCCATGGTCTGGTCCTACGTGACTTTAATCAGATACAACTCTGGGATAACATTAGAGAAAGCCAGCCCTTCAGTCCTTTTCTATGTGGGAGATCACCAGATAGAACCAGGGAAGTCTATATAGTGCAATCATGACGATGTCAATGGAATATGGTTAGCCATCTTTGTTCAATCCAGATTTCTTGCTCTCTTCTTCATCATTTTGAGGAGTAAGGCTTGATCTCTCTTAAATAACAGGCCAAGAACAACAGACTTCATTCTGTATATTGTAGGCAAGGTATTTGACCTCATAGAGGGAAAACTTCTGAACCTCTTTTAGTCTGTATAATTTTCCCTGATTAATCCATTTACTAAATCAGATTGATGCACACCAACCAAACTGCATTCTACTCAAATAAAGATGAAGTGTGGGGCTGGATGAACACAGCAGGCCAAGCAGCATCTTAGGAGTGCGAAAGCTGACATTTCGGGCCTAGACCCTTCATCAGAAAAACTTTCTGATGAAGGGTCTAGGCCCGAAACGTCAGCTTTTGTGCTCCTAAGATTCTGCTTGGCCTGTTGTGTTCATCCAGCCCCACACTTTGTGATCTTGGATTCTCCAGCATCTGTAATTCCCATTATCTCTGCATTCTACTGAAGCATAGAATTCTAATACATAAACTTGTTATTACTTTCATCATAGTCAGCAAAGTCTTCCTTGTATTGGCAAAATATCCAATTAACAATGGATATGCTTCTAACATGTCATGCACCAAAATGCTTCCAACAAATAGCAATATAAATTACAGTGAAGAGGCATGACTCATGCTGCAGGCCACTGAAGTTAAAAAGAGGTAAAGTAATTCAGAAAACTGTTGTAGTTTCTGCTCATTTTGGTAAATGAGACACATGCTATCCAACCTAACTAGCTTGTCACCATGACAACGAGCACTTCAAGCATGTCCAATGTCCCTGAATGCATACATTGACATACAGAGACATTGACATACTGAGATATATAGTGGGAATGCTGTTTTTGCGAATGGGTTTTGGACTCGCAGGTTTACACATGGAATATTGTGAAACAGAATTTGTTTCTTTTTCATATTTGTATCCTGCAGTCAATGCACTTCTGACAATTCTAGGGGGTTGGAATTGGGCGGTGATCAATGCCTGACTTGCACCTATGTCAAATAGGAATAGGGGCAGCCAAAGCATGAAGGTGGCAGGAAAAGATGCCAGCTGTGAAAAGGGAATAAAGTGCCCAATAATTTTTGAATGAATTAGAGCAGCAAACAGTGCAATATGTTTTCATTTCATCCAAGTGAGGGTGTGAAATTAGAAATCAGCATGAAAGAAACCACTAAGTGAATTTTATTTTGAAAAGTAAATGAGAAAGGAATCTAAGAGGATCACTAAATATAACAGCATTAGTTAGAAAAAGGAAAATTGCAATTAACAGAGATATATTGGAGCCTGGTGTGAGAGGGGGATCAAATACATTTTTATTGGATACCATCCAGAAATTCAATAACGTGTTCAAACATTCTCCCAGACATCACAGGTATATCATTTGGAGCCTGGGGTGAATTTGACCTTTGGGCTGATATAAGAATTGATAAAAGAATAAAAAATTGACACAAAACATGAAATTGTGGTCGTAACAGATGTGGGAATTCCATTTGAAATATAAATTCTATGCCTCTAACCATATCAGTTCTGGAAATGTGGTGGTACAGTATTGTGAGAGTAATCATCCCAGTACCACAATGTTGGGAAGACAACTAGTGGAATATTACAGTGTGTCTGTTAGGCAAGAATACCACAGTCAACTAACACTGGAGTTCACCATACAAGTTTTTGATTTGATGACATTTAAAATTTTTAGAATTGAATGAGGACTGATTTTTTTTTTCTAATTTCAGAATCTCAATGTGAACTATGACAGGAATGAAAGTTCCCATATGAGTATTGCCAAATTTCTTAGAAACCTTAAGAATAGTGATGAACTTTTCGATGCATAGTTCAGATGTAATTAGAGACTCTATATATCTTGCCAACAATACAGACAGAAAAGGAAACTCACTGTAGCTGTTTCCTTTTCAACTCCACATTGGCCAACTGCAGCAAAATGTAAAGTGTATCTGGGAAATACATTGTACCAAGATTTTCCTCAGTATTTCAACACAACAAGATCTATTCATTGTTTATGTGATGGAAGGAATTTAAATTTAGAAAAAAAAATTAAAGAGGCAGGTTGTGTGGTTTCCACACTTTATGATTATAAATGAGATTGGCGAAGCTGATCGAGGCAAATTATTAACTGAACATAAAATTTCAGTACAAGGTAACATTGAGGCAGTTAAGGAATAAGGAGGAAAATCAAGTTTTTTTTTCATTAAAGATAAAATACTCGATGTAATTCCATGTGATATTTAGTTATTGAAAGCCTTTCTACAACAAGCGTACATAAGAATGTTGGAAAATAAGAACTTAAGAAATAGGAGCAGGAGTAGGCCATCCATCCCTCAAACCTTTTCTGTCATCCAACAAAGATGTGGGCTAATCTGCCTCAGGTCCCGACTACTTTTTTATGTTGGCTCATCATATCCCTCAACTCCACCGGTATTTCAAAAATCTACCTGCCCCCTTTTAAAATATTTCCAGTGATCTAGCCTCCAGAAACCTCTGAGGTAGAGAATTCGCTAACCTCTGGGAGAAGAAATTCCTTTACATTTCAGTTTTAAACTAGATTTCCCTTGTCCTGTAACAATGTCCTCCCAGTTCAAGAATCTCTCACTTGTGTAAACACCTTTTCAACATCTACCCTGTCGAGTCCACTCAGAATCTTGTACATTTCTATAAAATTACACCTAATTCTTCTGAACAATAACGAATAATTGCCAAACCTGTTAGACTGTTCTTGATAAGATAAGCCCCTCATTCCGGGAATGAGTACAGAAAATCTCTTTCAAACTGTCTCCATGCCAATAAAATATTTTGTAAATATGGGGAGGCGACAAAGCTGCACAAAGTACCCTGGATGAAGCCGCAGAATTAGAATTAGAATTAGGTTAATTGTCATGTGTATTCAAGTTACAGAAGACCTGGAGTACAGTGAAAAGAGTACAATGTTACCAACACACAGTGCCACCTTAGGTGTAAAGTACCTAGGTTCAAATCTTATGCATGAAATATAAAGGAAATAAAGAAAAACATTATGCTATATGACAGATATACATACTATAAGTTAGGAAAAAAAGAAATAAACCTAAAAACATAGATATTACAGTCTTTCTATAAGGGATTCCATGTGGTAGGACCAGGCTCCAACAGTTCACAACCAGCAGCCATCTTCACTCTGGGCCCACTGGCCACTGTCCCTGCTCTACTCCAGGTCACTGGCCGTCCCCACTCCAGGTCGCAGGCCGTCCCCACTCCAGGTCACAGGCCGTCCCCTCTCCAGGTCACAGGCTGTCCCCACTCCAGGTCGCAGGCCGCCCCCACTCCAGGTCGCAGGCCACCCCCCCACTCCAGGTCGCAGGCCATCCCTACTCTGCTCCGGGCAAGTGGCAGAAGAGGAAAAAGACAGAATAGAAAAAAAAATATGAGAAATAAAGAAAAATTAAAATAAAGAAACGAATGGAGCGGATGCGTGGCCTATTCACCCACCATTCTGGCTCACCAAAACTGCATATAGTTGTAACAAGACTTCTAGTTTTTAATCTGCAAACCCCCTAGCAGTGAAAGGCAAAATCCTATTTGCTTACTTAATTACTTGCTGCAACTGCATTGTAACTTATTGTGTTTCACGCACAAGAACACCTGAAACCCTCTGTGCTGCATATTTTTGAAGACTTCCTCCATCTGGATAATAGTCTGTCTTTTGATTCTTCCCAACAAAGCGCATGGTCCCACATGTTCCTAGATTAAATTCCATCTGCTAAGTTTCATTTGGGCCCAAAAGACAGTTGGTATGCTTCTAGAAGCTATATTCTAAAAACAAAACCTGTTTGGTAAAATGTTTTTTTCCCCTTCGCAGATACATGTGTGTTAAAGTGTGTAGGTTTGGAATTTTTGCATTTGCCAATTCTCCTGGGGATGATTTCTTTGAACAATGTTGAATAGGACAAGGATATAAATCAGACAAAGATACTGATTTGATGACGTAGAACCTTCTGGAGGTTGGCACCAATTTAATGCCCAACAACAATGTGAAATGAATTTGAAGATTATCTTTGGTCTCCATTGTTATACAGATACAGGTCCCTGACTGAATACTCAGGCTACAACCTATTCTGGTCAACTTCATTGTGAATTTTGCTGTAAATTACTTAGCAGAGGAATGATGTTTGAGACAGTTTTGCATTGGCTTATAAATAATAACATCGTAACTACAGAACATACTTTACCTGAAATATAACAGATGTAGAACCTAAGCCACTCCATTGTGGAAAACAAAACAAATGCTACACTGAGAAAAGATTGCAACAGAATACTTACTTAACTGTTCCGAAGCTCCTTTTGCGGTGATCTCCACATTAAAATGGTAATCAATCAGTCCTGGTTTCACGCACAAGAACACCTGGATATTTGTTTGAATGCAGAATTGTCGTACATGCGTATGGCACTGTAAGGCAAGTACACTAGCTTCATGCTGACGTGCTTACTATTAACATCACTGACCTGCCATAATCATGTGAGTATTTGTCTCCAGCAGGGTATTGTACCCAATGAGTTAATACTCCAGGCAATAGCTCTCTTAACGTGAGAACCAGACTGTTCATATATCCATGTTTTTTAGAAGAATTAGGAGGCATCACATAGAAACCTATAAAATTCTAACAGGACGAGACAGGTTAAATGTAGGAAGGATGTTCCCAATGACTGGAGAGTCTAGAACTAAGGACAAAAGCTTAAAGATGCAGGGTAGGCTTTTTAAGATTGAGATGGAGAGAAATTTCTTCACCTAGAGACTGGTGAGCCTGTGAAATTCTCTGCCATAAGGCAGAGCAGTTGAGGCCAAAACATTGAATCCTTTCCAAAATGAGTTATATGTAGTTCTTAGAGCAAAAGAGATCAAAGGGTGTGGGGAGAAAGCAGGAGCAATGGACTGAGTTGGGTGATCAGCCCTAATCATATTGAGTTGTGGCGCAGCCTCAAAGGGTTGAATGGCCTATTCCTGTTCTTGTTTTCTATGTTTCTAAATAGACCAGATTCATTAGGTGCTTCTTATAGTTCCTAGATGTTCATAGTAGCACCCTCCATCAATAATATACACAAAAAAAGTGATGGAAAAACTCAGCATTTATGGAGAGAGAAACAGAGTTCACATTTTCAGTCCAGTGACTGTTCTGCCATCAGCTTGCCACGTTTCAAGTGGCCCCAATAAGATGGAGTCTGAGATCTTTTACTATCAGCTCACATGGTATGGTGACAGCAAGCACATGTCAGTTAAAGATATACTGAAATCTTGCTGTGAAATGTAGCACAACAATACAAGATGTGGAATTAACACGATTTCTCAAATGCCAGGGACTTTGAAAGTCACACTACAGAATGACATTTGAATGGACGGGACAAACAAAGGGAAGAAATATTCATATTGTTAATATTGTAAGCTGTCAATGTCATGAGCAAGTTGATTGGGTAAAAGGAGAAAACATAGCAGAAATAGGTCCTGTTAGAATTCTCCTGCTTCCATACCAAATATGTTTGATATTTTGTCCAATCAAAGAATATCATTTTTAGACCTACTTATAGAGTCATTGAGGACTACAGGACAGGAAAAGGCCCTTCAGATCATCAGGTTTGTACCAGTCAAAAACAAGCTCCTAACTATTCTAATCCCAATTCATTGTAGAGAACAATAGGAAGTAAAGATTACAGCAAAACTGAATGTTTGAACTGAACACTCCAAACACAAAATTAACTGTCTAGATCCAAAAGGTATGGATGAAAAAGAAAGTCAAGCCTTAATTTTGTACAGACAAACTACATTATAGAATCACAGAATGACTTAATTCAATAGGTGGTCATTTGGCCTGTTGTGCCTGTGTTGGCACTTTGGCAGAACATCTAATTAATCCACTGGTTCCCTACAGCTTTACAGTTCTTTTCCCCTTCAAGTATTTATCAATTTCCATTTGACTGTTATCACTGAATAGCTTCCATCACCCTTTCATCCAGTGTGTTGGAGATATTGTAAACAGCTGTGTAAAAATATGTTCCTTTTGTTCTCTATTTTGTACAACACCTGCTGACAATATTTAAACCTCTAACTCTAGGCTGTTAAGGAAAATGCTCTGGAATGGAAAAAGTAGCCAATGGCCTTTGTAATCTCTGCAAATAAGACTTTTTTTCATGACAAGGGTGAAGTAGTGCTCAATGTTTAAGTCATATTCTACAGGAGACCATCAGAGATTCTTCTGAAAGAAAAGAGATGGCTCTCAAGTCCTGAATCACTGGCGAATCAATCAACTACACTAACTAAGAACTCTAAATTGCTGAATCCAACTTTTGGTCTCCATCTTAAGAGCAAGGACATTGATAAACTGGTATCCCACATTTGCTTTGTACTTAACTTGTTGTGAATTGAATGACCTCTGTTTGCTTTTCAATTCGATCTATCCTTTATATGTTTACTGTGTGTCTGTGTTGAGGAAAATTGGCTTTTTGTCATGCATAAGAGTGTGCGAAATAAATCTTACCTTTACTTTACCTTTGTTGTTCCAGTCCTTATAAAATCCACAAAGAGACCAAGTGAGGAACCGAAACATCTGCTTTCCTGCTCCTCTGATGCTGCTTGGCCTGCTGTGTTCATCCAGCTCTACACCTTGTTATCTGAGGAAATATGCCTCCCCGTTTACAACTGGGTGATAAGAGTAGGGACAGTGGTTTGTTTTAAAACACGCAATCTAGTCGGAACACTTAGATAATAGGGTAAAATGCCAGATATCAAAGTTTGCCAATAACAAAAAGGGTTCCACAAATCTCTGATTATATTTGTAAAAGAAATGCTTCGTATTTGCAATCATTTCTTTTTGTTCCCTATTCCTAGCTGTTGCCACATTCCTTGTATCTCTTTGCTATTCTTTAAGTTCAATTACATTTGGTCAAATGTAATAACTAGGACCTGAGGGAGTTTTATACACATGTCTGTTCCTTCCAGAAACAAGAGTAGAACTCCTTGTCTCCACCCACAGACCATATGTGACATCTGCAGAATGGGTGATGCGTAAGTAATATGAAT